>NC_041730.1:22790676-23415676 GCF_004115215.2 Ornithorhynchus anatinus
AACCGCTGAAATGCTCAATAAAAAGCACAAGCCTGGGAGTCAGCAAATCATGTGTTCTAACCCCAGCTCTATCACTTGTCTGCTGTGTGGTCTTGGGCGAGCCACTTTACTTCTCTGGACCTCAGTTACCTCATCTGTGAAATGGGGATTGAGACTGTGAGCTCCATGTGGGACAGGGACTGTGTGCAATCTGATTTGCTTGTATCCACTCCCAGCGCTTAGTACAGTGCCTGGCACATAGTAAGTCTGGCCTAGTAAGTCTGGCATAGTAAGTCTGGCACATAGTAAATCTGGCACATAGTAAGCCTGGCACAAGTCGCTTAACTTCTCTGTGCTTCAGTTGCCTCATCTGTAAAATGGGGATTAACTGTGAGCCTCACATGGGACAACCTGATTACCCTGTATCTCCCCCAGCTCTTAGAACAGTGCTTTGCACATAGTAAGCGCTTAATAAATACCGACATTATTATTATAATAAGCGCTTAACAAATACCACAATTATTATTATTATTATTTCAATAGAATGAATGAATGAAGTGGCCTGAGACAGATGGTCATCCTGTCCTCTGCTGACTGAGCAGGCTGGGTATAGTCAGGCTGCAGCTGGTCTTGGAGGCACGGCCTCCTCGGGCTTCCCTCCCACGGTGGACACCTCAGCCTGTCCCATCCCTAACACCACAAACCTTGGGCCTCCCCAACTTCTGCCACCTGCTCTAGGGGAGTAAGAACATGGTGAAAATTGGTCAGGGGATTCTACCAGGCCAGCTTCTGTCTGCAAGGGGGCTGAGTGGGGCCCGACCCCCTTCTTAGACTGTGTCGGACTCTTACCCCACTCCAGTACACTCTGGGCAGTGGAGGCCAGGACCCAGTTTGATCCCATGCCACTGTCTCTGGAACCTGAGGGCATGTGGTGTCCTCCACGCGCCACTCCACGATCTGCTGGGGTCAGGGCCAGACTAGCCCTGAGAGCCTTACTGGGAAATCTTTCAGTCCCTTGGCACTAAGACTTGAGACTAGAGTTGCAGCAGGTCCTCTGGTTCCAGCTGCCACTAGTTCAAGGCTTCCAGCCTTTGACTGGCCCCCGTGGCCATGGATATGGGAAGCAGCCACACTCGGGATTTTCCCCCCGTCTTGCTGAGTCAGTTCAGTCCTGGCTAGGTGCTCTGGTAGTAGTTAGTGGTAGTATTTATTGAATGCCCACTGGGTTCAATGTATTGTACTAAAGGCTTGGAAAAACACATCACCGAGAAGGGACTGATTCATATAAAATATTTGGGATATGGTTTCTCAAGTGGACACTGCATAAACTATGGCTAAGTAATATGGATAGATTGTTTTGCAGCAAGAGAACTATAGTTCCAGATGCAATATGTTCCCATCAGCACTGTACTCGTCTGCTCAACTGTCTATATTTTCATTACCCTATTTATTTTGTTAATGAAATGTACATCGCCTCGATTCTATTTAGTTGCCATTGTTTTTACGAGATGTTCTTCCTCTTGACTCTATTCATTGCCATCGTTCTCGTCTGTCCGTCTCCCCCGCTTAGACTGTAAGCCCGTCAAACGGCAGGGACCGTCTCTATCTGTTGCCGACTTGTTCATTCCAAGCGCTTAGTACAGTGCTCTGCACATAGTAAGTGCTCAATAAATACTATTGAATGAATGAATGAATGAATGACTAATCCCCTGGTTTCAAGGAGCTTACACTCCAGTGGAAGAGAGAGGCATAAAATATTTACTACTTCTACAACTAATAATAACAGCATACGTTAGATGCTTATTATGGGCTAAGCATTGCAGTAAACACAATAAAAGCAGATAGGACCCACTCCCGGTCCCATCAAGGATTCACAGTCGAAGGAGGAGGAAGAACGAGTATTTTATCCTCATTTTACAATTGAGAAAACTAAGGCATCGAGAGGTTAAGTGATTTGCCCCAAGTCCCGCAGCAGGCAGTGGCAAAGATGAAATCAGAGCTCAGACTCTCAGTCCTCTGCTCTTTTCACTAGGCCAAGAGAAATCCAAGTTAATAAGTGAATGTACACTTAAATACACTCACATTCACCAGTGCCAAGGATGAGTGTGAATATAATTTATAAATGCTAGAAATGGCAGCTGTGATTGTGCAGTTAGGGGCTTGGGGATTAAACAGGGAACACTGGCCAGGAGGTGGGATTTTAGGCGGATTTTAAGCATTGAGGGGGAAGTGGTCTGATGGCTTTGAGGACGGAGGGTGTTCCAAGCAGGGGGAAGAGTGTGAATGAGGGGAGGGAGGTGGAAGAGTTGAGAGAGAGGTACAGTCAAGAGGTTTGCATGGGAGAGACAAAGAGAGCAAGGTGGAGAGAAACGGGTGAAGAACAGCAGAAACGTAGAATGGGAAGATTTGGTGAATAGCCAAATTGGATCTCTGACCTTTGGGGTATTCGGCCCGCCCTCAGCCCCACAGCACTTACTTACATATCTATATATTATATATTATAAATTATTGATTTATATTAATGTCTGGTTTGGCCTTTAGACACTAAGGAACTCTGTTGTACTGTACTCTCTCAAGCACTTAGCAGAGTGCTCTGCACACAGTAAGCACTCAATAAATACCATTAATGAGAAATTTTTGCTTGATGCTAAAGGAACTGGGGAGCCAGTGAAGGGTTTGGAGTGGAAAGATGAATTTGGAGAGACTCATCAAAAAGATCAGCTGTTCTGCAGGAGCATGCAACAGATAGTAGTAGTGATAGTAGTTAAGAAGGGCTTACTATGTGCAAAGCACTGGAAAAATAAAAATCTGGGAAAAAATACATGGGAGAGAGTTAGTATCCCTGGTAGAGATTGGAGTGGGGAGAGACTGGGGGTAGGGTGAACAGTGAAGAGGGTAATTATTATTACTATTGGTGCATTTATTAAGTGCTTATTTTGTGTCAATCCCTGATCTATGGGCTGGGGAAGATACTAGTTAATCAGGTGGTCTAAACTTGATGTGACTAGAGTTTCGACTAGAGTGTGTGGTGTGTGGGAGGAGTGGAAGGGACAGAGCCAGGAGATGTTGGCTAGTGAGAATCCGGATGAGAAAGATGGGGAGGAGTTGAGGAGGATACTATGGTCGCTGGCTTCAGGGGCAGGGAGGATGACGGTCTTATTGACGACAGTGGGAAAGTTAAGAGGCATGCGTTTGGGAAGAAAAATGAGAGACTCTGCTTTGGACGTGCTGAGTTTGAGATGTCGGCCGCCCATCCAAGTGGGGATGTCCTGAAAGCAAGAGGAAATGTGGGATTTTGCTGGTTGGATGAACGGTCAGGGCTGGAGAGGCAGATTTGGAAGTTGTCTGTCTGCAAAGAGGTGTAGTTGAAGTCTTTTGAGTGGATGAGCTCCCTGAGAAAGTGTGTGTACAGTGAATAGAACAGGGGCCCAGAACAGAACTTTTCATAATACCCATATCAAAAACCACCTGTTTACAGGTCAAGAATCATTCCTTCTCATCTAGATGGAAGGTACCGCAATCACTCCTGCACCTAATCAATTGGAAGGAAATGCCAGATTAAGCTGCAACTGGTTAAGACTATCTCTCCTAGCTAAGGTTGAGATCTATGGACCGTAAGACTCTCTGACCTCACCATGTCCATGTTCTCTTCCTCTCACTCCTCATCTCCAGTGACCTCCAGTTTCTCCCCTACCACCCCCACTTACCAACTTGAATACCCACTTGATCTCATTATCTCAAATCACCGTGCAATCTCTAAACCTCACAAACTCTGAAATTTCACTCTCTGAACTGCCTCCTCTCCCCCACACCCTCTCTGCAAAACTGTCCTGTCCCTCTGATCTCTGATCTCTTGCCCCCTCTCCAATTTTCCAGCCATCATGCCCTTTTCGGTCTCTCTAGATTAGCTACCCTCTCTCGGACACACAAATCCTTACTCTCAACTCCACACTTTCCTCTGAACGCTATTCTTTTGCATCTTTATCTCTCTGTTGATCTCAAACCACTAATCTGTAGCCCTAGATCTCTTCCACAGTATGTTTCCTCTGCTCGGGTTGTCGAGTTGTAGAGTGCTCCTGGCAGAAATCCAGACATGAGGCGGACCTCGTTCATCTCAAACAGCCTCACTGCTATAACTCTGCCTTCTCCTCCGCCTGACAACAGTACTTCTCCATCCTTATTGACTTTCTGCGCCAGCTGTTTCAGATTTTTAACTTCTTCCTTAAACCCCCTTCCCCTCTGCCTCTTCTCCATTGCTCCTAATGACCTTGCCATGTGTTTCATCCACAAAATTGAACCCCTGAGCCATGAACTCCCTAAAATCTCTCCTTCTCTCTCCATTCCCTCCCTCCTCCTGCTCCCTCTTTGACTCTCCTATCCTTCCCCCAAAAACTCAAGCGATCTCCTTCTTTCTCTTAAAATACACCCCTCCACCTGTGCACCTTATCGAAACACTTACCTCTCCTTGACTTTTCTCTTCATTTGCTCACTCTCCACTGGCTCCTTCCCCACTGCTTTCAAACATGCCCATTTATCCCCTATCTATAAAAGCCCCATTTAATCTCACTGAACTATCCAGTTATCGCCCCATCTCCTTCCTACCATTGCTTTCCAAATTTCTCGAATGAGTTGTTTACACCCATTACCTCCGCTTCCTCTCCTGGAATTCTATCCTTGATCCCTTGCAATCTGGTATCTGGCCCCTTCTTCCACTGAAACTACCCTCTCCAAGGTCTTCAATGACCTCCTCTTGGTCGAAGCCAACAGACTCTACTCCATCCTAATTCTCCTGGCCCACTCAGATGGCTTTGTCACTGTGGGCCATCCCATTCTCCTAGCGATACTAACACTGTCTAAACTCAGCTCTTTTGACACTGTTCTCTCCTGGTGCTCCTTCTCAGTCTCTTTCAGCGGCTCCTTCTCTGCATCCCTCCCTCTAACTGTGATATTCCTCAAGACTCAGTGCTGGGTTCCCTTCTATTTTCCATCTACTGCAGGTCCCTTGGAGAATTTACTCACTCCCCAAATTTCAACTAACATCTCCACATGGATGACTTCCAAATCTACCTCAATCAGCTCTCCCCCTCCTACCTAACCTTGCTAATCTCCCACTACAACCCAGCCCACACACCTCACTCCTTAAATGCCTTGCTCCTTGATCTCATCTCTCTCTCTGTCAACCTCTACTTTCCCCATCTTCCAAGCCCTACTAAAATCACAAGCCCTCCAAGAAGCTTTTTCTTACTAACCTCTCACTTCTCCACTATTCTCCCTGATTCTACATCACCTATGCATGAATGTCTATACCCCTTAAGCATCTTAATTCTCCCCACCCCAACCCTCACAGCACTTATGTACATAGACATATACTCTGCTGTTTCCCCTAACTGTAATTTATTTTAATGGTGGCCTTGCCTACTAGTTGGCAATCTCCTTGAGGGTTTAGTATAGTGCTCGACACACAGTGAGTGCTCAATAAATACTAATCAATCGATCATATTTATTTAGTGCTTACTGTATGCAGGGCATTGATTGACACTAAATCAATCAATTGCATTTATTTAATGCACACTATGTGCTGAATACTGTACTAAAACTGTGAGCCCTCCGTGGGACAACCTGATTACCTTGTAATCAGCCCCTAAATAATAATCATAATAATTATGGTATTTGTTAAACACTTATGATATGCCAAACACCATTCTAAGCTCTGGGGTAGACACAAGATAATCAGGGTGGGCACAGTCTCCATCCCACATTGGGCTCACGGTCTAAGTAGGAGAGAGTAGGATTTAAGCCACATTATACAGAGGAAGAAACTGAAGCACAGAGAAGTTAAGTGACTTGCCTAAGGTCACATAGAAGACACATGACAGAGCCAGAATTAGAAGGTAGGCCCTCTGACTCCCAGGCTCATGTTCTTTTCACTAGGCCATGCTGCTTCTCTAACATGAATACCGAGGTCTGTCCAATAACCTCAACCCTCCTTCTCCTCACTCCTTGTACTTGTGCCCATATATGTGCTCACATGTACACACACTCAAAGCACACCCCAACTTGCTGGATCCCCAGAGTCCTTGGAGATGACCATTTCAAGCCAGCCCTATCCCCATCTCTTGGCTCCAGGAGGCCAATAGGAAAGCTGAATGGTCGTGAATCAGTTTCGTCCACCGGAGATTGTCCATCCCATACAGCTGAATTCATGGAGAACTTATCTCACTATTCATAAATCGAGTCTCAGGGATCTCAATCACTCTGCCCCTGGGTGGGAAGTGGGTAGGCTCCCCTCTCCTGTTCAGTGACTCTGGGCTGTGTCCTTAAACCCTAAGCTCATCAGCTAGGTCTCTCTTGCACCTAAGCCCTGTTGGTTTTCTGAAATTTCTGAGATTTCTGAGGTTTTTGTTTTTGAGATTTCTCAGAAGGCTCTACTCAGAACAGGGCCCGCTCCGAAAGCAGGGTCCTTGCCCCTCAAAGACCAGCTGGCCTGGTAAGCAGTAGGCGGAAGCCTCTGATTTCAGAGACACCTCTCTGGGCCTCAATTCCTCTCCTGAAGGGTGTCATGTCCCATGCTAGGCCATGCTGCTGTCGCCATGCCAACGAGCCATGTCCAGGGAAGTGGGACCCTGTCCAAAGCTGCCCAGTGAAGGCAACAAAATGGTTGGCAGCCAACAGGCTTACCCCTTTGCTACTGGTTTTCAGCTGACAAACTAGTTTTGCGTTAAATTTTTAATCCGCTGGGCCCATTCTCTTTGCTCAGGGAATCAATCAAGCGGGCAACAGTGTTTCGGGAGAGAGGGAACGGGACGGACGGGGACGGACAGCTCCCCTGCTCGGATTGCTCCCCTGCAGATACATTACACAAGTGCTTCTGAAGCGAGACCATGTCCTCCTGAGGGTGAACCCCCAGGGGCTGGGAGAGTTCCTGACTTATGAGAAAGGATCAAACTTGCTCTGGGAAGGGAGAGACAGGGAATGGTGGGAGAGGAGAGAGGCAAGAGTAGGAGAGGAGAGGGACACTTTTAGTTCTTTTGAGGGGAAAGTGGTGGCGGTCAGAAATGGGAGGAATCAGACCACCGGAGGGGCCAAATTCAAACACGGTTGTGGGAATTTTAGGGAGATGGACACACCCCAGAAACAGACACACATCAAGTCTGTGGCCTGGGCAGCCTGGCCAGAAGGGAGAGGAGGGATACTTGGGGCCATAGAGCTCTCAGCAGGACCATCTGCAGAGGAAAAAGCAACAGAGACATAATAATAATAATAGTGGTATTTGTTAAGCATTTGCCATGTGCAAAGCACTGTTCTAAGCGCTGGGAGGATACAAGGTGATCAGGTCATCCCACGTGGGGCTCACAGTTTTAATCCCCATTTTACAGATGAGGTAAGTGAGGCACAGAGAAGTTAAGTGACTTGCCCAAAGTCACACAGCTGCTCACATAGTCACACAGATATAGCCAGCTGTTGCCCTTGTTGAAAGAGTCAGCTGGGTCCTGAAGTTAGAACCTCAGACACCAGAAAAGCCTTCCACATCAGGCAATACCCCTGGCCCTTTGAGCCAAACCAAGATACCTAAGGGCATTTAGGTCTGGTGGCCTGCAGGTGGCATTCAGGTAGCCCGTTCTTTGCTGCAGCAAGGTGGGGGGAACAGAAGATGCTAGCCATTCAATTTCACCTCTGCCCTACCTTACCCCTGTCCCTTGGAGAGCACCCATAACCCCCAAACCCTTATCCTGAAAGCTCTGCCTGAGAGCCCTACCATCACAGGCATTTGCCTTTCCTGCTGGGCAGAGGTAGTCTGACCCTGTACCATCCCAGCTCTGAGGAGAAGGGAAGAATCTCTCACAGAAACATCCCCTCGAGGGACCTCGTGGTAAGGGCTTCCTTCAAGGGTAAGGATTTCCCTAAAGAATCAGCTCTCTCCACTCTTTTCAAGGAATGTGTCCCAATCTTTTTGCCTCCAGGTTTATCAGAAAAATGTGAGGTAATAATAATAATACCTTGAATTTATATAGCCTTTTTTAAATTTCCCATCGATGTTTGTCATCATTTCAATCATTTATTATTATACGATTTCTCTGAGGTTGGGTATTTTTGATCCCATTTTACAAATGGGGAAATAGTCAACCGTGTGCAGAACACTGTACTAAGCACTTAGGAGAGTACAGTATAACAATGTTGTACTGTATAACAACAACGAGCTTACAGTCCACAACGAGCTTACAGCCCAGAGGACTGTAAGAGGCTCAGAGAGATGAAATTACTTGCCCAAGTCACACAACAGGCCAGTAGTAGAACCTGGGTTTTCTGATCCCCAGCCATGGCTCTTTCCACTAGACCTGCCGCTTTGAGATCCTCCCTCTTTTAAACATTGGGTAGGAAATCTTTTGACGGGAGGAGCCAAGGCTTGGGGGTACCAAAGAATGGAAATCAAGGGCCACAGAGGGCAGATATGCCTTGGAAAATTCTCTCTGGGAACAGGTTGGAACAGCTGTTTGGATGCGGCGGGTCAGGTAGCCCAACTTAATAGCCCGGTTCAGATGACCTGGTTAGGATGGTTTGATTCATATAGCCCGGTTCAGATACCTGGTTCAGAAGGGCCCGGTTAAGGGGCCCGAATGGCCGGTTTGGATAGCCTGGTTTGGATGACCTGGTTCAGGTGCCCGGTTTGGATGGCCCAGTTTGGATGGTGTGATTCAGGGCTCCCAGTTTGAATGGCCTGATTCAGATGGTCTGGTTCCACTGGCCCTGTTTGGACGCCTAGTCTTACCAGAGCCAGCTGTCCTCCCAGCGAGGAAGGCTAAGGGCAGGAAATCCACTGAGGGAAGCCTGCATTGGCTGGGGACGGCATCCATTTTTTAAAGCAAGTAGCACCATTTGTAAAAGTCACAAAGGGGAGAAAAATCAATGATGTTCTAAAACAGACACAATAAAGCAACAAGCAGGAAGTTCCCCCCAGAACAGGCTGATCTGGGGTGATGGGGGGGAAGCAGCCATCAGTCAGCAGGGCTTGGGATACCCAGGTTGGGGGAGGAGCCATTGAGGTTTCCATCTGAGCCCACCCAGCGGGGCTGAAGAAGAGGTGGGATAGTGCACAACTGGGGCCACGAGGGTGAGAAGCCCCCTCGATCCTCCTGCTGCTTTGGCAGGTACTGAACTCCCCCAACACCTGATGCCTCCTTGCTAAGGTTGGATATGTTGCTGGGGGAGGGTTTGGGCTTAGGTCAGCATAACTAAAGTCTTCAGAGCTGTAGATGCAACAGAGCACGGCCTAGAGAGCAGGGGGGGTGGTAAAGAACAGGGATTCTTGAAATGAAATCAATATCAAACAAATAATACACAAAGCAACCTCAATTATTTTTGCTTCAGTATATAGGGCTGCAACTTGTCCTCATCTTGCTAGGATTGCCTACAGGAGGTGAGAAGCAGTGTGGTCTAGTGGATACAGCACAGACCTAGAAGTCAGGAGCCGGGTTCTAATTTTGGCTCTGCCACTTATCAACTGCGTGACCTTGGGCAAGTCACTTCACTTCTCTTTGCTTCAGTTTCCTCACCCGTAAAATGGGAAGTAAATACCCGTTCTTTTCCCCCCTTAGACTGTAAGCCCTACGTGGGACGGGGACTGTGTCCAATCTGATCATCTTCGATCCACCCCAGTGCTTTAGTAGTTTTTGGCACAGAGTAAGTGCTTAACAAATGCCATTCTGAATTAAGTAAGCTTTCAGGTTAAGGATATCACATAGGCAGTTTAAAATGGAAATAGAAGGTTGTGAGTGAGCAACAGTTCATGCACGTGTGTATATGTGTGTGTGTGTGTAATGTGCGCATGTATGCACACATATAGGCATGCTTAGAATACCTCTAGACTGCAAACTCATTATGGGCAGGGATAACGTCTTTTAATTCTGTACTCTCCCAAGCACTCAGTACAATGCTCTGAACATAGTTAGCACTCAAGAAATATGATTGAATACCTAGTCTTCCTGTTTTTATTCCTCTGATTGCTTTCCATCCCCAGTATCTGCTAGGCTTGGTCAGAGCTGAATCACCTAGGCTGGAAATTGCCCCCTGGAGGTACCCCCAGCTCCAGACCTGATGGGAGCTAGGCCCCTCTCACCCTCTGCTACACACCTTCCCTCAGAGGGCCATAGGAGTGCTCTTCTGACATCCTCCGCTGATAACAGAGGAGGGAGGAGGGACAGGGATGGAGCCGTGATGAGCGGGAAAGAGCTGGGAAAGGAGTAAGAAGGGCAGCCCTACTCCATTTCCTTTCCTCCTGCCTGTCTGGAGGAGCCAGAGGGATTTTCATGCTTCCTCTTCAGCTCTGCCAAGGCCAGACCCTCCGACTGTAAGCTTCCCCCTTTAGACTGTAAGTTCGCTGTGGGCAAGGAAAGTGTCTATTTATTATTAATAAAAAAGTTGGTATTTGTTAAGCGCTTACTATGTGCAGAGCACTGTTCTAAGCGCTGGGGGAGATACAGGATAATCAGGTTGTCCCAAGTGAGGCTCACAGTTAATCCCCATTTTACAGACGAGGTAACTGAGGCACAGAGAAGTAAAGTGACTTGCCCACAGTCACACAGCTGACAAATGGCAGAGCCGGGATTCGAACTCATGACCTCTGACTCCCAAGCCCATGCTCTTTCCACTGAGCCACGCTGCTTCTCTGTAAATGAGAATGTACATGTATTATTATATCATACCCTCCCAGACACTTAGTACAGTGCTCTGCACACAGTAAGCACTCAATAAATACGACTGACTGACTGATACCTTTAAGAGATGAGGGAAAAAGGATGGGGAAATCAGCTCTCGGCAGCAGCTGTAGGGAAAGAGAAAGAAGAAGACCCAGTGCCTGTTATTTTCACCATGGTAAACTCTTTCCCTCCCTGTGCTCTGCCCCATGCTGTGCCCTAGGGAATCTTCTCCAAGGCTCTGGTTCTGCCCCCAGGGTCGAGGTGCCTTTTGGAGGGAGGAGATTAGGATCCCAGTCCGAGACCTGTCAGCCCAGATCACCGCCGTCTCTGCCCATTTTGGAGCCCCTCTAGGCCACTGCTGGAGAGGAAGTCAGATGCTCCGAGCTCTTACTCTGCTCCTGAGTGAGGGGAGGAGCTTATAAATCAATCAATCGATCAGTGGTATTCATTGAGCACTCACATGACAGAATTAGTGGACACCTTCCCTGTTGGAGCTTTAGTGGCAGCAAGATTGGTTTGGAGATGGGGAGAGGGAGAAAGTGTCCCTTTCCTCAGAAATGAGAGTCCACTATGCAGGGGTACAGCCTTGCCCAGGGGTGGTTGGTACATCCCTGGCCATCCCCAGCTGCCCAGCTCTCATTTACCTTTTACTGCTTTGATTCAAGAACATTCTTCCCCACCACACATGAGTAATAATAACGTTGGCATTCGTTAAGCGCTTACTATGTGCAGAGGACTGTTCTAAGCGCTGGGGTAGAACCAGGGTCATCAGGTTGTCCCACGTGAGGCCCCATTTTACAGATGAGGTAACTGAGGCACAGAGAAGTGAAGTGCCTTGCCCACAGTCACACCGCTGACAAGTGGCAGAGCTGGGATGCCTGCGCATGCACACACAGACACACACAGACACACATACACATAAACGGAGTCAGTGGCAGATGGACCAAGAGGGTCATTGTGTGGCATCCAGGGCAGTTGAATGGCTCCATTGTTCCCACCCAGATTTCCCAGCTCATGAGGGGGAAAGGAGTCTGACAGGCCAGCTCTGATGGAGACGCAGTCCTCACACCCCACTGGTGGGAGTTGTCACTGGCTCCTCACCAAGGGCTGGACACACCCAGACGGAGTGGGGTGGGAGGATGGGTGGGTCTAGAGACGATGGAACTTAATGTTCCACGTACCTCTTTCAACTTTTTTCCCGGCTGAACTGGCAGAGTAAAGAAACGGGCCAAGGAGAGCTTGAAGCCTCTCCGTATCCCCCAAATATCGACCTCTCTCTTGCCACGCCTTTAGAGGGAGGCAGATTCCAAGGAATGGCACTGCGGGGCCCTGGTTAAGCCCATGCCAAGAGGAAGTTCCTTGGAATTAACTTGGATCGGAAACCAGGGAAAAAGATTAAAAGTCAGAGAACAAGGCCCAAAACCAGAGGTGAGGGACAGTGAAACAAAGAACACGAGGATGATTTTCCCTACTTTCTTCCCCAGTAGAAAGGATGGTGTCGAGACGATCCAGCAGAATAATAATAATATATTAAGTGCTTATCACGTGTCAGGCACTGTACAAAGTGCTGGGTTAGGTACAAGATAATCAGTCAAGACACAATCCCTGTCCCTCTTGGGGCTCGCAATCTAAGAGGTAGGTTAAATCCCCATTTTATAGATGAGGAATCTGAGGCACAGAGATGTGAAGTGACTTGCCCAAATTAACACTGCAGGCAAGTGGTGGAGCCAGGATTAGAAAGCAGGTGCCCTGACTCCCAGGCCCAGGTTCAATCCACTGGGCCCCACCGCTTCTCAAGAATGGAGAGAAACCTCAGTCAAGCTGGGAGTCCCTCCACAGAGCAACCAGCCGCCACGGCCCAGCGGGGCCTCTCCTCGGACTGTTGATCCCTCCGCAGAGGCCACCGTGGCCTGGGTTGTTTACCTACCCCTGTGCTTGGCTCAGCACAGGGCTCAGCACCCCCTGCACTCACCAGTCCAGAAGGGAATGCCCCGTTGGGCTCAGATGGTCCACTCCTCCTGTGCCAGAGGCCTCAGAATGGGCCCAGAGAGCCCCGTTTGTGGCAGGGAGACCCACTGGAAAGACCTGCGATGTCAAGGTGCCTGGCTCTACCCTTCAAATCTGCCCTGACTCGGAGCCCCACTCCCATCTGCAAAATAGGAAAGGATTCTGCCTCTCTTCCTATGTCATGGGTAGGTGGCAGAGTTTGTGAGATTAAAAAGGAGGATTTCAAGAGCTCTGAAAGAGGGCACTTTATCTCTCTGTCTCTCCTTTTCTCACTTTCTCTCCCTTTTCCCATTCTCCTTGCTTCCCCTCCCCTTTTTCTTTCCCATTCCCTTTCTCTCATTCTCTGTCTCTCCCTCTCTCTGTCTCTCCTGATCCTCCTGATCCCCACTTACCTTCTTTAAATCTAGGCAAACTGAAGCAAGAGTGCTCTGTTGTAAGTCCCAAACATTTAATACAGTGCAGAGAATTGAGGAGTGCTCAATAAATATCATTATTACTAAGTTGGGGCAAGTTAGAGAAACAGTGTGATCTAGTGAAAAGAGTGGAGCCAGGGCGTCAAAAGACCTGGGTTCTAATCCCAGCTCCACCACTTACCTACTGAGCGAGCTTGGGCAAGTCACTTAACTTCTCTGTGCCTCAGTTCCCTCATCTGCAAAATGGGGTTTCAATACCTGTTCTCCCTCCTGCTTAGACGGTAAGCCCAGTGATCTTATATCTACCCCAGTGCCTAATAGAGTGCTTGACATAATAAGCGCTTAATAAATACCACTGTTATTATTATTATTGTTATCTGAGGCAGCTGTCCCAGACACAGCTTGTCAAGAGATCTTCCCCTGCCTGTTCCCAGCCTTGCCTGCCTCTGAGAGACTGGAATAATAATGTTGGTATTTGTTAAGCGCTTACTATGTGCCGAGCACTGTCCTAAGCACTGGGGTAGGTAGATACAGGGTCATCAGGTTGTCCCACGTGAGGCTCACGGTTAATCCCCATTATACAGATGAGGTCACTGAGGCCCAGAGAAGTGAAGTGACTTGCCCACAGTCACACAGCTGACAAGTGGCAGAGCCGGCAATCGAACCCATGACCTCTGACTCCCAAGCCCGGGCTCTTTCCACTGAGCCACGCTGTGTTACCTCTTGGTGGTTTCTGGGATGAGGGTGTGCCCCCCGCCACCCTGTCCGTCCCAGGCGCTCGCCCCCCGGCCCCGGGCTAGGCACACACACCCTATCAAGGGACTTCAGGACTGTCTACCCTTCCTGGGGAGTGGACAGAGTGTCATCAGCAGTAGCAGCAGTGTAAAGGTCCAGCTGTCCCTAGAGCAGCTGGGGCGTGGGTAGGGGGGGAATTCTGTGCTTGCCAGTATGGTCCTCCCACTCCAGTCTGCGTGTTTCCACCACATTGCACTCTTTACCCCTCTCGGAGGAGGAGATTGCAGAAGGGGCCATCTTCTGGGTTTGAGGCCCACTCCCCACACTTAGGAAAGACACAGAGACAGATGTTTCATGGTATTTGTTAAGCGCATACTCTGTGCCCGCTACTGTTCTAAGGACTGGGATAGACACAGGCTAATCAAGTTAGACACAGTCCTTGTCCCACATGGGGCTCACAGTCTTAATACCCATTTTTCAGCTGAAGTAACTGAAGCACAGAGAAGTGAAGTGACTCGCCCAAGTTCACGTAGCAGAGAAGCGGCAGAGCCGGAATTAGAACGCAGGTCCTTCTGACTCCCAGGCACGTGCTCGATCCACTAGGCCATGCTGCTTCATGCGGCTTCTCTCCTTTTTCCCCACAGCGTAATATCTGCAGTCACCGCAGGTGTTCCCTGACAGCTGCACTGGTCACAGGGAATGGAGAATGCATCGTTGAGGCTGGAGTCTAGACTGCACTGGTTGTGCGGCTTTGGGCTGGTGTCATCAGTCTGAGGGCTTGGGTTGGGGCATGGGGAGAGGCTGCTTGTGGGCCTAGAAGGTGCCCTCACCTCTGGGCATTGCTGGGGAGGAAAAGGAGGAGGAGGAGGAGGGCTATCATCCACTGGGTTGAAGCTTAAGGCGGGGAACAAGTCTCCCATCTCTTATACTGTACTCTCCCAAGCACTTAGTACAGTGTTCTGCACACAGTAAGTGCTCATTAAATACACTTGATTGATTGATCGATTAATTAAGGCTGGGCTGTGATGGGCAGTCCTGGGCTCCCCCCCAAACCCGCTGTCACTTCCTTCTGCTGTCGAGTAAGGCAGGCAGTCTAGAGAAGCAGCATGGCTTAGTGGGTAGAGCATGGGCCTGGGAGTCAGAAGGACCTGGGTTCTATTCCC
Source organism: Ornithorhynchus anatinus (assembly GCF_004115215.2). Lineage (NCBI taxonomy): Eukaryota > Metazoa > Chordata > Mammalia > Monotremata > Ornithorhynchidae > Ornithorhynchus > Ornithorhynchus anatinus. The sequence continues at coordinate 22,805,668 of NC_041730.1, forward strand.
AGCTATTCCACTTGTCTGCTGTGTGACCTTGGGCAATCACTTTACTTCTCTGTGCCTCAGTTCTTTCATCTGAAAATGGGGATTAAGACTATGAGTCCTCTGGGACAGGGACTGAGTCCAACCCGATTATCTTGTATCTACCCCAGCGATTAGTACAGTGTCTGGCACATAGTAAGCGCTTAACAAATACCACAATTATTATTATTATTATTGAGCTTGTAGACAGAGTAGGTGGGGTACTCAGGGGACAGGAGGGTGGATCAAAGCAGGCCCGGGGGGGGTCCATCCTTTGGCCCAGACGCCTCCGGCAAACATCGGCTGTGTCTGTGGTTAAATTGTACTCTCCCAAGTGCTTAGTACAGTGCTCTGCACACAGTAAGCACTCAATAAATACAACTGCCTGACTGACCGACTGAGCTGGCCATTTCAGAGCCCAGTCACCACTGACTCCAAGGGAGAATTTGGAGAGTGAACCGGAAGGCATCTTCAACCTCCGCCGTGTCTAACTGAACCCCCCTGAGTTGGGGGCACCTGAGGAAAGGAGAGCAGATGAGTGGGGAGGTGGGAGCTGGGAAAGGTAGAGGAGACGAGGGGGCATGGGCTTGGGGAATGAAGGAATTAGGACTCAGACTTGGAGGGTTTGGGGAAACAGAGTGGTGCTGTAGCGAAACCCAAAATAAGCCAGTGCTCTTGTGAAGCCGGCTCTATGGGGCCATCCCTAGACCCCACATAAATTGGGCTCCCTGCCCCACCTTCCCCCACCCTGTCTGGGTTGCAGCTTCTGACAACCAGCCAGACACTCTCGGCTCTGCAGCCAGCCACTCCCTCCCCATCGGGGACCGGCTGGTCCGTCTGGCCAGCAGACGGCCCCCACAAGGGCCGGGCGGCTTCCGCATGGTTTCAAGAGGCCGTGGGCTCCGGTTGGGATAATTTCATAAAGAGCTCTTTTCTCTCCAGGCTGCCCGGGAATGCACTTCCCACAGACAGGGCCAGTCTGAGTGAGGCATGAGGATACTTGGGAGCTGGTTTTTCCCTTGCTCCCCGCGCTATTACCTGACCCTTGCCCTCCCCCTTTCCTCTCCCCCGGCATCTCTGGCAGGGGCTTCTCCTTGGAGGTTGTTCAGCCCACTCCTAGGGAAGAGAAGCAGCATGGCCTAATGGACAGACCTTGGGTCCGGGAGTCGAAAGGACCTGGGTTTTAATCCCAGCTCTGCCACTTGTGGGTTGTGTGACCTTAGGCAAGTCACTTCACTTCTCCAAGCCTCATTTATAATAATGTTGGTATTTGTTAAGTGCTTACTATGTGCCGAGCACTGTTCTAAGCGCTGGGCTAGACACAGGGGAATCAGGTTGTCCCACGTGGGGCTCACAGTCTTAATCCCCATTTTACAGATGAGGTAACTGAGGCACAGAGAAGTTAAGTGACTTGCCCAAAGTCACACAGCTGACAAGTGGCTGAGCCGGGATTCGAACCCATGACCTCTGACTCCAAAGCCCAGACTCTTTCCACTGAGCCACGCTGCTTCTCAGTTATCTTAACTGCAAAATGGAGATTTAGACTGTGAGCCCCATGGAGTACATGGACTATGTCCAATCTTGTTGACCTCTATCTACCCCACTGCTTAGTACAGTACACACCCAAAGCCCTTAACAAATACCATAAAAAAGAAGAATCTAATCAGGCTGGGAATTGTGTGATCCCTTCATGAAATTGAGAATAAAACCCTTGTTTCCCACCTTTGTGTTAATCTCAAGAATTTTCTCCAGGCTGCTCACAGACATCCTCTCCATGCTATTTCCCGCATTTTGGAGAAGGGAAAATTGCATTTCAAAGAAAAGAAGTGCCTTAGCCAGGGTAGCAGTGATGGACCATGAGAAATATTGATTTAAATTACAGATATGTTCGTAAGAGTGGGGAAGATGGGGTGAGCAAGGGGTTTGGTGTGTTTCAAGAAGGGATTGAGTAAGGTCACAGAGTAAGTTAGTGGCCAAACTAAGAGCTGAGAGAACAAAGCCTTCTGAACTCCAACCTCAGAGTGACATCCCTTTCAGACAAAAAGAAACCAAAACAAGCATCCTAATTGGATAATAATGCTAATATTGATGATAGTATTTGTTAAGTGTTTACTATGTGCCAAGTACTGCTCTAAGGGTAGATACAAGGTAATCAGGTTGTGCCACTTGGGGCTCACAGTCTTAATCCCCATTTTACAGATGAGGTAACTGAGGCACAGATAAATCAACTGGCTTGCCCAAGGTCGCAAAGCAGGCACACACAGTGGTGGAACCAGGATTAGAACCCATGCCCTCTGACTCCCAAGCCCATGCTCTTTCCACTAAGCCACACTGCTTCTCGTTGGATGGGGAATGTGACGCAGAGATAGAGTGGGACGAATAGTCCCAGAGAACAGGAAGGGAGAAGTGGTCAGAATTTCAGGGAGCTCCACAGCTTTTGTGTTGGGAGGGATGAAGATCAGTTTCTTCATCTGTAATTCCTGTTTTCCTTTCCTCTAGACTGTGAGCCCCATAAGGGACAAGGACAGTGTCTGCTCTGATTATCTTGTTTCTTCTCCAGTGCTCAACCCAGCATTTGGCTCATAGTGAGTGTTTTACAAATGCCAAAATTATTAGTAGTAAGAAAAGGCATTTCCTAGGAGCTCAGATATAAGACATCTTCTTGGTGGGGATAGGGAGAAAATGCCACATGTCCTCAGTGGGCAGGAAGACAGGGAAATCCAGCAAGGTCACTTGAACTCGTGGGCGAAGGGGGCAACTCTATGGGCTTCTCAGGCTCTCCCTATGCCCTCTGCAGCACTCCCTACTGAGTTCTTCCTGACAGCTTCTCTTCCCAGCTCCCATTACTCCCCTCTGCCACAACCTTAGCTCTAGGCTGAAAATGTCCCCAAAATTTTTTTTATCCTTCAACTCTGAAGGCCCCAAGAAGGTGCATTCAAAGGAGCAGCTTTTTTTTTAGGTGGGGGAAGAGGGAATAAAAACGGAGAGACAGAGGAGGCAGGGAGGTTCAGGACAGCAAGGAAAGTATACTCTGTGCCATTCCATGAAGGCCTCTCCTGACACCCTCCCCCAACACCCCAGGCACGGTTAGTGTGACCCCCTTGGGCCTGTTCCAGAAAGTGGAGAAGCAGCACTGCTTAGTGGAAAGATCCCAGGCCTGGGAGACAGAGGACCTGGGTTTTCATCCTGGCTCTGCCACTTGTCTGCTGTGACCTTGGACAAGTCACTCAACTTCTCTGGATTTCAGTTTCGTCATCTGCAAAATGGGGATTCAATGCCTATTCTCCCTCCAACTTAGAATGTGAGCTCCATGAGGGACCTGATTATCTCATATCTATCTCAGAGTTGAGTACAGTGCTTGGCACATAGTAAGTGCTAACAAATACCATAATAATAATTATTATTATTGTTGAGGGGAGAGCAGCCCATATGGAGAAGGGAAACAGAGGACTTGAAGCAGGAGAGATAGGGAACGGAGCTAAGCTGCAGGACCAACGGGGATAGGGTCTGGATATTGAAGGGTGTTAAAAGCTAAGGCAGAAAGGAATCATTTATCCAGGGGAACGGAAGGTCGGGGGAGAGGGGCTGCGTGAGGAGAAGCTGGGAGAGGGCAACAAATAGGTATGTGATGAAACAGGTTTCTAGATGCTGAGAGGCATTTGACCCATAGAACTTTTTTCCTGAGAACAGTCATCCCAAGTGTGCTGGATGACTGAGGTTTCTCAATTTTTATAGCTCAGTCAATCAGCGGTATTTACTGAGCACGTCCTGTGTGCAGAGCACAGTACTAAATGCCTGGGAGAGTACAGAGTTAGAAGACACGTTCCCTGCCCACAAGGAGCTTACACTCTAGACGGGGAGGCAGACATTAAAATAAATTGTGGATCTGGACATAAATGCTAGATTGGAGGCTTTTGTGCCAGTTGGTAAAATGGCAGATTCTTACGCTCCCCTCTCCCCTCTGCCAGATGGAGGGAGACAGGGTGAGTCATTGGAGGTAAAGTCAGTGTTCTAGCCTTGCTCCCCCTGCGTTCTCCATCCTGAGGGCCTGGGCCTTTTCAGTTGGTCCTCCAGGTCATCAACTCCTCCTGCTCCAGGGAGTTGGCCCAGATGGCTTAATGCAGGGGGCAGTGGTCAGACTCACTCATTTCATCTAAGCCTCGGGACTGAGGAAGCAGCAGGCGCTGTCCTAAAATATTGGCTACCCCAGTCTGGCCCTAATCAGCCAAAGTGTGTGCCTCAGTGGAGTGGATAGAAGGGCTCTCAGCGGCCCCGCTTCAAGGATAGGCTCTTGGATGGGGAGAAGTGGGACCCCAGAGCCCTACCTGTGACCAGAGATCCTAGAGGGACTGCATTCACCTGCCTAAAGCAGCCTGGTACCAGCTTCTGAGCTGAGATTCAGCCACCATCCCCAGGTTCACATTTGCTGCTCTTCCTGCTCCTGGACCTTCTGGTCCCCAACAACGGCTGTCTTCCCTCCTTCAGCTATTAATAAATACTACTACTAATAATCACGTGGTATTTGTTAAGTACTTACCATGTGCCAAGCACTGTACTAAGCACTGGGGTAGGGACAAGGTCATCAAGTCCCACATGGGTCTCACAGTCTAAAGAGAAGGGAAAACAGAAACTGAATCACCATTTCGCAGATGAGGTCACTGAGGCACAGAGAAGTGAAGTGACTTGCCCAAGATCATACAGCAGACGAGTGGTGGAGTCAGGATTAGAACCCATGTCCTCTGACATCCAGGCCAGTGCTCTTTCCACTAGGCCATGCTGCTTCTCGAGGATGGGAAGCTTTTTCTCTCTTCCCCCACCTCCTTGACCTCTGCCTCTTCTAATCATCACTGACAACAGATCTTCCCCGATTAAGCAGACATGGTATTCATGGCAGTGAACCTGGCACCGTCAGGCTTTTCAGGATGTGAGGAACACCCGCTTCTTGCCAGTGAGTGTGTCTGTGCCTTGGGGAAGATCCTTTAATGGTGTGTGCCCACTGGATTGAATCCTCCAGGGAGCTGGGGCCAGGATAGGCACAGCTCTGCTCCCAGGCTCCTCGGGGCCTTAGGCACTCTTAGGAAGGAAGCAAGAGACCAGACTGGAGATTTCCTTTTTCTAAAGCGAAGCCCTTGGCCAGCAGCCAGCCACCTCGCCCCCGTCGGCCTGCATAGGATTGTCTGAGGGCATTCTGCAGACATATGTTGGCCCCTGCTGTTACGTCTCCTCCTTCCATCCGAACCCAACCCAGAGGCCCCGAGAGCCCATCAGAGCACCCCAGCCAGGGGTTTTGGGGGTTCGGATCCAGCCAGTCGCACCATCCTGCTACTGATGCAGTCTCCTCAATTAGGCAGGGATGGGGTTTTGGCCCCTGATCCAGATCCCTAAACTTCTCTCCGATCTGTCCTGCCCCACTAAAGTGGCTGAGCTACATCTTGGCTTCCCTCAGCTGGCCAAGGCAGGGATATTTTCCCACGGGGCCTGTGGGAGTGCTGACAGAGCAGATTCCAGCTTGGCTGGGGTAACCTGCCCTCCATTTGGGCCTGCTTCTCTCACCATAGAAACAGCCCTAATTAGGCCCCGTGAATGATCCAAGATGATCATTTTAATTGCAATAAATGATCCTGTTAAGCTGTCCCACCCGGCCCCCAGTTCCCAGTCAGTTTCCCGTCACATCACCTCTAAAAATTTCATCACATCGTACTTTTAGATCAAATGAGATGGCTACAGCCCAGATCCAAGCTCCTTCTGGCCTACCGGTCGGTTCCTCTCCTGCAGCTAGTTATCACCTTCACCGTGTGGGGCCCTCAACTACTGTAAACTTGGGGGCTCCCTGGTCCCACCTGGCATATTAAGAAGCACCAGGGCCTAATGGATAAGGCACAAGCCTGGGAGTCATAAGGACCTGTGTTCAAATTCTGCCTCCTTCACTTGTCTGTTGTGAGACCTTGGGAAAGTCACTTAGATTTTCTGTGCCTCAGTTCCCTCATTTCTTAAATGGAGATTAAGTCGGTGAGCTCCATGTGGGACAGGGACTCTGTCCAACCCAATTTGTTTGTATCCACCCCTGTGTTTAATACAGTGCCTGGCACATAGTAAGCACTTAACAAATACTACTATTATTATTATTATTATTCTGAGAAGATCTATTATGTTGTGCTCAGGCAGTGGAGCTACCAACTTTCTAGTCCTCTCTGCAACTGACTCTTGGACAAGCTTTTGAGTAAAGCAGTCTACTAATAGAGATCATATTGAGTAGGTAGATTTTTAAATCAATTGATTAATGCTGGTATTTGTTAAGCGCTTACTAAGTGCAGAACACTGTTCTAAGCGCTGAGGTAGATACAGGGTAATCAAGTTGTCCCACGTGAGGCTCACAGTCAATCCCCATTTTACAGAGGAGGGAACTTAGGCCCAGAGAAGTTAAGTGACTTGCCCACAGTCACACAGCTGACAAGTGGCGGAGCTGGGATTCGAACCCATGACCTCTGACTCCCAAGATCGGGCTCTTTCCACTGAGCCACGCTGCTTCCCATCAATCAGTCACATCTATTGAGTGCTTACTGAGTGCAGAGCACTGTACTAGGCTCTTGGGAGAGTACCATATAATAGAGTTGGTTATACACATTCCCTGACCATGACAAGCTTGCAGTCTAGAGGGGGAGATAATATGAATAAATATGTTTTAAGGCAGGAGGAGATGAAGAGACAACATGACAAGGTATAAAGAGAACTGGGCTGGAAATCAGGGCAGCTTATTCTCTGCATGACCATGGGCATGGCACTTAATCTCTTTGGATCTCAATTTTCCCACCTACAAACGGAGGCTGTTATAATTCCTGCCCTTACCTGGCTCACAGGGATTTTGTCAAATGAAATGAGATTCTCCATGTGGAAGTGCTTTGAGTTCTTGTGAAGATGGCTTCTCAAGAAATCCAAGGTAGTAAGTTGTTTTTTTTTCTTAAAGAAAGTATCTTTGAGAAGTTGCTAAATCCTGGGACCTGCCCAGGGACAGGTATTTTGGATTAACTTGTCCTAAATGTCAGTTCTGTTGGAATCCCATTCTCAACACGGTGGGTTCCTGACCAGGATTCCCCGTGGTCTTCCTGCAGAAGACTCCAGCTAGGTTCAAATTCGGAATTTAGTCTATATCACATACTCTGCTGAACTCTAAATAACCCTAGCGCCAGCTAAATTTTCCCAGTTCTCCCTCTCAGTTTTGTAAGGTTTTGTAAGGTTTCTTCTGAAGAAGAAGGCCTAAAGGATATTTTTTTCTCCATTCCAAACGGGACCCTTGGGAAGGCCTGGCTGGCATTTGAACCTTAAAGCCTGTTGCCATCAGCTCTGTGGCTTCTCCATAGCCATGGCAACATGAAACTATGAAACAATTAGGCAAACGAGGGGACCAAAGAGACTCACGAATCTGAGACAGAGAGAGGAAAAGTTTCTGGATCCAGCTTCTATAGAGACTGACTAACTTTCCCAGGGTTATGTTCCAGCTTCCTGCCTCTGACCTCTTCTTCCGCTAGAGGAATTTTAGCCAGGGGCCAAGTTTCTCCTGCCAAGCCCCCTGGCCACCCTGATGTGTCAGGGCAGGAGAGAGGATGTATCAGTTAAAAATCAAACTTTTCCCTGGCTCCTCTGCTTCTTCTCCCTTCTTACCTGCCCAGAAGTGGCAGACAGAGAGATCTGGGAGAAAAGAGCAAGACCATGGCTTCTCTGATAAGGAGGGAAGCGGCATGGGCAAGTGGAAAGAGCATGCGCCTGGGATTCAGAGGGCCTGAGTTCTAATCCTGGCTCTGCCCCTTGTCTGCTGTGTCATCTTGGGCAAATCATTTAAATTCTTCATGTCTCAGTTACCTCCTGAGTCTGTGAGCCCTATGTGGTACATGGACTGTGTTCAACCTGATTGGCTTACATTCATTCATTCATTCAATAGTATTTATTGAGCGCTTACTATGTGCAGAGCACTGTACTAAGCGCTTGGGATGAACAAGTCGGCAACAGATAGAGACAGTCCCTGCCGTTTGACGGGCTTACAGTCTCACATCTACCCCAGTGCTTAGAACAGTGCCTGGCGCATAGTAAGTGCTTAACAAATACCATTAAAAAAAAAAGAAGGCATCAAAATGGGGTTAAGATTCCTGTTCTCTTTCCTCCTTGGATCATGAGCCTCATGTAGGACAGAGACTGTGTTTCATTTCCTTATTCTTTATCTACTCCAGGGCCTAATACCATGCTCTTAATAATAATAATAATGATAATAATAATAATATTTGTTAAGTACTTTCTATGGGCCAAGCACTGTACAAAGTACTAGGGTGGATACAAGTAAATAAGGTTGGACAAAGTCCCTGTGCCATTTTGGGCTCACAGCCTCAATCCCCATTTTGAGGCACAGAGAAGTGAAGTGACTTGCCCAGAATCACACAGCAGACATGTGGAGGAGCCAGAATTAGAACCCATGACCTTCTGACTCCCAGGCCCGTGCTCTAACCTCTTCACCATGCGGCCTCTTTTCACCCAGTAAGTGCTCAATAAATATGATTGACTGTCACATAGTTAGAGCTTACCAGATGCCACAGTTAACATTACTGTTATTATTGAGACCAAGCTCCCTTTCTGCCCAGGCAGAATATTTGAATCGGAAGATATGCTGTGTCTAGGACTTTGGGGTGGGGTCTTTCACTGGTGCTCAAGCTCACTGGAGCCTTGCTGGGGCCCCTGGGTTTTGAATTTTGGGGAATCTCCAAGCTTCCCTCCTCCAGTGTCCTGCTATCTTGTAAATGTCCCCTCTGAGGCATGGGAAAATGAGGGCAATGTGGCAGATCTTAAATCAAAGCTGGGGCCATCAATCTCCCTGTGCAGAGTGAAATAAATGAGGTGGGTGGCACGAACAGCAGCAGTCTCGGACAGGCAAGAGATATTAAAAAACAGTAATCGCAAGGTGGGGGGGAAAGCCACCCCCACCTAACAAATTTACAAAGCTGCCTGGGAATTGGTGTGCAAGGGGAAAGAATTGGGAGATACAAAACTCTTTTTAAAACCACCCAGAGTGATGGTGTTCTTCCGTGTGGGGAAATTGGAAATAAATAAGGTCCCGAATTTTGATGGACAATTTTCAGGCTACAGATTCTTCTCACCTACCTAATCCCTCATGTCCCATGTGGGACAGGGACTATGTCCAACCTGATTAACTTGTATCAACCCCAATGCTTAGAACAGTGCTTGATATGTAGCAAGCACTTAAGAAATGCCATATAAATAAATGCCAGCAAGAGTTCTTTTTCCCCAGTGCCTTCTTTCTCTACTAGCAATGGTCTCTTCTGAGTGGTTACTGACTGCAATGTATTAATAATGTTGGTATTTGTTAAGCGCTTACTATGTGCAGGGCACTGTTCTAAGCGCTGGGGGAGATACAGGGTAATCAGGTTGTCCCACGTGAGGCTCCCAGTTATCCCCATTTTACAGATGAGGTAACTGAGGCACAGAGAAGTGAAGTGACTTGCCCACAGTCACACAGCTGACGAGTGGCAGAGCCGGGGGTCGAACTCATGACCTCTGGCTCCCAAGCCCAGGCTCTTTCCACCGAGCCACGCTACGGGCTCGGGGTAGCTCGACAGGAGCCGACAGATCCCCCTGCTCACAGGGAGCTTTCTCTCTATACCTCCTCCCTAAGAGTTCCCCATCTGAGATCCTGCAAGAGAGCTCCCTCAGTTCAAACTCTGATTACCCTGGCCTGCTGAGAACTCTGGAGGGAGTGAGAAGTAGGTGAAAGATTGTATTATTCCTGACTCCGGCTGTTCAAGTCTGGATCCCACAGAGAGAAAATAGGACTTTGAAATCTGAAGACACGGCTTCCAAAACATTGATATCTGGCGTTATTGATCAGGACCTCAAAATGCTGGGATTCTTCAAGGTGGAATATGGGATAGAATGACTCAAAGATGTGGACCTGATGTCTTTTGAACTAAGACTCCTGCTCTGTAGCTGTTTTGAAAATCCTAGGGCTTTGAGGAGTGGGAGAAGTGGGAAGTGATAGGTGATAGATATAAGAAGGAGATTGCATTTTAAATAAGCAATTGCAATATCATTTATGTCTTTTCTTGCCATAGTAATCAGGGGACCAGGGCAGAAATCTGGGGACAATGAACGTACCATTAAATTCAATTAGAACAGTCTTAAAGTAAGGGAAACAGGGTGTTTTGAGCCATCTGGCCAGGTGGTGTCATACCTCTGCCATCCCAGGCCTTGTCTGTGGACCGCTTACAGACCAAATTAGCGAGGTACACAGTCATAGAATGCCGAAGAGAAACCCAGAGAACTGGGGTCTCTTATGGGCTAGTTCCCAGAGCTTCTTAGGAAGATTGTTTTCTGGGACCAGGCCGTTATGTTCGGTGAGAGGGTTGTTCAAAACTTTTTCCCTTCCTCTGTTTGATCTGCCTTGGAGGAGAGAGAGTGAGAGAGAGAGAGAGAAAGGAGGTAGAGAGAGAGAAGAAGAAAGTGAGAAGCAGAAAAGAAGTGAGAAGAGAGGGAGAGCCAAGAGAGATGAGAGAGGGAAAGAGAAAGGGAGAGGTGGAAGAGAAAGAGGGAGAGAGAGAGAGAGACAGAAGAGAGAAAAGGAGAGGGAGGAGTGATGAGAGAGAAGGCAAGGAGAAAGACAGAGAAGGAGAGGGAGGAGAGATAATAACGATGGTATTTGTTAAGCACTTATAATGTGCCAAAACTGTTCTAAGCACTGGAGCACTGTTTATTCATTCAATCGTATTTAAGTGCTTACTGTGTGCAGAGCACTGTATGAAGCACTTGGCAGAGTGCAATGTAACAATAAGCAGACACATTCCCTGCCCAAAATGAGTTTACAGTCTAGAGTTACAATCTAAGTGCTGGAGCATTGTTCCAAGCGCTGGGAGAGGAGAGAGAGGAGACAGAGGGAGAGAAGAAGGGAGAGGGAGGGAGGAGAGAGGCAGAGGGAGAAAGAGGACCACAGTGGTTTGGGGAGGGGAAATCATGAGCAATTCTGTCTTTGGTTATTTGCCTTGGGGAACTGTAGAAAAACGAACACAAACTCTTGAAAAGTTACTGGGCTTACCTCCAAAGTCTCTGGGAAATGGTCCGTTCCTCAGTGTTCAGGGCGTGCGTGTATGTGCGTTTGTTGAAGGGCTTGTTGAAGGCTAGGAGGGGGGACGAGGGTTAGGAAAAGAAGGGAGAGTAATAGTGAGATGTTCCCCGGTCCTTGGGCTACCTCCCAAGACACGAGCTCCTTCACCCCCATCGCCTCTCTCTCCCCTCCTTCCCAGACACAGTCCTGGAAGCGAGCCATGAGCTCGTCGCCGGCCCCACTTTGCCCCTGGATCTAGTGCCCTGCAGTCAGGGCAGGGAGGGGGTGACCCACTCGGCAGCAGTGAGGAGGGAGGGGAGCCAGAGATCGGCCGGACAAGTGGGCAGAGCCAGGCGGCTCTCTCGGGGTCCTGGGCCCGGCCTAAGGGCCGCTCCTCGGGGTAAGGACCAGCCTAGGCCAAGCCCGGCGGTCTCCCTCGCTCTTCTCCCAGGGGGGTGGTGTGTGTTGAGAGGGATGGATTCGTTCATTCCTTCAATAGTATTTATTGAGCGCTTACTATGTGCAAAGCACTGTACTAAGCGCTCGGAATGCACAATTCGGCAACAGATAGAGACAATCCCTGCCCAATGACGGGCTCACAGTCTAGACGGGGGAGACAGACGGCAAAACGAAACAGAGCGAAACAAAACAAGACAACATCGTAAGATGATGATGATGATATCAGTTAAGCTCTCACTACGTGAAAAGCACCGTTCTAAGCGCTGGGGTGGACGCACGGCAATCAGGTTGTCCCACGGGGGGCTCCCAGTCACGATTTAGAGAGGAGGTAACTGAGGCCCAGAGGAGGTGACTGAGGCCCAGAGAAGTTGTCACTCGCCCCAAGTCACCCGGCCGGTACGTGGCGGAGCCGTGATTAGAACCCACAACCTCTGACTCCCAAATCACGCTGCTTCTCTTGGGAAAGAGGGGAGATTATCGGGTATGGGGAGAAGGGCAGGGGTGAGGCGGGTGGAGAGTGACGGATGGAGGGGTTGGCGGAGCTACCCGAGGGAGCTTCACGTTGAGGGGGCGGAGCTGGTAGGGCCGGTGCCAGTGTGCTAGTGAGTGTGAGTGCGGGCTGCGTGGACCAGGGCACAGCCGGTCCTGCCGGGCCTGGCCGGGGGGCGGGAGGGGGCGGTGGGGGTGTGGGGAAGGGGAGAGCTGCGGGGGAGGGCTCGGAGACCCCGGCCCAGCCCCGCCCGGCCCTGCCCGGCCCCGGCCGGCTGTCCGAGCCATGGACCGGGGCCAGTGAGGACAGAGGAGGGTCCAGCAGCAGCAGCAGCAGCAGCAGCAGCAGCAGCAGGACGAGGAGGAGGAGGAACAGGGGGAGGAGGGAGAGGAGGGGGAGGAGCAGCAGGAGGAGGAGGAGGGGGCAAGAGGCGGGAGGAGGATGCTGCTGCTGCTGCTGCTGCTGCTGCTGCTGCCGCTGCCACCCGTGGACCCGAAGGGAGCCTGAGCCGGAGGAGCCCAGAGGATGGAGCCCAGCGCGGGGCACTGCAGCGGCTCCCGGCAAATCCCCCATCAGGTAACCGACCTCCCTTACCCCCCTCGGGGCTGGGCTCTGGGGGGACGCGTGGGAGGGGTCCCCGGAGCCTGCGGGGCTCCTCTCCGGCCGGAGCCAGGGCGAGGGGGGCAGAGGGGGCGGGTGGCACCGGCCTGGGCGCACGGCAGACCCCAGGACCCCAGGAGGAGGAGGTTGCGGGGACCGGGGGTCCCGGACCCTCGTTCGGGCAGGGGTGGGATGAGCTCGGTGGAAATGGGGGAGGGGGGAAAGCTTGTCCTCTGGGACCCCGCCCCCTCCCCCCCCCCCGATCCCTCGGGAGTGAGGGTGGGCGGAGGGGAAGGGGGTCTCGGGGAGTTTCTGGAGGAAGAGGAGGGAACGAGCTGCGGGCCATTTCCTCTAGGATGCCCCCACCCTACTCCTCTAAACACACCTTGGGAACTTGGATGCGTCGCAACTCCCAGAGAAGACCCTCCCCGGACCCCCCCCTCCACCCCCAGCAGCCCCCTCCTCTGCGGCCAAACTCGGGGTCCGCCTATATGTCCCGTTCCTTCCCCTTCCCCTCCCCCCGCCCCCCACCCCGGGACCCCCCATCCCCGGGACCCCCCCCCCCCCCCGGGCCGGGACCGACTGTGCCGCCCATTCCGGCCAGTCCAGGCCCGAGGCGAGGGACCGGCGAGCGGTGCCACCTTCTCCCGCTCAATCCGCCCTCCGCCCCGCATCTTCCCAAACCAGATTCCCTATCCCGACTCCCGGCAGGCTCCATGTTCTCGTCCAGCCGGGGGTGGGGGTGGGGGGTCTGCCCCAGGATCCCTCCCCCGGGGGCAGAACGAATTGGATGTTAGTTCCTAGAAGGTGTGTCCGCCGCTGCCCGTGGGGGGCAACGTGGCATATGCCACCAACGGGGGACCACGGGATTCGAAGGGAATCCAGCTTCGAAATTTAGACTCGATCCCTTCCCTGCTCTCTCAGGTTTCTTTCCAAGTGAGAACCGGGCTCTTCTCGCTCCAGGCAAAAGCTAAGGTACAGCAGGAACAGATGTCCAAAGCCACCCAAGCCTGCCGCCCGAACCGGGCCCCAGCCTGGGCAAGCCGGATCCCTGGGCTCCTGAAACCCCCGAAGAGGCTGGCAGGCTCATCTAGAGGGGGGTCAGGGGGGAAAGGAGACAGGATCGGTCTGGGGTGAGGCCTGGCAGAGAGAGGTCGAGAGGTAGGGGGCTGGGGGGCGTGCCTGGGGGAATCGGAGTGGGTATCCAACCCAAGAGCCTGCTAATTAGGGGGTGTGGGAGGAGAGGAAGATGGAAGCCAGGATAAACTGTAGGAGACAAGGGCCAGACAGTTACAGACCGAAAATGCCGATGCCGGCAGGGAGAAAAAGGGCAAGGCTTAGGTGGCTGGCTGGGATAAACCGTACACCCTTAGGGGTTGGTTGGTGCCAGAGTTAGTGGACGGGGATTCATTATTTGACCATGTCTTTTGGTGACAGCGCAGGATGCGGGGAAGGAGATTATCGCGTTTAGCTCTTAAAAGGAACCACCGGAGGCTGTGCGGACAATGTGGGAGGGCGGGAATGGGGGTAGGGTTAGGAAGAGGACCCAGCTGAAGAGAGAAAGGAGCTCCTCGGTTAGAACTGGCCTCTACCCCTTTTTCCCCTTCTCTCTGTCCAGTGCAATACCTGTCTTCCCAGTGAGGGAAGGTGGGGAGGGGGAGAGGAGGAGGAGGAGAGGAGGGGAGAGCTAGGGGCAAGGTAGGAGGCAGCTCCTTGCCCATACTTGACTGCAAACTTTCATCATCTGTCTTTCCTTCCCTCCTGGCGGGTTTCCAGCCCTGTGGCAGGACAGCTGTGGGGTGGCTGCGGTTACACGCCGGGCCCGGGACCCAGCTCCCGCTGTGGGTTTGAAAACATGCAGCTCCAGGGGCTTCAGTCCCCCCCTCCCCCTCTTGCCTTGCCACCTCAAAGCGCAAGCACATTTTGTTTGTAAAATCTAAACTTCTCCTTCACCGAGCAGCCCGGCTATGGGGAGTAGTGTTTTCTTCTGGAGGCTTCCTTTTTCCTGGAACTCCCCTCACCCTCCCTCACCTCTACAGCCGCTGCTTGGGAGACCGGGAATCTTCATAGACTTTAACGGCGCCGCCAACTACCCACGGGCCAGGGACAGGTCACGTCCCAGGCCTCGGAGCAGGACTCAGAGCTGGTCTGGGGAGAGACCCGTGAAGTTTAGTAGGACGTACAGATGGGCATCTGAGGGTGGGGGTGTGTCCTAATGGGTACGCATCTGTGTGCCCAGGCGTGCATATCGGGTGCGACTGGGATGGGAAAGTGTATTCTGGCCCCTCCCCATAGAATGCCTAGCTTTGTGGCTTCAGAGATTCAGGTGTCTCCCAGACCCTGCTGTCCACCCGAAGCTCCCCTTCTAGTTTCCAAACTCTACTATTCTGAATCTCGCAGAGCATTTGATATTCAAAATCTGGTTTAGAGCAGGTCCTGAAGTCCTTAGTCACTGTATGATTTCCATGGAAACAGACGTGTTCGGCGTAATCAGTTTTGGGGGGTGACGGTGGTGGTGGAGGAGGTGGGGGTGTATGTGTGTGGCGGGGGGACGATGTATAGTAAGAGCACACACTCCACAAGTGTGGACAGGAATTGTGTCGGCTCCTTTGTCTTGCGGTCCTTTGAAAAAAAGGGGTGGGGGCCCTTAGTCCTAGCAGACTCAGTGGGCCTCTCTCTCTCTCTCCCCTAGTGGCTCGGTGGAAAGAGCCTGGGCTTCGGAGTCAGAGGTCGTGAGTTCGACTCCCGGCTCTGCCACTCGTCAGCCGGGTGACTGTGGGCAAGTCACTTCACTTCTCTGTGCCTCAGTTACCTCATCTGTAAAATGGGGATTAACTGTGAGCCTCACGTGGGGCAACCCGATGACCCTGTATCTACCCCAGCGCTTAGAACAGTGCTCTGCACATAGTAAGCGTTTACCAAATACCAACATTATTATTAGTCCAGGGGAGGCTTCTAATCAGGATCCTTCTTTTCCTGGGTGGGCTTCCCTGCCAGTAGTCCCATGGACTTCAGAAAGATTTCTGCCTTCTTGATGAGTCTCCCAGCTTCCAAAAGGAAAAAAAAACCCCACCAAATCCCATTTGGGATGTAGGCTTTGTAAGGTCAAAGAATCCCAGTTTGGAAGAACCTTCCAGAGGGGCCTCTTTCTGCCTCCCAGCCGACACCCGCCCAAAGCAGGTGGTTGCCCAACGTAGTTGGGAAGTGCCCTGGGGAAAGAAGAGCCATGATTTCCCTAGAGCTCCAGACACTCTCTCCATGACCTCTGATGGAGGGAAATCCTGCCTGATATCTTACCACGAGCTCTCTTGCTGTCTTGTAAACCCTTTCCCTCTGACTCCTAGCGAGTAGTAAAGCAGCGGAGTCTGGGGAGTCTCTGGCCCCTGAGAGAGACAGGCAGACCCACCTCAGCTCACTCCTCCCTGCTTGGGAGATGAGGCCTGGAGCCTGCCCGCCGGAGCTACTGATGTCATGGAGGCCAGCACACAGGCAGATGCATCAGACCTCTTCCTCGTGGCAGAGACAGAAATGGAGGATAGAGAACAGAGGGGTTGGGGATGGCCAGACTCCTCTCCCCTGACTGAAGAGGAAATCAGCATGGGGGAGTGTTGGAAAGAGAAACGATGGGGAGGAAAGGAGGGGCTCAGCGCTCCCGTCTTGCACCTGAGGATCGGCCCGGAAGCTTACGGCTGCAGAAGCAGCAGCAGCAGCAGCTGAAGCAGCACTGTGGCCTCCTGCCCATGTATCAGGATGTGTCAGGAGCTCTCGGAGGGGAGAGACCCCGGCAACCGCCTCACCCAGCATCGCCACCTCTCTCCTCAACTAGAGCCGGCTGCTGCGTGAGCAGCCGGTTCATGTGCTGCAAGTGTGGGCAGGGAGGCGGGCTCGGAGTCCGGCTGAACCACAGGGAGAGTGGGAAGCTGGAGACGTGTAATCATTCAGGAGAACAGAGCGCAGTCCTACCCACTCGCTAGAGGTGGAAACAGAGAAGAGGGGTCTTCACAGACGTAACTGACCTCGGTAGCCCCTTTCCCCCTCGTGCTTGACTAATCAGGCGCCCCAGAACAGGACCTGGTATCCTTCCCCAGCATGACACCAAATTAGAGACCCGGGGAGCCATCTCTGACTATCATCGTCGGCATTACTGTAGTTGCTAGGCGCTGACTATGTGCCAAGCACTGTGCTAAGCATCAGGGAAGATACAAAATAATCAGATCAGTCACAGTCCCTGTTCCACAATTAGATCAGTCACAGTTCTTGTTCCACAGGGGGCACACGGTTTTAGGGGGAGGGAGAACAGGTATTTTAGTCCCATTTTATAGATGAGGAAACTGAGACCCAGAGAAGTCAAGTGACTTGTTCGAGGCCACACAGCAGGCAATCAGTGGAGTCACAATTAGAACCTGGTTCTCCTGAATCTTTCCCGAGTTTAGAGTTCAACCTCCCCAGCCTCCCTCTGATTTCCCTTGGGGAGCTGTTTTCCTGGCTTCGCGCTTCTCATGGCGGGGAGGTCGTCCCTTCCGGATGCCCAAGATTTCCCTTTCCCTAAGCCCCTCTTCGTCATTCTGGCCTCCGCACTGAGCTTCTCTAAGGAGTTACCCTGTACTGTCCTCGCTCCTGGCATCGAACCCAGGCCCCCTGAGGCTTTTCAAGCTGGCTTCCTTTCATCTCTACCCCCCTGCCCCCCACACCCCACCCACCCACTGAGTCAATTCTTGAGGTCCCTGGATCAGCTGAGTTGCTCTGCCCCGGCCTGTCGCTCTCTCTGTGCCGATCCAAGCTGAGCAATGATCCTCCCTCCCACCCTCAACCCCCAGCTCCCCAGTTTTCCTAGCAGCCCCCTCCCCTCTGCTTCTCCTGCCCAGCCCTGCCTCCCAGCTCTCTCCTGTTTGCATGGTGCCCATTTGCAGGGAATTTTCCCCACTCATACCGACTGCAAACCCCTCTCCGGCTTGAATCTCATTTTTGCTCTCTCCTGCCAAGCTTCTTCCCTTCCTAGGTCTCTCTGGATCATTTTGCCATCCTCATTGGCGTTCACAACACCTTCCAATTTAATATCCTCGGCAAATTTCATTAACGGGCTGTTTACTCCCTCTCCCAGGATCATTAATGAAGATGTTGGATAAGATCTGACCCAACACCGATCCAGGCGACGGCTTTCCCTCTCTCCTCTCACTGCCCCCCACAGTTTCTGCCCTTTGCAACTGCCACCCCGTGCTCGGCTTGGGCGTATCTTGACGAGTACTTAGGGTCCAGCCCGCTTGAATTAATTTGGCCAGATTATCCGAGAAGCCGTATCAAACGCTTTGCTAAAAATCAAGATATATTACCTTGTCTGTACTTCCTTCATCTTGTAATTCCATCAAAAAAGCTATCAAGTTTGTCAGGCATGATTTGTTCTTTATAAATCCCCACAGTGTTGCGAACAGCACAAGGTTCTTTTTATTGGCTAAATGTTTTCAGATTCTCTCTTTGTTTGCTTCTTGATTAGGGTTGGGAGACTCACCAACTGGGAAAGGCTGGGATCGCTTAGCTTTCCCCTTTGGGAAGAGGAGAACCACATCTCTCTGTCCCTGGGTAGCTGGCTCTGCACGCTGCATCTCCTCAGGAAAACTGGGAGGATCTTGGGCAGGGCTGTTATTAGACTGTAAGCTCCCCCTCTAGTCTGTAAACTAATTGTAGGCGGGGAACATGTCTCCCACTCTGCTGTACTGTAGTCTTCCAAGTGCTCTGTATAATGCTATGAACACAGTAAGTGCTCAGTAAATATGGTTAATTGATTATCATTATGTATTTGTTAAGTATTTGGTATTTGTTAAGTATTTGGGGAAGCAGCATGGCATTGTGGATAGAGCACGGGCCTGGGAGTCAGAAGGTCATGGGTTCTAATCCCAGCTCTTCCACTTGTCTGCGGTGTGACCTTGGGCAAGTCACTCCACTTCTCTGTGCCTCAGTTACCTCATCTATAAAAGGGGAATTCTGACTCTGAACCTCATGTGGGGCAGGGATCCAATCCAATTTGCTTGTTTCCACCCCAGCGCTTAGTACGGTGCCTGGCACATAGTAAGCACTTAAAAAATACCGCAATTATTATCGTGAATAAAGTGCTTACTATGTGACCAGCACTGTTCTAAGTGCTGGGGTGGACACAAGATCATCAAGTTGGACACAGTCCCTGTCCTACGTGGGGTTCACAGTCCAAGTAGCAGGGAGAACATGTATTTAATTCCCATTCTACAGTTGAGGAAACTGAGGCACAGAGAAGTTAAGTGACTTGCCAAAGGTCCAACAGCAAGCAGTTGGTTGAGATTTGGAATAGTGTTTGCCAAGGGGCCACCAGGCTGGTGGACGGGGTGTGGGGGTAGGTTTCTTTTAAGACTTCTTTCACTTGCTCCTCTCTGAAGGTTGTCTGGATAGGCTTCCACTTCTTGCTTGTCCAAGTAAAGGCCGACTTTTCCCACCCCGGGAGCTGGGATACTTTGGGAGGCATCCCCCGACTCACGGTTAATAGGTGTCCTCTTGATGTCTCTTCCTTTCCACACACTTGTTTCTCCTTTTCTCTTTTCTCTGCAGCTTCGACACACTCTCTGCCATCTCCCCTTGCTCTGCCTGCCCGAGCCCATCATTCTGGGTTGCTAGTTCAGAGTTCTCCAGGATAGCTCCAGGTAGGCTTCCTCCCTCTCAGAAATCCACAAAAGCTCAGAAGAGACCTGAGCTCTTGGAGCTGTTTAATGAGATGACAAGTGCCGGGTCTTCTCCTCCTCTATTGGGGGGACCCCAGACTCATGTCCAAACCAAACCTAGCTCCCCTCACCTGGTTTTTCTTCTTGTCCCCCTTCTCCTGGAGAGGCTTCCCTCTCCTGCTTGCCTTTTGGGACTCCCTATTACCCCCTTATTCTGCTTTTATCTGGCCAGTCACCAGACCCTGTTATTCTCCTCTTGTCTTGATGATAATAATAACAATTATGGTATTTGCTAATCAATCAATTTATTGAGCAACCATGATGTGCAGAGCACTCTATATTTGATCCCTTGGAAGAGTTCAGTACAAAAATGTTGGTAGACATATCCCTGCCCACAAAGGGCTTACGGTCTAATCCCCATTTTACAGATGAGGAAACAGGCACAGAGAAATTAAGTGACTTGTCCAAGGTCACACTGCAGTCAAGTTTTGGAGCAGGGATTAGAACCCAGGTTTTCAAACTCCCAACCCTGTGGTCTTTCCTCTAGACCATGGTGCTTCTGGACTCCTACTTCTAAATTCCTCTGGGTCAGTAACCAGCATCCCAGATATAGTGGAATAAGAACTTGGCTACCTTTCTCCAGTGCTTCCCTTAGTCCCTCTTGGCCCAGCCAATCAATCAATTGATCAATAGCAATAACATTTACCCAGCACTTACAGTAGGTGAAGAACCGAACTAAGCACTAGGAATTAATGGATTCAAATCAGACATGATCCCTAGTTTACAAGGGGCTCATAGTCTAAAGGGTGGGGAGAGAGGAACAGAATTTTAGCAATAGAGAGAGGAAGAGAGAGACAGACAGACAGACATAGACAAAAACAGAGAGGTAGAGGGAGACAAATAATAGGCTAAGATAAGCAATTCAGTGAGAACCACAATAAAATCTTTCATCTGATCCCAGCCTCCGTGATCTCCCCGAAGCCGCAAACCACTGTGCTTCTCCAGCCAGGTGGTTTCCGCCCTCCCTCAGTTTCCCCCACAGGGCTTTTCAAGGACCGCATGTCCAGGTGCTTCCTCTTCCTGGATTGCAGGGACCTGCCACCCATCCCCTAGTGAACTGAGCCAGTCCCCAAGGCTGGTCAGTCTCCCAGCAGCCATTCTTGACACCCTGCTATAGGTTTATTTCCCCAGATCCCCTAGACTTTCATCTCACTCTGCTTCTTTCAGAAAGGAGGCAGCATATTACTGCCTCAACTGGTTGTCGTCAATCCCCTCCTTACCTTTCCGAAAACCCCCGAGTCAACCCTCCTCTGCTGCCAGACAATCCAAGCTCACTCTCTGCTCCCTGTTTCCCTTGAAGCCCAGACCCCACAAAGCCCTCCAACTCCCAGTGAGAAGCAGCATGGCCTAGTGAAGGGAGCATGGGCTTGGGAGTCAGAAACACCTAAATTCTAATCCTGGATCCACCACTTTGTCTGCTGGGTGACCTTGGGCAAGTCACTTAACAGTTACCTCATCCGTAAAATGGGGATTAAGATTCTGAGCCCCAAGAGGGACAGGGACTCCATCTACCTCAGTGCATTAAGTGCTTAACAAATACCGTTAAAAAAATCCCAATCTTCAGGATCCATTTTCTCTGTGGGCCCAGTGGGCCCTGAAGACCTTTAGTCTTGTTTCTGTCTGTCTTCCTTGAGTCCCCGGCTAGCCCATCAATCAATCATATTTATTGAGCACTCACTGTGTGCAGAGCACTGTATTATGCACTTGGGAGAGTACAGTACAGCAGAATTGGTAGGCACATTCCCTGCCCACAAGGAGTTCCAATCCCTGACACTGGTCCTCTCTCCCTTCCTGATGCCAGGGTTACCTCAGTGACAGCTGCCAGAAGCTAGCACCAACTTTTTGCCGCCGTGTTCCTGTGAATCCACATCTGTCACAGCTGGGTTACCCTGGGCCTGCTGGGCAGGAAAAGAGGAGCTCCACCCTCCCTTGAGGGACAACTGCCCCTCTCAGTTGGGGTGGAGAGGGGAGGACGGGGACATGGGCTGAGGAAAAGACAGCTGCTCCTTTTGAATCATCCTTCTCAAGCAAACAGAAGGACCTTGTGTGGGGGACAGAAGGTCAACAAATTTCTCCTTGCCCAGTCCAATGAGGGGAACAGGGGCTGGAGCCAGCCAGTCACCGCTTCAGAAAAAGTATCCTTCCCTAAGTATAACCAGGTAGCAATGACTTAGCTCAGTGGGTTAGCAGAAAGGGATGGACTCAAGTGGTTAATTATCTCCCTGGTCCTTCAGGTCAGGAAAACACTGGTTTGTGTCCAGTCCACGTTCTCTCAGGTTAAGCCAAATTCCGAGCCTCCCCACGGCATGTCCCAGATGCAGCGAGCAATTGCCAGAAAGCTGAAGTGTCCCAATTCAGTGCTCACGACCCAGCGTGATGGAGCCCTGGCCTGAGTTTGGAGAAGTTTATCCTGGGCCCCCCGTACCCTCAATCTCCAGGAGGTGAGGGGTTTAGGTCAGCCTCACTGGGGGAGGGAGGCACTCCATTTTTTTTAAATGTATTTATTAAGCGCTTACTAGGGGCCAGGCACTATACTAAGCATTTGGACATTTCCCCCACTTTCAGCCCCAACATCTGGGATCACTGCCTGGACTTCCACCTACCTCTGACTTTTTTCTGCCCAAGTTTTCAATTCCAGTGAGGGTGAGTGGGAGCCTAAGCAATCCAACGTACCCCTAGCACCTTTCTTGACCATATCCTCTGGGCCTGCCTTCCTGGATGGGAACACCAGCCTCAGGCAGAGAGAGCCCTGGGAAGACTCTGAGCAGTGGGGGATGTCCCCCGATGGTTTGGAGTCAGTGGATTTCAGGCCCCATGGCTCCCTCATGCTCGGCAGAGACTATGGCTCACTGGGGCCAATGGGCCGTCGTACATCTGATGGTGGCCTGCAGGCAAGAGCTTGGAGTCTCCATCTGGCTCGTGGTTTTATTTTAAATGTTATTTTTTAAGTGCTTACTATACTGTACTAAGTGCTGAGGTAGATAAAAGATAATCAGGTTGGACACACAGGTTGGGCAACCCAGGGCTCACAGAGCCCTATACAGGGCCAACATAGGGCCCAAATGTGAGTCCCACATAAGGCTCACAGTCTAAATCCCCATTTTACAGATGAGGTCTTTGAGGCCCGGTGAAGTTAAGTGACTCGCCAAAGGTCACACAGCAGACAAATGGTGGATCCAGAATTAGAACCGAGGTCCTTCTGACTCCCAGCCCCATGCTCTATCCACCAGGCCTTGCTTCGTCTCGAGGTCCTTGAAAGTCTAGGGGCCCACTGAGCCTGACCCTGTTTAGTGAGAAGAGGCAGGAAAATGCCAGCTCAGGCATCTCTCCCGAGCTTAGTCTGGGGGCCTGAGGAAGAGGAGGAGGGCATGAGGAAGCCTTCAAATCATGAGAGCCAGCCTCCCTCTTTATTAGCAGCTAGGAAAGAGCTCAGCTTCTCCCATTTCAGTTACCCTCAGGCTGGGGCTGGCCTGCTGAACCGAGGGACCGTTGATTTTGGTCTTGGCTTAGAGTTCATGAACTAGGCCACAAGCTCCCAACGAGGGGCCAAGCCCGAGGAAGAGGGCAGTGACGCTCTTTTTCCCCCCCTGAGAAAATTCAGAGCTGAAAGTGCCAGGGATTTCATCTCTCTGAAGGAATCCCTTCTGGCTGCAGCCAGCGAGGCTCTGGGAGAAAGCCCCATGGAGGGAAAATCCTGGGAATGAACTGGAATTATCAAGTCACACACAGCAGGTCACAGCTCCGTGCGTCCCTCAACCGGCTGGGGCTGTCAGCAGCCAGTGGGCTGAGGGGGGCGGGGTCTGTGGGGCACAGAAATGCCTTCCCTGGAGTAGGGGGTCTGCGTCCCTCTTGGGGGCCCCCAGAAATACGGGCCTGTCACTTGCCCGAAGCTTCAAAGCCTTTCTTTCACCTTATGCCCAGAAAAAGAACGGTGTCCTGCACCGCAGCGGAGATTATGGCCACTAGAGGGCAGCCGACGGGCTTTTATTGCCGCCTTTAGCTGGGAGCATCCAAGAAAATAGAGACGAGGTACTCAAGAAGGCGAGGAGGCCCTCGTTTATATAATCATAACAGTAATAATAATAATGGCATTTGTTAAGCGCGTACTATGTGCAAAGCGCTGTTCTAAGCGCTGGGGGGGATACAAGGTGATCAGGTTGTCCCACGTGGGGCTCACAGTCTTGATCCCCGATGTACAGGTGAGGTCACTGAGGCCCAGAGAAGTGAAGTGACTTGCCCAAAGTCACACAGCTGATAAGTGTCGGAGCCGGGATTAGAACCCATGACGTGTGACTCCCAAGCCCGTGCTCTTTCCACTGAGCCACGCTGCTTCTAATGTATATATATATATGTATATATATATGGCATTTGTTAAGCGCTTCCTATGTGCAAAAGCACTGTTCTAAGCGCTGGGGGGGATACAAGGTGATCAGGATGTCCCAAGTGGGGCTCACGGTCTTAATCCCTATTTTACAGATGAGGTAACTGAGGCACAGAGAAATGAAGTGACTTGCCCAAAGTCACCCAGCTGACAAGTGGCAGAGCCGGGATTAGAACCCACGACCTCTGACTCCCAGGCCCGGGCTCTTTCCACTGAGCCGCGCTGCTTCTAATACACACACACACACACACACACACACACACACACACGCCACCCCAGTGGGCAGCACCCAGAGGAGCCAGAAGGAGAGACAGCAGACTCTGTGGGGCGAGGCTGACACTTCTTTTCCATGCAAAGATGCTACCTCCAGGCTGGATTTGGGCCCATCGGGCTGTTTAGAAGGTTCACCTCTTTGCATTGACCCCCTTAAAAAGACTCCTCAAACCTCCCTCCTCTTCCCCCCCTCAACCCCTGCCAGAAGCCTGATGAACCCTAGATGTCCAGGTTTGAAGCCTTCCTGGGAACACTTTTGTGCAGTGGATTTAGGTCTGGTCTGGAAATGGCTGAAATCCTCCAATTTCAGGACGGAACCAGTAGTTCCTGCCCGGAAGGAACCATTAATCAATCATCGTTATATACTGAGCACTTTCTCTGTTGAAAACACTGTAGTAAGCATTTAGGGGAATACAATGGAGTTAGTAGACATGATCCCTGCCCTAAAGGAGCATACAATCCAGTAGCGGTAGCCCTTTCTGGTCCCTGGTCCCCACCGCCCAAACCGTTGCTCTTCATCCTCTCCCTGTTCGAGAGCCCCATGGCTCTCCTTTGGATGTGGACCACCCTCACTACCATTGGCCTAAAACAATTAACTACCAGCCAGTCAGGCGGATTGGTTCCTCTTCTCCTGGGGCAGCCAAGACTGGGAATTGGATGCCTGGGGCCGGATCAGATGTTTTTTCCCTAGGATGTCCCCTCTGGGACAACCCCCTCTGCCCGTTCTGGAACCGCTCTGGGCTCGTGGGTTTTTAAGAAAGACCGGTCCCTTTTGGGTGGATTGGAGGTGAGGAGCTGCAAGATCAGGGAGGCTTTCTAAGATGCAGTTTGCAGCTTCTTCAGGCTTATACTCGGCCCAGAATTCTAATATGATCAAGCCACGGGGGCTTTTGGTCCAGACAGGCCCTGCATGTTAAGGCCTCCCTCAACCAATTACATGCTCAGGCCCTGCCAGGCTGACAAGAGCTCGTGTCAGTTCCAGAAAAGCCCATCTCTCCCCAGCTTGGCTGCCCATCACCTTCTGGGCCTCTGGACCCCCGGTCCCATCTCTCACTAGAACAGCGGGAGTATTTACGCAGCTACAAATTTGTTCAGGGCACAAAGAGCGAGGAATGGGAGCCCTGTACCCTGGTATGTTTCCCGAGTGGGACGGCCATTCATCCGGTTATATACGCGACAGTGTGGTTTTTGTCTGGTCTGTCCATGTCCGACATGGCTTCGGCATTTATGCTTTCATGCCTGGTGGTTTTTTTTTTGTTAAACCCTGAGTCTCTCCCAGCTAAGCTTCCCATGGCTTGGAAATGGCACCCGAGTTCACAGGAACCTACCAGGGGAACATCCCAGCTGTGGAGCAAGATGAGGGGCAAGATGTGATGAGAAGCAGTGTGACCTAGTGGATAGAGCATGGACCTGGGAGTCAGAAGGACCTGAGTTTTAATTCCATATCTGCTACTTGTCTGCTGTGTGACCTTTGGCAAGTCTCTTTACTTCTCTGTGCCTCAGTTACCTAATCAAAATAGGGATTTGACTGTGAGCCCCATGTAGGACGAGGACTGTGTCCAACCGGATTTACTTGTAACTACCGCAGCGCTTAGAACGTTCGTTCATTCAATCATATTTATTAAGCATTTACTGTTTGCACAGCACTGTCCTAAGTGCTCCTGGCACATAGTAAGTGTTTACCAAAAAGCACAATTGTTATTATTGTCCACCTTGCATTCTGTGTATTCCTGCAAAGAAGTTTATCACAATTTCTCATGGTGCTCTCACATAATAATCCTAGGTAAACTATGGAATGAAATCTACATCTTTTGCTTTCAGATTGGCTAAAGGATCCCCGCTGTATTTTATGTAGTCAGAGGTCACTTTACTCCTGGGATTACTGATAACCAAGACCTGCGGATGTTCTAATAATAATTACGGCCCTTGTAAAGATAGATACTGGACTGTAAAGTCCTTTTTAATGGCATTTGTTAAGTGCTTAGTATTGCCGGGCACCTACTAAATGCTGGGGTAGGTGCAAGCCATTCAGGTTGGACACAGTCCAGGTCCCACATGGGACTCATGGTCTTAATCCCCATTTTATAGATGAGGTAACAGGCACAGAGAAGTGAAGTGACTTGTCCAAAGTCACACAGCAAACAAGTGGCGGAGCCAGGTTTAGAACCTCTGACATCCAGCAGGCCTGTGCTCTTTCCACCAGTTCACGTTGCTTCTCAGTTGTCTCCTTGCCCCTCTACAGTCTGGTTTCCACCCCCTTCCCTAAAGCTTCTCTCACCAAGGTCTCCAAGATTTCTTTCTGACCAAATCCAACTGGCTCTACTTTGACCTAATCCTCTTTGACTTCTAGGCTGCAGAATGCTTCTCATCTGGTTCTCTTCCTACTTGTGACCACTCAGTCTCCTTTTCTGGCTCTTCTTCTACCTCTCATCCTTTAATGGTGGGCATTCAACACGGCTCTGTTCCGGATCCTTTACTCTCTATATTCTACTCTCATTCTCTCGGAGAATTCATTTTCTCGCATGGCTTCAGCTGCCAATTCAATCAATCTATCGGTGGTATTTATTGAGCACTTACTTTATGCAGAGCACTGTTCTAAGTGTTTGGGACAGTAGAATTCCACAGTGTAGGTAAACACAAGGAGCTTTCAGACTAGACGGGTAGACAAACATTAAAATGAATTGCAGATAAACATGTGCATAAGTGCTGTGGGGGTAAGGCGCAAAGCAAAGTGTTTCAGGTGTTCAAACCCAAGTACGTAGGCATTGCAGTAGGAAGGACATAGACAAGGAAATGAGGGCTCAATCAGGGAAGGCCTCTTGGAGGAGATGTGATTTTAATAGGGCTTTGAAGGTGTGGAGAGAAGTGGTCTGTCAGGTATGAGGTGGAGGGGACTGGGGGGGGGGGTTCCAGACCAGAGGGAGGATGTGGGCAAGGGGCTGGCGGTGAGACAGACGAGATTCAGGTACAGTGAGTAGGGGGAGATAAAGGAGCGAAGAGTGCGGGCTGGCTTGTTGTAGAAAATCAAGGAGGTGAGGTAGCAGGGGGAAAACTAGTTGAGTGCCTTAAAGTCAGTGATAAAGGTCTCTAAGACTGTAAACTTACTGTGGGCAGGAAACGTTTCTACCAATTCTGATGTACTGTGCTTTCCCAAGCACTTAGTACAGTGTTCTGTATACAATAAGCACTCAGAAAATACCACTGATCGATAATGAGCTTCTGTCTAATGTGGAGATGGATGTGCAACCATTTAAAGAGAGGGGAAACTTGGACTGTGCTGTTTTTTAGAAAATGATAGTCTCATCTTTCCTCCTAAACTGACTCTCCTCCTTTCTTTCCCATCACAGTTGACAGCTCCATTATCTCCTCTGTCCAGGAAGCTTGCTTCCTCGGTTTCATCTTTGACTCTAGACTGTAACTCGTTATGGGCCGGGAACGTGTCTGCTAATTCTGTTGTACTGTTGTCTCCCAAGTGCTTAGTACAGGTCTCTGCACATAGTAAATGCTCAGTGATTACCAATGATTGACTCTTGCCCATTTAATCTGTTTCTAAATTCTGCCGTTCCTTACTCTCCCTTTTGATGCCTCCAAGCCCAGCTTTCAGCCCCTTCTGGCCAGTTTCCTCCAGCCTCCTCTGGATGATATTTATAGTTATTATTATTTTATTATCAGATTTATTAAATGCTCCCTATGTGTCAAACACTGTTCTAAGTGCCAGGGGAGATGCATGTTAATCAGGTTGGACACTGTACTTTTCCCAGTGGGGCTAACAACCCAAGGAGGAGGGAGATCAGTTACTGGATCCCAATTTTACAGATGAGGGTTTATTCTCTCTGATTTTAAGTGTCCAGGGACCAGCCCGGAGCCGTGTGGCTATGTGGGCAGTGGCTTCGGAGCCCCTGAGAGTCTTTAGGTTGGTTCCCGAAGCTGTAGAGGGCTCAGGCCTGACGCTCCCTGGGGTAGGTTAGCCAAGGAGGCAAGGTTGAGGCCTGGGCTTCTTCTCCTTTTAACACGGGGACGAGGGATACTGTGTCCTCCCCTGCCCATCCCGGGACCCTCAGCCGCAGCCCAACCGAGGACTCTCAGCCGTAGTCCATGCTGAGACCCTCAGCCGCAGCCCATCCCAGGGCTCTCACCCATAGGCCATTCAGAGGGCCTTTCAGCCCAAACACTCTGCTGTTCACACCCCTGGCTTTCAGCCTCAACCCTCAAGTGGCTTGGAATCCGGAGGGCCAGTCTCTGGCCCTGCTCTCGGCTCAGCGGTCCCTGAGTTCCAAGGGGTTTCTGGATCCCAGCCCCTCTTTGGCCGGGGGCGTCACTCTCCGGACAGGGGTGCCAGGGTCACAAGACATACAGACTTCCCACCATATGTGAGAAGCTGATTAGATTAAAGCTCAAGAGAGTTCAAACACAAGATAAGGCCACATCGAGGCATCGGTATCGAACGGGTTTATGGCAGGTCCCAGCATTAAACCAATGCCCTGCCTCAGGAGCAGAAAATCAAATCCTTTCCCAAAATACCAATTTCTGTGGCTCGTTCCTTTTCACCCAACTAGAAGCCAGGTTTCGAGGGGCTCTCTCTCTCTCTTTCTCCATCTCTCTCTCTCAACAGCATTCAATCGATCAGTGGTATTTGTTGAGTGCTTACTATGTGCAGAGCATTGTACTAAGAGCTTGGAAGAGTACAATACAAGAGAGTTAGCAGACATATTCCCAGCCCCTAATGACCTTACAATCTAGAGGATGCACTTACAGTCTAGAGATAGCATCCTCTTCCCTTGGCTATCCCTCACCTCCCCCTTGATACTGACACTCCTTTCACTTTCCACTACAAAATATTTCTATCCTCTCTTGACAATCACCTCTTGACCCACTCCTGCATCTTGGCATCGGTTCAGCTCCCAGACCCAGCCTTGATTCAAGTATCTTTCTCATTCACTCATTCGTTTTGGAGGTTGAGACTGCACATGGCCTTAATAATAATAACAGTAACAATAACTGTGAACCCGTTGCTGGGAAGGGATTGCCTCTATCTGATGCCGAATTGTACTTCCCAAGCGCTTAGTACAGTGCTCTGCACACAGTAAGCGCTCAATAAATACAATTGAATGAATAATAATGATAATTCTTAATCATGTACTCTCTGACGAGTACTGACAAGTACTGTGCTAAGTCCTGGGCTTGATCCAATCAGGTGACACACAGTTCCTGTCTCACACCGGGCTCACAGTATAAAAGGGCATTTAATCCCCATTCTAAAGATGAAGAAGCTGAGGCACAGAGATGTTAAGTGCCCATGGTCACACAGCAGGCAGTAGGCAGAGCCAGGATGAGATCCCAAGCCTCCTGATTCCCAATCTGGGAGTCTTCCCACTTGGCCACATGTCTCTGTCTGAATTTAAACTTGCTACTGTTGAATGAACTGGCTGGTCCCAGGAGTCTGTGGGGCAGTTTACAAGATCAGTTCCAGGCTGACAATCAACATTTTCTAGCATGATTCGCCCACACCGACAGTATATTATCACTCAACAAAAACAGCACCAGGCCCCGCAAACAAGAAGCAAGACAATCGAGCCTTTTGAAGAGTAGCATGGCCTGTAGTCAGAGAGACCTGGGTTCAGATCCCTCCTCCATCACTAGTCTCCTGTGCCATCTTGGGCAAGTCACTTCACTTCTCTGTGTCTCAGTTACCACAGCTGCAGAGTGGGGATTAAGACTGTGAGCCCTCTATCAGACCTGGGCTCTGTCTGACCTGATTAGCTTGTATCTACCCCAGCTTTTAGTTCAGTGTGTAGCAACTAGTAAGTGCTTAGCAAATACCATTAAAAAAAGACAATGCAACAAGGGAGAGTCTTTGTGTGTGTACAATAGGGCTGGAGAAGTGGGTTCCTTGTTGTCCTCTTCAGTCACAAAAATCCTCAGAGATGAATTTCAGTGTCAGCATCGTTGTCTCCAAGTACATAGGCCACATGGTACAGGCTTCCCTTAGTATCCACGGGAGGTTGGCTAGAGATACTATTTGGCCGCAATAGTAGCTACACTTAAAACACTAGAAAGTTTATATAACAGCTCTTTTTTATGTGGGGGCTCAGTGCAGAGGCCAATCACTACTACTTTCAAGAAGCAGTGTGGTCTAGTGGAGAGAGCATAGGCCTGGGAGTCAGAAAGACCTTGATTCTAATCCCTGCTTTGCCAATTGCTTGCTGTGTGACCTTGGGCAAGTCATTTCACTTTATCATGCTTCAGTTTCCTAACCTTAAAGTGGGGATACCTGTTCTCCCTCTTACTTAGACTCTGACCCCACGAGGGACAGGGACTGTGTCCAACCTAATTAAATTGTACCTACTCAGCGCTTAGAAGAGTGTTTGACACCTAGTAAACGCTTAACAAATACCATAAATACCATAAAAAGGGAGTGCTGGACTGATGGCGATCCAAGAGGGGACATCACGGGCTGGGGGGCCAGACTGGGGTCCACTCCTGCTGTCACTAAGACCAAGCACGTAGGTTCATCCGACCGCAAATAGATAAAACCGCAAACCAGAAATCCGCCAATGCCCAGGGGTGAATATAGATAAATCTCCAAGAGGCTGGCCAGCTGCGCGTCAGAGCAATTGATAGAGGAAATAGCCTGGGCTAATAGCAGTCTACTTGGGGGAGTGTTCGGTGTCAGTCAGCCCTGTGTATGCCCCTGCTGAGCTCCGTTCCATGATGGGACAGAACTCTTTGCACAGGAAGCGGGAGGACACGCAGGGTTATTGAGACCAAAGGCTAGAGGCCCAGCTACGTTCAAACCCTACATCTTACTTCCCCTCTGCTAGCTCCATTATGGCAGGTGGGCAAGGTCAGCACCTCAAAATCCGTACTGTCCTGGCATAGAGTTTACCGCAGGAGGACCCTGTAGGCAATATCATTTTTCATCAACCAATCGATCAATCGTATTCCTCATGCTGCTGGGACAATATCTCACCCAGAAGTTCCAGGGCTGACTGACTAACCCTACCTGCTGTCCATGACAGGGGTTGGTGGGAGTACTCTAGGTTGCATTGAATTTTTTTATTGGTATTTGTTAAGCGCTTATTCTGTGCCAGGTACTGTACTAATTGCTGGGGTAGATACAAGGTAATAATAATAATAATTTTGGTATTTGTTAAGCACTTACTATGTGCCAGGCACTGTACTAAGCACTGGGGTAGATACTAACTAATCAGGTTGGACACAGTCCACGTCCCATATTGGGCTCACAGTCTTAATCCCCATTTTACAGAAGTGGTAACTGAGGCACAGAGAAGTGAACTGAGGCACAGAGAAGTGAATTGACCTGCTCGAGGTCACACAGCAGACAAGTGGCGGAGGCAGAATTAGAACCCAGGTACTTCTGACTACCAGATCCATGCTGTGTCCACTAGGCCATGCTGCTACGGTCAAGGAACGTGTCAGTTTATTGTTATAATGTACTCTCCCAAGAGCTTAATGCTCTGCACACGGAAGCACTCAATAAATACAATTGACTGAGTTCCCCTTTTATTGATGGACTAAGCCTTGGACTAGGCATCGGGTGGAGGGCAAGAAAGAAGGTCCAGTTTTGTAGCTGGAGACTCTTTGGCCAAGGCAGGCCATGTCCCTTCCTGAAAGGAGTCCCGGTTTCTTAGCTCATCTCACCTGCTCCTCTCTCCTCGTGCACACAGGGCAGTGGCATAGATCTCTGGGCCAGGTTCTAGCAGATCCTTCTTCAGTCCTCGTTCCAGCATCAGTGGAGAGCAGAGGTCCAGCAGGGGCCTCGTAGGCTGTACAGCGCCGACCAACCCCTGTTTGGTGAGTATTGGAGGGTCCTTGCTGGCCTAGGCCCAGGGGTGGGGTGGGTGGGGTGGGGTTCTGAGTTTGGGGTGGCTGGTGGTAGGGGCCCCTGAGAAAGTTTGTGGATGGTGAAAGAGCCAGAGCCACTTTTCTTGCTTTAGATTACCACTGCCTCAGGGATTTCCTTTTCCCCACCAGGATGGGGGAGGCAGATTTTCACTCTCATTCCTTTCCTGTTTCCCTATTCTTCCTAGCTGTGGGAGAGCCCGGTGGTTCTCTGGAGGGGGTCGTCCACCTTCTCCACCCAAATTACTTGGTGTCTTTCCTGCTGCCTGTGGTGGTGGGGGTAGGGGGATCTTTTCTCTCAGCCCTTTCTTCCTCCTCCCATCTTCCTCCCTCTTTGTCCCGTCACTCACTGCTTTTCTGGTTCCTCTGTCCCTTTGCCCAGGAGAACAAGTCCAGCTCCTGGGGTCCCCTGAGTCCGTCCCCCTTTCCTGTACCCGGTCAGAAGCGATGCTCTTGAAAGGATAGCAAGGGGCCATGGTCTGGACGTCCCGATTTCTGAGGGGTCCTGGCAGATTTCTTGGGGGTCCAGTCCCCGTCAGTGGTTCCGATACTCACCCCCGTCCCCATTCCACCTACCACTTCTCCCTGCACTGGACCTCACTGGCCACGGCAACTCAAGGGTCCCCTTTTGGCGTTTCTTAGGACTATCTGGGTTGGTGCCAGCTGGCAGGATGCAAGTTGGATGCTCTCTGGGGTCCCTCCTCCCTTGCTCCTTTTCTGTGGGAGAAAGAGGGTATGGTTGATTCCGTTGGCAATATTTCCTGGCCTAGCTAATGATAAATGTGGTGTTTGTAAAGTGCTTACTATCTGCCATGTGCTGAGGTAGATCCAAGATGATCAGATTGGACACAGTCCCTGTCCCACATGGGGCTCCCAGGCTAAGGAGAAGGGAGAACAAGTATTTAATGCCCATCTTACAGATGACGAAAATCAGACACAGAGAATTCACGTGACTGGCCCAAGATCGCATAGCAGGCAATTAGGGGAGTCGGGCTTAGAACCCAGGTCCTCTGACTCTCAGACCGGTGTTCTTTCCATTACGCCACGATGCTTCCCCCTGGCTGTTTAGCCAGCGACCCATCTTGCCCCATCTGGCAGGGTCAGGGCACTGCTTTTCTTGTCAATTGTATTTACTGAGCGCTTACTGTGTGCAGAGAATTGTGCCACCAAGCCATTTTCCCCAGTGGCCCAAATCACCCTCCATTTGCTCTTCCCCTGCTCCCAGCCCACTCGCTTG
The DNA here is from genome assembly GCF_004115215.2 of Ornithorhynchus anatinus. Classification (NCBI taxonomy): domain Eukaryota; kingdom Metazoa; phylum Chordata; class Mammalia; order Monotremata; family Ornithorhynchidae; genus Ornithorhynchus; species Ornithorhynchus anatinus. The sequence goes on from NC_041730.1 coordinate 22,838,827, forward strand.
CCTCATCTGTTGAGACGGGGGCTGTGGCGGGGTCCCCCATTCCTGCCCTAGAGCTCCCTCCACTCTCCAGCTGCCTCTGGCTGTGGCATGTGGTGGAGGGGCACGTGCTGTGAGGAACGTTCCACTTTGGGAGAGAAGGGTGACTGAGGGTGAGGAAAAGAGGGCTGAGGGAGAAACTCAGTTAGGGGAGCCCCCGCCTGGATGAGAAGCCCCCAAATCTAAAGAAGGGGGCAGGCCGTGTCAAGAGAAGCACCGTGGCCGAGTGGAAAGAGCACGGTTTAAGAGGAGAGAGAGGTCCTGGATTCTAATTCTGGCTGAGCCTCTTGTCTGCTGTGTGACCTTGGGAAAGTCAATCAATCAATCAATTGTATTTATGATCACTTATTGTGTGCAGAGCACTAATAAGTAGACACATTCCCTGCCCACCACGAGCTTACAGTCTAGAGCAATCACGTCTCTTCTCCGTGCCTCAGTTCCCTCATCTGCCAAAGGGAGATTCAGTGCCTGTTCTTTCTCTTACTTAGACTCTGAACCCCACGTGGCACTTGATGATCTCTTATCTCCCCCACTGCTTAGCGTGGTCCTTGGTTCACAATCAATCGGTAGTATTTACTGAGTCCTTACCATCTGTGGAGCACGGTCCCCCGCTCCCGTCCCCCATCGACCTCCGCTCACCCCACATCTTGCGTCGGCAGATCCCAGGCCGGCAGAGAAGCCTCCCCATGAAGGTGTCCAGCCATGCAATGTTCCTGGAAGGCCGTCCTCCTCCTCGCCTTGGCCTCCATCGCCATCCAGTACACGGCCATCCGCACATTCACGGCCAGGTCCTTCCCCAGCTGCCCGGTGCCCAGCCCGGCGAACTGCAGCCCGGGGCTCTCGGAGCCCGAGGCGGCTGAGAGGCTCTGCGACGAGGGCCCCACCCCGCCCTACAACTTCTCCCGCAAAACCCACCTGCTCATCCTGGCCACCACCCGCAGCGGCTCCTCCTTCGTGGGCCAGCTCTTCAACCAACACCTGGACGTCTTCTACCTGTTTGAGCCCCTGTACCACGTGCAGTCCACCCTGATCCCGCGCCTGGCGCAGGGCCGCAGCCCCTCCGACCGCCGGGTCATGCTGGGCGCCAGCCGTGACCTGCTGCGCAGCCTGTACGACTGCGACCTCTACTTCCTGGAGAACTACATCAAGCCGCCCCCGGTCAACCACACGACGGACCGCGTCTTCCGCCGCGGGGCCAGCCGGGCCCTGTGCTCCCCTCCCGTGTGTGCGGCCTCGGGCCCCCCGGCCACCCCGCCGCTGGAGGAGGGCGAGTGCGTACGCCGCTGCGGCCTCCTCAACCTGACGCTGGCCGCCGAGGCCTGCCGGGAGCGCGGCCACGTGGCCATCAAGACCGTCAGGGTGCCCGAGGTCGGCGACCTGCGGGCCCTGGTGGAGGACCCCCGGCTCAACCTGAAGGTCATCCAGCTGGTGCGGGACCCCCGCGCCATCCTGGCCTCCCGCAGCGAGACCTTCCGGGACACCTACCGGCTCTGGCGCGTCTGGGACGGCACGGGCCGGAAGCCCTACAACCTGGACGTCACCCAGCTGACCACCGTCTGCGAGGACTTCTGGAACTCGGTGTCCGCCGGCCTGAGCCGGCCGCCCTGGCTCAAGGGGAGGTACATGTTGGTGCGCTACGAGGACCTGGCCCGCCACCCCGGCAGGAAGACCGGGGAGATCTACGACTTCCTGGGCATCCCCCTGGACAGCCACGTGGAGCGCTGGATCCAGAACAACACCCGGGGCGACGGCGCCTCTGCCAAGCACAAGTACGGCACCGTGCGCGACTCGGCCGCCACGGCCGAGAAGTGGCGCTTCCGGCTGTCCTATGAGATCGTGACGTTCGCCCAACACGCCTGCCGGCAGGTGCTGGCCCAGCTGGGCTACAGGTTGGCCACTTCGGAGGAGGAGCTGAGGAACCTGTCCGTCAGCCTGGTGGAGGACCGAGACTTTCACCCCTTTTTGTGACGCAGGGACCGGAGAGGGCGTAGCGCTGGGGTCGCCTTGGACCCGCCGGGGTCTCCGTGGACCCATCGAGGACGCGTCGCGGACACGCCGAGGACACTCCACGGATGTGTGGGGGCCGGGCCGGGGACGCACCGGGGATGCGCGGGACGGGGTGGTTTTGATATGAACCGTTTCTAACTGTTGCCTTATTCCCGCCCTCCTTTTTCCATCCTCCCCCCCGCCCCTGTCCTTCTCGCCCTCCTTCTCTTTTTTCTGTCTCTCCAAAATTTGCACTATGTCTCGAATGGGACACTTCGGGGACAGTTGTCCCGGTGGGAGGGGAGAGAGGGAGAGGTCTCCCCACACCCTGGGCTTCTTCCTGCGTCGTGATTCAGACACATGAAAGTTTGGTCTCTCTGTGGATGGTTAACAATGTTTACAAACACACCACACGCACACATGCACACACACACACACACACACACACCATACACACACTACACACAGACACAACATATCAACACAAAAGAAACTTCTCAAGCTTTCCAAACAGAAGGGTATTTGGGGTATTGTACTTTTTGCACTGTTTACTTTTACAAGGTAAGAGATTTAAAAAAAAGACCTTATCTATCTAATTTATGAATGGTGTCTCCCCCTCCCCCCAATCCGCCTTGCCCCTCCCAGTGATCACCCCCTCCCTCCCCAAAGAGCAGCAAATCCCTGAACTTTCTTTTGCCCCTCCCTCTCCCCTTCCCATTGGTGAGCAGGTTTTACTGTGAGGTGAATGTACGTCTCCTTGTTTCTGCAGTCTGTTGCGATCATGTCTGTTTGTCTGAGTCTTGTTGCTGGACCTGGGCAGTTGGTTGCTGGTTGTTATTTTTTGGGGTACTGGTCAGTTTTTGGTTCACCTGTGACATTTCTTTGTGCCAAAAGAATGAAAAATGGATTAAAAAAAAGAGTTGGGGCAGTTTGCTAAATGAAAAAAATTAAATGCTTTCTCTCTGCGTTTTCTGTAAATAAAAGAGTGCGTTATGGGGTTGGCTACAGGATGAGGGTTGGGGTCGGGGGGTGGAGCAGGGCAGGGGTGACTCAGGGTCGGGGACAGGAGAGTGAAGGCTTGGAAGGAGGTGTGGTGGGGCAAGCCTGGGGCCAGTTGCAGAGATGTGGATGTCCTGGGAGGGAGGATGTCTGGGGCGTTGACCTCAGGATGCCTCCCATTCCTAGAGCACCTTTCATTTGGGTGACCTTTCCCTTTCATCCTCAACCAGAGGCTCATCCAGGCTGGGCGGCCCTGGCCCCCGGCCACCCAACACACTCCCACTAAACACAGATGTCCTCCCGAGCTCCCAGCTCAGGGCCCTTCCTGGGGATGAAGGATCTTGGAGCAGTGTGGACAGGGAATGTGTCCTTTGCTGAATTTGGACTTTCCAAGCCCTCATTATAGTGTGCGCAGTGAGTGCTCAATAAATAAACTCTTCACACCATTCCTACTACTACTACCATGAAGCAGCGTGGCTCAGTGGAAATAGCAGGGGCTTGGGAGTCAGAGGTCATGGGTTCTAATTCCGGCTCTGCTGCTTGTCTGCTGGGTGACCTTGGGCAAGCCACTTAACTTCTCTGTGCCTCAGTTACCTCATCTGGAAAATGGGGATTAAGACTGTGAGCCCCACGAGGGACAACCTGATCACCTTGTATCCTCCCCAGCGCTTAGGACAGTGCTTCGCACAGAATAAGCACTTAAATGCCATTATTATTATTATTTTTATTATTACCATACTACTACTTTGTCCGTTATATTGTCATATTGTATTCTCCCAAGCACTTAGTATAGTGGTCTGAACGCAGCAAGCATTCAATAAATTCAACTGACTGACTACTACTCAGAGGCCCCAGAGGGACATTAAATTCAGCTGCCTGTCAGGACTTGGGAAGGTCCTCATGTCAGTTTCACCAGAAGCCACTGACCTGCCAGAAAAGCAGTCTTTTATCCAGAAAGGAGGATATGAGTTAACCTCAGTGATCCCCCTGCCCTTCCTCGTCTATGGAGACGGCAGATTCTCACAGGTCTTGCAGAAAACTGGCTGCAACGCATGATGAGGCCCGTGGTCTTTCTTACCTCCTGCGGCGGAACAGAGGAAAGAGAGGGATGGTGAAGGGTGCAGGCTGCCCCATGGCCGCGGGTGCCGACCATTTATGTTTCCAGCTGTGAAGATTTCCCGCCCCACAGCCTTTTGGGCAGGACTGCCAGCCTCGCTCACTCACCCCAGCCCGCCGACAAGGTCTGAGAGCTTCCGAGCGAGTCAGAAAGGAGGTGAGCGAGGCAGAAATTGGGTTTTTCTGACTCATGCTTAAAAGTCCGCCTGCCCTTTCTAAGTTTCATCCTGCTTGCTTCCATTTTAAGAATCCCGTTCCCACTTTGCTCCAACATTCAAAATGAGAAGTTGGCCTCGATGTCCATGCTAAGACCGTGCCTCAGGAGGCACCCCTTCTCGGGAGTCTCAGAGAGACTTCAGGCAGCATCTGGAAATTTGGTGAGTGGGGTTGGGGACAGATATATTTACTTCATCTCCAGCTGACTTCAACTTAATCCTCATCTATAGATTGGCAGAACTAGACTGACCCTGATCACAAGGTGCTAGAATAATAGTAATAATGTGTAGTATGTGTTCAAGTAGTGAGGCCTAGTGGAAAGAGCTCAGAATTGGCAGTCAGGAGACCTGGATTATAATCCTGCTCTGTGACCTTGGGCAAGTCAGTGCCTCAGTTTTCTCATCTGTAAAAATGGAGATAAAATATTAGTTCTTTTTTTTAAGGCGTGAGCTTTATGTGACACAGGCATTGTGTCTGATCTGATTATTGTGTATTGTGCATTTGGCACATGCTTAGCCCATAGTTCAAGGAAAACTACAAAGAGAGATTTGTTAAAGGCTTATTGTGGGCCAAGCACTGTATTAAACACTAGGGTAGATACAAGATAATCAGGTCAGACACAGTTCCTGTCCCCTAGTGAGACTCACAGTCTAAGTAGGAGGGAGAACAGGCATTTATTTAATCTTTTTACATATAGGAAACTGAGGCACAGAGAAGTTAAGTGGCTTGTCCAAGATCATACAGCAGACAAGTGGCAGAACTGGGATTAGAGCCCAGGTCCTCTGTCATTAACAATTAAGTGATTATCAGGGAGACCCATTTCTAAAATCAATCAATCAATCAATGGTATTTTTTGAGCCCTTAAAGTGTGCAGAGCACTGTACTAAGTGCTTGAAAGAGTACAAAAGAGTTGGTAGACAAATTTCCGGCCCACAGTGAGCTTACAGTCTAGTGGACCCTTGCAGGTGTGGAGTGGGGTCAGTCTGTGGCAAGTTCAGGGAAACCATAAATATGAAATAAAATCAAACTGTCCTGTTTGAAAAAAAAGCAGTCTCCTGGAAGGTGCCCAAATTATTATCACCAGATTTCTGATTCTACTACTACATCCTAGTAGTAGAATGCCCTTATGCATTTAGATGATTATCATTTCAATTAAGGAAATGACCTGATGGGACCTCCATTTATTAAAATTAATGATTTCACTGTTGAAATTCTTTGAATTGATCTAGCATCTTTCTTCCAAGAAGTTCAAACTCCTGGCACACATGATCTTTTCCTTGCAATTGGCTAAGGTGTGGACAGATAATGGGGTAAGGAGATTCAATTTTGCTGGAGGGGAGGTAGCCTTCTGAATTCTGAATCGGTTGCCCTCTTTGCAGTAAAAGACGGTTCTTTGACCATAATTTTGTGCTCTATGCTAAGCGCTCAATAAATACTATTGATCGATTGATTGACCGACTGACTGATTCCAAGAATCCCAGAAATAATGGGTTGGGGTTGACTTGAAGCTGATCAGATGGGCCCTTGAGTGCTGCCTCCAGGTTCAACGGCAAATAAGCCATCCAAGTCAGATGATGCTTTACTTCTTTCTCAAATACTGGCAGTGAAGTGGTTTGTACGCTACAACTTTCCTCCAATACAGCGTAGAGAATCAGCGTAGCTTAGTGGAAAGAGCACGGGCTCGGGAGTCAGAGGTCGTGGGTTCTACTCCCGCTTCCACCACCTGTAAGCTGTGTGACTTTGGGCAAGTCACCTAACTTCTCTGAGTCTCAGTTACCTCATCTGTAAAATGGGGATTAAGACTGTGAGCCCCACGTGGGACAACCTGATTACCTTATATCTACTCTAGCGCTTAAAACAGTGCTTGGCGCATAGTAAGCGCTTAACAAATACCATCATCATCAATGCAGCCCAGTGTCTCCCAGGCATCACTGCCAAGAAATTCTTGCTCGATCAAAGTCACTGTGAAATAGGTCCAGAGATTTGATTTTGATAATTTGTAAAATTAGATATTTCCCAGTATCTTTTTGATGGCCTAAAAATGAGATGTAACAGAGTTACAACAAGTCAATGGCCGGAAATTCCATGCATTGCAGGAATCTGGATTTGGAAAGATTTAACACAAATTTGGTCTAAACATCCTTTTTAAAGCCCAAACCACCCACCTTCAGGTCTCATCTTTGAATGATTTTGGCAGTTTCCTGTTATGGCTAATTTTACAAGTATAGTCAAGGGAGTGTTAATAGACAATGCCTTCTTCCTAGATTATTTCCTGTTGCCTTCTCTTCCTGGAAACACCTAAGCAGACAAACATTTCAATATATCTTTCATTTTTAAAGTCACTTCAATCTCTAGACCCCCAGGATTTAGGAAAGGGGGTCCTGTAATTTATTTTAGTGTCTGTCTCCCCCACTAGATTGTAAGCTCAGGAGGGCAAGGATCATGTCTACTTAATAATAATAATAATAATAATATCTACTTAATACAATAACAAGAATAATAATGATCATCTCTTGTTACTTGTTGTATTTGTTAAGGGTTTACTATGTGCCAAATACCATACTAATCCCAGGGATAATAATAATAATGCCATTTGTTAAGTGCTTACTATGTGTCATGCACTGATCTAAGCATTGGGGAAGATACAAGGTAATTAGGTTGTCCCACGTGGGGCTTACAGTCTTAATCCCCATTTTACAGATGAGGTAACTGAGGCCTTAACTGAGAAGTTAAGTGACTTGCCCAAGTTACACAGCTGACAAGCTGACAGCTGACAAGCGGCAGAGCCGGGATTAGAACCCATGACCTCTGACTCCCAAGCCCATGCTCTTTCCACTAAGCCATACCGCTTCTCCTCAATAGATACAGTATAAGCAGATTGGACACAGTCTTGTCTCATATGGGACTTCCAGTCTGAGGGGGAGGAAGAACAGATATTTCACCCTCATTTTACAGATGAAGAAACCAAGGCAAAGAGAAGCTAAGTGACTTGCCCAAGTGGAACTCTATCGTGCTCTCCCAAGTGTTTAACACAATGTTCTACATAGACTAAGTGCTTAATAAATATCATTACTTGATAGGGCTCACTACTTTGTCATCATTCCCAGCCTTGACTACTTCCCTGTATCTTTCTCCCCCACTGCGGTCCATGCTCTGAGGAGGGAAAGGGAGGGTGGTGTTTTCTCTCTCTGGAAGATGAAGAAACAGACACTACTGAAGAAGAAGTGAGTTGCCTGAAATGTCCCAGTCAGGGTGGGGTGAAACTTAAAAGAGAAAGCCAGCACCCTCCCTCCGCAGTTCAAAGCCTTGTCCGAGCTCCGTCCTTCATGAACACGGTACCAGACTGTGAAGGTTTTTGATGGAGTCAGCCAATCTTCTCCCCAAGTCCCACTCCCTGCACGATTCACTTCAGTGAGATAGATCCCAGACGTGTCTGCCATCCATTGCCATGGTTAGGAAATTTGTTTTGTAGCAGAACCGGGGCTGCTGTGCTTTAGGCCAGAGAAAGTTAAGTCAGAGAAGCAGTAATTTCAAATTACTGATGCTTATCTAAAAAGCACTGAGGGGTTCAGGGCTCTGAGGTCATCTCTCCTCTCTGACTGAACTAGAATCATAGCAGTCTAGGACTGGGAGGGGCAGAGCGGGGTCGTCACCCGGCCCCTTGCTTCCAGGGAGGTGAATTATAGGGAGAGGAAGGAATTCTAAGAGTCACAAAGCCTCTCGGTAGGAACAGGGATCTCCAAAGAAGATTCTCCACAGTGCCCTCCGTATCCACCTCCAGATCATTCACAGCATGGCCTAGTGCAGAGAGCATGGGACTGGAAGTTAGAGGACCTGGGTTCTAATCTCAGCTCCACATACCTGCTGTGGGACCCTAGGCAAATCACTTAACTTAATCTGTGCCTCAGTTCCCTCCTCTGCAAAATGGGGATTCAATACCTGTTCTCCCTCTCACTCAGACTGCAAGCCCCACGTGGAACCTGGTTATCTAGTGTCTAAACCGGTGCTTAGTATTAATAAAAATAACAACGATTATGGTACTTGTTAGGCGCTTTCTATGTGCCAAGCACTGTTCTAAACGCTGGGGTAGATACAAGGTTGGATACAGTCCCTATCCCATATTGGGCTCACACTCTTAATCCTCATTTTTTACAGATGAGGTAACCCCAGAGAAGTTAAGTGACTTACCCAAGGTCACACAGCAGACATGTACTGGAGCCAGGATTAGAACCCATGACCTTCTGACTCCCAGGCCCTTGATCTATCCACTACACCATGCTGCTTCTCAGTTCTTGATATATAGAAAGCATTTAACAAATGTTGTTATTACGAGGCCAGTGTGTTTCTAAAGAGAAGTAGTGTGGCCAAGTAGAAAGAGCATGGGCCTGGGAGCCTGAGGACCAGGGTTCTAATCCTGGCTCTACTCCTTGGCTGCTTGGTTACCTTGGGCAAGTTACTTCATTTTTCTGTGCTTCAATTTTCTCATCTGTAAAATGGGGATTTAACACCTGTTCTTCCTCTCCTCTAGACTGTGAGCCCCATCTGTGTCTGACCTTACTAACTTGCATCTACCTCAGTGCTTAGTATACTACTTGGCACATAGTAAGCGCTTATTAAATGCCATAATTATTATTTTCATGTTTTCCCCTTGGAAATTTAGATTTTTGGTTGAATCAGGCAGAATCAATCCATTGAACAATCAGTCAATTCATTGAGTGCTAACCCTGGGCAGAGGACTATACTAAGCTAGAACAAGTGAATACTGGCAAACCAACATTTGCAGAGAGCACTGAACAGGGATAGTAATAATTACAAATCTGATATTTTTTAGGTGCTTATTAAGTGCCGAGCACTGATCTAAGCCCAGAACGGTTTGAATGGACACTATCCCTCTCTCACCAAAAGATCACAGTCTAAAGGGGAGGGAGAACAGGTATTTAATCCCTATTTTACAAAGGAGGAAACTGAGGTTAAAAGAAGTTAAGTGGCTTACCCAAGGTTAACAGATCAGGCAAGTGGTGGAGCCAGGATGAGAATTCAGGTTTCCTGACTCCCAGGCCTATGCTATTCCCATTTAGCCATGTAGCTTCTCGCATAGACAAGAGTAACGTGTATGGAATCGCTTTCTTCTGGTCCCTCCCGGGGTATTATGTTGTCAGAGTAACCACCTGACTGGCAGGTGGTATTTCAGACTTTAAGAGCCCCAGCTATATCATTTCCATCCCTGGGCCACCTGGACAAGCCTCCACGAATCTCCCAGAGTTCAGGTTAACTGGCAGAGGGGCATGGGAGAGAGATGGACAGTGGGTATTCGGATGTGTACATACACAATGTATATATCTTTGATTGGAGGATCCTGCTGCTGGTGGTGAGGACGTTTGCACGAGGGGAAGGGTCACGCTAAGGCTCTCTTGTCCACTTATCCACCAAGCCCATGACAAATCAGTACTGCCCGCAGTATCTGTTATTCAGGCCACCTTTTGAACCAAGAAAAAGGCATCATCAGGCTGACAAATGTGGCAGCAAAAGCTCAAAGAAACAGGTTAACCAATCCTGGAAAATGCTGGCAGAAAGAATTAGTCGTCAAGGTCCCTTGTGCTGGAGGAGAGTTAGGCTCTTTCTAGGAAACGTGGGCTGCTGATTTTTTTTTTATGAACGTTTGTTTGCCCCTTTGACCACTGCCTGGAAATGCTTTCCCTATAACTAATCTAAAGACTGTAAAAGCAGTTTAAGTCAGTTTCCTCTTGTTCTATTCCCAAAGAAGAGTCCAGCTAGTCTTCTTTCTCTGGGAAGGAACTCTATATGGATTTAAAAATGGATTAAATTGCTCCTCAGGCTTCTCTTCTCCCAGATGATGAATCCTGGTGCTTTCAACCTTAGCGAGATCACTGAAGACTGTCAAATGTATTGGCCTGAATTACTCTGCTCTTTCATCTTTAAAAAAAAGACAACCCACCTTTCTGCAAACTCTGGTTAATTCCGTTCAAAATGCCTGAATTATCTTGATAATGAATACATGGAGGCAGAGTCATGGATTTATTTTCCAGCATTGATCACTTCTGTGGCTCTCCCCAGTTTCTCCATGGCCATGGAATGGGACTACAGCCAAGTGAATATTTGGATACTGGCAGAACGTCCTCATGGTTTCTGTAATCACGTCCACGTTGTCTGCCTGTGCTTTCGATCGTCTGAAGGGGTCACAGTCAGCCACCCTCAGGGGTGAGAAGTTGGGATGGTCTGGAATGGCACTGACTGAAGGACAAGTGTTGGCTCTCTTGTTCCAGGTTGAATTATTCCTATTTTTTGCTGGTGCTTATCTGAGCTGCCTCGACTGCTAATGCTACGGTATGGAGGAAATTTAATTTTAGCAGAGCTGAAGATGGGGAGAGTGGTGGTCTGCTGGATATGAAGGAGGAGGACATTCTAGGCTGAAGGGAGGGTGTGAGCAAAGGGTCAACGGTGAGAGAGATGAGAGACACAGGGAGTGGGTTGGAGATAGAGGAGATCTTGGGGAATTCTGGGGAGTGGGTTAGAGGTTATAGAAGAGGGATGCTGATCCAGGTTTGTTAGACTCCAGCCCCAGGAGTGACACACCACCTGTTCTGCAGTTAATTATAATAATGGTAGTATTTGCTAAGCGGTTACGATCTGTCAAGGAGTGTATTAAGCACTGGAGTAGATACAAGATGATCTGGTACCACCTGGGGCTCACAGTCTAAGTAGGAGGAAAAACAGATATTGAATCTCCATTTTGCAGATGAGGGAACTGAGACCCAGAGAAGGTAAGTGACTTGCCCAAGGTCACTCAGCAAATATATGGAGCCGGAATTATAAGCCAGGTTCTTTGATTCCCAGGCCCATGCTCATTCCACTAGGCCACACTGCTTCCTGTTGGAGAGGAAGGATTGGAAGAGCTAAATGGGGTGTACTTGGAGTTGGGGGTAACTTTCAGGTCTGAGTGTCTGCATCGGGGGAGCTTAGTGGGGGGAATTTGTTGCTAGAAAACCCATGACTCCACACATCTCATTTCCAGAATTCCCATCTGGGAAGCATTGCTACCTAATGACTTCAGGGACTATTCTTATGCAGGAGAAGAGAGGACTTAATTTATCAATCTTCATTGCGCATTTTAAAGTTCATCTCCTTGAATCTAGCAGAGCACATGGCCCCCTGGTGGTTATCTTCAAACTTTATTGTCATCAAAATCACAGAGATGCAAAAAACCAAATCGAGCACAAATATTTCTATCCATTCCAGAGACACGAACCATTCCCAGATTTCTCACCATCATTCCCCTTGCTGGGCTGAGCGCAGCAAAAAAATCCCAACTCCTTTTATCATCAAGAGTATCTACTGAGTGCCTACTTTATGCAGAGCACTGTGCTGGATAAAAGAAGTAAAAGACACAGTCCCTACCCTCCACATCCTTAAACTCTAATGGGGCGTTTGGGGCAACCTCCTGAACTCACTGCGGAAAAGGCAAGAGGCCATTTCATGTGCCTGGAAGCCAAAGTCCTCCACCGCCCCCAAACTGTCCTCTCCCCTCAACTATTGCCAAGGGCTCTTCCCCTCCCTCTGCGGTTGGTGGGACCTAAAGCAGAGAAAAGATAATCCAGGGGGAACCAGGAAGGACAGGGCAGTGCCAACCATAGGAAAATGTTTTCCGAAGTCCCATGGCTGAGAAATTCCCATCCCAACCTGCCCTTCCATTTTTCCAGAATAAGTGCCTCAAAGCCAGTCTGCCCCATAAACACAGGCTATTGTCAGTCCTACTCATTTCCCAGGGACCTGACTTGTGGTGGGAAGGGACAGTGGTAGACACATCACAATAATCACAATCTGAGGATCGAGGGGAGCAATGAGAAACTCCTCAATCTGAGGTCTCTGGCCCCAAGGGAGGGAGGAACCAAATAATACAGTAAAGAAAACAAAGAGTTTCTCTTCCCATCTAGACCTCTGACCCTCCTCAACCTTCAGCCAGGAGCTCAGCCCCCATGGCTCACTTTGGTAGCAGAATAGAAGCAGGTTTTGGAGGCTGCTCTGAGGGTACGTTTGGGGCACTATCCTGTCCTTAATCTCTGAAGGGTGGTAGGGTTCAGCTGTGAGTGGCCCTAACAGCGGGCGACCGCGGTGTACTGGGCATTACTATTTTGAAAAGAGGATTCACGTGATACACAGTGGCATGGCCCTAGATCTCTTCTGGTTGTAAGAAGGCCAGGATCCAGTGGGAGTGGGGCCCAACTTGGCCATGGAGGTTGGGTTGCAGTTCAGTGCCTAAGGAGGACTCAACACTCACATGTTGGGGATGATCAAGGAGAGAATAACTTGGTTGAGGAAAAAAAAAAGCCAGCCTGCCCCATAAACACAGGCTATTGTCAGTTCTACCCATTTCCCAGGGACCTGACTTGTGGTGGGAAGGGACAGTGGTAGACACGACACAATAATCACACCAAAACCATGGCCTGCTCACACCAACCAGAGTGTTACTACATCAAGCAGTGGTTTTTACTGAGAGTTTTTTGTGTGTAATAAGCACGCCAAGCAATACAGCAGTAACTGTATTAAGTGCTTGGGAGAGTATAACAGACAGGTTCCCTGTCCGCAGTGAGCTTACAGGCTAGAGGACTGTAACCATATCTAAAGGACATGATTTTGAATCTTCAAACAGTCCCTCTTGCTCTAAGCCTGACAATGAGGCTTTACCTCTCTGGATTAATTTGGCTGAAAATTATCAAAAGGGCAGCCAAAACAATCTTTCATACTGCTCAAAAGAAATAAGATAACCCTGTCTTACGATGTGAGGTGTCCAGAATCTTTGATTCTGCTCCCGAGTCTTACGATCTTCCCAGAAGCCTCTGCTCAAAATGAAGTTCCCCTATTTCTGCAAGCCAGTCGGGTCTGTCTGCTGCTATCTCCTAGTAGTCTCCGTCTTCCTGTGTCATTTGAGGTTGCCTTTCTCTGTACCTGTAAATGGCATCATCTTCCCTCTTTGTTCTTGCTCTTCTTACTTCAGCTGACCACATAGGAGCTACTTCAGTGTCCTGCTGAGCCACTAAGTTCCCTCTCCTCTCCTACCCAGTAAAGCTAGGTTGCAGTGAGCATTGCTTAAATAGTGGAAAAAGCACTGTGTTGCAGGATCTCATTTGGGTCATCGTTCCATTCGATCGTATTTATTGAGCGCTTACCGTGTGCGGAGCACAGTACTAAGCGCTTGGAATGTACAATTCGGCAACAGATAGAGACAATCCCTGCCCAGCGATGGGCCCACAGTCTAAAATTGATATCGAGGGTTGATGACGGTGATGAAACTACTCAAGAAGATGGATGAGATAGCTGTGGTCTCACAACCACTTAGAATGCTCTTTCAAAGACCTTCCGTTTGGTCTGAAACTTGGACCCATACTGGTGCCACCGTCTGTCCAATACCCAGAGGGCATACGAGCTTTTTCAACTTGGTTTCCTACTTCTTTGATGATCTGTGGACCCACAGCATTTACATACATATCCATAATTTATTTATGTATATTCATGTCTGTCTCCCCTGCTAGACTGCCCTGGTGGGCCAGGAACGTTTCTGACAACTCTGTTGTATCGCACTCTACCAAGTGCTTAGTACAGTGCTCAATAAATACCACTGATTAATTGATGGACTGATTGATCTGTGCATTCAGACGTTGTATTACCTAGGTAGCAGAATTTAATGCCAACATTCAGCTTGGGATTGTAAATGGAGATCTTTCGGTTAATCAGGATTCTTCGGTGGAGGCTAACCTTGGTCTTCTTCAGACTTACTCATAGCTTGTTTGACAGAGTAGTTTTAGATCATCGGCAGGTCTTCATGGGAATTCACTTCCAGACTACAGTCATCAATTTAGAGAAGCTCTGGAATGCGGATTCAAGGACTTTCGATGATGCTCTTAGCTTGTTGAGTTGAAATGGTTTCCTGGAGGACCAGAAGTGCATTTTAACACCAGGTTCCAGGTCTTTTGTTGTATCCTCAAGTGCTCCTGCCGAGAATACACAGCTCTGCTTTACTCCATTTGAGATGGGAAGTCAGAGCTGAAGGCAGCTGCAAATCTGATAAGACTGGCTGAATGTTGGTGGATGAGTCTTACAATCTTGATAAATATATCAGAGTGACTAAACTTGTTCAGATGCTGCCAGAGCCCAGATCTATTGATAGTGTCAAAGTAGGAGCAGTATTTATCAAGTGTGCAGAGCACTGTACTAAGTGCTGGGGAAGAACGCACAGGTGGGAATTCTACACTGCCCCTGGCCCCGAGGGGGATCAGCAAACTCGTCCCCGCAGTTCTCGAGGGTCACCCACGGCCCCAGATACTCAAAGGCTTTTGGTCACTTGGCTCGGCAAGTGCGCGTTCCGGTGAAGGCCCAGTGACTGGTCCATGTCTTTCCCCAAACCACAGGCGGTGGATCACAGCCATACTCTTGGCTCCTCCCAGGGCCCACCCCAGTTTTTAGGGGACAGACTCCACAGTCCACTTTGAACTCAGGCTATAAGAGTGTAGCCTCAACTACGCGGAAGGAATGCTGTAGAGCTCTGGTCTTTCCTGACTATCCTGAAAGTTTTTTCCTTCCTGTCTCTGACCCAGCTCTCCTCTCCTACCAACTTCTGCAAAAAATGGGGCTGGTTCTCACATATCCTGAAACCCCAATGGGCTCTCAGTTGTACACCAACCAAGCCCTAACTCCCCACACACTTCGGCCCCCTTCCAGCCCCCACTGGCTCACCCAAATCCACAGGGCCAAAGGGGCAGGATAGCAGGTCCAGGGCTCTGATGACTTTGGATGGTGCTGCTCCAAGGGAGAACAGATCATTTTAAGCCAGGAAGATAGCGAATACACTTCCTTCCAGGCTTAGAATGAAGGGAATTGGAGTGGAGGACCAACCTCCTCGTGAAGTTATTTTGGGAACGCTATTCCCTCCTCCCCCATCACTTGGGGGACTAGCCGGCACAGTACTCCTGTGTCGTCGTCATTCTCATCCTCATCCGCAGCACTGACTGAGTACTGGCTGGCTTGAGTACATGGGGCCTCATCTTCCAACCAATCGTGTGACGAGATCAGCAGACCCATGGCAGGGTGGGGAACATGGCGCCCGGGGGGACAGTCTCTTCAGTGAATGTTCTCTTTTTTATCTCCCCCAGAAGACCGCTCCAGATATCTCACGTAGGTGTTGTCTGACACGTTTTGAGAGAAAGAGGCAGCGGTGTGGAGATGTCCACCGGCAGAGGCCCAGGCCCAGGTTCGCTGGGAGATGGAAAGGGTGGTGGCGGTGTGGTAAGCACAGAGCTGGGTCAGGGTGAGCAGGACCCAAGGGGAGCTTGGCCTGACCCCCAGGAGGCTGCCAGGGGGTGGTTGGGAAGTGGGGAGGTGGCGGTCTGGTCCGGCCTCCAGCTAGCAGAAAGGAGGTGGCTACCCAGCTTAGTCAGACTTGTCTTTCTTCTTGGCGGCGAAGGGGACCTTGCCAGCCACAGCCGAGCCAACGGCTCCCATGGTGCTGCTCACGGCGGAGACGCTGCCTTTCACCAGCCCCACTCCCGCGGCCGGGACCGTAGTCACCGCTGATCTGGTGAGTTCCAGGCTCTTGCTTCCGACCCAGGCGACGCCTCCCAGCGTGGCCCCCACGGCGCCCCGGGTCATGCTGAAGAGCCCTCCCGTCATCCTCCAGATGACCCCAGCCTGCTGAGGCGACTCCTCAGGGTCCGGATTTGAGTCTATGGAAAGAGAGAGAGGAAAGATAATCGGTATGCTGGAGGAGGCCAAGGTCCAGGCGGGTCCGACCAAACCCAGTCCAGCAGGGACTCACCCCCAAGGCCCACGGGAGCCAGTGGTTTCTCCACAGCAAGGCCCCTTCCTGTTCACCCTGTTGCCCAGACCACGGTCACTTCCTTCACATTCTTCCCTCTTGTCCGCCCCCACGATCGGTTAGGACAAAAGGACCGGAAAGGGAGCAAAGTCGACCCAGGTCAAAGCTGGGAAATTTCCCGGCAAACAGCTAAAATTTATTGGTTGATAGGTCTGAGGTCCAGATTATTTTAGTAAGAAGTCATTCAGCTCACATCTCTCTCCTCCTCCAAACCCTCCAGTGGCTCCCATAGCCTTCTGCATCAGACAAAAATTCCCGTCAACTGGCTCTCTGTCAGCTCTTCCTTTCTTTCTCATCTGCCTCCTTCACCCACAGTGCCTCAGCCCTCACTCTCTGATCCTTCCAGGAGAATTTTCTCACCTTTCCTCGCTCCCTCCTCTGTCACTTCTGGCCCATTAAGGGCTTACTAGGTACTAAACACTTATTAAGCACTGGGGTAGATAGAAGCTAATCAGGTTGGACACAGCCCATGTCCCACCCCATTTTACAGATGAACTGAGGTGACTTGCCTAAGGTCACACAGCAGACAGGTGGCAGAGATAAGAAGCCAGGTCCTTCCACCTCCATGCTCTATCCACTAGCCCACGCTGCCTCTCCTGCTGTCTCCTTCCTCATTCCTCCCGATTCCCCCCCACGCCTACGGTCCTTTCCCCCTTCAAATCGACCAGCACTCGGTTCTCCACATTTTCAAAGTCCTTCTAAAAACCCAACTCCTTCCAGGAGGCTTTCCCTGGCTACTTTTCTTCTCCGAGCTCTTTTCCTCTCAGCTACCACCTCTGCATTTTGGCACGCACAACTCATTCCTCTGAGGCGCCTTTCGATTTACGCATTCTACTGTTTAAGCTTTTATTTGTTCACTTATCCATCTTTCCATTTTCTTTTTGCGATCAATTGTATCCCTCTTTTCCCTCCCAACTAAAAATACTTTTGTGTCTGTCTCCCCTGTTAGATTATGAACTGTGTCTGACCTGATGATCTTCTATCTGCCCCAGTGTTTAGTTCAGTGCTTGACACATATAGTGCTTACCATAGTTATTATTGTGAACTGCACTGGACTCTCCCTTACTAGACTGGAATCTCCTCGAGGGCAGGGATCATGTGTACCAATTCTGTTGCACTGTACTCTCCCAAGCGCTTAGTACCATGTTCTGCACACAGTAAGCACTCAATAAATACCACTGATTGATTGATTGATTGATTAAACTCATTGACAGGCCAGAGTGTGTCCCTAGTGTGCTTTCTGAGTGTTCAATTCAGTGCTCTCCCTATAATAGATACTCAGTAAATACTATCTCAGACTGTGAGCCCCTGGGGGACAGGAACTGGGTCCAATTTGTTATTCTTTTATCTATTCCAGTACTTCTCACAGTGCTTGCCACCTAGTAGTTGCTTAAGAAGTGATTAAGAAGCAGTGACCTAGTTGAAAGAACAAGGGCCTGGGAGTCGGAGGACCCGGTTCTAATCCTGGCTCCGCCACTTGTCCGTTGTGTGACCTTGAGCAAGTCACTTAACTTCTCTAGGCCTCCGCTTCCTCATCCGTAAAATGGGAATTCAGTCCTACTCCCTCTTCCCTAAAATGTGAGCCCCATGTGGGACAGGGATTGTGTCCAAAATGATAATCTTATATCTACTCCTATGCTTAGAACAGTGCTTGGCACATTGTAAGCACTTAACAGATATCATTATTATTAATGGTAGTGATAATAATAGTAATAAACCACATCGGTCTTGTTATTATTATCATTGTTATTACTACTGACTGATTAAAGTAGCTCTGGAAAAGGCACTTCCTCTGTCCGCCTCATCTTCTGGGATGATGTTGTCCAGCTGCATTATCACATGACCAAGAACCCCAAATTAATGTCCCAAACTTAGAGCCTTCTTCTTAGCTCAGCACCCAGGGCTCCTGATTTCCATTTCCCTTAAATCCTTTAGAGTTCCTGGCCTCTGTGGCTCTCACTGTCTCCTGCATTCCTGCTGGCCGTGAGCTGATATGGCAAGATAAACCCTGGGATTTATAGCGCAGATTAGCAACTCAGACAAAAGAGCAAAGAGAGCATTTTGGTGGCACGCAGAACTCAGATAAGGCAGGAAGAGAGTGAGAGAGAAAGAGAGGGAGAGAAAGAAGAGAGAGATGCTAGAGGAAGAGAGAGGCCAGCAGAAAAAACAATGCAAGAAAAACAATGAAGAGGCAAGAAAGAGAGGCAGACCTGGAGGTTAGGGAATGAAGTCCACTGCCCCAGAAAGTTGATTAATGTTGCCCACTCATCCCTACCATCCCTCTCATAGCCTCTTTCCTTTCATCAAGGACCAGGTTTCTCTTTTTTTAAATGGTATTTAAGTGCTCACTATGTGCTAGACACTATACAAAGCACTGGGCTAGATTAGAACAGTGTTTGGCACATAGTAAGTGCTTAAGAAATGCCATCATTATTATTAGATACAAGCTAATCAGGCTTGACACAGTCCCTGTCCCACATGGGCCACACAGTCTTAATCTCCATTTTACAGATGAGGTCACCGAAGCACAGAGAAATGAAGTGACTTGCCCAAGGTCACAGAGCAGGCAAGTGACAGAGCCCGAATTAGAATTCAGGTCCTCTGCCTCCCGGGCCTGTGCTCTTTCTACTAGGCCACGCTGCTTCTCAAGCTTCTGCATGGGCTCCTTCCTAGGACAATGCTAAAGGAGGGAACCAAGGAAAGCATACCTAAGGTAGCAAAAGTGAGGTGGGAATGCGATGAGTGGGAGTGTAGCACCCTCCGGGACTGGGTCTTAAGGGAGCCAAGCCTAGCTGGATCGGGTCCGGGGGCTCTCTGACCCTCTTCACTGGCCACTGCTCCAGAGGCTTGCGGCACATGAAATAGAGGCAAGCCTGCTGGGGTTTAACATGCCCACCTCCATCCTTACCCCACTGACCTCTGGGATGCAGCCCTGAAAGTTACCCTCTAGGTGCGTCAGCACCCAGACAAATGAATGGGGAGCTAATCCCCGTGTGTGATTGCACACCAGGAAATGGTAAGGGAAGGCCCCAGGCAAATGGTGGAGGATTCTAATAGTAAGAATGTTGGCATTTGCTAAGCGCTCACTATGTGCAGAGCACCGTTCCAAGCGCTGGGATAGATACAGGGTGATCAGGTTGTCCCACGTGGGGCTCACGGTTTTAATCCCCATTTTGCAGATGAGGGAACCGAGGCCCAGAGAAGTTAAGTGACTTGCCCACAGTCACCCAGCTGACAAGTGGCAGAGCCAGAATTCGAACCCAGGACCTCCGACTCCCAAGCCCAGGCTCTTTCCACTGAGCCACGCTGCTTCTACAAGCTGTAGAAGTTGTTACTACATGAAAGGCTAGCAAAAATCAATCTCAAGTGGTACCAGGCAGTACCAGTCGGCAGTACCAAGACCTAGTGCAGAATAGATGGCCAGCTAATGGATTGGACCCACGTCCACCAAGACCCTTCCTCATACCCTCTAGGGCAGAGGCCCCAGTTGCTTCCACTGGGGTAGATACAAGCTAATCAGGTTGGACACAGTCCACGTCCCGCCAGGGACTCACAGTCTTAATTCCTATTTTACAGATGAAGTGAGGTGACTTGCCCAAGATCATACAGCAGACAAGTGACAGAGCCAGGATTAGGACCCAGGTCCTCCTGACTCCCAGGCCCATGCTGTATCTACTACGTCCTGCTGCTTCTCCTGCTTTCCCCTTCCTCATTCCTCCCAATTCCCCACATGCCTAGAACCCCGCACCCCCTTCAGCGTTCGGAGATCGCTGTGGATCCACCTATAGGTGATGAAGTGACAGAAAGGGACAAGGATGGATTAATAGAAAAAAAGTCCACAGGCCAACCTGTATTAATCAATCAATAGTATTTTTTGAGCGCTTACTACGTCCACGACACTGAACTAAACTCAGTACAGCAGAGGAGTTAGACACAAGCCCTGCCCTCAGAGAGCTTACAATATAGTGGGGGTGAAAGGGGCTGGCAATTGGACTGATCCTAAGAGCCTGGGTTGAGAGTTCTCCTCATCTGCTCTTACAAGAAATGAATGGGGAGCTACTCCCCTACTCCCTAACTTCCACCTGTGCAACAGCACCCCAGAAAATGAAGAGGTAGCAATTTCCTTTGGCTGAGTCCAGGCCTCGAGCGGCTCTTAAACTCCTCATCTTGGGAACACCAGAAATGGGTTTCTTCTTGATGCTTAGATGTGAAGGGGAAAGAGCCTCCTCATTCCCTTCCTGTGGGTTCAACTGTGCTCCTCGGGTGCCTGGGCCTAAGAATGGACAGAGTCCTAGGACCTGGGTCGCGTGATATCTAGATTCTCTTTGTCACTAGGCTGGAGGGTCTATGTGTGACTTTGGGCAAGTCACTTAACTTCTCTGTGCCTCAGTTACCTCGTCGGTAAAATGGGGATGAAGACTGTGAGCCCCACGTGGGATAACCTGATTCCCCTGTGTCTACCCCAGCGCTTAGAACAGTGCTCGGCACATAGTAAGCGCTTACCAAATACCAACATTATTATTATTGTTATGTGAGGTGAAATGGGATAATGCCCACTCAAATTAGTGTGTAAACTCCTTGTAGGTAGGGATCGTGGCGCTTGTTATTGCTTAGGAGAGTGCATTGCACACAGTAGGAGCTCAATCATGCTGCTGCTTTTACTATTACTATCAGCGAGTTGACCTTTTCCTTTGCCCATGTATCCCATCAACACTCTGATATCCCAACCCAGGGGTCGTAGCTGTGTGTTTTCCATATTCGCTAATAAAAACTCATTTTGGCAGGGTCAAACAAAGGATTGGAGCCCAGGGTTATCACTGTGTATGAGGCTCCCCGCCCACCACACACATACACCTCCCCCCTTCCCCTTGACAACGAATGCCGTCTTTTTCTTTGCAAAAGGGACCCCCCCCGCCAGTCACAGAGGGTAGGTGAGGGTCTGCCTTGCCCTAAAGACGTGAGCTGTGACAATCTGCTTCTCTAGCCTTCTGTAAGGAGGAACCCCCAGCTCCATCCAGGGGTTATGTTTGCTATTTCACCCCACGTGGATGAGCCTGGGTTTGGGACTACAGGCGTATAGTGGTTAGCCTAGCTGCCTTCCAAACAGTTGAGCCGGGTTCGATTCGCAGCCAACGCAGGGAACTAACGTTCAGAGAAGCGGCGTGGCTCACTGGAAAGAGCTCGGGCTTGGGAGTCAGAGGTCATGGGTTCGAATCCCGACTCTGCCACTTGTCGGCTGGGTGGCTGTGGGCAAGTCACTTAACTTCTCTGGGCCTCAGTTCCCTCATCTGTAAAATGGGGATTAAGACTGTGAGCCTCACGTGGGACAACCTGATTACCCTGTATCTACCCCAGGGCTTAGAACAGTGCTCTGCACATAGTAAGCGCTTCACAAATACCAACGTTATTATTATTATTATCCCAGAGGCAGCGTGGAACACAGGTTCCTCGTCTCTACTGTCCCTGTCCACAGACGGATGGCACAGAGCAAACTTGGATAAGTTGATTCTCAAGCAATTCACTTCCCCTCCTCTCCGTGGACTGGAGATGGGGTGGAGCTAGTGGGGACTAATCGATCAATCAGTGGTATTTATTGAGCGCGTAACCCGTGCAGAGCACTGTACTAAGCACGTAGGGGAGTACAATACGATAGAGTTGGTAGACACGTTCCCTTCCCAGAAGGAGCTCACAGTCTAGAGAATAATGTCTTATTGGTCTTGGGGAATGTTTGAGAAACTAGAGCTCATAAACTGTGCTGTGCTCTTTTCAACAATCTCAGCGGGATCTTTGCTTCCTCTTAATGGTTGCCAGGGTAACCATTTGGTCCTGGGTGGAGTGGACCAATCCTGCCTTTATTTCTGGGAGTTAAACGGCAGCGGAGCCACCCAGATCACACAGCAGACCCTGCACCTCAGCAGACTTGGGCTCGATGCTGCTGATGTAGGAAAATATTGCACGAACATCAGCTCCTAGGGCTTCCGGCCTCCCCGCACCGCTTACCCTGGCCCAGCGGCTCTGATAACGTCTAGTCAAATCAATCAATCAGTCGATCGTATTTATTGAGCGCTTACCCGTGTGCAGAGTGCTCTACTAAGCTCTTGGGAGAGAACTAGATAATAACAGAGTTGGTAGACACATTCCCTTCCCACAGTGAGCTTACAGTCTAGTCAGAAGTCAGAGGCGGCGAGACAGAGGCCATGATGGGAGACCCCCTGAGTCCCCGATCCCAGAAAGGAAACAGGGACTGTTTCTCAGCCTGGCATCGGCCCTGCCACTTCCCCTCACTGTGCCGCTGAGCCAGAGAGAAAAGCCCCGTGGGAGATGGCCAATGCACCCATGGGGCCTGGAGCTCTTCTCAAACCTGGATATGTTGAAGCTTCTTCCTGGGCCAGTCAGTCACTCAGCCCCGAGAGGGCAGAAACCTTTTTGCCCCCTGTCAGCTGGCTCGGGTTCCTGAGGAGCCGAGGGATCCATTTTTGGGGCAATGAAGCTTAAGTGTCGCGGGAGAAGCAGAGGCTACTGCAGCTCCTGCCCCCACCACCAACTTTCAAAAATGACACAGATGAATTGCGTTCAATTTGGATTTGGGGGATTTGGGGGGCTTAAGACTCCGGCAAGTGGCTTGTATTAAGTCTGGTGTTATTTCCTTGTTGCCACAGCTGTGCTTAGCCAGTGCTGGGCTTGTGTGAATGTCGCCATTCTGGTCGCTTACTTCTCACTCCTACTGCTGCCCAGGTAAGCGGGGAAGGGAGAGTGTTGATGGGGCCCATCATGTGATGACGACCATATTCTCCCTTCTCTGTAGATTGGTTGGGGGAACTGGGGCCGTACCCCCTTGAGGATGTGCATCTGGGGGTAGGCCCAAGAAGCCGTGACTTCTGGAACATTCTGATTTCAGGCTCCCACCAGAGTTGATGCCATCCTAGATGCAACTCAGAGACCCTCCCCTTCCCAATGTCTAAATTCAGGCTAGAGCCTGCCAAGCAGCTAGTTAAGTCTAGAGCAACAACGTGGCCTGGTGGAAAGAGCATGGGACGAGAAATCAGGACCACCCGGGTACTAGCCCCTGCTCTGCTGCTTGCCTGCTGTGTGACCTTGGATCAGTCATTACCTTCTCGGTGCCTGTGAGTTCTCATCTGTATAGTGAGGATAAAACACCTGCTTTCTCTCACCCTTAGATTGTGAGCCCCATGTGGGACATGAACTATGTTAGATCTTCTCTCTACTCCAGTGCTTACCACAGTTCTTGGACTATAGTAAGCACTTAATTAATACCATTACTATGAATAACAAGCACAAATTGTATTCAGATGTATAGAGCTCTGTACGAAGCATTTGGGAGCTTTTAGCAAAAATAGAACAGGGTCCCTGCCCTATAAGAATTTATAATCTAGTGAATGAGACAAGGAAGACATATAATAAACATACGGTGGGAGCAGGGATAATAATAATAATGATAATAATGTTGGTATTTGTTTAGCGCTTAACTATGTGCAGAGCACTGTTCTAAGCACTGGGGTAGATACAGGGTAATCAGGTTGTCCCACGTGAGGCTCACAGTCTTAATCCCCATTTTACAGATGAGGGAACTGAGGCACAGAGAAGTGAAGTGACTTGCCCACAGTCACACAGCAGACAAGTGGCAGAGCCGGGATGAAAACAGATATGCTGAGTAATGGCAAGAATAAGGGAAAATGAATAAATGAATGGACTGTGCATTGTCTATATTTACAAGTTCTAAGGATGGCTGATAAGATGAGTCTGCCAGGGAAAAGAAGAATTATTATTATTATTTTTTATCATACTTAAGTACTTTTTTTTCCCCAGTGGTATTTGTTAAGCGCTTACTGTGTGCCAGACACTGCACTAAAGCCTGGGGTAGATACAAGCTATTCAGGTTGGACACAGGTCACGTCCCATGTGGGGCTCACAGTCTTAATCCTCATTTTACAGATGAAGTAACCGAGGCACAGAGCAGTAAAGTGACTTATCCAGAAGAACACAGGTTGAGAAGGTGGGTTTCCAGGAAAGCCTCGAAGAGGGAGAGAGCTGTGCTTTGGTGAATGTGAAGGACGAGGCTGTGTCAGGGACGGGGAGAGCATGGATATCAGTTTGGAGACAGCAGTGATGAGAGTGAAGTACAGTAAGAAGGTTACCTGGGGAGGAGCAAAGGGTACGAGCTGGGATCCTGTGGGTCAAGGGAGTGGATATGCAAGACAGAGAGAGCCGGTTAAAAAGCTGCTCACGTCCCTGAGAACTTGACAGGCGAAGTGTCGGGGAGATCCAGGACTCTGGGGACCAGCTCCAGTGGTGCCGCCCTGCTGCTGTCTCTCAGCCTTCCCCTGCCTGATGCTGCCGCTTGCCCTCGTTCTACAGTTCCAACAAGACGCCAGGGAAATCCGAGGAATCCAATCCAGTTCCACTTGGAAACCTGGACAGTGGCAGGGGCAGCGGCGGGGTCACCAGAGAGGGCTGTGGTGGAGGGAGCGGTCGGGGAAGTGGTGGGGCAGTGGCGGGACCAGCAGAGGGAACTCTGGTGAGGGCAGCGGCAAAGGCCGTGGAAGATCTGGGATTGCGGGGGAGTCAATATTTGCAATGTGGAAAAGGATGAAATCCCCTGAGAGAGAAAAACAGAACTCATTTTCCAGCTGGTGTTAGAGTAAAAAAGATATAATCTTCCAGTCTTCCCTCATATCCCGGGGACGCGTATCTCAGATTCTCCTACCCAGGTTCCCCAATGAAGGTGATGGATCTGTGAATTTAGAGGACCCCCCTCCCCACACCTTGAAAGTTAGCTTTCAATCCCAACCCTCTGGAGAAAAAGTTACGATTTCTTAGAGGAGCTTGCCTTCATTTTTAGAGGCGAGGCCCTCGAGCATCCCGGCTGAGCGGAGAGATTAAACAGTGAGACACCTGAGCCGGCGTCTCCCAGCTGGCCCCAGAAAATCCTCAGGTTGCAGTCCTTCCCCAGATCCAGGCACGCCTCTCTGATTCTAGCTGCCCTCGGCCTAGTCCCCGACGGACAGGTCTCTCGATGGCAGATGACAGGTGACGCTGTCAGGATTCTGACTCTCTCCAGAATGTATGCAAAGCGTCTCTCTGCCTGCACCGTCAACCTGAATTACATTACACTACCAGCCCGGAACACCTCTGCAGGGAGGAGGGAGGCGGATGCGATGCTCGGAGGTTTACAGGAGAGGCGAATAACTTCAGCGGTGGGGCTGGGGTGGGTGGGGACTGGGGCCCTGGCTTCCTGAGAAAAGGTCTCGGACATCTATCTGTTGCCGATTTGTACATTCCAAGTGCTCTGCACAGAGTAAGCGCTCAATAAATACTACTGAATGAATGAATGAATCTTTGGGAGGGGACATTGTGAGACCAGCTGGTCAGTCGATCAATCAGTCCATCGATTGTATTTATTGAGTGTTTACCATGTGAAAAGCACTGTACTGTTTGGAAGAGTGTGGCTCAGTTGCAAGAGCACGGGCCTTGGAGTCAGAGGTCATGGGTTCAAATCCTGGCTCGGCCACTTGTCAGCTGTGTGACTTTGGGCAAGTCACTTCACTTCTCGGTGCCTCAGTTACCTCATCTGTAAAATGGGGATGAAGACTGTGAGCCCCACGTGGGACAACCTGATTCCCCTGTGTCCACCCCAGCACTTAGAACAGTGCTCGGCACATAGTAAGCGCTTAACAAATACCAACATTATTATTATTAAGAGTGCAGTCGTTGATAGACATGATCCCTACTTATGAATCAATCAATCAATGCTATTTATTGAGAACTCACTGTTGCAGAGCACTGTAGTAAGTACATGGGGGAGTACGAGAGAGTAGGCAGACATGATCCCTGATTTTGAGAATCTTACAATCTAGTGGGTCATCCCAGGGACCAAGGGCCAGACTGAAAGATAGAGCTGTGGTTGGTTCAGTCCATCGGACTCAAAACTAGGGCTGATGGGATGGCACCTGTCATTTTACAGAGAAGCAGTGTGGCTACAGAGCAGTGTGGCTCAGTGGAAAGAGTACGGGCTGGACAGTCGGAGGACATGCGTTCAAATTCTGGCTCTGCCGCTGGTCAGCTGTGGGACTTCGGGCGAGTCACTTTAACTTCTCAGGGCCTCAGTTACCTCATCGGTAAAATGGGGATTAAGACCGTGAGCCCCACGTGGGACAACCTCATCGACTTGCATCCTCTCCAGCTCTTAGAACAGTGCTTTGCACCTAGTAAGCGCCTAACAAATGCCATTAACTAATGCGATTATTTGTCAGGTGGACTCTCTATCAGCAATCCCTGCACTTTTTCTGGGCAAGTAGGAGGGCTCTTCTCCTTTCCCTAGTCTAGCTTGTGCACCTGCCACTATCTTGACTTGGTCCACGGCCCAGGAGACTGGTATATATAATAATATAAAAATAATAGTATTTGTTAAGTGCTTACTATGTGCCAAGCACTGTTCTAAGCGCTGGGGTACATACAAGGTAATCGGGTTGTCCCACGTAGGGTTTACAGTCTTAATCCCCATTTTACAGATGAGATAACTGAGGCACAGAGAAGATAAATGCCTTGCCCAAAGTCACACAGCTGACAAGAGGCGGAGCTGGGATTAGAGCCCTCGACCTCTGACTCCCAAGCCCGTGCTCTTTCCACGAAGCCACGCTGCTTCTCATTTGCTTCCCATGAGAAAAGGAAGATTGATCCCCTTTCTGGAGGCAGGAGTGTCTGCTGGAGACCCTGAGGGATAAGACTGGGGAAGAGGTCAGTTGACAAGGCCTCGTGGACCCGGACCCGTGTCTTCCTGTACACTCGGCTCCACTGGGCAGCCCAGGAGCAGCCCAGAACCCGCTGGGTTGGAGCCCAGCCCAGGACATGCATGGTAGAGTACCAGGCATCACGGGCTGCCTTTTCTGAGCACGCATCCAGAGGGACAGCGTGGCCCAGTGGGTAGAGCATGGACCTAGGTGTTAGAGAACCTGGGTTCTAATCCCAGCTCTGCCACTTACCTGTTGCGTGACCTTGGGAAAGTCACTTCTCTGGGCTTCAGTTCCCTCACCTGGTATATGGGGCTTCGATACCTGTTCTCCCTCCTACTTAAACTGGGAGCCCCATGCGGGGCCTGATGATCTTGTATCTACCTCAGCGCTTAGTAGAGTGCTTGGCACATAGTAAGCGCTTAACAAATACCACAGTCATCACAATTATTATTATGCACCGGCTCAGCCCCGGTATTGTGGGGAACAGGCTCTGGGAGGGGCTTTGGAATTGGCCCAAGAGGTGCCTGGACCTGATGTGATTGCCAGAGCCACCAGGAAGCCTGCAGGGATTGGAAGGGCAGAAGAGGAGAGTGGGGCAGAGTGGAGGTGAGAGGGTGTCGCTAGATGTGGAGTCGGGGAAAGGTGCCAGCAGGAAGTTGACCTGACCTGCTTTGGATAATGGCGGTGAAATCGCCACAGAAAATTCTGAATTTAGCCCAGAGGGGCACTGTGAGAGCAAGCCTGCCACGCTGTTTCGGCAGGAGGGTTTGTGCGTAGAACGGAGAATCTGGCTTTCTCTTCTGTGGTGTCTAACCCTACAGATAGTCCTGTGTCTCTCACTCCTCTGCTTTCTCCCTAAACAAGGTTTATGACTTTCTGGATATAGGAGAGGAGACTGAAGAACTTGTAGAAGTCACAGGAAATCTCTTGGCTTTTCAATCAGCCCGTTGGAGAGCTGGCCGCTCTCCTTTCCAGGGAAGAGAAACCATCCCAGGAATGGAGAAAAGAAAGACCCCCCCCTTCTCCTTAAGCCTTGGTAGGAATAAAGAATTCACAGAGAACATCAGCTCTACCCCACAAACAGCCTGGTCTGGCAGTCCACAGACTAGACTCCTGTTTAGACTGTGAAGTCCCATGTGGCACAGGGCTTGTGTCCAGTGCAATTAACTTGCACCTACCCCAGCACTTAGAACATTGCTTGACATAGAGTAAGCACTTAACAAATAATAATAATAATTATTATGATACTTGTTAAGCATTTATTATATTCCAAGCACTGCTCTAAGCACTGGGGTAGATACAAGCCTATCAGGTTGGACACGATCCCTGTCCCACACGGGGCTCACACTCTTAATCCCCGTTTTTACAGATGAGGTAACCGAGGCCCAGAGACATGAACTGACTAGCTCAAGGTCACAGAGACATGTGGTGGATATGGGATTAGAATCCAGGTCCTTCTGAATACAAGGCCCGTGCGCTAGCCACTGAGCCATGCTGCTTCTCAACACCATAATAGTGTAACAGCATTTGCCTCCCAGTTCCGTTACTGAATCCCTAATTGCCCTCCAACCCTCAGTTTCTCCACTTGTAACGAGGGATACTTCTCTCTGCTGCTGCTGATGACATATTTGAGTTCTTCCTAAAGGCCAAGTGCTAGGGTAGATATAATACAATTAGAGCTGCCGTAGTCTCTGTCCCTCTGAGAGCTCCCGGTCTAAGAGGGAGGGAGATAAATGATCTTATTCCCATTTTACAGATGAGGAAACCGAGGTCCAAAGAGGTCAAGTGATTCGCCCAAGGCCACACAACAGACAAGTGACAGAGCCAGGAAATTTCCTGGGGCCCCATGACTCTCATTCCAATAGGCTACGTTGGGAAATCATCCCCGGCTTAAAGTGACGCCCGAAGAGGGGACATTTGAAACAAAGAGAATCCGCAAAAATGGCGGGATGGATCCAGCCTCTGAATTAGCCCCGACAGCAGATCTTTCCGCCGTTGCCTATGCATGGGCTCCCGCCCACAGTTTCACCCCCGCTGCTGCAGGGCCACTATTTATGTCAGCAATTATCCTCTTGCAATCTGGTCCCCGCCACAGTTAATAACCTGGGTTAAGTGATTAGAGGTTAGAATTCTTAACAAACTGGCTGTTGACTTAGCTATTGACTGGGTTCAAGAAGTTTTTCACTGCTCTTAGGAACCCGGTTCAATGAGTTATAGCGTGAATGGGCATCGGTAGAGATGTGGTGGGAGTTATAGATTATCTATGTTCCATGTCTGGTTTCAGTCAAGTCAGGGAAAAGTCTCTCTACTATCTCTTATTTATAGATTCCAGGTGAGATGAGCTGCATTGAGGAGCCCAGGGATGGCAAATAGCCATTTTGTGTCCCGATGTTACTTTTTTATCCGAATCCCCCTTTCCCTTCCAGGACTTTCTTGGGGTTTAAGAATATGATAATAACAACCATAACAATAATAATAATATTTATGGTATCTGTCAAGCTTAATATGTGCCAAACTCAAGCTGGCGGTAGATACGAATCAATCAGGTTGGATGCAGTCTTGTGTCCCTCATGGGACTCACAGTCTAAGGAGGAGGGAGAACAGATATTTAACCCTATTTTATAGGTGAGAGAACTGAGGCACAGAGAAGCGAATTGACTTTCCCAAGGCCACACAGGAGGCAAGTGGCGGAACCAGGATTAGAAACCTGGTCCGTTGAAACCCAGGCTGGCCCTCTATCCACTAGGCCACACTGGTCCTTCACGGGCCTTTGGATGCACCCCACTCTTTGAGGACTGGGTTGTCTGTTCTAAGTCTGGGAAAATCAACCAGGGTCAAGGATCTTTTTAACTTTAAAGCAATTTATTCTAATGCGGAGAGCTGTTCCGAGCCCGGCACATGCTACGTGAGGTCCTGCCTCACGTAGACAACGGGTCAGCAACATGTGGTCGGTGGAAGGCAGGAGGGGACGATGCTGAAGAGCTGGGGGAACACTCCCCAAATGTTGAGTCTGCATAGGGTCGGTCATTCGTTTCTGGACCATCGTAGTCACTCGTGCACCTTCCTACCTACCCTACCCTGTGTGTCGGTCATTCATTAGCTAGAGGAATAGTCTATATAGGTTTCCCTTGGTTCATTCCAGCGAGGTTCTTGTGGCACACTGATCCAGAAGACTTGGACAAAGACTGATCTTTCTCAAGATGAACCCAGAAAAATAGCCTATTCTAGACAGCGCTTCAGACCTTAAGAGGCTCACTAACTTGGGAAACAGTCTAGAAGAGAATCCCACCTCCTTCTAGCCCTCTCTCCCTCCCATGGGATTGCATGGGGGGATGGCAAGGAAGAGGGATGCCTCTGGATAAGTGGGTGGGGATTAGAAGTGGGGTCAGCGGGATCAGAAGTGGGGACAGCTTTAGAAAGGGGAGGGTTTCTCAGGAAGGATGTATTTCTGCACAAGTGGCTAGACCTGAGCATAGAGCACTCAATTTTGAGGGGCAGCAAAATCCTGCTTTCCTTTTCTCCCCTTCCCTTAGGCAGGACGCGCCCTGTGCTAAACTGAAATGGGACAGTCCTTCTGTGAGTGCATTGCCACAACTGCAAATTCCCATTTGGCCCCAGAAAAGGTATTCTTTGATGAGTTACCACAGACCCTCTCATTTCTTCCTGACACCAGGCCCTGCCCCGTTTACAAAGCATCTGCAAGCAGGGCTCCCTCCCATACGCCTGTGAGGAAAGGGTCCTTGGATCTGGGTCCCCTCCCACTCCCGAGTTGGCTGGAGGTGGGAAAGAGGATCTCCCAGTTCGGGAAGGTGGTCAAAGAGCTTCCAGGAGTCTCTACTTGCTTCCCTCCCACAGCAGAGAGCATCACATGGCAGGGTTGGAGGTGAGGGGATCGTTCTCCCGCTCTTTCCTGTCCTCTTGAGGCTTAGCCTCTAGTCCTGGCTGATGGGCACCAGGGAGCCCTCTGGGGCAAGCAGAGCCCTTTCCACTGGGCTGCGGTGGCCATATCTGCCGGGAGGTCCCTCGAGAGGAAGCCCTGCGCCCAACCTCACCACAGAGGCGGCTGAGGTATAATTGCAACAAGCACAAACAAGTGTTTGTGGTGTAGGGCCGTGCTCGTAAGTCAACAGTAATGGCTCCTGACATCAGTTAGCTGACCGCGGCCCAGCTGACGGGGGAGCCTGCGTGCTTGAACTGTCTAACTGGGGAGCAGGCAGGGAAACCCCTTCAGGTGGAAGGGGAGGGCCTTCTGGGACCTACGAGGCCTCAGGAGGGCTGCCCCAAGAGCAGGGTTTGGCTGCCATTTGCAACCCAACAACCACAGGTCTACTTTCTTATTCATTCATTCTTAATGGGACCATTAGCTGCCCTAATTGTATCCATTACCGGAGGTTATTAAAGCTTTCAGTCATCGGCGCCGTGGCTTCTTACACTGGAGGCAGCTGGGAGCTGACTCCGGCACAGGCCAGGCCAGAGGCTCGGTCCCCAGGGCTGCCTGCCCCCGCCATCCCGGCATCGGCCGAGTTGTTGCCATAGTAACTCCCTCCCTCCCCCCCACGATCCCTATTTCCTGCCCACTTGGCATGGACTCTGGGACACAGACATCAGCCACCTCCTTCCTACCTTTCCCCTCGCATTTATGGAAAACTTTGGTGATGTCTGCCGGCCAGGGTTGAAAATGACTTCTCTTCCAAAAGCTTCGCTGACAGGGCCAAAAGCTTCTCTTCTTTCTGCGCTATTTGTGAATCTGCTTCTGTGTGGACAAGGGCCGGTGGCTGGCAGCTCCTGAGGTTTCCCCAGTTCTGGGACAGAGAAGCCCGGCCCAGGGTCGTTTTCTGGGGAGAGGAAGGCAATGGCAAAATCATCCTGAAGCATCTCCGAATTCCCAGATGGGGGCCTTGTACTCAGCTGGGTTTACAAGTTATTCCCCAGGAACTTATCTTGAAGCAAGTGTTTCCCGGAGAGGGGGAGAGACCAGGGGCTCAACGGAACAGCACAGCTTCTCTGTTGGACTCTCCCACTTCCAGCTGAGCAGAGTCCTTCGACCCAGCCTGACGCTAGCTCACAGTACCTTGTCATTCCTCGGCTCGTCCTCTTTTCCTGATTTCTATTTGATAGTTTGAAACTATCTCTAATTTCTATCCTACCTTCCAAGTGCCCAGCCCAATCTTCCGCACACAGTGAGTGTCAGTGAACGCTGTCAGCGGTGTTGAAGGTAAAGAAGATGACCTCTTGCATTCGTACTTATGGAGGCCAGCTGGCATGCGGTGCAGCCCAGTGGAAAAAGCATGGGTCTGGCAGGCAGGAGAGCCTGGGTCCTAATTCTGGCTCCACTCTTGCCTGTGGTAACGGGACTCTGCCCCTTAACTTCTCTGTGCTTCGGTTTCCGCATCTGTAAAATGGGGATTCAGTACCTGTTCTCTTTCCCCATTAGACCGTGTATTTCATAAGGGACAGGGACCGTGTCCAACCTGAATATCTTGTATCTACCACAGTGCTTGCAGATAGTAAGCCCTTAACAAATGCCATTATTATTATTCTCATCAGTGATATTTATTGAGAGCTTAATACTCAGTATTCATTGAGCACTTACTCTGTGCAGAGCACTGTGTGCAGAGCACCGTACTAAGCTCTTGGGAGGGTACCAAACAACAGAGTTAGTGGACATGTTCCCTGCCCACAGTGAGCTTATTGTTATTATGCAGTTGGAGGGCATTCAGAGAGAGAGAGAGAATAGGCATCCTCCAAGTCAGAGAGGAGAGATATAAGCACCAAGCCCTGGTCCCTCCCCGCTACGCGATGAATTCTCCCAGGAGACCCCCCCAGCCGTCGAAGCGGCCAGACCCACTCCTGCGAGCAGAGGTCCGCGATGAGGACCAGAGCTGGAAGGAGCCAGACCGGCTGATTTACTCTGGAGCTCTGCCAGGAAAAACGTGCTGATTAGAGGACAGCGCGCCTGGCTTCGAGAAGTACAAGCCTGGAACTTTTCTATTACAAGCTTGGTGCCTCTGCAGGTGCTGACAGGCAGGTAGGGAGGGTGGAGGAGGGAAGAAGGGGGAGCCAGTTGGTGCCAGCAGCAGCAGCAGCAACATCGGCATCGGCATCAGCTGTGATACAGTTCCCCCGCATACAGAGAACACGCCGCCTTGTCAAAATGAATGATGAGAACTTAGTTTTTCTCTGCAGTCAGTGGCTTGGAAAGTGATCTCTCCTTGCTCTACAGACTCACTCGGCTGCACTGAGTTCCACCAAGCTGGGAGTCCGGGGAGGAGGGAGCGGGACCCGGGCATTCCGTGCCTCAGTTCTCCATCAGTCCAAGCGGCCCCCTGTGGAACCCCGTTCCTCAAGCGATGGGAATAGTCGCGGTTTCTTGATCCTGTCCCTCGGACTTGGTGAACTTGAACGAAGAGAGGATTCTCGGTTGGGGCTCTTTGAGCGGGAGGGAGAACAGCAGTTCCTTACTCCCTTCTGATAAAAAGGCAGCTGGGCAGGAATCCCAGGCCTGAGACTGGACATTTCTTCCCCTGCCAGTGCTCAGGACCAGCTGGCACATTGCTCTATGTAGGATATCTGCCCCTTGGCAAGAAGTCCAGGAAAGGGACCAATCATTTGGGGTTTAAAAGGGCAATTTCTGAGTCTTTCTGGCGTGCTAGGTTGAGCCTGTTAATGGCAGGCAAGAAAGGAGAGGGTGGTTTGCCCAAGAGGTCAGAGGAGATGCGTTCAGACCAGATGCCAGTAGCAGACCTAGGGCCTCAGGATGGGACTGTTGTGGACTCTCCCCATGGGTGTGGTTCTGGTGAAGGAGAGGAATAGGGAAGGAGAGAGAGAGGGATGCTCTTGTTCCTCATAGTCTTGCTCTTCCCACTGCTCTCGCTGTACCCTCACCTGCCCCCTCTGCCACCTACCTCCCCAGCTCTCTCCAGTGCCCTGCCCAATGGTGGTGCTGCCCCGGGGTCCAGGGATGTGCAAAAGAAGTCAAAGACCCGAGGACAGACACAGACCACGGATGCTCAAGTTAGGTGAGATGCCGTTCCAGTTCAAAAGCCTGGAGAGGCTCAGCAACTGAGATGAGACCGGTACGGTCTCGTTTGACCCCGGAATTCATCAGACCCCAGTCGGTACCTGGCCACTGAAAGCAGAAAAGGTGATGATGATAATGATGATGGCTTTTGTTAAGCGCTTACTATGTGCCAGGCACTGTTCTATGCGCTGGGGTAGATAGAGGGTAATCAGGTTGTCCCACGTGGGGCTCACAGTCTTAATCCCCATTTTACAGATGAGGGAATTGAGGCCCAGAGAAGTTAAGTGACTTGCCCAAAGTCGCACAGCTGACAAGTGGCGGAGTAGGGATTAGAACCCACGACCTCTGACTCCCAAGCCCGGGCTCTTTCCACTGAGCCACGCTGCTTCTTTTACAAAGGTGGAAGGAGTAACATGATAAAAAATTAATTGGAAGCTGGTGGAAAGGGAACGGGCCTGGGAGGCAGGAGACCTGGGTTCTAATCCCAGTTCCTCCGATTTCCTGCTGCATGACCTTGGGCAAGTCATTTAATATGCCTATGCCTCAGTTTCTTCATCTGTAAAATGGAAATGAAAATACGTGTTCTTTCTCTCCGTTAGATGGTGAGCCCATGTGGGACAGGCTGCGTACTATCTCGTATCTATCTCGGTGCTTAGTACAGTGTTCCCAACGAATCAACACTTACATGTTATTATTATAATTAAAGTTAGAGACTTGAGATTCCCTGAAGGCTTGGACTGTGCCTGGATCATGGATATCAGTATTGAGTTTACACTTGGACTGGGTCCCCCTACCCCCTGGTATCTCCCTCTAAACAGTTGTGTGACTGTGGGCAAGTCACTTCACTTCTCCGTGCCTCAGTTACCTCATCTGTAAAATGGGGATTAACTGTGAGCCTCACATGGAATAACCTGATTATCCTGTATCTGCCCCAGAGCTTAGAACAGTGCTCTGCACCTAGTAAGCACTTAACAAATACCACCTCATCTGTAAAATGGGGATTAAGACTGTGAGCCCCACGTGGGACAACCTGATTCCCCCGTGTCTACCCCAGCGCTTAGAACAGTGCTCTGCACCTAGTAAGCGCTTAACAAATACCAACATTATTATTATTATTATGATTAGACAGTTCCAGGGGAGGACTGGTGACTCGGGGGTTGGGGAAGAATGGGGACCTCATTCCCTTTTCTGGGAATCTGGATTCTCCTAGATAGCTTTCAGCAAATTGTTGTTGTTTTTTTATGGCAGTTGTTAAGCAGTTTACTATGTGTTCTAAGCACTGGGGTAAGTTAATTAGGTCAGACACAGTCCCCGACCTGCATAGAGCTCACAGTCTAAATAGGAGGGACTCCATTTTACAACTGAGGAAACTGAGTTAAGTGCCCAAAGTCACATAGCAAGCAACTGGCAGAGCTGGGATTCTCAGACCCCTGGTCTATCCATTGGCCGTGCTGATTCTCAATCGTTTCCTTGAGAAGAATGAAGCCTTCCGCTGTAGGACCAAAGCTTAAGAGGAGGGTCCGGAGACCCAGGAAAGCAGGAGGCTAGAACCAGGCAGGGAAATCTCTACTCCTGTTTACCCAACTATTAGTCGGGATGGCTTCGGGATGGCTTTGCCTTAATTTATTTACATTGAACGTTTCTGTAACCATCTGCTCTTAAACTAAATGGAAAATGATCTTTCTCCTGCCGCTACGGCAGCTCCCTTGGATGTTTTTAATAAAAAATATCTATCATTTTAATGCAGACAGCCTGGCCAATAAAAATGATCTGTGCTATTAGTAATGATCCCACAAATACAATGCAAACAAGCCCAGTGGTCTGTGGGGCTTGGTGGGTTTGACTCTTTCTCATCCTCCCTCCTGCCAGGGCTGGGGTCAGGGGACCGGGACCTGCTAAGCCTCTCTTTCCACTTCCCTGGACACCAGGGGAGGAGATGGAGAGATAAGAGCAGAATTGCTTTGACCAAGGTTCAGTCTCCTTGAGTCGTGGTGGGAAATGGCTCCTGAAATGCAACTCCAGGAATCCCAAAAAACACCAGCAGGGTGATGGTGTTTTGGGCCATGAACATGGGGAGGCTGTGAGCCCAGCTGGTGCCCAGTGAGGCCAAGTAACCTATAATAATAATAACTGAGGTATTTAAGTACAAGCAAATTGGGTTGGACGCAGTCCCTGTCCCATGTGGCGCTCACAGTCTCGATCTCCAGAGAAGTAAAGTAACTTGCCCAAGGTCACACAGCAGACAAATGGTGGAGCCAAGATTAGAATCCATGACCTTCTGACTTCCAGACCCATTCTCTATCCCCTGTGCCTTTCTGCTCCTCTGGAGCCCAGAATTCCAAAGCACATCCAATCTCGGCGTATCCGTGGTCAGTCCTCCGGGACTCCTGGCAGGAATTGTTCTGGAGATCCGGGCCTCAGTCAGAAAGCCAATCCAGAAGGCTGGAAAACAAAGAATCCCCCTATGGTCTGCTCCCTTGGTTTTCCTTACCATCAATTCCCATCGGTTCCATCAGTCCCTCCATCCCCCGGCCTAACAGGGCTGTTTGGGACCTTGTGGTTCTGCTCATCCTTTTGCCAAGGTAGGGACAGGGAAGAGTGAGGAAGAAACAGGGGGAACTGCTAAACAGGATGAAGACCAACAGGAGACTGGGATTTTCCTCTCCCTCTCACCCTCATCCCATTCTGGTCCTTTTCTTCCATTTGGCTTTCTGGAGGGGAGGAGGAGGTTGAATCCCAAGAAACACCTTTGAGCCATGAAAACAGGGGGCCTGTGAGCTTAATTGCCAATGAAACTCTGGGGCTGGAGTCCAGAATTCCATGACACATCCAACCTTGACGTATCTGTGGTCGGTCCCTCGGGACCTCAGGCAGGAATCACTCTGGAGTTGCCCTCCAGCCTCATGTTTCGGCACTGATGGTGGCCAGTGATCCAGCATGGTCCGTGAAAAAAAGACCATAACAGGTGGGGGCTTGGGCTTATCTGACTCAGAAGCTCCTGGGGTGGCAGGGTGAGCGGACTGACCCCAGGCAGCCCTCAGTTGTGGTGACGAGCCCAGGACGAGGGTGGCTGGGGGCCGACCCCTCACCGGTGAAGGTCAGGGAACAGGGAGCCGCTCAAGCCCTTTTAGAGCGAGCGGCTAGTGAGCTGGGGGCTGGGGCTTTGTCCGTGCAGTCTGAGGTGAGAAATGAAGCCTGCTGGATCCCTGGGGCTCTTCTTCTCCTGAATCGGATCCATTAATTACATTCACACTATACACCTTCCAGCGGCAGCAGCAGGCTACTGAAATTGGCTGAGGAAAAAGATCAGTTTGAAGAGCCATGACCCGGAATTTACCAAGAGCTCCAGAGTGACAGCGTAGTGGGGAAAGTCCAAGGCTGCAGGATGTCACTGTGGAACAAGGAGGCTCTCTTCTCTCTCTGTCTCTCATTTCTCTCTCTCCCCTCCCCAACCCCCCACCTTAGTTTTCGAATCACATCAACGATTTTTGCTCCGCATTGTTTCCGATCCTATTAATATTCATAAGCGACTTTCTATTGTGTTTGCAATTCTCTAGCAGACAGACAGGTCTGATGTGCACTTGCGTTAATAGGATGCAAAACTCACAAAATCCAATCTTATTAGCAAATCTCCATTAGATGCCATCAGCTTGAAAGAAGCTCGGCCTCATTCTTGCCAGGCTGATTCAGAAGCCTTTCATGAAAGTGACATCCTGAGAGAGTCTTCATCTAATGTGACTTTTTGATCCTTGCCACGGAGTTGAAAAGGGGTCGAGCGGTTCGGACCGTGTTTCGATTCCCACCTGTGTATTCTTTCCCACCGGGGTACGCTGCTCTGAGAACGATAATGGTACTTGTTAAGCACATACTATGAGACATACATTCTACTACACTAGATTTAAGGCAGTCAGGTCAGCCACATGGGGCTCACGATCTAACGGGGAGGGAGAACGGGTATGGTAGCCTCATTTTACAGGGGAGGAAATCGAAGCACTGAGAAGTGAAGTGACTTGCCCAAGGTCACCCAACAGACGGGAGGTGGAGGTGAGAACGCAGGTCCCCTGACTCCCAGGCCCATGCTCCTTCCACTAGGCCACATTGCTTCCCTCTTCTTCCCCCAAGGGGGATACAAACAGACTCCAAAAACCTTTCTAGCAATTTATGTGGTTATCTAGAGCAACCTTGACAGCAGTCCTTTTATCTAGCAAATAAGGACCACCAAGGTCTTGGTCCTTAATTACCAGAACCCATTTGACTGAACGGATGACTCCCCCTCGCTGTCAGTACCGGAGAGCGGCCTGACGGAAAATGCTGACCTGAGATTCTGGTTTCCCTGCAGTAGAATTTGATAGAGAGTTGTTCTCTAGTGCTTCTCCCGCTCTCTCTGGATATACAGGAGCACTGAACTCTGCCAAAGACCACTTCTTGGCAACCGGTAAGAAATGTCACTGGAAGCCATCCGATTCCAAATTGCGGAGGATAAAGAATGGCTCTAATAATATCCCCCTAAGAAGTGAAAAGTTCTCCAAAATCCACAGTTAGCTTTCCGCGCAGAGTGTTTTATCACCTACAAATCTCCAAATGTGCTCCAACGTGTCACAGGTACAAGTGAGAAATGCACGCTGTGCAGGGCGGCGATTGATTCTCGGGGGAGGGCCAATTCTGTTTCCTCTGTGGGGCTGACGGCTTCAGATGCTCCTGACGGGCTGAGAGGAGGGTAAGGCAGAGGGGGAGCCGGGGGTCTCCATCTCTGATAAGGAGGATTCCCTTGGCAGCAAGCCCCGATTCCCTTTCCTTTGGACCAGGAATATTTTTTGAATCGGTGCCTGGGGGAAAGGGGAATGAGGTGTTTTTGAGAGCAGAGGGGAAGCGAGCCTGTTGGCTGGGAGTCTGACCTGCTCTGGGCTCTGAACGATGAATGAGTCGTCTCATTCTACCACTAACCACAAACCAGCAGAAGCAGTGTGGTCTAGTGGGGAGGGCACAGGCTCGGAAAGCAGAAGGATCCGGGTTCTAATCCCAGCTCTACCATTTGTCTGTTGTGTGACCTTAGGCAAGTTGCTTCACTTTTCTGGGCCTCAGTTACCTCATCTGTAAAATGGGGATTAAGACTGGGAGTCCTATGTGGGACAGGGACTGTGTCCAACTTGATCAGCTTGTATCTCCCCCAGCGCTTAGTACAGTGGCCGGCACATAGTAAGCACTTAACGAATGCCATTAAAAATCTCCCCCAAACAGCCATTTGTTTATTCATTCATTCATTCAATAGTATTTATTGAGCG
The DNA here is from genome assembly GCF_004115215.2 of Ornithorhynchus anatinus. Classification (NCBI taxonomy): domain Eukaryota; kingdom Metazoa; phylum Chordata; class Mammalia; order Monotremata; family Ornithorhynchidae; genus Ornithorhynchus; species Ornithorhynchus anatinus. Next base: position 22,878,121 of record NC_041730.1, read on the forward strand.
CTTATTACGTGCAGAGCACTGTATTAAGCGCCTGGAATGTACAAATCGGTAACAGATAGAGACAGTCCCTGCCCTTTGCCGGGCTTACGGTCTAATCGGGGGAGACGGACGGACGAGAACAATAGCAATAAATGGAATCAAGGGGATGAACATCTCATTAGAACAACAGCAAATAAATAGAATCAAGATTCTATTCAAGTTTAATTGATCTCATGTTCATTTAGTCCTAAATCATACGAGATGGAGCTCCGGCAGAGCGGAATAGACTGAGGAGGGCCGAACTGGCCCCCTTCAATCAATCGATGGTATTCATTAAGCGCTTGCTATATGCAGAACACTGTACTAGGCACTCGGGAGAGCACAATACAACAGAGTTGGCGGATAACGTTCCCTGCCCACAACAGTCTAGAAGGGGCGGCAGGCATTAGCATAAGCGATTTGTAATGTATAATTTAAAGGTATGTATATAAGTGCTGTGGGCTTGGGGGTGGGGCAGATATCAAATGTCCAAAGGTCACAGATCCAAGTGCATAGATGATGCAGAAGGGAGAGAGAACCAGGGAAAAGAGGGCTTAATCGGGGAAGGCCTCTTGGAGGAGACGTTTCAGTTTCGTTTCAGAGAGAGACACTGGAAAGAGGACCCCGGGAGTCAGACCCAAGCTTATCTTTGTGTGGTTGCTTATTCCTCACTGAACTCTACTGAAGAGAAATCCTCCTTATCCCTATATCTGTCATTCCACTCAACGGTGACTTCATTTACTTATTAATATTTATTTATTCATTTATTTAATGGTATATGTTAAGTGTTCACTATGTATCAAGCACTGTTTGAAGCACTGGGGTAGATATAATAATAATAACAATGATGATGGTATTTGTTAAGCGCTTACTATGTACCAAGCACTGTTCTAAGCGCTCAAGTCAGACCCAAGCTCTGTCTCCGATGGGGCCCACAGTCTAAGTGGGAGCACTTACTGGGAAGGAGCACTGCATTAGTTCTTCGGGAGGCTACAATCAGTCGATCAATCGATGGTATTTACTGAGTGCTTACTGAGTGCGGAGCACTGTACTAAGGGCTTGGGAGAGTACAGTACAACCGAGTTGGTAGACAGGATCGCAGCTCGCAAGGAGCTTACAGTGAAAGGAAGAAGAAATGCAAACACACACTGCTCACATACAGTGGAAATAGTGGAATATATATATATATATAGAATATAGTGGAAATACTTAGTTGGGAGTGGTTATTTGTAGCTACCCTAACGTTGTGCTCAGTGCTCAGAAAGAGGAAATGCTTAATACGTGCTCGAATCCATCATTAAGAAAAGTAAATGAATCGCTACTGACTGAAGTGCTGAAGGTGGCTAACGGGATGACACGACCAGGGAAGGAGGGAGGATTCCAACTTTCAGAACTCCTTTCTCTTTAGCGACTTTTGGGCTAGGGAAAGGAGCACTGTACTACAAGCCAGGAGACCTGTGTTCTAGTCCTGGCTCTGTTATGGAACTGTGGGCACGTCATGCAATTTCTTTGTGCCTCAGATTCCTTAATAGTGAAACAGGGATTCAATCATTGTTCTCCTTCCTCTTCAGACTGTGAGCCCTGCTCGACACAGAGATTGTGTTGGATCTGATTGCACTGTATTTACGCTAGCGCTTAGCACAGAGCTTGGCAGCGTGGTTTAGTGGATAGAGCATGTATCTGGGTGTCATAAAGTCACGGGTTCTAATCCCGGCTCTGCCACTTGTCTAATGTGCCACCTTGGGCAAGTCATTTTGCTTCTCTGTACCTCAGTTACCTCATCTGTAAACTGGGGATTGGGACTGTGAGCCCCATGTGGGGCAGGGACTGTGTCCAACCCAGTTAGCTTGTATCCACTCCACTGCTTAGTACAGTGCCTGGCACATAGTAAGCGCTTAACAAATAACATTATTATTATTATTGTTACTATTACATAGCAAGCCGTTAACAAATGCTACACTTATTCAATAATCAATTATTAAAATAATGAGTTCTTCTTATTCCCTGTCCTTGTTCATGAACTCTTTGCTACCATGATTTCTGACCAGTAACTCGGGTTAAATGTCCTGCAAAAGGCTTCCCCAAACCCTCTTGACAACATTTAACTCAAACATACACGTACACACACTCTCTCTCACTGTCTCTCACTCAACATGGGGCAGGAACCTGCCGCATTAAGTTAGGAATGAGGCGCAACCTTCACTTTTAATGAAATTCTCAGTGTGCTTAATTTTCACACACTGTCTACCTTACAAATCCCCAGAGCAACTGAGTTTACTTAGCCAAGAGATGAAAAAATAAGGGAAAATAGGAATAAAGATAATAATAATAATGACAATAGACTGTAAGCTCATCTTTAGACTGTAAACTCATTGAGGGCAGGGAACGTGTCTGTTATATTTCTGTATCGTATTCTCCCAAGCACTTAGTACAGTGCAGCAGCGGCTATCTAGGTTAGACACAAGTGCTTAGTACAGTGCTCTGCACATAGTAAGCGCTCAGTAAATACTATTGAATGAATGAATGAAGGCCCGCTTGCAAGATGCTGGGATGAGTTACCAGGAGAGGCTGGGGAGTCTTTTTTGAAGGTTTTAACAAGGGAGGCGGCACTCCAGCAGAGGTTGTTTAAGTTCGACCTCAACCTAACTGAGCAGATTCGCTGTGTGATCTTGAATAAATCACACAACTTTTCTGGGCTTAAATTTTTCCTTCGACAAAATAATCCCAGCCCTCCCCGACACCTCCGAGGAATGTAGTGAGAAGAAAGCAGACGTGCTTTAATCTCTTGGGAAGAAAAAACATGTTACTACAGCATCACCTATGCACTTAGTTCCATCCATTAAGCACCTGTGTACTCACACCATCCCCATGACACTTTCGTTCAGAACTTTATACTCCTAAATTACATGTAATTTATTTTTAACGTCTGCCTCCCCTGTTAAACTGTATGTTCCTGGAGAGCAGGGATTGTCTTCTCAATCTACTGTACTCTCCCAAGGGCTTGCTCTCCACAGAGTAAGTGCTCAGTAAATACTATTGATCGCTTAATGTTAGGAATCCAAGGTGGCACTTATATTACCGTTAAAAAAACACAAATCTACTTATTCACCCAGCTGCATAGAACCCATGGATGATGCTGGGTCTCCAGTAAGGACTTAAACCATAGGACTGGCAATTGCCTGCTGCATTAGGATTCAAGGGGGCAATTTAAGGTGGGTGGGGAGGGAGCGATTGAGAGGCGAAATAGAGGAAGGCTGTTTAAAACCTAGTACAGAGCACCTGGTGAGGACTGAAAGGCCTTTTGGAAGCTGTGAAGTGAAGGTTGCAAACAATGGCAGCAGGGGAGAAAAATCAAACTCCATTGTGTCTTTTTGACTGGGGACAAGAGTGATTTTCTTATCCCAGAAACGATTTGATTTTCATGCAGTTTTCATTGGGGCACAAATTATTCTAAACTCAGTCGCTGTCTGGCCTGTCCTTTTCTATACACCTTTGATCAGTAATGACACTGGGGCCTATTGATTTTCTTATTCTTTTTTCCCTCCTCCCACCCTAAAGATGAGTCAATTCTTTTTTTGTCTTGATGAACCACACGGCCCCTCAGGCGTAGTCATAGAACTCCGGGAGCTGACTGCATTTTTCACCGGGCTGAAGAATGAGACGAGAAAAGAGCAAGAAGAGATCTCTTCGCTGGCTGGCAGAACCTCATTCTTCCTCTCCACCTGCCTCTAAAAGGGTCAGAGGCTCAACCCTCTCAGAGTATCAAAGCTGATGCGTGTTTGAGCTGAAAGCCCTCCCAGTACCTCCTGTAATGAGCGCGGGTTAGAATGAATAGGGCTGGCAATTCTCATCTTCAGGAACTGCTGGGATAAAGGCTCGTTTGTCTTTAGAAAAATCATAGATATTTGCTCCCATCACTGCTGTAAATCAGACAAACCGGGCTAGATTGGCGTCAGCGTAGACTGGAGGGCTTTCTAAGAACTCGACTGGCTCTCTGCTTGTAAGGAGAAAAGTGGGTAATTTCTCTGCCCCCTGCAAAAAAATTTCCACTTAACTCCAGAATTCAGGGTTGCTGTTTCTATTGGCTTTTGCCTGGAACTTGTGGGCAGGTTGGCATCTCATGGCATAATTGACAGCAAAGGGCTGGCGAGGAGTGAAAGACACTAGCTGGATGGTCAAGGGTGGTGGGGAATAATCTCTCTTCAGGGAGAGATTTTCCAACAGAAGAGATTCTCACCCACCCAGGATGGTTCTCCCCCATTAGTTAGCTCACTGAGGGCTGCGGCTGGCCTCTATTTCCTTGCGTGTAAAGTGCTGTAGACACTTTAGCAGTAGTAATAGCACATATGGAGTGCCCACTGGATATAGTGCACTGTACAAAATGCTTGGGGAGTACAAAATGAGCAAGTGACACATTCCCTGCCCACGAGGCACTTATATCCTGATGGAGGAGGGAAACATAAAAGTATTCCCGGAGTATTCAAAATAAATCATTGAATGCATAATCGACAAAAAATGTACACATGGGCTGAGGTTGGGTATGAGGAAGTACAAATGCTCTTGATGAGGGTGGTTTAGGAGGGGTTCTTTCTGAAGGGAAAACTAAATGTTGTCTCAAAATTCCTCCTAAAGCAACGAGTCTTTGGCCAGCTTGGCACGGGGCACGGTGACTACTGGGAGAGGAGTGATCTCGTGATCTGAATCTGCTCAAGATGCATCTCACCACCTGTGGCCAAAGCGTCCCACAGGCAGGGGAATTGTCTTTGATGCTCTATTCCAGAGTCTGCTCCAAGCATCCTGATGGCAGCACTGTCTGCCCTGTCAGCACTGTCTGACTGACTGACTGAATTACTGCTTTCATTTTTTTTAATGGTATTTGTTAAACGCTTACTATGTGTCAAGTACCGTTCTAAGCTCTGGGGTAGATCCGAGTTAATCAGGGTGAACAGAGCCCCTGTCCCAAATGGGGCTCACAGTCTAAGTAGGAGGGATACCAGATATTGAATCCCCTTTTTGCAGTTGAGGGGACTGAGGCCCAGAGAAGTTAAGTGACCTTCCCAAGGTCACGCAGCAAAGAAGTGGTTGAGCTGAGATTAGAACCCAACTCCTCTGGCTTCCAGACCGGTGCTTTATCCGCTAGGCCAATCTGCTTCATTTCCGTTACATGGTCCCAAGTACCACGGTCATGAAGATCACCCACTTGCCATTCTAGGCATCAAGTTTCCTCCTCATCCACTGAGGAAGAATCCCAGTGTCCATCTGTCTCAATACATTTTGGGAGGGACCAGTGTGATCCCAGGGGCCAGAATGCTTTGAACTCTTCGGAAGAAAATGTGTCATTATTCCCCTCTTATGAACTGGGCCCTCCTCTAGGCTCGAATATATTTCATTAGCGTGCTTCAAATGAGTATCAATAATCCCAGCCAAGCGAGGCAGACCCAGAGAAATGGGAGCATCAGCATGACTTTTGAAGACTCAGATAGTTACTCTACAGGAATTAATCATCCTTGTAGGCATCCTTGAAGTAGGATGCTCCTTGACAGTCCCCACGGCTACCAGATAAGGCAACGCACTCGATGACACACGCGTGACGCTGGGCTCTCGGCAGGATGTACTGATGTCACACTCGCCGTTCTGTGGACGTCCCCTTAAAGCCCCAAAGACCCCAAAGTGTTTCTCCGAGGGGGCAGCTTCTCACCCTCTCATTGCCTCTAGAGCCATTATGTTCCCTTCCCAGGTGTCTCTGAACGCCAAACCTGCTCCTAAGCTGGGGAACTCGGTGGCAGGAAGAGTGGCAGAGGAAGCCTGGGCTGGGAAATTGAACACCAGACATCACGGTGTCTGGAGCTGTATCCATACCAGGCAGGAGATAGTCCAGTTGAAAACCAGCCCGCCCGGGGTAACACCAGACAGATGTCAACCCTATGTACAAGCACATTATTTGCAAGCACTAATAATAATGATAATCACTGTGGCATTTGTTAAGCATAGTTAAATCAGAGGAGGGCTAGAGTCACCAGAGAAAAAGTGGAACTTCACAAGAAGTCCAAAGCCTTGTTTGTGTAGTCTGACCTTCTCCACAAAACCCAGGGTGGTTAGGGCAATACCCACCATGCAGAGAGGCCTCTTCAGAAGCCATTTTTCAGGGTCAAAGGCAGCAGTGATGATGATGATGATGGCATTTACTTACTAGGACATAGGCTTACTATGCCCCAAGCACTGTTCCAAGCGCTGGGGTAGATACAAGGTAATCAGGTTGTCCCACGTGGGACTCACGGTCTTAATCATTTTACAGATGAGTTAACAGAGGCACAGAGAAGTTGTGACTTGCCCAAAGTCACAGCTGACAATTGCCGGAACCGGGATTAGAACCCACAGGGAGTGAAGCCTGGACAACACCGGTAAAAAAAGAAGACACGGTTATAGTTCAGGTGGGCTCTTCAGTGTTTAAGGCTCATGTGGCAGGAAGTGAGGAGAAAGACCTTCTGGGAGGCCTTGCTAATTCCACCCTGTTCCTCCTTGGAGCAGGCTATTTGCAGTGTCCCTCTGCAGTGAATTGCAGGAGGTGTACGGAATGAATTACAGATTGGGAATTGGCTAGCTGGCCGAGCGTATGACTAACTGCAGACTTGAAATACTCACTGCAGATTTACAAGCAAATTGAGTCACCTTCTGTTTGCAGGAGACATTTTGGGAAGCAGTGTTGCCTAGTGGAAAGAACATGGGCTTGGAAGTCAGAGGACCTGGGTTCTAATCTCAGCTTTGTTACTCACCTGCTATGTGCCCTTGATCAAGTCACTTTACTTCTCTGGGCCTCAGTTTCCTCATCCACAAAATAGAGATTCAATACCCTCCTATGTGGATTGTGAACCCAATGTGGGACCTGATTAATCTGTATCTACCCCAGTGCTTAGCAGTGCTTGGCACATAGTAAGTGCTTAGCAAATATCACACTTATTATTTTCTAATGAGGTCTCCAGGCTGGAGAGGTAAGGGAGGGCTAGAACAGGGAGGGGAGGAGCTGGAAAGAAAGGAAGAGAAGAGAGAATGAGTAAGAGAAATGAAGGTAATGAGGATTTCTTTTTTTTTTTTTTTGAATTCAGATTCCACTGCCTCTTGGATCTCGGGCAGCAGATCTAGGTTGCTTTTCTATCTCCAGTGCCGTGGTGACGATGACAGCTTTAGTTTCCCTAGATGGTGATATGCCAGTCTGAAGGGAAGAAAGCTGCTAATGAGCCATTTCTGGAGGGGGAAGGGGAAGGACACGGACAACATTGGCTGAGCATGAAACTTAAGGCCACTGTAATTATGGGATTTATTAAGTGCTTGCTATGTGTCAAAGCTCTGTGCTAAACACTTGGGTGAATACAGTGTAATAACCAGAGTAGACACAATTCCTCTTCCATAAAGGGCTCATAATATAAGATAGAAATAAAACATGTATCTCATCTCCATTTTATTTATGAGGAAACGGAGACATAGAGTAGTATTTATTAAGCACTTTCTGTGTGCAGATCACTATACTAAGCGCTAGGAGAGAATAATAATAATAATAATGTTGGTATTTGTTAAGCGCTTACTATGTGCAGAGCACTGTTCTAAGCGCTGGGGTCAACACAGGGGAATAGAATACAAAGGTGGGAATTGGGCATGGCTCCTGGCCCTAAGGGAGCTCACAATTTTGAAAGGTAGCAAATGACTTACCCAAGGTCACACAGGTCTCTTGCAGAGCTGGGACTAGACCCCCCCGGAGTCCTCTGGCTCCCAGTCTGATGCTCGTTCCACTAGGCTATGCTGCCTTCCTGATCTGCAGGTTCTTCTTCAAGATGTTAAGTGTAAAACACAATTTAGTAATTCTGTGCATCTTGCCTTTGTTGAGGAAGGATAGCAGAGCTTGGATTTATGCTCAAATAGTGCCCAGAAGGTGGTTGAGCGAGATTTGGGTGAAATAGGGGGTAGTCCAAGCTTATTAAGAATGTGCCAACATAAGAAATACCATTCTATACCCAATCCGAGGTGCTGTTTCTGATAGTGACACCAAAGAACATTTAGAGGACAAATGTGATGACTGCCTTCCTTGACAGCCAGCTTCATAGCTAGTGATGGACCTTGTATTCTCCCTAACTTTTCCTCTAAGAGCCCAATTGTGGCTCTATCCTCCAAGAGGATACTGATATTTTCTTCTTGCACAACTTCTCCGGTATCTATCAGTGGTATTTACTGAGCACTTTCTTTACTGAGCACTTTCTTTACTGAGCACTTTCTGTGTGCGGAGCTCTGAATTGAGCACTTGGGGCTCACGTTCTCAGTAGAACAGATATTGACTCTCCATTTTGATGATTAAAAAACTGAGGTACAGAGAAATGAAGTGACTTGTCCAACATCACACAACTGACAAGTGATGGAGCAGAGATTAGAATCCAAGTCATCTGACTCCCACGTTTCTCAAGACTCTCAGCTCCTTGTGTGCAGAGATCATGTCTGCCAATTCTACTGTACTGTACGCAGTCTCCCAAGTGCTTAGTACAGTTTCCTGCACACAGTAAGTACACAATAAATACCATCGATTGATTGATTGCTTTTTCCACTAGTCCGTGCTGCTTCTCTTTCTTTGTCTGTCTTCCCCATTTGTCTCTAAGATCCTGGTGGGCAGGGAATATGTCTTATGATTCTTTTTTACTTATCAAGCACTTATCAAGTACAGTGCGTTTCATTCAACCGATGCTCAATAAAACCGTTATTTATTGGTATTTGTTTGAAGGTACTTCATTTAACTTACAGTCCCTTCAGTTGATAGAATGCTTTATTTCTTTGCATCCTATATGATTTTATTTATCTTTACAAAGTCATTCGGATATAGGCAATTGATCCTCTCAGTATTGAACAGATGAGGAATTAGAAGCACAGAAAGGTGAAATGAGTTGGTCAAGATTATGAAGAAAGTCAGATGTGGAGGCAGGATGTGAACCCAGGTCTTCTGAATTCTAGTTCTCTGTTCTTTCCATTAGACCACTGTAACCTGTCCCTCAATCAATCAATCAGTGATATTTTTTGAGCACTTAATGCAGAGCACTGTACTAAGCACTTGGGAGAGTACCATATAACAGAATTGGTTGACTCAATCCCTGCCCACAGTCTGGAGAGGGAGACAGACATAAAAATAAATTACAGATTGGTATTTACACATTCTGTGGGATGGCTTGGGGGAGGAATGAATATCAAAGTGCTTAAAGTGTACAGACCTAAATGTGTAGGAGATACAGAAGGGAGGTCAAATAGGGAAAGGGATGGGATTTAGTCAGGGAATTCCTCTTGAAGGAGAGAGGATTTCAGTAGGGATTTGATGATGGGGAAAGAGGTGGTTTGTCAATCTATCAATCGGAGCATTCTATTAAGCTCTTGGGAGAGTACAATACAACAGAATTAGCAGACACATTTCCTGCCCACGACGAGCTTACAGTCTACAGGGATGGGAGGGTGTTCCAGGCCAGAGCGAGGACATGGGAAGAGATTGTTAGCAAGACAGGGAAAACTGAGGTACAGTGAATAAGTTAGTGATAAAGGAGCCAAGTGTGGTGGCGGGGGTGGTCAGCAAAGTAAGGTAGGATGGGAGAGCTGATTGAGCTCCTAAAAGCCAGTGGAAAGAGTTTCTGGTTGGTGTGGAGTTGGATGGGCAACGATTGGAGGTTTTTGAGAATTGGGGAGGGATGGATTGAGGTTTTTTCAGAAATGGATCTGGGAAGCAGATGAAGTATGGACTGGACAGGAGAGAGACGGGAGGCAGGGAGTTCAGCTAGGAAGCTGATGCAGTAGTCATGGCAGGATATAAGTGCTTGGATCAGTGGAGTAGCAGGCTCTGACAAATTCTGCCTGGCGAATACTGAAAAAGTAAAAATATAACACCTAGAAACATGACTGCCAGAGTTGTAATCAAAACCTGAAGATAAACACGGAGGAGTGGGGGAGTTATCACTATGATTATTATTATGTTGATAGTGCATTTCCTCTGAGGAGTTGCAGACAGGGAGACGTGGTTTCCAACTTAATTCAGCATTTGTAAGACTGATTTAAAAAACTAATTACAGGAGAGGAGAAAACAGGGAGGAAGACTGGAAGATGAGAATGAGTGAGCCTCTCGTGTATGATCAAGATATTTACTGGAAACAAGTTAGAGATAGCCAGGCCCCTTCATCATCTTGCAAACCAGTTGAGGGATGTCTGTAAGGCCTCTTTGCACGTCTTTGCTACGAAAGGTCTACCTGGATTTGGAGCCTGGCCATGTTAAATCCCCTTTAACCACATTTCTCTGAATATGTACAGAGCTTCCAAGGAAATCATGAGAAGCAGTGTGGTCTAGCGGATAGAGCACAGGCCTAGGAGTCAGAAGGACCTGGGTTCTAATCCCAGCTTTGCCACTTGTCTGCTGGGTGACCTTGGGCAAATCACTTCACTTCGCTGGGCCTCAGTTCTCTCATCTGTAAAACGGGGATTAAGACTGCGTGCCCCATGTGAGACAGGGCCTGACACGGTCCAGAATAGAATATAGGGACGGTGTCCAACCTGATTAGCTTGCTTCTACCCCAGCACTTAATAAAGTGCCTGACACATAGTAAGCGCTTAACAAATACCATCAAGAAAAAAATCACAGCACTCACCCTCCTCGATTTCACTGGGGCCAATGAGGCATCCTCACCGGCCCCATTTTACAGATGAGGAAGCTGAGGCCCAGAGAAGGCCAAGTGAGCTATCGAAGTTCACACAACAAGGACATCGTTCACTTTGCTCCCAGACCCAGGCTCATGATTCTACACCAAAAGACAACTTCACATTAGAGTATCACAGGCTGCCCTATAACAGGCTGTTGGAAAAACAGAAAAAGGATGTGAGGCTATCACCTGTGGCTGAATGGCTGGCAATTAGATTGCAACCTCATTTTCCCTCCAGTGAAAGGGATATTGGTGACTAAGAATTTGTGGCCAATCATGCTTGGTTTGTGTGGGTGAATACCAGGCTGGGCTCCTGGAAACAAGGCTTGGAAGCAGGGCCGGACTGTTCTCTCTGGATTGTTATGGACCGTGTCAGCCATTAACAGTTTTGAACGATTACTTGCTTGTCTGAAATTCTACGCTCAGAGCCAAGGAGCCAGCCGGAGAGGTGCTATGAGTGGAAGCAGTGTGGCCTAGTGGATAGATCACAGTCCTGGGAGTCAGAAGGAACTGGGTTCTAATCCTGGCTCTGCCACTTGTCTGCTGTGTGACCTTGGGTAAGTTCCTTCATTTCTCTGAGCCTCGGTTCCCTCATCTGCAAAATGGGGATTAAAACTATGGGCCCCATATGGGACAGGCACTGTGTCCAATCTGATAACTTTGTATCTACCGCAGCGCTTAGAGCAGGAAATTCTTAAGTGCTTAACAAATACTATTAGTACGATTATGAAGCGCTTGCTGTGTGCAAAGCACCATACTAAGCACTGGAAATAGAACACACATGGGAAATTAGACCCAGCCCCTGGTCCTTGGGGCCTCCTAAGTATAAAAGGGAAGAGTGAAGATGGGAGACAGACACCTAGGAGCAAATGAAATATTAAAAACAGTGAAACCACACAAGAGAAGGATAAACGCATATAAAGTAAAAACAAACAAAACAAAACATCACAGAAACAAAAAAGGAGCAACAAAAATGGAAATTTGGCTAGAGAAGCAGCGGGTTGGGCTCTCTATGGGTTCAGGGGCCAGAGGCCAGAGGTTGTAGGATCTCCTGTTGGCGACTGGAACGAAGAATGTTCCTGGAGTAGTTACCCCCCCAGGGATGGTCATTGCTGACGTTAGAAGGGTACAACTCCCCCTCTCCCCACCTCCCTTTTCACCTCCAGAGTCTCCTCGGGGAGACTCCCCCGGCCTCCTTCTGAGGAAGGGGAGCCGGAATGCTGTTGAGGCGAACACTTCAGCCGTGTGCACCCAGCGGGACAGATCTTCTGCGGCCCATAAACTAGACAAATGAATATTTGATAGAAATATAATTTGAGAGAATAAGAGCCCCAGTCAGCCTAACAGTGAAATACAATGGTTATCTGACCTCTTGGAGGAATAAATCTGCTGTGCGCACCAATTATATCCAGGCTGCGACGTGTAAAACCCTCTGACACCGGTTCTTCGGCAAGCAATAGAAACCTTTAAAGGAGGAAAATTTATTGTACAGAGAGGCATCACATTTCAGAGGTCATTTCTGCTGTGGGCTTAATTGCCTGCCCTATTAGTACTGCTCAGACAGCATGTTACACTGATGTACCCACTCAGCCCCCAAAAGAACTGCCAAGCTGGATGCCATCTTGGAGGAAAGGCAAGGTAGCAACCCGGAGTCCTGGGACGGCGGCAAAGAAATGGGGAGAAAACCTGAAATTGTAGCCTAAAGGGGCAAAGGATCTGGAAATCAAGGCCCCTTTCTTTATGGTTTAGAATAAATTAAAATATATATATATATATCACAAAGGGCGCTTTGACTCACAGCCTTGGTACCACCCTGAACGCTCCACTATCTTTTCTTGATGGACAACTCTCTACAGTACTCTCCCACACACTCAGTACGGTGCTCAGAACCCAGTAGTTGTTCAATAAATACCATTGATTGGTTGATGGATCTCTCATTCAGTCCATCACTAAATCCTACATTGTTTTTTTCATTTTGAAATGTCCTGGATCCTCCCTTTCTTCTCCACTCAAACGGCTATCACTTTGGTAGAGGATCCCATCACATGCCAACTGGTTGACTAAATCAGCCTTCTAATTGGCCCTCACTGCCTCTACCATCTCCCTCGCCATTCTACACTACTCTGTGACCCAAATCGACTTTCTAAAATGTCATTCAGCTCACACATCTCCACTTCACAAAATCCTCCAATGATTATCCATTTCTCTCACTCTTAAATAGACTTTTCCGATCACTGGTTTCGAGGCAATTCACCAATTCTTTTTCTCTCTTATCAGCATCTGCACTCACTATAGTCCTGCCCTTATTCTGCCCCTCTTTCAACTCCCACTTCTCCATCTCTTCGCTCACACCATTCCTCCTCTCTCCCCTTTCAAATCCGACAAAAAACCAGTTCTCCCCATCATCGAAGACCTCCTGAACCCCACCTCTTCGAGGAGGCATTTTCTGATTTTAAAATGATAGTAATAAGAATTCATCATTTTAAATTAGTAATATAATTTAATATTATTAATATAATTTATTAATATTACCGAGTGCGTGGGAGAGTACAATAGAGAGCTGTCCCTCAAGGAAAGATAGTGAAGTGTTCAGGATGGTACCAAGGCTGTGAGACAAAGAGCCCTTTGTGATATATATTTTTTTTAATTTATTCTAAACTATAAAGAAAGTAGCCTTGATTTCCAGATCCTTTGTGATATTTGTTAAGGACTTAGTGTATGCCAAGCACTCTGCTAAGTGCTGGGCTAGATATAATACAATCACATCAGTCATAGTCTCTGTTCCACAATGGGATCTCCTTCCCAGAGTGTATCCATATAACAACTAACTTGGAACTTACATTTACCCATCTCTCCGTAGCATTTTGCGTGTCTTGTTGTGTTAATTTTACATGTTTTCTATTTATCTCGCCATCCAGTGATGTAAAGTTGGTCTTTCTCCTGCTCTGGCTATTTGTTAATAGTTCGACAGCCTCCCTCATGAGATTGTAAGCTCCTCGAAGGCAGAAACCATGTTTTCTATTATTACTGTATTCTCCCCAGCACTTGGAACGTAGTAGGGTCTCAGTAGATACCACTGATTAATTGATTCATTCGTACACGTTGTGACTGTGGACAGAAGCCTGTGGCGTCAAGCCTTCTGCATGTGGCAGGCGGAAGAGATAATAATAATAATAATAATAATAATGTTGGTATTTGTTAAGCGCTTACTATGTGCCGAGCACTGTTCTAAGCGCTGGGGTAGACATAGGGGAATCAGGTTGTCCCACGTGGGGCTCACAGTCTTAATCCCCATTTTACAGATGAGGGAACTGAGGCACAGAGAAGTTAAGTGACTTGCCCAAAGTCACACAGCCGACAAGTGGCAGAGCTGGGATTCGAACTCATGAGCCCTGACTCCAAAGCCCATGCTCTTTCCACTGAGCCACGCTGCTTCTTTTGTCTGGGAGTGTTAGGGAGTGCCAGGGAGAAGAGTGCAGTGGAATTTGACAGTTGGATTCAAGGGGAAACAGTGTGTCCTTGTGGAAAGAATATGGGCTTCGGTGTCGGAGGACCTGGGTTTTAATGCCAGCTCTGCCACTTGTCTGCTGCGTGACCTTGGGCAAATCACTGCACTTCCCTCAGTTAACTCATTTGTCTGCTGTGTGACTTTGGATAAGTCACTTAGCTTCTCTTTGCCTCAGTTACCTCAGCCGTAAAATGAACACTCTGTGGGACAGGGACTGAGTCCAGCTTGATAATCCTACCCTAGCACGTAGTACAGTGTCTGGCACGTCGTAAGCACTTAAATACCATAAAAACAAAGAAAGATAGAAACAAAATCAAACTAGGTCCCTGTGGGGAAGCCTTCTAGAACTCTGCTCAGGTAGGGCCCGGATGACGGGATCCAAGAATCCATACCCCTTTTACAAGTATCTAATCCCAGCCCAAGTGGAAGCTGCACTTTTGGAACTGAGTCCAGGAAGCATAAGGAACCCTCAAGATCCATAGAGGACTCAGGCGTCCAGGAGTTCCAGCGTCCTGAAGGCTCTGAGAAAATCCCATCCACTTTATCGTGGCTCTGACACAAGAGAGGGACGATGTTATGGGAGCCGGTGAAACAGTAAATAATAACTGTGGTATTTGTCAAGCTCTTACTTTGTGCTAAGCACCGGACTAAGGGCTGGGGTATATACAAAATAATTAGGTCAGACACAGTCCCTGGCTCATATAACTAAGACTAAGGGGGAGATCAGGCATCTTATCTCGATTTTTACAGATGAAGAAAATGCGACCCAGAGAAATTGGGTGACTTGCCTAAGGTCACACAGCGGACATGTGGCAAAGTGGAATTCTAACTTGGGTCTCCTGACTTTCCGGCCCACACTGGTTCATCCTAATAGTCTTCTAGCCGTGCTTATTCCAACAGAACCAACTCCAAATAACGGGTCTGAAACATCAACCGGATTATCTCCCAAATGCTATCTTGTTAATTACACTTCCCTCCCTGATTTCAAAGGCTCATTTGGCAAATTGTTCCCTTTTAGCGGGATTAATCAATTGGGGAGCGGTGAGGGGCTTGCAGACATTGGTGGGGAGCAGGGGAAGGACAAAGAGAAAGGATTGCCCTGAGGATTTGGTCCAATTGGAAACTCAGTTCTCTTCCAACCAGTTAAAGAGGAGCTTTTATTTCAAAGACCTTCATGCCAGGGTCTGTGCAGAGAGCACTGGAGTGAAAAGAAGAAGCAAGAGAGAAAGTGGTTTCAACTCCTGTTATTGATTTCCCCAGGCAAAGGGCTAAGCAACTTGGGAGAACTGGAGGTCAAGGTCAGCGGTGGGAGCTGCATATCAAATATCCTTCCTGCCCTCTAAGCATCCATGTTTTATAGAGGGCCGGAGCATTCCTCCGGAGCTGCCTGGGGAGAAGTAGCCCTGGGTCACCATCTGCTCGGGTGGGCCCCACTCCGTGTCCACCTTCACCTCAGCAGGAGCTGGAGAGTGTCCTGAGCTGGGCTGACTCCTGACCCTCTCCATGGTTTCCCTGGAAGGCTTTTATCAGCGGGACTTTACCTGCTCAGGAATTCTGGATCTAGAAATTCTAGAGGTTTTGCTGAGGTGCAGAGTTTCCTTGCCTGCTTTGGGTCAGCGTTGGAAGGAACCACAGATTTGTAATCCTGAGCACAGACCCTAGAGGTGGTGAAGACTGAGCTGGGAACGTGTCTACCAACCCTGTTACACTGTACTCTCCCGAGCGCTTAGTATGGTGCGCTACACGTAATAAAGTGCTCAATAAATACAGTTGATTGATCGACTGACTGTTCTCCTGGACGGAGCATTCTTCCTTTTTAAAAATCAGTGATTCAGAGGCGACGTGCTGAGGGCGGAGAAGCAAACCGGGCCACCGTTCCCAGTTAGAAAAGGTCAAATCCCAACCAGAGGCAAAGGTTCATGGTTTTCCCACAGGGGAATAACGAGCTCATTTTCTACCTCTTGGACGCGGTGTTAAAAATAGAGGTATTGATTGATTTTGGTGACAGAGAAATACCAGGCTCTCAGGGCTGGGGCAATGGTGGGATTGGCAATGTGTCTGCTCTAAGCAGGAGGTGTGGCCTTCTTCCCCTTTTCACCCCCTCTCCCTCCTTCTCCTACCCTCCCTGCCATCACCATCTGTGATCACTTCTGGAACCTGGTACACCCAGCATCAGCCTGAAACCGAGAGCCAGAAAGGCTCCAAAAGAAAGGGGAAAACATGGGAGGGAACCTCAGTCCCACACATAATACTACTACTAATAATAGTAATAATAATGATTGAGGTATTTTTTAAGCACGCACTTACTATGTGCCATGCACTGTGCTAAGCCCTGGGGTGGATACAAGCAAAATGGGTTGGATGCATTCTCTGTCCCGCATGGAGCTCACCGTCTCCCCACTTTGCAGATAAGGGAGCAGAGACACAGAAGCTAAGTGACTTGCCCAAGGCCACACAGCAGATAAATGGTGGAACCGGGATTAGAACTCATGATCTTCTAATTCCCAGGCCCGTGCTCTATACACTAAGTCATGCTAAGCTAGGGGCCATCCCATCCCTTGATTACAAGCAACGCCTAGCGGAAGGAGCCCGGGCCTGGGAGTCTGAGGACCTGGGTTCAAATTCCAGCCCCACCATTTACCTTCTGCATTTGACCTAGGGCCTCTCTGTGCCTCAGTTTCCTCATTTATAAAATGGGAATACCTGTTCTCCCTCCTACTTACACTGTGAGCCCCATGTAGGACAGGGAATATGTCTGACCTAATCTGTACCTACCCCAGTGCTTACGACGGTGCTCGGCACGTAGTAAGTGCTTAAATACAGTTATCGTAATAACAGTAATAATAAAAAATACCTTTTCTGCCTCCCTCTTAAACTGTGATCCCCATGTAGGAGAGGGCTGGGTCTGATCTGAATGTCTGGTATATATCCCAGTGTTCGGTGCAGTGGTTGGCACAGAGCTTAACGGATACCACAGTCATTATGTTATTATTATTATTATTCTTATACTAATAATGTTGGTATTTGTTAAGCGCTTACTATGTGCAAAGCACTGTTCTAAGCGCTGGGGTATACAGGGTAATCAGGTTGTCCCACATTGTCTGTCCGTCTCCCCCGATCAGACCGTAAGCCCGTCAAACGGCAGGGACCGTCTCTATCTGTTGCCGACTTGTTCATCCCAAGCGCTTAGTACAGTGCTCTGCACATAGTAAGCGCTCAATAAATACTATTGAATGAATGAACATGAGGCTCACAGTCTTCATCCCCATTTCACAGATGAGGTAACTGAGGCACAGAGAAGTGAAGTGACTCGCCCACAGTCACACAGCTGACAAGTGGCAGAGCCGGGACCTGAACCCATGTCCTCTGATTTCCAAGCCCGGGCTCTTTCCACTGAGCCACGCTGCTTCATCCTGGGGTAGGCCAACACTCTCTGGCCTTGGCAATTAGCTCCCTGATTGAAACAGGAGAGTGGGAAATACCCAGGGAGGGAAAGGAAAAATCATTCCACCGACTGGTCTCCTGAAATCTCTAGGGAACTCAGTCGCTTTCTCAGCCTGTGACAGATTCTGTTGGCAGAATAACAGAGAGCTGTCTGTGTCTTATCCGGAGATCTTCCACAGGGCTTACCTCTGTTGTATCAGTGCACACCTGATACACACCACTGTTCAAAGACCCCCCCCCCCCGCCCCCCTCCAAGCCCCCAACCCATTCAGTATGCTGTGCGTTGAGTCTTGAAGCATCACCTGCTATTCTAGCCAAACACGCTTCCGTCACCGCCTTTTAGGAGATCCGGGACAAAGGGGAGACTTTTAAGGGATGCGCACACGTTGATCAAAATTGGGCTTCCTTGTAGTTAACTTCAGAACAAAGTATGTGCCGGATAATCACAAAACCCTAGAATTGCTGGTCCCTCTAATCCTTTCTCCTGCCTCAAGGCAGGTCTAGACCATAGCTCTCCCTTGGCAGCTGGCCGTCTGTCTTGTACCCTAAGATCTGTAGGGAAGCTGATTCTTCCGCTACCTTCGGTGATCAGCTCCAGCGTCTTACAGTCCTACTCTTAGGAATCTCTTTCTGTCAAAACTTATATTCTTCCTCCTGCCATTCAACTCCCTTGTGAGAAATAATTAACCATCACAAGCACTTTCTGAATAGCAAATGTTTAATTAGGATGATTTATTGGCTGCTCCTCAGGGACACAGACAGAGGCCCGTCAGCCGTCACTCACAGCCTTGGGGTGGGGGCAAAATTAGACAGAGGTCCCGGTGTGTCTCTCTCTCAGGTAGTTTAGTGAACTAAATCATCATCATCATTATTAATAATGATGATGATCATCATAATAATAACGATTATGATAATGATTGAGAGGGAGCATGGCCTAGTGGAAAAAGCACGGGACTGGGAATCAGTCCTCCAGTGGTTTCCCATCCACCTCCAGGCCTACCAGAAATCCCTTCCATTGGCCAAGGCACTCAACCAGCTGATACCCTCCAACTTTACCTCTCTGATCTACTACAACCCAACACGCTGATTTTGCTCCTCTAACGTACCTCCGTCTCATCTGTCTCGCCACCAACCCCTTACTCATGTCCTCCCTCTGGCCTGGAACTCCCTCCCTTCATATCCGACAGCCACCTCTCTTCCCCATGTCAAAGTCCTCCTCAAATCACAACTCCTCCAAGGGGCCTTCCCTGTCTAAGCCTTCACTTCCCTGTCTTAGTTCTCTTTTCTACATCACCTAGGCAGTTGGGTCTCTTCCCCTTAAGCACGTTGATATTCATCCTCCACCAGCCTAAAGCACTTACGTTCATATCCATTTGTAATTTATTTTAATGTCTGTCTTCCCCTCTAGTCTGAAAGATCCTTGTGGAGAGGGATCATGTCTACCTGCTCTATTGTCCCAAGCACCGAGCCCAGTGCTCTGCACACAGTAAGCGCTTAATAAATACCACTGATTGATTGATTGAGACCTGGGTTCTAGTCCCCTGTGTGATCATGGACAAATGACCTAAGCCCTCTGGGTTTCAGTTCCTCAATTGTAAAATGGGGATAACTGTGTGAGCCCCACGTGGACTGGGGCCGTGTCTGGTCTCATGGCCTTGTAGCTACCTTAGCCCTTAACCCACAGTAAATGTAATAGTAATGATAATAATAATATTAATAATGCTCTGTGTGCCTATCAGGTTTGGGAGAGGAGAAAATATGCTGTGAACACTTTGGCCATAAATGAGAAGCAGGAAGGCCCAGTGGAAAAACCACAGGCCTGGGAGTCAGAGGACCTGGGTTCTAATTCCAGGCCTGCCAATTGCTTGCTGTGTGACCCTGGACAAGTAGCTTAACTTCTCTGTGCCTCACTTACCTCATCCGTAAAATGGGGATTAAAGCCTCCTCCCTCCAATTTATACTGTGTGCCCCCCGTGGGTCTTGGACTGAGTCCAATCTGATAGGCTTGTATCTACCCCATTGCTTAGAACAGTGCCTGACATAGAGTAAGCGCTTAAGAAATAGCATAGAAAAATGGGTGTTGTATATGAAATTTTTGTATATCCTTGACAGTGCTGCACCCCTGCCCATTACTTGCTCATTGGTCATTACCTTCCATACTCCAGGGGAAACAATCAATTACATTTATTGAGCACTTAGTGTACTAAGTGCCAGGGAGAGAACAATTTTACAGACACGTGCTAGACACGTCCCCTTCCCACAAGGAGAATACAATCTAGAAGGAGCATATAATCTATAAAGGAGTTTGCAGCCTAGAAAGAAGTTTATAGTCTAGAAGAACCTAAGATGTTAAGTGACTTGCCCAAGGTCACACATCAGGCAAGCGGCAGAGCCAAGATTAGAACCTGGGCCTCCTGATGCCGAGACCTGAGTTCTTTCCATTAGGCCATGGTGCCTCCCCACAGGAGGGCAGAGGGAAAACAATGGGAAGAGCGGCAACCACTGGAGTTTACGAGAGGAGAAAACCCTGGCAGGGATAGTAATCCTTTTATTTAAAAACCAGAGCCCTTGTCCGTGAGCGGACACCTTCTGTCCCCCATCGTACAGTATCCACCGTGGCCTGTATATGCCTAATTTAATGCCAATTAAAAACTGAGTGGGAGCCATAAACTCATTTCATTTAGATTGTGGAAATGTGCTCTGGGGAGCGGAGAGAAGCACATATACTGCTCAATCTCCACATAAGCTGTTCTACCCTAATATTCTAAGCGGGGCCTAGTGAGAAGAGTCCAGGTCTGGGAGTCAGAGGACCTGGGTTCTAATGCTGGCTCTTTCTCTTGCCTACTGGGTGACTTTAGACAAGTCATTTAACTCCTCTGTGCCTCAGTTGCTTCATCTGAAAAATGGGGATTAAATGCCCCTCCCTCTGACTTAGACTTTGAGCCCCGTGTGGGACAGGACTATAATAATAATGATGGGATTTGTTAAGTGCTTACTATGTGCCAAGCACTGTTCTAAACGCTGGGGTGGATGCAAGGTAATCGGGTTAGACGCAGTCCCTGGCCCACATGGGGCTCCCATTCTCAATCCCCATTTTATAGATGAGGGAACTGAGGCGCAGAGAAGGTAAGTGACTTGCCCAAGGTCAAACAGCAGACAAATGGCAGAGCTGGGATTAGAACCCACAACCTCTGACTCCCAAGCCCGTGCTCTTGCCACTAGGCCATGCTGCTTCCTTAGTACAGTGCCCGGTACATGGTTGGCGCTTAGTACCTTAAAAAAAAAAATCTAACCACTGAGGCCTCCAACAAGAAAAACTCAGTGGCTGCACTGCTTTGTGAAACATCAAGTGACTAAATTAATTCCTTGCAGCTCACTTTGCATCAGCTCTAGTGAGTAAAGGATTTCACAGGCTAGGGGACCCTCCAAGGCCATTATTTATAGCATTAAGCAGAATCTGTTCCTCCGAGTTTTGTTTTAACTTCCTGCAATTACTTTTTATTAAAACCTCAATAGTATCCCTTGCTGTCTCTCTCATTTTCTTTTTGGTCTGCTTTGATGTGGGAGGCTTGGATTAAATCTCAATAAATAAATGAGGTTTCAAATTAAATTAGGTTTCATTTGCATGCAACGGAGAATGGAGTGCATTTTTTTCTTTCTTTTTTTCCCCGCCACTCTTCCAGCGTAAAATCTAACGGCCCTATTACAAACCTGGTCTGCCTTCCTCGGCTCATGAAAAAAATGACATTTTCCCTTTACATTGGAAATACTTAAAAGTCCCAAGAATAGATTTATAGGAATATTTTAACCTTTTCTTTGATCCTTGAAATGTCATTGTTCTGTAGGCTGCATTGCCAAACGTGACCTTTAGGAGGGAACCGGGGAATGAACTGGTTCTTTGAAAGGAGTTTTTGATGTTATCTCGACAGCTTTCTCCCCCACCAGATGTAGGCCAGAAAAAAAGTAGGGTAGGGAGGAAGAAGAACCAGAGGAGGAGGAGGAGGAGGAAGGGGGTCGGGGGGAGGAAGAGGAAAGAGGGAACTGTAGAGATAAATATAAGAATTGTGTAACATTTTCAGTTTGGCTCAAATCACTCTGTCATCAGTATAAAATCGCTTTGGTTCCTCTGGTGGCGGGTGGGAAGGGGAATGCAGTATTCAGCATAATGCAATGTTGCTGTTACTGGATTTTCATGTCTCAGATTAATCTGGTCTATGCCTACTGTAACCGTTTCAGACCTCGGCCAAGTGCATTAGAATCATCTATGTCTAAGATATATTTATCTCTCTTGATGGTGAAAGGTACTGTTATCTTTCATTTCTCAGATTCATCTCGACACCTTAAAATATATGGGTGCCCCCTGAGGATGACGACGGGGTCTCTCCTGTTGTAAATCACAAAGACTTTGGGACTGAAAACCTGCCAGATGGAACAGATTATAGTGCTAGGGGTTTGCGCTAGATTGTAAATCTTTGAGGACAGGATTTGTGCCTATTTATTCTGATGTGTTGTACTCTCCCAAGCACCCAGTACAGTGCTCTGCACGGAGTAAGTGCTCAATAAATACAACTGATTGATCGATTCTTTTGTGCCTCAAATTCCTAATCTGTCCGATGGGGATAAACTACCCATTCTCCCTTCCCCTGTGAAAGATCAATCTGATCGCTTTGTATCCATCCCAGGGCATTGCTCATAGTAAGCACTTAATCAATACCATTATAATAATTATTCAAAGGTTTATCTTGTCCACTCTACCTCAGCGTGAGAATCCATACCACTTTGAGATGAGGGCAGAAGAGGGGAGGGGTAGAAAAGGAAGGGAGGATCCAAAACCTTAAATTGAGTCACGGGCTCAGTCCCAACAGAAACCATGTCATTCTAAAATAGGTGGGGTTGGGCGAGTGTGTGTGTGTGTGTTTGTGTGTTGGAGGAGAAGGAAGGAGGTGAGTTACTTTGGGAGTCTGACTACCTGAGCCTGATCCAAGCAGGGCCTCTTTTGTCGCTGGACAATTGGCCAGGGTCTTCTGGCTTCATGGCCTCTGGGTGACCAGCCTTCTACTAGCCCCTCTTCCCTCCGCCAGACTATACTCCTGCTTAAAAATGCTCAGGCCAATGCCAGAGGGGTCAGGGTATTTGGGGAGCTAAGCATGAGCGTAGGCTTCAGGGAGGGTGGGGGAAAGAGTCCACGGCTAGGAGTCCCCCACAACCTTAGGCTTAAGAAGAATTACTCCGTGCATATCTCCCCACTCCTCAAAACCCTCTAATGGCTGCATAACCAGTAGACTCCTTGCTCGCCCCTCCCACCTGGGGCTCCCTCCCTCCTCATAGTTAATAGACAATTCTAAAAGACCACTGCTCGCCCCATCTTCAAAGCTTTACTAAAATCCTAACTCCTCCAGGAAGCCTTCCCTGACTACTCTCTCATCAACCCCGCTCTTTTTCCTCCCTACTGTGCCACCTATGCACTTTAATCCTTATCCCCTAAGCACCTAGGTACCCCCCATGCCCCCAGCCCCAGTCCTCACAGTATTTCGGTAATAATACTAATTAATAATCACGGTATTTGTTAAGCACTTACTATGTGCCAAGCACTATTCTAAATGCTGGGGTAGATACAAGGTAATCAGGTTGTCCCAGGTGGGGCTCACAGTCTTAATTCTCATTTTACAGATGAGGTAACCGAGGCACAGTGAAGGTAAGTGGCTTGCCCAAGGTCACGCAGCCGACAAGTGGCAGATCCGGGATTAGAACCCACATCCTCTGACTCCCAAGCCTGTGCTCTTTCCACTAAGTAAAGGAGATTGCTCCAGTCCAGGCTGGAGTTTCTTCTTCGGCTGCCCAGCCAGCTCCCCGCCGCAGAGGAAGACTGCCTCCTGGCTGGGATGAGGTTATGGTTTCCTTGGCCTTGGATTGTTCCAGAGAAGGCAGTGGAAAGCTGGTGCCCTCCAGCAGCAATTTTTTAAATGGTATTTATTAAGCACGTAATATGTGAAAGGCACTATTCTAAGTGGTGGGGTAGATACAAGCTGATCAGGTTGGACACAGTCCATGTCTCACATGGGGCTTATATTCTTCATCCCCATTTTATAGATGAGGTAACAGGGGTACAGATAAATTAAATGACTTGTCCAAGATCACACAGCAGAGCTGGGATTTAAACCCAGGTCCTCCTGACTCCTAGACCCCATGATCTATCCACTAGGGCACATTGTATTTAGTTGGGGGGGGGGACAGCCTCACCCAGTTCCGGGTCAATCAAGACTTCCGTAAGACGTGATGCCACCCAAGGCCCCTCTTCTTTTCCAACTGGCCTTGCCGGCCATTAGGCAGGGTAGAAGCCAGGTCATAGTTGCTTCAAGTGCTTAATACAGTGCTCTGCACCTAGTAAAAACTCAATAAATATGATGGTTGATCATTCTGTACAACACCCAGCACACTTTGGGTGTCAAATAATAATAATACTATTGTCTAATAAAGAATATTTATTATTATTTGGGCGTCAAATAATAATAATAAATAATAATAAAGGGAAGCAGCATGGCTCGGTGGAAAGAGCCTGGGCTGCGGAGTCAGAGGTCACGGGTTCGACTTCCGGCTCTGCCACTTGTCAGCTGTGTGACTGTGGGCAAGTCACTTCACTTCTCTGTGCCTCAGTTCCCGCATCTGTAAAATGGGGATTAACTGTGAGCCTCACGTGGGACGACCTGATTACCCTATATCTACCCCAGCGCTTAGAATAATGCTCGGCACATAGTAAGCGCTTAACAAATACCAACATTATTATAAATCAACGCAGCAGGGTATGGGAGGAGAAGAAATAGGAGGTGTCCGCAAATAGCCCTGATATGGTCCACAGGCAGCACTCACCATAGTAAACTGTAGAAAACTCTCTGTAGAAAACCAAGTCAGGGCAGACGGCTGACACCTCTAATTTGACATCTGCACATGGCTCCTTTTAGCATTCACCCCTTCTCCTGAAAACCCTCCCTTCTTCCATCCTGTCCCTCTCTGGGCAGGATGTGCAAGGAGGCAGTGGATGGAAGTTATTCGGGAAAATGTCAGGAGGCCTCAGAGATGAAATTCTTCCTTAGCAGGCACATCATTTTTGCTGAGACCCCTGACCTTTCTCCACGCAGAGAGTTAAAGCTTCATTTCCAAGATTTGAGCTCTCTAGGGCCCCTCACTCTATTTTCTCGTTCTTGCGGCCAATCCTGATCCCTCCCTCTTCTGATCAGATTAAAGTGACCCAAAAAATTGGGTGGCCGCCTTAGGTCAAATGGGAGCGAGGCTTCCAGGGGAGGGGCCAGAAAAGAAGGCAAAGGGGAAAGAAGATAAAGTCCAGAAAGGGGGAGAGGAGATAGTCAATAGATCAATCCATCAATGGCATTTACTGAGCACTGTCTGTGAACAGAGCACCATACTAAACTCCTGGGAGACTACAGTACGATAGAGTTGATAGAAATGATCCCTGCCCACAGGGAACTTACTGTCTAGGCAGATGAGGCAAGAGATCAAGAAGGAGAGGTAAGTGGATCAGTCAATCAATCAATCAAACAATCATGTTTCTTGAGCGCTTACTGTGTGCAGAGCACTGTACTAAGTGCTTGGGAGAGTACAATATAGAAGAGTTGGCAGACACACCCCCTCCCCACAATGAGCTTGCTGTCTAGAGGATGATAGGGGGAAGAGGGAGAGACAGACTTCAAATTTCTCTTATAATAATAATGATATTTAGCTATCGCCCTGATCCCTGGCCCCCTTTCATATCTTTCCCTCCTTTTTTTTTTCCTAGCCGGCTTTAAGAAGTTAGGGAGAGAGGGAAGGAGGAACATCTCTGAGCCAACCAGAATCTTGGGAGGGGGTAGTTACCAGAAACCATTCCAGATTCCTCTAAGGCTTTGCCTCACAGGAAATGTCCTAGTCAAAAGGGATTCCCTTGGGGTTTCTACAGGTCTCTCAAAGTTGACCCATGGCTAATATGGGACCCGACTCGCTCGGCCTCGGGGGCTTCCTTCCCTTGGGGTCTGGGCGGTGAATTGGTGGTGCCAGCAAACATCTTGGCACTGGTTAGGGGCAGGTTTCGCAGAAGGCAGACTGGTCACTTTAGACTAGAGAACGTGTCTCCCCGCTCTGTTATATTGTACTCTCGCAAATGCCTAGTAAGCTCTCAGTAAATACCACTGACGGATTGAATGCTGACACCTCTAATTTGACACTGACAGACCATCCCCATCATTCTCCTTCTATCCTGAAAACCTTCCTTTCTTTCACAGTCCCTCTCTGGGAAGGATGTGAAGAGTCAGTGAATGGAAGTGGCTGTGGAAAAACAACCCATAGTCCTCTGGGAGTTAAATTTGCAATGGTCAGGAGCCATGGCCCACAGGCCTAAATTGTCCAAAGGCCCAGGAGGCAGTGCAGATCTCTTGGTGAGAGTGACAGCTTTGACCTGCAACGGGACATCAGCTCTGGAAATCACAGCAGCGCGGGGGACTACCCTAAAAAGTAGGGGGAAGCCATCGCTGCCCCTGGGCATACGCTACTCAAGATGGGAGCAAAGAATTCCTATCTCCTGCTCTGCACACTGGTGACCCTGAGTTTCCTAAAATGGCAAAGCCAAGGGAGCTCTGAGCGAGAGGCAGTTCTGTTGTGGAATCTTTCTGTCTCTCTCTTTGGGACTCCTCCTGGTACTTGAGAGACCAGTACAACCTGGGGGGAGGTCAATTTCTGGAGAGCCCCACTGGTTCTCCTGGAAGAAAGGGCCAGCCGGACCTCCTGCCTTTTTTTTATTTTATTTCCCGGTATGTGTTAAGTGCTTACTATGTACCAAGCGCCGGTCTAAGCACTGGGGTAGGTACAAGTTAATCAGGTCGGACAAAGTCCCTGTCCCACAAGGGGCTCAGAGTCTAAGAAGGAGGGAGGTCAGGTAATGAATCCCCATTTTACAGTTGAGGAAACTGAAGCACAGAGAAGTTAAATGTGTAGCCTCGGGTCACATAGCAGGCGGAGGTGGAATTAGAACCCAGGGCAGACAAGTGGCAGAGCTGGGATTAGAACCCAGGTCCTCTGCCGCACAGATGCAGGTTCTTTCCACACTGGGCCACATTGCTTCCCAGCCTTCAGCATCCTTACACGGAGGGTTTCTCCACACTAACAGCTGAACCCTTTGCCTCCCAGAAATGGGCTGCTGAAGTAGTGATGGATTTGCAGTGACAACCTGAACTTCAAGTTTAAGGAACACCCAAGTGTATTTATTGATGAGCATCTGCCTGGGGAACTGAAAGGCTCCTCCTTCTTCTCACGGCCATTAAACAGAGAGGCGTCAAGATGACACAAACACCATCTCTGAGTGAGGAGGGGAGGGAGTCGGGTCAGATGGTCGTGATGGGCTTAATTCAGTGTAGAACACGCCTGCCGGTGAGATGAGGGACCTTTGCCCTACTCATAAGTGCTGCGAAGCAGCATGTACTAGTGGAAAGAGCACAGTCAGAGGATCTGGGTTCTAATTCCCGCTCCGCCAGTTACCTGCTGTGTGACCTTAGGGAAGTCACTTCACTTCTCTGTGTCTCAGTACCCTCATAGGCAAAAAATTGGGTGTCAATGCCTTTGCTCCCTTCTATTTAGACTGTGGGACCTGTTTATCTTGTATCTACGCCGGTACTTAGAACAAGTGCTTGGCACATAATAAGTGCTTAACAAAAATATTACTCTGATATGAAAGTTGGGGATTTATTAATCACAAAGAAGGCAGCATTCTCTCTCACCTTCCAGCGGGGCAGGGCAGGGAAATAATCCACTTGGGTTTTCACAAAGAAAAAAAGTTTCTAAAAGGCAAAGTAAAAAAAGGCAAAAATAGGAATCATCTCCCCTCCACCTACTGGATAAACCATAATCATACCTGTGTAAAACATTAAGAATCTGACGTGGTCTGGGTTATAATAGAAGAGGAGCGTGGATAAGCTGGGGTAAAGAGAGCTGATTAAATGCCTTTAAGCCAGTGCTGAGGAGTTTCTGTTTGAGGCAGAGATGGATGGGCAACCATCAGAGACACTTGAAAAGTTGGGAGATGTTTTAGAAAAATGTTGAGAAAAATGTTTTAGAAAAATGATCCGGGCAGCAGAGTGAAGTATGGACTGGAGAGGGGAGAGGCTGGAGGCGGGCAGGTCAGAGAGGAGGCTGATGCAGTTGATGATGAGAGTTGTTTAATTTAGGAAATTGAGAGCTGAAAGGGACACATAATAATACTAGTTTTTCCGAGACTGAAAGGTAATTTGGAGTGGTGGTGAGCAACAATTTTCTATTCTCCTTGGAACAAGCCAGTAGAGGTTGGGTTTAAACTGTAACCAGAGGTATTTAGGATAGATGTTCTCCCCCCGTTAGCCCGCAAGCTCATTTGGGGGTTCCCTCCCAAGCACTTGGTACAGTGCTTCTCCTGCTTTTGGCGCTCAATAAATACAGTGGATTGACAGATTGGTAGAAAGAACTTCCAGACCATAATACTTTTGAGAAATGGAAAAGGTAACCAAGGAGAGTAAGGGAATCTCTTTCCCTAGAGGTTTTTAGGAAGAGGGTGGAAAGTTCACCTCCTGAAATAGTTTAGATGCTGCACGATGGGGAGTGTTGCTAAACGACCTCTCTGCAGGTCATCATACTTTTGTGGAGCACTGCCTCAAACCTAGAATTCTACTTCCCCTTTGGATAGAAGTTGTGGCTGGAGAGAGGGCCTGCCCATTTCCAGGGGACTCCTCAGGCTTCCAAGGTAATAAAAATGATGGAATTTATTAAGGGCTCCCTTTGTGCTAAAGCACAGGGCTAAACACTAAAGCACAGGGCTAAACCTTAGGCAGATGCAAAATAACTAGATCGGACACTATCCCTGTCCCACATGGGCCTCACAGTTTAACAAGGAAGAACAGGCATTTTATCCCCATTTTACAGATGAGGAAACTGAGATTCAGAAACATTAAGTAACTTGACCAAGGCACACAGCAGACCAGTAGCAGAGCTATTACAACCTGGATATCCTGATTACTAGCCCCTTGTTCTTTCCACTTGTATGGGGTCTGGGTGTGTGTACGGGGTTGTGAGGGTGAGAGAGTGAGAGTGAGAGACAGAAAGAAAGCGAGAGTGAGAAAAAGAGAGTGTCCTACCTCTTGTGCGGTCAGCATGAATAAGGTGAAGGTGGAATATGAAACGCAGTGGAGTCACACAGATTAATAAAAGTTCTCAGGACGCGAGCCTGAATGAAATTAGATGAGGCTTAAAAGAAATCAAATAACTGTGTGAGCCAGAATTTTCACAGCAATTGGAAATTAGACGCCTGGTCCTAATACAGGAATTCTCCAGGCAGCTGTCATTGGTAAAGTATCATTGGGAAAAGTGACCAAGGCTGGGAGACAGACTCTCTTCTCATTGCCAAAACAATTCTTTAGGCTGACGGCTTTTGGATGCCTCATAACGGAAGGGTCCAAAGCATTGTTTCCACGTTAAACTCTTTCTCCTCCACAATCACACTTGAGTCAGAACAGAAGAGAGAATACCTTCTTGAGCTCCGCTTTATAGCTCTCTCCTATACACTCCAGGGTCACACATCTCTGGGGAATTTAACGCAGAATGGGACGGTGAGAACTGTTCTAGGAGTTGAAGGCCTTTTCGGTAAGAGAAAATTTCCACCTTTCCCAATTACACAGGGAAATTAGGGTGGCCTGGAGAAGGATCAGAAACGCACGAAGAGAAGAATCAGAAGACCTGGGTTTTAACCCTGGCTCTGTCACTTGCTTCCTGTGTGACTTTGGGCAAGTCACTTATATTCTCAGTGCCTCAATATCTTCATCTGTAAAATAGATATTAAATACCTGCTCTCCTTCTTCCTTAGATTTGAGCCCCATGTGGGACATGGACTGTGGTCTGATTATATTTTATCTAACCCAGTGCTTGGCACATAATAATTGCTTAATGAAAGATCCTTATCATGATCATGGAGGATATTTACTGAGCACCTACTGTGTGCAAAGGACTCTGCTAATTGCTTGGAAAAGTACAATACAGCAAAGTTGCTGGACATGTTCCCCAACCAGACCGAGCTTACAGTCTAGAGGGGAGCTTAGAGTTACAATAATGTTAAAGTCATAATAGTAACGTATAATTTTTTCAATAACAAATGCCATACTTATTACTACGGTGAGGCCAAAATTGAGGTGACTAATGTGAAAGCATTTTGGGAATAAAAGCTCTATACAATATCAGGGTAATACTATGATTTCGATAAAAAATGCGGCCCAGAGAGGAAATGGTCCGAAGTCATAAGAAGGGCCGATCGATGAGCCACTATAAGCCGATTCCCAATTCAATTCTCCCTCCCCTGCTCAATCACACCCACCTTCCCGGCAAAATGCAAGAAAATTTCATTTCCAAGAACCCCTAGAACAGCAGGGACCAAAAAGCCGCACACCAAGAACGCTTTACATATGCTTATTCAACCATCAGCCTTAATGAAAACATGTGCCTTTTTCCTCATAGTCAGTATGATTTTGATACATTTCAACTGGCTTTATTATAGGAAAAGTCTCCTGCCTCTTCACAATGGAAGAAAGGGCCAGTGAAGCAGTGAACTCAAGAGACAGCGCGAAAGAATTTTTTGATAAAGAGGTAAGAAGCATTTCTGGGCAGATGAAAGTGCGCTCAGTAGAAAGAAGCACTTCTGATGGGGTCAGTGGCCTCTCCTGCTTGGAGGATTACGTTCGTGTCTGATAAGACGAATGTGAGAGAGGAGGCATCCTATGTAATGGGACTACGGCGGGGGGGTCACAGACCCAAGAACGGTGGGATCCTGAGGTTCTGCGCTATGGCCTGGATTGTGGTGGGACTGGCATTTGAAAGCTCACGCTCTGCACGGAGTCAGCGCTCAATAAGTACTATCGGGCAATCAACTGAATTTACTGAGCACTTACTTTGTGCAGATCACTGTATTAAGTGCTTGAGAGAGTACAATATAACAGAGTTGGTAGCACATTTCCTGTCCACAATGAACTTACACGCTATAATTGCTCGATTGGTGGATTGTGCCTTCTCAGCCACAGACCACTTACTTTCATTTGGGTCTCATTTTCCAGCACTCTTTCGCTCCCTAGACAGGTTTCCCTTTCTCCTTCCCTGTACCACGGGCACTAATTCCTTCCTTTGTTAATCTCAAAGGGGCTGTCATTTCCCCGACTTTTCTCTCCAACAGCCGCCAGCCCAAGAACTTCCCCTCCACTCCCCACCCGTAATCCACTCCTACTGATGCCCCCCTTATTCTACAGTTTTGCTCCCCTCCTTCTGCCATCCTAATCCACAGATTACTGTAAAAACTCCACAGCCTTCTTAAGATCGCAGAAGGGACTCTAAGTTCAGTCCCTGCCTCAGGCCAAGGCTGCATCTAAACCAGTCAAGGCGGATCATTTTCCTGTTCTCATCCCTCTCCAGAGTTGGAAGCTTCACAACTTCTTTGGACATCTTGCTCCAACACCCTTACTGCTAGGTTATCCCAAACTCCACTCTAAGAAGAGAGAAGAAATGAAGCAGCAGCAGCTGTAATAATAATAGGTGCGGTGTAGTAAAAAAAGGAGTATTGCTAGTACAAAGTAACTATAGCAGTACTAATATTATTAGCAATAATAGTACTACAATATTAGCACTGTTAGTAATAATAATAATAATGATGGCATTGGTTAAGTGCTTACTATGTGCAAAGCACTGTTCTAAGCGCTGGAGAGATTCAAGGTGATCAGGTTGTCCCACGTGAGGCTCACGGTCTTAATCCCCATTTTACAGATGAGGTAACGGAGGCACCGAGAAGTGAAGTGATTTGCCCAAAGTCACACAGCAGATGAGCGGCGGAGCGGGGATTTGAACCCAGGACCTCTGACTCCCAAGCCCGGGCTCTTTCCACTGAGCCACGTTAATGTGTTTAGTGGATAGAGCAAGGGCCTGGGAGTCAGAAGGACCTTGATTCTAATGCCAGATATAATAATGTGGGTATTTGTTAAGCGCTTACTATGTGCAGAGCACTGTTCTAAGCGCTGGGGTAGGCACAGGGGAATCAGGTTGTCCCACGTGGGGCTCACGGTCTTCATCCCCATTTTACAGATGAGGTCACCGAGGCCCAGAGAAGTGAAGTGACTCGCCCACGGTCACACAGCTGACGAGTGGCAGAGCTGGGATTCGAACTCATGACCTCTGACTCCAAAGCCCGTGCTCTTTCCACTGAGCCACGCTGCTTCAGATAGCTGCCCTATGTCTGCTCTGTGACCTCGGGCAAGACACTTACCTTCTCTGGGCTTCAGGTAGCTCATCTGCAAAAGTGTGAGCCCCATGAAGGACAGGGACTGTGTCCAACCTGATTAATTGGTATATAGGCTGGTGCTCAGAACAGTGCTTGGCACATAATAAGTGCTTAACAAGTACTATAACAAGTAGAAGCACAACAGTAATAGTACCAGTAGTAATAATAATAATAATAATGATGATAATGTTGGTATTTGTTAAGCGCTTACTAAGTGCCACGCACTGTTCTAAGCGCTGGGGTAGATAAAGGGTAATCGGGTTGTTCCACATGAGGCTCACGGTCTTAATCCCCATTTTACAGATGAGGGAACTGAGGCACCGAGAAGTGAAGTGACTTGCCCAAAGTCACACAGCTGACAGGTGGCAGAGCCGGGAGATTAGAACCCATAACCCCTGGCTCCTAAACCCGTGCTCGTTCCACCGAGCCATACTGCTTCTCTAGTAGTACTAGTGAGACTAGTAAAATGCTAGAACGACTAGTCCCAGTAGTAACAGTAATAGTACTAGTGGTAGTACTAAGGTCATGGGTTCTAATCCCCCCCACTGTCACCTGTCAGCTGTGTGACTTTGGGCAAGTCACTTCACTTCTCGGTGCCTCAGTTCCCTCATCTGTGAAATGGGGATTCGGACTGTGAGCCTCATGTGGGACAACCTCATTACCCTGTATCTACCCCAGTGCTTCGAACAGTGCTCGGCACATAGTAAGCGCTTAACAAATACCAACAATTTGATTATTATCACTACTAGTAGTGATAATAATAATAGGAAAATAGTAATACTGCTAGTACAAGTAGTAATAATAATAGTAGGAGTAGTGATAGAGTAATAGTAATAGGCGTAGAGAAGCAGCATAGCTCAGAGAAGCAGCGTAGCTCAGCGGAAAGAGCAAGGACATGGGAGTCAGAGGTCGTGGGTTCGAATCCCCGCTCTGCCACTCGGCAGCTGTGTGACTGTGGGCAAGTCACTTCACTTCTCTGGGCCTCAGTGACCTCATCTGTAAAATGGGGATTAAGACTGTGAGCCTCACGTGAGACTACCTGATCACCCTGTATCTACCCCAGTGCTTAGAACAGTGCTCTGCACATAGTAAGTGCTTAACAAATACCAACACTATTACTACTTTGCACGCAGTGAGCGCTCAATAAATATGATTGAATGAATGAATGAATAGTAACAGCAGCATTAGGAGTAACAGAAAGTAGTATTAATAAAAGCATTTATGTAGCACCCACTCTCCAAATTTTAGAAGATTGAGAAGCTTTTGGATGTGAGTGGACTCTGGATGGACTGGGCAGTAGTACCCTGAGGTCTCCTTTTGGCCTTTTCACCACCGGACTTGTTGGACTCTGCGCTGAGCCCATCATATGTTTTTGTGTTCATAAGATTGCATCTTTCCTATCGTATCTGTCGTCAAATCCCTCCCCACTTTCAATCGATCAATCAATTAATCAAAATATTTATTGAGCCCTTATTCTGTGCAGAGCGAGCAAAATAGAGTTAGTAGACACAATACTTGAGGGACTTTCAAGTACTTAGGGGGTGAGATCTCAAGGGCATAAGTGACGCCGGAGTGTGGGAAATAGGGTGAAAAAATGAGAAATTATCACGGAGGGCTTTCTGGAGGAGATATCATTTTAGTAGGGCCTGGCTCAGGGGAAAGAGCCCGGGCTTGGGAGTCCAGAGGTCATGGGTCCGAATCCCAGCTCTGCCCCTTGTCAGCTGTGTGACCGTGGGCAAGTCACTTAGCTTCTCTGTGCCTCAGTTAGCCTCAGTTACCTCATCTGGAAAATGGGGATGAAGATTGTGAGCCTCACGTGGGACAACCTGATTACCCTGTATCTACCCCAGCGCTTAGAACAGTGCTCTGCACATAGTAAGCGCTTCACAAATACCAACATTATTATTATTATTAAGACTAGTAGTCTGCTGGCTGTGCAGAAGGAAGGAGTTCCAAGAAGGAGGGAGGGCGTGAGCAAGGGGTCAATGGTGAGAGAGAGAAGAGCAAGGTACAGTGAGTAAGCCGGCGTTAATGGAGTGAAGTGTGTGGACTGGGTTGTAATGGGAGAGGAGCCAGAATAAACAGGGGGGAGAAAGAGCCGACTGAGAGCCTTAAAATGGATCACTAGGAGTTTCCGCTCGGTGCCGAGATGGATGGGCAGCCATCGGAGGTTTTCCAAGGGTGGAGAGATGTGTGCAGAGTGACGTTTTAGAAAAATCCTACGGGCGGCAGAGTGAAGCATGAAGGGGAGGGGGAAAAGGTTGGAGGCAGGGAGATCGGTGAGGAGGCTGAGGCAGTGGCCGAGACCTCCCCATTAAATTGAAAGCTCCTTGACGACAGGTAATGTGAATCTTGCTTCCGCTGTTCCATCGCAAGCATTGAGAAGAATGCACTCGGTGGGTGCTCAGTAGATACCACTGATTGATCGATCGATTCCTTCTTGCAATGATCAGATTCACTCATTTTCTACCGAGGTGGCTCGGAGACTGATATCCATGTTACTTCGATTGCAATTGTGCTTCCGGGTGTCCTTAAGACATTCCTTCTGCTCTGCTGTATTTCAAATGCTTTCTCTTCAGTTTACCATGCTCGGCTATCTTGCCGTCGTCCATTCTTCATACATCTCCAGTTCAGCGGAGTGTGATTCAATCTTTTTTAAGCAACTCTGTGTGCGGCTGCCACGAGAGACTAGGAAGCTGCGTCAGGATAACTCTTATGTTTCTCCGGGAGACTCTTCAACTCAACAAGCTACGAACATCGTCGAAAGAAGCAGGGTGGCACAGCAAGGGCCTGGGAGTCACGAGGACATGGGTTCTAAATCTGACTCTGCCACATATCTGCTGTGTGACCTTGGGCAAGTCACTTCACTTCTCTGGGCCTCAGTTGCCTCATCTGTAAAATGGGGATTAAGAATGTGAGCCTCACATGGGACAGGGACTGCGTCCAAGCTGATTTGCTTGTATCCACACCAGCATTTAGTACATTGCCTGGCACATAGTAAGTGCTTAATAAATACCATTATTATTATCCAAAATCCTTGAGACAGACCTCCAGGCATACCTATGTGCAAATGGCTGCACTCTCGAAGAGCGTATGTTCATTCATTCATTCAATGGTATTTATTGAGCGCTTACTATGTGCAGAGCACTCTACTGAGTGCTTGGAACGTACATTTCGGTAACAGAAAGAGACAATCCTTGCCCAGTGACGGGCTCACAGTCTCATCGGGGGAGACAGACGGCAGAGCAAAACGGAACGAAACAAAAACAAGACAACATTATCACGATAAATAGAATCAAGGGGATGTACACCTCATTAACAAAATAAATAGGGTAATAAATAACATATACAAATGAGCACACCGCTGAGGGGAGGGGAAGAGGGGGGAGGAGCAGAGGGGGGAGGGGGAGCAGAGGGAAAAGGGGGAACCTCAGTCTGGGAAGGTCTTTTGGAGGAAGTGAGGTCTCAATAGGGCTTTGAAGAGGGGAAGAGAGTTAGTTTGGCGGACGTGAGGAGGGAAGGCATTCCAGGACAGCGGTAGGACGTGGGCCACAGGTCGACAGCGGGATAGGCATGAACGGGGGACGGTGAGGAGGTGAGCGGCAGAGGAGCGGAGTATACGGGGTGGGCAGTAAAAAGAGAGAAGGGAGGTGAGGTAGGAGGGGGCAAGGTGATGGAGAGCTTTAAAGCCAAGAGTGAGGAGTTTTTGTTTCATGCGAAGGTTGAGGGGCAAATGTACACCCACACACACGCAAGCACGCACACGTACACACCAGGAAACCTACACAAGGTTATGGGCTTCTTTGCAGACCACCGCCATATTTTGGACACGAACAAGTCCACAGACTAGCCCATTCCAGGGAAACCTGACATCCAGATAGAGATCTTCACCCTTGACACGAGCTGAAAACATTAGATAAATTCTGCTACCTAGGGAGTACCCTTTCCAATTCTGTACTGATTGCCAATAAAATAGAAAAATCAGTACGAATCATGTTCTTTTTCAAACGCTGTACTAAGCTCTGGGGTAGGTAGAAGAAAATCAGGTAGGACACATTCCCCGTATCACATGGGGCTCAAGGTCTAATCAGTAAGGTCAGTATGAAGGTTCTTTAGAGAAGGAATCCTGCCTTTCCATTTGTTGGGGTGGTTGTTAACACTTTGACTGGACTTAGTAAGGAATTAATAACGTTGGTATTTGTTAAGCACTTACTATGTGCAGAGCACTGTTCTAAGCTCTGGGGGAGATACAGGGTAATCAGGTTGTCCCAGGTGAGGCTCACAGTCTTAATCTTAATTTCTCTGTGCCTCAGTTCCCTCATCTGTAAAATGGGGATTAACTGTGAGCCTCACGTGGGAAGTTTAACTTAAGTTAACTTAACTTCTCTGTGCCTCAGTTCCCTCATCTGTAAAATGGGGATTAACTGTGAGCCTCACGTGGGACAACCTGATTCCCCTGTATCTATCCCGGCGCTTAGAACGGTGCTCGGCACATAGTAAGCGCTTAACAAATACCAGCATTATTAATCCCCATTTTACAGATGAGGTAACTGAGGTCCAGAGAAGTGAAGTGACTTGCCCACAGTCACACAGCTGACAAGTGGCAGAGCCAGGAATCGAACCCATGACCTCTGACTCCCAAGCCCGGGCTCTTTCCACTGAACCACGCTGCAAAATACTTTAAGAAATATGATAAAGATTATTAACTCCAATTTCACAAATGCAATTGTTTTTGACTCCGGTGCAAAATTAGAACCTGGGAGTAAAAATAAGATTGGCTCAGGTGTTGTAGGTTTTGTTCCAGGAAGGAACAGGACAGAGAAGCAACGAGGCCTAGTGGCAAGAGCATGGGAATCACAGGACGTAGGGTCTAAACTCGACACTATCACTTGACTGATCTGTAACCTTAACTTCTCTGTGCCTTAGTTTTCTCAACTGTAAAATGGAGAATCAATAGCAGTTCTCCCTCTCCCTCAGTCTGTGAAAGCCATGTGGGAGAGGGACAGTGTCCTGACTGATTATCTCATATCTATCTTGGTGTTTAGTATGGTACTTGGCACATTGGCACATTTGGAAAGTTAGGAAACCATCTTCAGGACTTAGAATGAGTTAATACGTGGAGCAGAAACTGAGAGATGGGGAGTTTTCACGTTCAAATGCAGACTAAGCCACCAGATCGGGCACCTCGGGCCCCAGTCCAGAGCCTCGGCTTCCCACCGCCATCTTGCCCTTTGGGGCAACGTGGGACCTTCTCCAGAGAGCCCAGGCCGCAGCCAAACAGAAATTTCCAAGGGAGAGATTTCTCCTCGACGTGACGGGAGTGTGTGCACTGAGTAAACTTAGCCTGAAGCTAAAGGCAGGGATGTTTGACCTGTAATATTAAGCCAAGGGTCAATAACAAATTAATGGGATCAGTGGCCCCATTAATCTTCCCATAATGAATATCAGCTCAAGCAAACCTGCCTTTCCAAGATCCTTGAAGACATTTTGTATTGGCAGGAAATTTGCTGTATAGAACCTGGAATCATATAAAAATGATTTAGAGATATTGAATTTGAGGCCCTTTCTCTGAAAACATTGGAGAGGGCTAAATTGATACAGTAAATTAATGCAGTCACCTTCCACCCTCAGAGATTTGGCTGATATCGCCAGTGTGATCCTGGTTGGTCCTGGGTACACTTCTTCCTACTCCCGGGTGAGTTTCAGACATCCTTACCTTCAATCCACCTGGAAGTCATTTAAGAGAATGGAATTGTCCAGGAAAGCTAGGGATTGCTGGCTCGGAGTGCACTGGGAAGCCGGGTCCCAGTTGTTAGGGAGAGGAAGGAAGAGATCACGGCATCTGGTGGAAATCTCGGGATTTCCTGAGCTTGGTATAGGGAGCGGAAATATTGTGCTAGTAAGAAGTTGTGTTTTGGTCCCTAAATCTTTCCCCTATCTGCTTTCTCCTTGACTCACCCCGCATACAGGGCTGGCTTCTTTTTAAGATATTTGTTAACCACTTATTATGGGTCAGGCATTTTACTAAGCCCTAGGGTAGATGCAAGAGAAGCAGTATGGTGTAGTGGATAGAGCAGAGGCCTGGGAGTCAGAAGGACCTGGATTCTCATCCTGGATGCTGTGTAACGCTGGGCAAGTAACTTGACTTCTCTGTGCCTCAGTTCCTTCATCTGTAAAATGAGGTTAAGAGTGTGAGCCCCATGTGGGACAGGGACTTTGTATAATGTGACTAACCTGTATCTTCCCTACGGCTAAGAACAGTGCTTGGCGCATAGTAAGAGCTTAACAAGTACCGTTATTAATATTATTACAAGCTAATCTGGCCTTGCTCGGCCAGAATAAATGGTACAAGACAGCAACTGATTGGGCAAGTGGAATCTGTATCATTATCTATCCTCACCATGTCCACCTCCATTCAGCGCCGCTGGGCTTTCAGGAGGACCGTGGTTCCCACAGACAGCCAGGACAAGAGTCAATAATAAAAAAAGAAAATAAAACCACCCAAACATATACTGACATCACTTCTGGCAACGGCAGAGGTGCAGCAGAGGTGACTGAACTAATTCTTGCAGTCTATGCTGAAGGAAGT
Organism: Ornithorhynchus anatinus; assembly: GCF_004115215.2. Taxonomy (NCBI): domain Eukaryota; kingdom Metazoa; phylum Chordata; class Mammalia; order Monotremata; family Ornithorhynchidae; genus Ornithorhynchus; species Ornithorhynchus anatinus. The sequence goes on from NC_041730.1 coordinate 22,916,706, forward strand.
CAGGTAGTTTAACCCTTTGATGTCACTGGGGGCTCATGTCTCTGGGGGTGAAAGATCCAGCAGAGAGACCGAGGGTTTTGGGTTGGGAGGGCTTTCTGTCAGATCCCCCAATTTACCGCAGTAATATAAATCCGCAGAATGAGGGGCCGGGGGACCCCCATGAGCTTGCGGAATTGGAGAGGTCCTAATTGGTCGCCACGAGATAGTGCCTACCCATTCCTCCATCACCTTATTCCCCCCATGACCTTGGGCTGCCAGATGCAAACGACTCCAAGTTCTTACTTCTCAGCTGGACAGCTTCCAACCTAGACCGCATGATCCAATGTTGGTATCTGTTAAGCGCTTACTCTGTGCAGAGCACTGTTCTAAGCGCTGGGGTAGACACAGGGGAATCGGGTTGTCCCACATGGGGGCTCACAGTCTTAATCCCCATTTTCCAGATGAGGTCACTGAGGCCCAGAGAAGTGAAGTGACTCGCCCACCGTCACACAGCTGACAAGTGGCAGAGCTGGGATTCAAACTCATGACCTCTGACTCCAAAGCCCGTGCTCTTTCCACTGAGCCACGCTGATCTGGTGGATGGAGTCTGGGCCTGGGAGTCAGAAGATAGTGGGTTCTGACCCTGGCTCCACCACTTGTCTGCTATGTGACCTTCAGCAAGTTACTTCACTTCTCTGTGCCTCAGTTCCTTCATCTGTAAAATGGGGATTGAGACCGTGAACCCACACGGGACAGGGACTGTGTCTAACCTGCTTGGCTTGTATCCACCCCAGCGCTTAGCCTGGTGTCACATTTATTATTATTATTATTGTTATGCTTGTTGTGGGCAGGGAATGTACCTATCACCTCATATTGTTATGCTGTTCTTTCCCAAGTAAACACTCAGTAAATACCATGGATTGATCGATTTAGAGAGACACAAGTTTCAGGCAGGAAAGGAATGGCAAGAGACAGAACCTGAGAGTTGGACAGTAATGAATGTTTGAGGATATAATAATGTTGGTATTTGTTAAGCGCTTACTATGTGCAGAGCACTGTTCTACGCGCTGGGGTAGATCCAGGGTCATCAGGTTGTCCCACGTGAGGCTCACAGTTAATCCCCATTTTACAGACGAGGCAACTGAGGCCCAGAGAAGTGAAGTGACTTGCCCACAGTCACCCAGCTGCCGAGTGGCGGAGCCGGGATTCGAACCCACGACCTCCGACTCCCAAGCCCGGGAGCCACTGAGCCACCCTGCTTCTATCACCAAGGTTGCGGGCCTCTGGGCCAGGGAGGATGGTGGCGTTGTGGGCTGAGGGGGGAAAGGTAGTAGGAGAAGTGGTCTGAGGTGGGAGAGATGAGGAACTTGGTGCTTGACATATTCAGTTTGAGGGGCTGATGGCTTAGTGGAAAGAGCCCGGGCTTGGGAGTCAGGGGTCGTGGGTTTGAATCCCGGCTCCGCCACTCGTCAGCTGTGTGACTGTGGGCAAGTCGCTTCACTTCTCTGGGCCTCGGTGACCTCATCTGGAAAACGGGGATTAAGCCTGGGAGCCCCACGTGGGACAACCTGATCACCTTGTATCCCCCCCCCACCCCCAGCGCTTAGAACAGTGCTTTGCACATAGTAAGCGCTGAACGAATACCAACATTATTACTGTTATTAGAGATGGCCTGGAGATAGGAAGAGACGCAGGATTGAAGGTCAGATGAGAGATCAGGGCTAGAGAAAGAGAGGCAGGCTGCTAGCCGGCTGGCTTCTGTATCTGTGGGGAAAGAAAGTGGGCACACATTCCCTTAGACAGTTTTTTGTTGAAGCTCCCAGCCCTGCCCCAATTAGGGAATCATCAGGGCCCTTTATTTTTAAATTGATGGTATTAAGTGCTTACTTCATGGCAGGCACCCTACCAAGCTTTGGGATAGATACAAGCTAAGCAGATTGGACACAGTCCGTGTCCCTCAGCGGGCTCACACTAAGCCATGTGGCCTAATGGATAGAGCGTGGGCCTGGGAGTCAGAAGGACCTGGGTTCTAATCCCGGCTCCGCCGCTTGTCTGCTGTGTGACCTTGAGCAGGTCACTTAACTTCTCTGTGCCTCTGTTACCTCATCTGTAAAAGGGGGATTAAAAGGGTGACCCCCCATGTGGGACAGGGAGTGTGTTCCACCTGATTATCTACTCCAGTGCTTAGAACAGTGCTTCACACATAGTAAGCGCTTAACTAATACTATCATCATTAATTCCCATTTTAGAGTGGAGGTAACTGAGGCACAGAGAAGTTAAGTGACAGTAGACAAGTGGGGGATAATAATGTTGGTATGTGTTAAGTGCTTACTATGTGCAGAGCACTGTTCTAAGCGCTGGGGGAGAGACAGGGTAATCGGGTTGTCCCACGTGAGGCCCACGGTTAATCCCCATTTTACAGATGAGGTAACTGAGGCACAGAGAAGCGAAGCGACTTGCCCACAGTCACCCAGCTGGCAAGCGGCGGAGCCGGGAGTCGAACCCACGACCTCTGACTCTGAAGCCCAGGCTCTTTCCACTGAGCCATGGATCCTGGAATAAAATAAAAAAATGGTGGTATTGGTTAAGCGCTTACTGTGTGCAAAGCACTGTTCTAAGCGCTGGGGGATACAAGGTAATCAGGTTGTCCCACGTGGGGCTCACAGTTTTAATCCCCATTTTACAGATGAGGTAACTGAGTCACAGAGCAGTCAAGTGACTTGCCCAAAGTCACACCGCTGGCAAGTGGCGGAGCCGGGATTCGAACCCATGAACCCTGACTCCCAAGCCCGCGCTCTTTCCAGGGTACCACGCTGCTTCTCCTCTGACCCCGGGGGCCCGTGCTCTAACCACTAGCCCACACTGCTTCCCTTTTGCCAGAGGCTACTTTCCATTGTCATTCAACATTTTTTAAGCACTTAGTATGTGTCAAACACTGTACTAGACACCGGGGTTGATAGAACGATAAGCAGATCAGACTCAGTCTTTCCGCTGAAAGACACTGCCAAGCCAGATTTAGGCCCAGGCCCCCCTGGGCACAAACTTTTCCCAGGCAGCTTGAGAAGTTGTCTCAGAAGGCCCTCCAGGATGACATTTGAGTGAAGACGAGAGGTGAGACAGGAGAGGCTTTTATTTTAACTCTGACATTTGGGATTTCTGAAAAAATCCAGCTCGAAGCAGATTTGCCTTCTCCCATCCTTGTGGGAAGGGCAATGGCCCACGCTGACAGCTGTGTGCCACTTGAGATTCTCCAGCCTGCGAATTTGCACCGTGCATTGACATTTTTCTATTAAGTCTTAGGCTGGAAGAGTCTTTGCAGAAAAACCAGACTAAGCCTCTACTTAAAACCTCCCAGTGAAAGAGAAGCCTCTGATGGTCGTAGGTGCCCTTCCAGCCCCTCCCTCTATTTCTCCCTCACCGTCCCTAGCCGGAAAGAACGTTTTACGCTCTCCTGAGATCAAATGAGAAAGGAGGCAAGCTCTTGTGGGGAATTTCCATTTTCCATTTAAATACACTGTGATTCTCTGAGCTCCTCCAGGTGAAATGCCTTAGAATGACATGAAACCAAACTTTCCCTTTCCCTCTTCGGTGAGGGACACCTGACAGGTCTGATAATAGCGGTATTGACACGGAGCCTTGACAACGGTATAAGCCGGTTGACTCGAAAGAGGAGAATTTAATTAGGGCACTGAGGTTTTTATTGGAAACTTCGAGCAATTTCCTCCTCTGAATGTATTAGAAAGACCACCAGATTCTATCACTGATTCATAGTGGGGTATTCCATATCGATTTTATCTCAGCTCACAGAACTTTCCCTTAAACCACCGCTCGGTCCTATAAAGGAGAAAACCCAATGGATGGAGAATTGCCCGACATTTAAGCAGCGCATCTTATTTACCAAGGGCTCCGTCCTCATCACGGCCCGGATATCCACAGTCCCACTTTACAGAGGAGGGCAAGCGGAGGCCCGAGAAGTCGGGTGACCTGTCTCGGACCCTGCGGCACTGGGAGGGTCCTCAGGGTCGTGAAATTTCCGACTTCCGCTGAAGTGGATTCACCCTTTTTTCACCGATCTGCCCAGACGGATGTACTTGGGTACAAAGGGATTGACCTTGGTTATCCCAAGAATCCCGAAAGACAATCTTAATGGGTCCTTCCCATTTCAAGACCTCACTTACACCCTGTAAACACACAAGCACCTTCTCTGCCTCGTTCCTATTTGTTTGGCAATTTCCATTTCACAGCGGCAATTGAATGCTCCGAGCGAAGCATTACCGGGATATTAGTGCACTTCTCGGGTGATTAAAGTCAGTCTGTCTTCTGCCTCATGCCATATAAAGCCGCCTGAGGCAGCATGCTATAATTGTCCAGGAATGCGCTGCCTGGAGTGTGTCTTATTGCTTAATAATAGAATAGAACACTCTTAAACTAATACCTGTTCAAGTAATTAACCTATTAAAATGAAAAAATAAATCAATGCGCCGAGGTTATGCATTTAAAAGAACTCTGTTGTGTTACTTTTATTTAAATTTCAAAGCCGATGTCAATGTTGTTTCATATCTACAAAGACAACTATTTCACGCACTGTCAGGTTACTTGCAAATCATCGCCAATTCGCTGGGGTCTATGAGGATGCGGACGGAGAAACGCATTGGTATTCCAGAAATCTTAGCTGCCGTGGTAACTGGCAGGATTGGATTCCCTTGTCTGGTTTCCGCTTATTTTAAGATTAAATGGATCAATAGCCAGTGCTGATTCTTTGTGCAGTCATGGGACCTTCTGGATGGTCTCCTCTCTGGAAACTCACCATCCAGACTGGTTTTTTGTGGCTGGCTTGTTTTCATAGTGATCCCCTCCCCACAGACGAATAATCTTTTCAGCGTACAAAAGAAACCAAGCTCTGCCCTTCACCACACAACATCTGTTAGCCTTTGGGATGCTTTACAGCCCTGGCTAGTGCTGGTCCCTGGGCGAACCTTATTATAATGAATTGCATTAATAATAATAATTACTATTATTGTGTTTATTATTAAGCACTTACTATGTGTCAAGCACTCTACTAAGTACTGGGGTACACGCAAGTTAGGTTGGATATGGTCCCTGTCCCACAGGGGGCTCAGCGGCCAGGTAGAAGGGAGAACAGGTATTGAATCCCCATTTTGCAGATGAGGGAACTGAGGCACAGAGAAATCAAGAAACCAAGACCAAGGTCACACAACAGGCAAGTGGCAGAGCTGGGATTAGAACCCGGGTCCTCCGACGCCGAGGCCTGGGCTCTTTCTCCACTCGGCCATGCTGCTTTTCCACGCTGCTTCCCTCTGGGGACATCAGCCTCTCCGAAGCCCCGAGCCCGTCAGGTTTCAACTTGGAGTCAGGTGACCTAACGGTAATACTAATAATTTGAGGCTCATTAGCGCTTACTGTGTGCCAAGCTTTATACTAACCCAGACTCCATTCCCTAGTCTCCTCTGACTCTGGGATGGCTTTGAAAATCTCTTTTGGAGAGCCTCACTGGAACAGTTCTTGGTTCCCAAACTGTACCACCAGAGATACTCAGTGGAAAGAACTCAGGCCCGGGGGCAGAGGACCTGGGTTCTAACGCTAGCTCTGCCACTCGTCTGCTGTGTGACCTCGGACAGGTCACTTAGCTTCTGTCCAACCTGATTAACTCGTATCTACCCCAGTGCTTGAAACACTGCTCGCCACATGGTACTTCACAAATACCATAATAAACGAATAAATGCGGGTGGAGGTCGTATTTATCAACTACCTTGTATTCACCCAAGCCCTTATTCCAGTGCCCTGCCCAGAGTAAAATACTACTGATTGATTCATTGATCAAGTGCGGGCTGGGAGAGGGGTGTGAGAAGGAGGAGGGAGAAAAGGCTGACAGAACGGAGACTCGGACTAGAAAACAGTAACAGCAATAACGAAAACAGAGCAAACTTAAACAGAGACAGACTCATTTATATTGAAGAGATGCATCTTCAAGTTAGTCCAAGAAGTCAATAGGTTACTCTCATGTTCTCTTAGGAAGTAAACATTACCAAGACTTGCATAGAGGTTTGGGATCGAACCATCCTCGTGGCCCGTGACGGGCCACCACCCATTGGCTTTATGGTTACCGGTCGAAAAAACCTGATCTGTAAAATCCGGAGCTCTATATGTTTCAGTTTCCCCAGTAGTCAGATAGATTTCCATCCATCCATCAATCTTCCCCTTCCTCGCTGTATCACTGAGTTTGCTGAAAGACTTGGAGGGGAAGAAAGGGGAAATATGGCATTGGGAGAGATGGGCTTTCCTAGATTTCAGGCAGGTCCCTTCAGCCCTGCAGGGCATTGAAAGGCAAAGGCATCTAGACGTCCTTCTAGACTGTAAGCTCACTGTGGGTAATGAATGGGTCAGTTATATTGGTATATTGTACAAGCGCTTAGTACAGTGCTCTGCACACAGTAAGTGACACAGTAAGTGCTCAATAAATATGACTGACTGCCAGGAAGTCCTTGTCACAAATCACAAGATCAGTGGATGGGCGATTCCTGATAGGATATCTAGAAGATGCTTTTGAGTCGAGCCGGGCTTGAGCTGGTACCTCCCTCCCATATAATAATAATAATGATGACGATGGTATTGGTTAAGTGCTTACTTTGTGCTGAGCACTGTTCTAAGCGCTGGGGTAGATACAAAGTAATCAGGTTATCCCACGTGGGGCTCACATTCTTAATCCCCATTTTATAGATGAGGTAACTGAGGCACAGAGAAGTTAAGTGACTTGCCCAAAGTCACACCGTTGACACTTGGCGGAGGTGGGATTAGAACCCGCGCAAGACCTGGGAACTAAGGTGCCCGGATTTGCAAAAGAAAATGGAGGCAGACCCGTTGCACACCAGAAAGGCTTTACAGGTGGATACATGGAGAAGGTTTTCCTTTTTCTTTTTTAATGGCATTTTATTATGTACCAGGCCTCCTATTAAACGCTGGGGTAGATATGAGATAAATGGGTTGGACACAGTTCCTGCCCCATTTAGGATTTACAGTTTTAATCTCCATTTTATAGATGAGGTAACTGAGGCACAAAGAAGTGACTTGCCCAAGGCCACACAGCACACAAATGGCGGAGTCAGGATTAGAACCGTGGTTCTCTGACTCCAGGCACACACTCTTTATGCTAGGCAACACTGCTCCTCCTTTGATAAAATAATTGTCATAATGACTGTGGTATCGGTTAAGCACTTACTATGTACCAGGCACCGTATTAAGCTCTGGGGTGGATATAAGCAAATTAAGTTGGAGACAATCCCTGTCCTACGTGGGGCTCACGGTCTCAACCCCCATTTTAATAATAATGATAATAATGTTGGTATTTGTTAAGCGCTTACTATGTGCAGAGCACTGTTCTAAGCGCTGGGGTAGACACAGGGGAATCAGGAGCTGGATGAGGAAACAGAGGCACAGAGAAGTGAAGTGATTTGTTCGAGGACACACAGCGGACAGGTGGCGGAGTCGGGATTAGAACCCACCCACCCTATTGTTAGGAAGGCGTCTTCTAACACCCCCCAGCTTCATGAATTAATTCATTCATTCATTCCATCATATTCATTGAGCACTCACAGTTTGCAGAGGACCGCACTAAGCACTTGGGAAAGTACAATACAGTAATAAACTGATATATTCCCAAGATGAGTTTATAGAGTGGGGAGGCAGACGTAAATACAAATACATAAATTCCAGATCTGTACATAAGTGCTGTGGGACTGGGAGTTGGGGAGAACAAAAGGAGCAAATCAGGGTGAGGCAGAAGGAAGCGGGAGAAGAGGAGAGGTGGGGGCCTAGTCTGGGAAGGCCTCTTCCTGAAGATGTGCCGTAAATAAGGCTTTGGAGAGGGGGAGAGTAATGGTCTGTCAGATCTGAGGAGAGATGGTGCTCCAGGCTAGAGGTAGGTTGTGGGCCAGCGGTCGGCGGCGAGACAGGCGAGACCGAGGCACAGTGCGAAGGTTAGCGCCAGAGGAGTGAAGTGTATGGGCTGGGTTGTAGAAGGAGAGTAGTGAGGTGTGGCAGGAGGCGACAAGGTGGTGGAGCGCTTTAAAGCCGACGGTGAGGACTTCTGTAATCCATTATGGACTGCTCATCCACGAGTTTAATAATAATAATAGTAATGTTGGTATTTGCTAAGCGCTTACTATGTGCCAATCATTGTTCTAAGCGCTGGGGTAGATACAAGGCAATCAGGTTGTCCCACAAAGGACTCACAGACTTCATCCCCATTTTACAGATGAGGGAACTGAGGCACAGAGTGACTTGCCCAAGGTCACACAGCTGCCAAGCGGCGGAGCCGGGATTTAGAACCCATGACCTCTGACTCCCAAGGCCGGGCTCTTTTCACCCACCAGCGATTGTGTCCGTACAACCTTCTGCCATATCTAATTCCATTGACCGTGGGAAGTAATTTCATTGTGGTCAGGGAATGTGCCTGCCAACTCTTTTATACTATACTGTCCCAATCACTTAGTTCTATGCTCTGCACACTGTAAGCGCTCAATAAATACAGTCGATTTATTGACTCATTGATTTGTCCTTTGTTTGGACCCTACATTCTTCAAGCTTCAGTGGGTGCCCCCTTGTCCTAGTGGTACGGGACTAGATGGAAAACAGCTCCGTGCCGGACCTGTCTTCACCGTTCCTGATATCCTGGATTTCAATCACGTCTACGGTCAGACTTCACCTTTCCATGCTTCAGAGGCAGCAGGACTTAGTCGAAAGAGCATGGTCAGGGGAGTCAGGAGACCTGGGTTCTAATCTCGGCTCTGACACTTGCCTGATGTATGACTTCGGGCAAGTCACGTCACTTCTCCGGGCCTCAGTTTCGTCGGCTGTAAAAATGATGTTATGGTATCCGTTCTCTCTCCCTCTTAAACCTTCAGCTCCTTGTGAGACACGGACTGCGTCCGATCCGCTTATACCGGATCTACTCCAGTGCTGATTACAGTGCTTGGCGTGGAGTAAAAGCTTAACGGATATGACAGATATTACTGTTATTTTTATTAGGTCTCTGGGCAAAAGTGTTGGAACCCAGCATCGCTATCAAAGTTGGAGTGGAAAAAAAATCAATCTACTCCAAGGCTGTTTATGCAAGAGTTTGCCTCCCATTTTACCTCCTGTTTTGTCCTTCTGCCCTGATTCTGAAGGCATCTTACAGTGACTTCACCTCTCCTCCCACACGACCTCTGTCCAGTGGGAAGCAGGGATAGACTATATACTCTCCCAAGCTCTTAGTAATAATAATAATAATAATGATAATTGTGGCATTTGACCTCTGTCCAGTGGGAAGCAGGGATAGACTATATACTCTCCCAAGCTCTTAGTGATAATAATAATAATAATAATGATAATTGTGGTATTTGCGAAGCAGCGTGGCTCAGTGGAAAGAGCCCGGGCTAGGGAGTCAGAGGTCATGAGTTCGAATCCCGGCTCTGCCCCTTGTCAGCTGTGTGACTGTGGGCGAGTCACTTCACTTCTCTGTGCCTCAGTTACCTCATCTGTAAAATGGGGATTAACTGTGAGCCTCACGTGGGACGACCCGATTAACCCTGTATCCACCCCAGCGCTTAGAACAGTGCTCGGCACATAGCAAGCGGTTAACAAATACCAACGTTATTATTATTATTATTATTCGTTAAGCATTTACTATGCGCCACGCAGTGTACTAAGTGTTGGGGTGGATACATGCAAATGGGGTTGGACACAGTTCCTGTCCCTCTTGAGGCTCACAGTCTTAATCCCCATTTTACAGATGGGGCAACTGAGGCCTAGAGAGGTGATTTGCCCAAGGCCACACAGCAGACAGGTGGAGGAGCTAGGATTAGAACTCATGACCTTCTGCCTCCCAGGCCCATGCTCTATCCACTAGGCCACGCTGTTTCCCGCACACAGTAAGTACTCAATAAATACGATTTACTGACAGACCAATCCCAAATTTGAGAGAGGTGAGCCAAAGGGGCTGCCTATTTTGGTCCCTAATCGACAAGCCCCGAGACAGGACTCAGGAGGTCCCGGATGATGATGAACAGTAGGGTACAGGCCTCCGAAAGAGCCACCTTGATGGAGGCCACCTATGAGGTCAGTTTATTCCACTATTTCATTCTGCCGGGCCAGAATATGTCATAATCCGTGGTGAGGTTCTAGGGAAACTTGGACCACAGTGGTGCCTGCTTCCCTGCCTCTGTCTGCCTTTCTCTTGGCAGCTTCATTCATTCATTCAATAGGATTTATTGAGCGCTTACTATGTGCAGAGCACTGGACTAAGGGCTTGGAATGTACAAATCGGTAACAGATAGAGACGGTCCCTGCCCTTTGACGGGCTTACGGTCTAATCGGGGGAGACGGACGGACGAGAACAGTGGCGATAAAAAGAATCGGGGGGAAGAGCATCTCATTAAAACAGTAGCAAATAAATAGAATCAGGGTGATGTACATCTCATTAACAAAATAAATAGGGTACTGAAGATATATAGAGTTGAGCGGACGGGTACGGTGCCGAGGGGAGGGGACGGGAGGGGGGAGGAGCAGAAGGAAAGGGGGGAGAAGAGGGTTTAGCTGCGGAGAGGTGAAGGGGGGGTAGAGGGAGCGGAGGGAAAAGGGGAGTTCAGTCTGGGAAGGCCTCTTGGAGGAGGTGGGAGCTTGGTGATAGGACAGTCTTGGTTTGGGGCACATGGGTTCTCCTCACCCAGAATCCCCAACCAACCAGAAACAACCTTTTTGGGAGCACCTTCTCCTCGTCACCGATCAAATGTCGTTATCCTGAAAAACAGCAGGGAGTATGGTGGGAGAAGGCACATAGGGAGGGAAGAAAAGGAGGAATTTTTCTGGCTTTGGAGCTCAAGGTCCCTAGGGGCCCAAATGACTGATCACTGGTCTAATATTTACAGCATCATTTTGGTTATAGGTGACTCTTTTTGTGGTATTTTTTAAGTGCTCGCTATATGTCAAGCACTATTCTAAGCACTGGGGTAGGTACAAGTTTATAGTAATAGTAATAATTATGGTATTTGTTAAGCGCTTACGATGTGCCAAGCACCGTTCTGAGATCTGAGATAGATACAAGGGAATCGGGTTGTCCCACGTGGGGCTCACAGTCTTAATCCCCTTTTTACAGATAAGGTAACTGAAGCATAGAGAAATTAGGTAACTTGCCCAAGGTCACGCAGCAGACAAGTGGCAGAGCTGGGATTAGAACCCGCATCCTTCCGACTTCCAGGCCTGTGCTTTTACCTAGTAGGCCTTGCTGCTCGGGCCCAAAACAGGCCCTGGTCCATATAGGGCTCACAGTCTAAGTGGAGGGAGAGAAGGTATTAACCCCCCATTTTGCAGTTGAGGAAACCGAGGCACAGAGAAGTTAAGTGATTTGTCCAAGGGCACAGAGCAGGCAGAGAAGCAGCGTGGCCCAGTGGAAAGAGCACGGGCCTGGGAGTCAGAGGATCTGGGTTCTCATACCAGTTCTGCAAATTGCAAGTTACTTAACTTCTCTGTGCCTCGGTTTCCTCAACTGTAAAATGGGGATTAAATACTTGTTCTCCTTCTACTTAGACTCTGAGCCCCAAGCGGAACAGGGACTGTGTCTAACCTAAATGACATGTACCTACCCCAGTGCTTAGAACAGTGTTGGACAGAGTAAGCATGGCCTAGTAAGAAGAGGAAGGGCCTGGGAGCCAGAAGGACCTGGGTTCTAATCCCGGCTCTGCCATTTCTCTGCAGTGAGACCTTGGGCATGTCACTTAACTTCTCCCAGCTTCATTTACCTCATCTGTAAAATGGAAATTATGAATGTGAGCCCCATGTAGGACTTGGACTGTGCTCAACTTGATGAGTTTGTATCTACCCTAGCATTTAATAAGTTGCCTAGTGCCTAGTAAGCGCTTAACAAATACCACAAAAAAACTCTACTGAACTCTGCCAAGCACTTAATACTGTGCTCTGCGCCCAGTAAGTACTCAATAAATACCATTGATTGGTTGAGTGCAGGACCCATATATAGCCAGAGTGATCACGGCAGAGTGCCATGACCCACGGTAGCTGCTTGCCTTGGTAGCCCCTGCAGCCCAAATGGGCAGCTCCTGGACTAGAACCCAGGTATCCTGATTCCCAGAGAGGTGCTCTTTCCCACAGACCTACAGTGATACTGAGAATGGGGATCACGTCCCGCTTTTCTGGCAGCCCAGGAGTCCTTCCAATTGACCACTCTCTCGGCCTCCCCAAAGAGAGCGGAGAGAAATGGTGAAAAAAGGAGCTCCAGGAGGAGTGGAGCGTTTGGAAATAACAGATCTTGCGGCATGAAAAACAGCCCCATTGATGCACTTTACAAATCTTTTCTCCCAGATGGAGAATGAAGATTACCAGCACATAGCACAAGCTGAAAAAATGAAATAAAAAGAAAAGAAAACAAGTCTCCAATGCGGCGTTCAAGCCAGGCTATCCCGACCCTGCTCTTCGGCCGCACTCTGTGCTAACAGGTGGACCGGTCTCCAAATTTAACGAAGGGAAATGGTTTACCTCTAACAACCTCCAGCCTCCCTAACCAGATTGCCAATAAACAGAGCATCTTGCACAGATGGACTAATATCGCAATCCTAATTCAATTGCCTCAAACCATTCTCCGCGTGAGCTCTATTAAAAACAGGCAGTGATGCCTTCGGAAACCAGAACGGCGTCGCCTGCCCCCACTGGAGGAGGAACCACCTCCGCTGCCGGCTCAGCCAGCATGTGCCGGTCATCGTGTCGAGATCTTCCCGGGAAGGTGGCCTGCAGTTCCCTCAGGCTGGCCGGGGGAGGAAGGACCTTGCCCTTGTCCTTGGTTCACCTCTGTGCCGTGGGCACGGGGTGGGTGGCTCCACCAATTCGGAGGTCTGGGACAGCATTCTGCCCGCTTCCATTTGGGGCTACTCTCTAGATGTCAAGGGTTTTCTTTAATGCGTGCTTGGTGCCCTTGACTTCCTGTTCAGCTCATGCTTTATAGATAATCCATCAGTGGAATTTATGAAGAGCTATGTGCAGAGCACTGTACTAAGCACTTCGGAGGGTACAAAAGAACTAGGAGACACGTTCCCTGCCCAGAACGGGCTTCCAGTCTAGAGGATAGTCAGCTCCTAATTCAGGGGCTCATGAAAGAGTGTCATTAGCCAGACCTTTGGTTTCTCCTTCCCCATCATCTCTGCTGTTTGCTCTGAGACCGGGAATGTGTCTACCAACTCTTCTATACTGTACTCTTCTGAGCACTCAGTACAGTGCTCTGCACTCAGAAAGGGCTCAAGAAATATGATCAATCGTTCGATTGATTATCTCGAGGATGATTCATAGGTCCGTAGGAGAACGGAAGAGAGTGAAACACAAATCATACCGCGTTGCTTCCGTTAACCGATCTGATAGAGGAAGAGAGTGAAATATCGGTGACTGCTGTGTGCCAAGTCGTTTAACTTCTCTGTACCTCAATTACCTCATCTGTAAAATGGGGATTAAGATGTGAGCCCTGTGTGGACAGGCACTGTGTCCAACCTTATTAGCTTGAATCTTCACACAGTGCCTGGCACAGAGTAAACGCTTAATAAACACCATAAAAAGCCACTGACCAGTAGGATGTTGTGGTGTTATCTGGGCCGTGCTCTCCCTGTCCTTTGGACTGTGATGAAGCGACGCGCAAATGATTCACCGGCCTCGTGAACGGGCTTAAAAAATGCAGCTGCTCGGTGGTATTTTATCAGCCTGTGAAATTTTCCTCCGACCTCGCTGCTGGATGTGTTGGCAGTGAGCCTCTGAGCCCTGGACCGGTTTGCAGTCCGGCTCGAGGATGCGAATGAAACTCCTCCCAGTCCTCCTGCCGTCAGTGGGGTCAACCCACCTCTAGGCCCTCCCTGTCTATCCACTCCCTTCCCGGTTCCCGTAGAGGCAGAGTGCACCGGTCAGGGGCTGGACTCACAGGGGTCCCTTTGGTCACTGAGGGTTGTAGGAAGAGTGACTCCTTCGTGTTTCACTTCTCAGTCTCTGGGTCCCTTCAGCAGCTTGGGGATGCTCTCAGCAGAAGCATCTCTGTCCTGACTGGGCCTTGAGACCACGGATTATTTATTGCTATTGTTCTTGTCTGTCCGTCTCCCCCGAGCATTCATTCATTGAATAGTCTTTATTGAGCGCTTACTATGTGCAGAGCACTGTACTAAGCGCTTGGAATGGACAAGTCGGCAACAGATAGAGACAGTCCCTGCCCTCTGACGGGCTTACGGTCTGATCGGGGGAGACGGGCAGACGAGAACGATGGCAATAAATAGAGTCGAGGGGAAGAACATCTCGTAAAAACAATGGCGACTAAATAGAATCGAGGCGATGTACAACTCATTAACAAAATAAATAGGGTAATGGAAATATATACAGTTGAGCGGACGAGTACAGTGCTGAGGGGGTGGGACGGGAGAGGGGGAGGAGGAGAGGGAAAGGGGGGAGAAGAGGGTTTAGCTGCGGAGAGGTGTAGGGGGGGATTAGACCGTAAACCCGTCAGAGGGCAGGGACTGTCTTTATCTGTTATCGATCTGTACATTCCAAGCGCTTAGTACAGTGCTCTGCACATAGTAAGCGCTCAATAAATACTATTGAATGAATGAATGAATGACTACGAGACCTGGAGTGCATTGAAATATGCTGGCTTACTCTCAGTGGTTCTCAATCTGATTTCCTTCAGGCATGCCCCACTGGGCCCAGGTACCATTGTCCACTCAAGAGTGAGCCTCTGTCTCAGTGAGAAGGGAACTGCTAACTACATCAGATATGAGAAGCATCATGGCCTGTTGGAAAGAGCACAGGCCTAGGAGTCAGAGGACCTGGGTTCTAATTCCGGCTCCGCCACTTGTCTGCTGGGTGACCCTAGGCAATTCCCTTCACAACTTCTCGGTGCCTCAGTTACCTCATCTGTAAAATAGGGATTAACCCACGTGGAACAACCTGATTACCCTGTATCTACCCCAGCGCTTAGATAACAGAGTTTGGCACATAGTAAGCACTTAACAAATACCATCATTATTATTATTCTCTCTGCCTCAATTACCTCATCTATAAGATGGGGATTAAGCCTCATGATGGACATGGACTATCTTGTATCTACCTCAGTGCTTAGTACACCGCCTGGCGCATAGTAAGGGCTTAACAAATTCCATCAAGAAGATCCTGGAAGGACTGGATGGACCATCATTTTGCTAGAAAAATGGGAAAATACATCTTGTACTCTGTCATCAGGGGACTCTCTTGGCAAGACCCATACCAGGTCACCTGGGCCCATAGTCACATTCGGCCTGGCACTGGACCTCCTTCCAGCTCCACAATCCTTCTAACTCTGGATTTGTTTCATCATCTTCACGGCTCCCTGAGGGCAAGAAAGAGTGGCCCCAACTGGGTTTCAGTACTCAAGGGGACTGAAGGGTAGGTTCTTGGGTCTTGAATCTCCCTCAAGTTGAGATTTTCCTACTGCTTTGCACCGCCGGGACAGGCAGTGATAATAATAATAATGATAATGGTGGTATTTGTTAAGTGCTTACTAAGTGCCATATGCTGGGATTGATTCAAGCAAATCAGGCTGGACACGGTCCCTGTCCTACATGGGGTTCACAGTCTTAATAACCGCATTTGACAGATGAGGTAACTGCGGCACAGATGAGTGAAGTGACTTGCCCAAGGTCACAAGGCAGATGTGGTGGTGCCGGAGTTAGAAACCAGAGCCTCTTTCCGACTCCCAGGCCCATGTCATATCCACTAAGCAATACTGCTTCTCTAACGGCTCCAGCTGTTGTCTGGAGCAGCTCCTCTCTGTCTGTCTCAATCTGTCGTGCGCAGCCCCTCTGATGTCCCTGAAACTCTGATCTGCTGCAGGGTGGGACCAGAGGCTCGAGAACAGAAAAGCAGACCCAGGCGGGGGAAGCCCAGAGATTCAGTTTCTCCATCTGCCCTCCAGATTGGGCGGATGCACGAAGGGCCAGCCAGACGGAGCGGTTTGTCACTCTCCGAGCTGCGTGGAAGCCAGACATCTAGAGCCTCCTGGCCAGAGACAGACCCAGCGGCCTCCGGAGGGCTGGGGAACGGGCGGCTAATGGGCTGCCCTGGTGGGATGGGTCCAGGGGAACCCCGAGCAATCCTCCAAGAGAACTCCTCCATGACATATGGGGCCAGCGCAAAGATGACCCTCTGGTCTCTAGTGGCCTCCTCCTCATGTGGGTCAAAACTGAAGAATCATTCTGGTACCCTGGGGTCAGCATCCTGTCCTCTGGGCGGTCTCTGAAAAGATGTTCAGATTTCTTAATGTCCACCCTGGGCAGCCAAGCTTGACCTCTTCTGGGAACCTCTCCCTCTGATACCGCTTAATAATCATAACCATGGTATTTTTCAAATGCTTTCCAAGTGCTAAGCACTTTACTAAGCACTAGGTATTTATAATGTAATTCAGGGCCAAACCCAGTTACTATATGACCTATGTCCACCAAGGACCTTATAGTCTTGATGGGAAGACAGATTTTAAAATAAACTGCAGATGGGGCAACGACAGCCTATAAGGATGTTTACATAAATGCTGTGGGAGTTGGGATAGGGTGAGTATCAAATTCCGAAGGGGTACAGACTCAAATCATAGGTGACGGAGGGGGGGGCAAATAGGGTGGAAAAATGAGAGATTAGTCAGGGAAGAGAACTTGGAGGAGAAACAATTTTAGTAGGGCTTTGAAGGTGGAGAGAGTGACGGTCTGTCACATATGAAGGGGGAAGGAGTTCCAGCCAGAGGGAGAACATGGGAAAGGGAACAATCACTCATATTGATCTTATTTATTGAGTGCCTACTGGGTGCAG
This sequence comes from Ornithorhynchus anatinus, assembly GCF_004115215.2. Classification (NCBI taxonomy): domain Eukaryota; kingdom Metazoa; phylum Chordata; class Mammalia; order Monotremata; family Ornithorhynchidae; genus Ornithorhynchus; species Ornithorhynchus anatinus. The sequence continues at coordinate 22,933,551 of NC_041730.1, forward strand.
AGCCCTGTACTAAGCACTTGGGCGAATAATAATAATAATGCCGGTATCTGTTAAGCGCTTACTATGTGCCAAGAAGTGTTCTAAGCTCTGGGGGAGATACAAGGTCATCAGGTTGTCCCACGGGGGGCTCCCAGTTTTTAATCCCCATTTTACCGATGAGGTAACTGAGGCCCAGAGAAGTTAAGTAACTTGCCCAAAATCACACAGCTGACGAGTGGCGGAGCCGGGATTAGAACCCATGGCCTCTGACTCCTAAACCCGTGCCCCTTCCACTGAGCTGCGCTTGGTAGACGTGTGTTCTCTGCTCACGACGAGCTTACGGTCCAGAGGAGCAATGGTGAGAGAGTCGAGATGAAATAGTTTGGCATTAGATGAGTGAAGTGGGCAGGTTGACTTGTAGTAGGCAATCAACAAGGTGAGGTAGGACGGGGAGAGCCGAAGGAGTGTCTTAAAGCCAACGACAAGGAGCTTAAGTTCGATGCTCAGAGCTGGGGCTGGGGGCAAGGCTGGGGGGGTGCAGGTAGTGGAGAAGGAACTGACTCCTTTTCCACCCACACCTGAGGGCAGGGAGTGGGAGGCATAAAGTAGATCCCACTCAGATAGGAAATCTCCAGACTATCTGGTCTTTCTTGGCCCAGCACGAATGGAGCCTTGGATGGGAAAGTTCAATGCTAGTCCAGGCCTGATCAAGGTGAGGCTTGACCTGAAATGGAAACCATCTTGGGGAGGGGGCTTGGGGCTGGGAAGGGCTATTGGGCAAATAGGACTGCCCCTGAAGAGTGGCTGGACATCGCGGCCCAACCCCACCCAGCCCCAAGGCCCAGGACCTGGGAGACCAATGACCAGGCCAGGCCTGAGCAAGATTGGTCTGTGGCTACCTGGTGAGCAACTGGCAGCCTCTAGCCCACGATTAAATTATTCTGCTTGTAACCTTGCCCAACAATGAGAAAGGAGTTTCATTAATCATCACTCCTCTTATCGTTTCTTCTCTTGGATTTACGTCGGGTCTTTTTCTAAAGCACTTACAGCAATGATCTAATTTACAGGAAACTCCAGTTACACCAAAGGGTTTCGGAGAAAAGGTCCTCCCTGAGTCCCAGGGGTAAAAGACACTAGCAAACAGGCTCTTTTCCCTGGCAGTACCACCTCCTTGGATGGTTGGGGATGGGCGAGGAGCTGGGGGAGAGAGGAGGGAGGAACTCAGGGTAGGGGGCTAGCCTCCCCCTGGGTCTTCAAGGCTTGCGGCCTCTCCTGGGTGCTTCAAGCCCTTCCCCAGAACCCTCTCCAGGGCTCTGTGTGGAGACATCATTTGTCCAGTTTCCAGCTGGTTTGTCTTCTGTCCTCTACTAATGTGGCACCAGGCACCTTTATGTTGACTAATTTTCGAAGCGCAGAAGCAGCTCTTTCTAGGGGAAAGAGCAGAGGCCCTGGGAGTCAGAACAGCTGGACTCCTCTGTTGGCCACTGTTGGTCCGGTGTGTGACCTTGGTCGAGTCACTTAACTTCTCTGTGCTTCAGTTTCCTCATGTGCAAAATGAGAATTCAATGCCTGTTCTTCTTCCTACTAAGACTGTGATTTCCTTGTGGGACAGGGATTGTGTCTGACCCGATTATCTTGCATCTGCCCCAGTGCTTAGTACAGTATTTGGCACATAGTAAGTGCTTTAAAAAATCACAGTTATAATTATAATGAGCAAGATCGGGGGATTATTAAAAGTCAAGGTGAGGAGAGAGAGAGGAGGAGATTGGGAACAGAGATGAAAGGAAACCATCACTGCTTGAGTGAAAGCCCCCTTCCCTGTTCCCACCCCACCTCCCTTTCTCACATTTTCCCAACTTATGGTATTTCCTATGTATTTGTTAAAGCTCTTACTATATGATAGACACTGAACTAAACACTCTGGTAGATTCAAGTTAATCAGGTTGGACACAGTCCATGTCCCACATGGGGCTCACAGTCTTAATACTCATTTTACAGATGAGGTAACTGAGGCCCAGGGAAGTAAAGTTCATTCATTCAATAGTATTTATTGAGCACTTACTATGTACAGGGCACTGTACTAAGCACTTGGAATATACAATTCGGCAGCAGAGACAATCCCTGCCCAATGACGGGCTCGCAGACTAATCCGGGGAGACAGACGGACAAAAACAGAACAACATGAACACGATAAATAGAATCAAGGGGATGTACACCTCATTAACAAAATAAATAGGGTAGTAAAAATCTAAACAAAGTGACTTGCCCAAGGTCACACAGCAGACAAGTGGTGGAGCCAGGATTAGAATCCAGGTCCTTCTGACTTTCAGGCCTGTGCTCTATCCACTAGACAACACTGCTTCAATTGTGGTTCCTATCACACTCCTTTCCTTATCCTCCTTATTCCCAATCTGTCACTTGAGTACATGTGACCGACGAATAAGGACAAATGGCCTGCGCTAATAGGAGGAAACGAGCATGCACCGGGGTCTTGCTTGACACCTCAAAACACCTAGTTCAATCTCCAACTATTGTCTGTTCACGCTGCTCCAGAACAGGGAAACCCATCACCCCCTGACAGTATATTAAGAAACTCGGAAAGTGTGTCTAGAAAGAGATGGGCAAAATTCGATGGACAAAAGAATTGCTTAGAGATGGGATCGATGGTCAGCAGGGAGGAGATGTGTGATACAGAACAGGGAAAACAATCTCAGAAAATCTCTGAAAAATCACTGCCAAGGAAAGTCATTTAAGTCTATTCAAGATCAGGAAGGGAAGAGGAGAAGCTCATTCCCCAACCAATCAAATGGGAAAACGATGAGGAGCTCCAGTAAGTGTTTTAAGTCTGGACAATTGAGGGGAAATAAAAGAAAGAAACAAAATTGTTTTCCTCAGGAAAGAAAAAAAAAATCTCATTTAAAAGTTAGTTCCCGTGGCAGTGTAATGTAATACACTCTCTGTCCATCTTCGCTACATCTCCGGAATAGCCGGTGACATTTCTAGCAAGGACCTGCCATGGGCTCAACTTCCTTTAATATCCTAATTAAAGGGTTGTTATTCATACGAGGAATCACTGTGGTCCAATTGACACACTGGAGAACATGACAAGCCCGCCCAGTCCCCTGACAGCGACGACTCCAGTGAGTCAAGCTGAAGTGAAAAGTTGAAACCCGAACACAAGTGAAGTGATTATGGAAGGCTGCTTTCTCCTGGCTGCCTGATGGGTGCTGACATGGGGCTGGATATGATTTAACCAGCCGCCAATGAGCATGGTGGGAGCTGCCTGGATTCTCTTTCTGCACACACGTGTTATGCCTCATGCATCAGGTTGAGGCAGTATGGACTAGGTTTCTATGCACACCAAATTAGGTAGAGGGTAAGTAATAATAATAATAATAATGATGATAGTAATAATTATGGCATTTGTTAAGTGCTTACTATGTGCCCGGCACCGTACTAAGCCCCGGGGTGGATACAAGCGCATCGGGTCGGGCACAGTCCCTGCCCTATCTGGGGCTCACTGTTTCAATCCCCATTCTACAGATGAGGTAAGTGAGACACACAGAAGGGAAGTAACTTGCCAAGGTCACACAGAAAATAGGTGGCAGAGCCAGGATTAGAACTCATAAGCTTCTGACTCCCAGGCCTATGCTCTATCCATCTGGATAATTTAGTCCATAAGGGACTTCCAACCTGAGAATTCATGCACCCTGAATGGGTCTTTTTTGGCTTGAATTATCCAGTTGAACGATCTACATGGGGTCAGTAAACAGGAAAATTTCCCATTCTTTCATTTCACTTGAGCTGTAAATATACAGCTACTAGGTGAAAGCGGAATAGAGACACTGAACTGAACAGCTTGGTTGTTTAGGGGCAATGAAGAGAAGAAAGAAAAGAAAGGAGAAAAAGAGAAGAGTGGAGGCAGAAAAGGAGAGAAAGAGGGAGAAGAAGAGAGAAAATATTTGGGGATTAGAGCGGTGACAGGAGAGAAGCAAGAGGAGGTTGAAGAAGAGATGGGAAGAGAATAAAGAGTGAGGGGAGAGAGAAGAGAGGGAGAGAGAGAAAGAGAGGAGGAGCTATGAAATGCACTGAGATTCTGAGAGAATAATCACAGCAGATACCCAGCGCTAATAAGATCATTTCACACAGAGAGGCAGCTGGAATGGCTGTCGGATGGTGAAACACACCAGGCAGGGGAGAGATTTGAAAGGTGGAGAGGGAACTCTCCACACACTTCGCGCGGAGCTGGGACCTGGGGAGCCGGGTAGGGGAGGTAGCTGCATCTCCGTGCGATGATTTAGCCAAAATTTCCAAGTTGTAATGGGGAAGGAGGGGGAGAAGTTTCAAAATCTGGAAGCAGCTGTTTCCTCAGCCTGAATCTGACTCCAGATGGAGAGGACTTTTCTCCAGGGACTCTGGAAAGGTGTTAGGAACATGAAAAGGACTTGCAGGGCTGGAGGAAGTCCTCAAAGGCAGGCTCCAGGCTGTGTGCGTGTGTGTGAGAGAGAGAGAGAGAAAAAGAGAGACATGGAGAGAGAGAGAGAGAGAAATGGAATCTACTTCAGTCAGGGCATGGCAGGTGGGGAAAAGTGGGGGGTTATGGGAAACCCTGGGAGAGACAGAGCAGAGCACAGATAGAGTCTGAATGGGAGGCAGAGTCAGCTCATCTCAGAGGTTTGGAAGATTGAGGGGCTGGGACGGGAGGATCTGGCTGAAGGCCCGATATCCCCGGGCTGTCACAGACCACGGATTTATAGCGTAATGGCTCCCATCCTCTAATCAGCCCCCTCTCCCTGTGCCATCAAGTGTGCCCAAAGGGTAGCCAATGTGATAGGGCGTAAGCCCTACCAAAATCAAGGGCGAGGTTGGATAAAAGGGCATTCTGCCAAACAAGGTCGCTGCTAGAACTGGGTTTTCCCAGAAGCGGGGGACCCTGGAGCTTTCTTAAGGGGGGCCTTGGAGGCAGAGTGGCCAGTCTCTGACCAATTGCTTGGTGGTTAGAATTCAACTGGGCTGTTGGAAAAGGGTGAGCTGGCCTCTGCCAGCCAGGTCTTGGCCCTCCCGTACACACCTCCTCTCTCCCAGCAGTTAACATCTACTGGGATGATCACAAGGAGCTGAATTGGGTTGGGATTCATTTTTCAGGGGGAGGGGTCGATGTAGGTCCTGAGGGTGGGAGGTCATGGGTGCCGTTAGGTGGGGGGCAAGATGGAAAAGGATGAGGACCGTAAGAAAGAAAAGCAACCGCTCAAGGGTGAGAATAGCAGAACTGGATGGGGGAGGGTGGCAGCCAGCTCGGGGAAGGGCTATGTACAGGATGAAACAAAAAAGCAACAGAAATTGAATTAAATCGAACTTGCACACACACAGAAAAATCCAACCACCCAGTGACACACACCCCGACGCACAGTCTTAACGTCCCAGTCACCCGTGCCTCCAGCTGGCTCCCGAATAAAACCGAGTGGTTAATTGTCAGCACCGAAGCCCCGCATCAATCCTCATTTTCAAGGATGAGAGCAAGCCAGATTGCCTCAGAGACCTGATGAAGGGAGGAAGTGAAGCCAGGCAGGCCCAGGCCCAGCCCTGTAAGAGGAGGAGGTCTCCCCTCTACTCCCAGTGAAATTTGGAGAGCGCCCCTGTTCTCACCCCCCAACTTCACAGAAATATAACCACCTGCTTGGAACCTGATAATGCTGACTAGAGATAGGAGCAAGAATCCCCCTGGTTTGGGAGTGAGGGGAGAGAGGGTGGGAGAGGGTGCAGGAAGACGCATGGAAGGGGGGCTTCTATGGGCAATGGCCATTCACCTGAACCCCCAGAACAGCCCAGAGCTGACCTGATTTATAATGATAATAATAATCATGTCATTTATTAAGCAATTACTACGTGCCACGCACTGTACTAAGCGCTGGGATGGATACAACCAAATTGGATTGGACACAGTCCCTGCCCCATGTGGGGTTCACAGTCTCAATCCCCATTTTACAGATGAGGTGACTGAGGCCCAGAGAAGTTAAGTAATTTGCCCGAGATCACACAGCAGACAAGTGGCGGAGCAGGGATTAGAACCTATGACCTTCTGACTCCCAGGACCATGCGCTATCCACTATGCCATGATTTGCCCATCGCCCTTGGTCCAGGGATGATCCAGACTAGTCAGAATTGACCAGGGTCATTGCTGCTCAGTGTGAACCTCACAGGAGAGAACTTGTCCTGACTTGGGCCAAGGTTTGGGCAGAACTGGACTTTCCTTTTCCCCGCTGGGAGCAACTCTCTGCTTTCAGATTCATTCACACACACTCCTGTGGTGTGATGGACTTTGCCTTAGATCTCTCTCTATCTCCCCTGGGTGAGATCGCTGAGGGTGAGGTGGCCAGGGTGAGAAGTTGAGAAGTAAAGGTTAAATTAAATACGTTCACATGCTTGGAAACCATCAGTGCAATTAATATCACACCAGCCTTCTCCATGGCAACACATCGATATCACCCGTAACTGAAAGTGGAGAGTGTTTCCAGACAGTCGTAGAAATAACCCAAACAAGGTGATCAAGCCAGGGTAAAGTGGGGAAGGGGAGAAAAGGAAGAGATAGGAAATTGTGATTCTTAAAAGAGCCAGCTTGGGGAGGGAGATTTCCAGAATTATTTTTTTTTTGGTGTGGGGATGGAAAAGTTGCATTTGGGGTTCTGAATGACACTGAAAGATGCAAAGAGACAGAGACTGACAGAGAGAGATAGAGTGATACAGAGAGAGATGGAATGATACAGAAACAGAGACAGAAAGGGACAGAGAGAGAATACCCACAGCACACAGCTCTCATTAATCAGTCAATCAATCAAAGGTATTATTTGGGCACTTACTGTGTGCAGAGCACTGTTCTAAGCACTTGGGAGAGTATAACACAACAGACTTGGCAGACATGTTCCCTGCTCATGAGGAGCTTGCAGTCTCCAAAGGGGGAGACAAAGATGTGTACATGATCGCCCAGTTCCTTGGTGAGACACAAGTGCGGAAATGGCAATAGCAGGGAAAATAGGGAAAATAGAGATGAGAGATTGAGGGATCAGGGGAGGCTTCCTGGAGGAGATGTGATTTCAGAAGGGCACTGAAGAAAAGAAAAGCCATGGTTTAGTACCTTTTTTTTTTAAAAAAAAAAGTGGCGGTGGGGAATGGAGAGCAGAACTGTGTCACAATCAATCAAATGTAACTAGTGCTTTCCATTTAAAAAAAATTTGGGAGTAACCAGGTTTTTGGAGGGAAGTAAGATGTATTTCTGGGAAGGTTCACTGGAGGTTTCAACTACTGCCATTCGTAATGGGTTCCATTCCTCAGTCAACTGATTGATTGATTTAAATGTTCAGTTTATAACATTCAGATCAATTTGATAGCTGAATCAGGGTATCTTCCTACCTCTGAGCTCTGGCTTCACTCAGCCTCAGCACAACAAAACCCTCCGTGGCTTGGAACTTCTCCTTCAGGGTGATCCTGGCTCTTGCCCTGCTGGCAAGTCATTCAATCGATTGAGGACATCTATTGAGCCCTCGCTGTGTGCAGAGCCTCGAACTAAGCACTTGGGAGAGTACATTAGAGCTCATATGTCCGATCCCTGCCTTCAAGGAGTTTACGATCTAGCAGGGGAGATAGACACTGAAAAAATTCCAGGTAAGAAGAAGTGATAGAGAGTAAAGGTGAATACAAAAGTGCAACATGGCGGGCTTTGGGTGGGGGACAGTGAGTATCCAAGCGATTAGGTGAGGCAGAGATTCTGAAGCAGGAGGTGAAGGGGAAATGGGATGGGGATAATGAGAGAGGAACCAGGGAAGGCCTTCTAGAGGAAATGCTTTAAGCCACTCGATCAGCTCTCCTCCTTACTTAGTCTCGCTCATCTCCCACTACGACCCAGCTGGCACGTTTCATTCCTCTAATAATGTTGGTATTTGTTAAGCGCTTACTATGTGCCGAGCACTGTTCTAAGCGCCGGGGTAGATACAGGGTCATCAGGTTGTCCCACATGAGGCTCACAGTCTTCATCCCCATTTTACAGATGAGGTAACTGAGACACAGAGAAGTGAAGCGGCTCGCCCACAGTCACACAGCGGACAAGTGGCAGAGCCGGGAGTCGAACTCATGACCTCTGACTCCGAAGCCCAGGCTCTTTGCCACTGAGCCCCGCTGCTTCCTCTAATACCAACCTCCTCACTATTCACATTCGATAGTATTTCTTGAGCGCTTACTATGTTCAGGGCACTGTACTAAGCGCTTGGAATGTACAAATCGGTAACAGATAGAGACAGTCCCTGCCCTTTGATGGGCTTACAGTCTAATCGGGGGGAGACGGACAGACAAGAACAATGGCAATAAATATTGGCTTTTTCCTTACATCCTTCCTCCTGCTTGGAACCGCTGCCTCCTTCATATTCAACAGACCAATGCTCTGGCCATCTTAAAAGCCCCGGTGAAATCTCATCTACTCCAGGGAAGACTTCCCTGACTCTCTTTTCCCCTTCTCATTGCTCCCCGGACTGAGTACCCTTCCATTTGAGTTTCCACCTTGTAAGCTCGCAGGCACTCACCCCACCCCTTCCTACCCAGCACCTGTGGCTATATCCTTAAGCTCAGTAGCTTTTCCTCCTACTTGTAATTTATTTTAGTGACTATCTTCCCCACTACATTGGAAGCACTCAGTACAGTGCACAGCACAAGGTGAGTACTTGCTACGTATCACGGATTGAGGATCCGGGCCCTTCAATCTGTGATACGTATCAAGTACTCACCTTGTGCTGTGCACTGTACTAAGTGCTTTGGAGAGTACAACAGAGTTAGCAGATACACTGTCTACTTTTTTTTAATGGTATATGTTAAGCGCTTAGTATGTGCCAGGCACTTTACTAAGCACTGGGGTAGATACAAGCTAACCAGGCTGGACACAGACCCTGTCCTGCATCGGTCTCACAGTCTTAATCCTTATTTTACAGACGGGAGGTGACTGAGGCACAGAGAAGTGACTCGCCCAAGGTCACATGGCAGACAAGTGGCGGAGCTGATATTAGAACCCAGGTCCTACTGAGTCTTAGACCCGAGCCCTAACCACTAGGTCATGATGCTTCTCTTCTAATTCCATTTTACTGTCCCAAACACTTCACACAGTGCTCTGGGCACAGTAAGTGCTCAATAAATATGATCGAGTGATGTGATTTCAGAAGGTCTTCAAAGATGGGGAACATAGCCGTATGCTGGGCGTGAAGGGGGAGGCAGTTTCAGAAGGAAGGAAGAGTGTGAGATGGAGGTCAGCAGAGAGAGAGAGAGAGAGAGCACTGAGAACAATCGCCAGATCTCTTGGCAAAAGACCTTCTTCCTAGATAAGCTGTGCTACGGATAAAGTGGTGACTTTCTCTTCCCTCTGGAGAAAGACAGCATCGCTAACTGAGCCTCAAAAGTCTCATTTCCTCTTAGAGGGGGCTGGAAAGCCTGGATTATTAGGATTAACTGCTCGGACTTGCACATAGCTGCTGGACTGTGCATAGGTCAAGTCTCCATCCCACCCGAGGCACCGGGGAGACACGGACGCTGGCGTAGGATCTCCTTTTTTTTTTTTTAAGGTATTTTTTAAGCGCTATGTGTCAGGCACTTTTCTAATCACTGGGGTAGATACAAACTAATCAGGTTGGACACAGTCCTTGTCCCACCTGGGAATCGAAGTCAATCCCCATTTTACAGATGAGATAACTGAGGCACAGAGAAGTGATTGGGAGTCTTTCTGACTCCCAAGTTTGACTCTATCCACTAGGGCACGCGGCTTCTCTTTTATCTGCCAAATATTTTAGGCCAAACCCTTGACCGCCGGGCTATTTTAACCCACTTGCACTCGTCTCAGGGGTCTCTTGGGTCTCCAGGGTGACGGCCGTGAATGAGAGTCACACTGTCTCCCTTGGAGCGCTGGTGGGCTGTGACTCACCATTCACTGCGACTGCTCAATAAGCTTACCTGACTCTTCCCTAAGAAGAAGTCTCAGAAGCAGGGAGATGCTGGGATGGGAAGGTGTCCGTTCAGGGAAGAGCAGGCAGAGAGGAAGTGGGGCGGTGGGAGTTCAAGGCCAAAGTTGGTCTAGAGCCACAGTCGGGAGAGGGTAGGATTGGGAGTGGGTAGGACTTCCCTGTTCTGACTCAGAAGGGTCTTGTTTCCATGAACCGAGATAACCACCTATCTCTCGCCCGGGAGGATAGGGAGGGGTGCGTGGGAAAGGGGAAAGAGGAGGATAGTTAACTCAGAGACATGCTGACAGCTTCTAAACCCAGCATGTAGGTTTTTTAAAAGGCGAAAAAGGTCCCGGTGGAACTCCTTTCATTTCTTCCTCTCCTAACGAACGTGCGTCGATGTGAATGATAATAAATCACAGGGATAACGCAACTAAAGAAGGGGGAGCAAGGATTCTCTGCTCATGACTCAGTACAGAGTAACCCCCACAGAAGCTGAACTGAGAGCCACAGTGCAGGGACCGCCGGCCACGGCGGGTAGAAAACTGAAAATCCGAGTCGTTTATATAAGGACTGTGGATTCTGGAAGAAGATCAGCTCGGGCAGCACTAAAATCAATAAATCAGTAGTAGTTATTGACTGCTTATTCTGTGCAGAGCACGGCATTAAGTGCTTGAGAGCGAGCCGATAGAATCAGTAGAGATGATTCCCCCACCTCGAGGTGTTTACAATCGAATGGGGCAGGCTGACGGTGAAATAAGTTACAGATTGGGGGAAGTAATAGGGTGCAAAGATACGTACGTGACCGCCCAATGCCTTGATGAGGCAGAAGTGCCGAAGTGGGAGTAACCGGGAAGACAGGGTGAAGAGACGAGAGATTTACGACGGGAGGCTTCCTGGAGGGGATGTGATTTCAGAAGGGAAGTGAAGACAAGGAAATCTGGGGTCTAGTAGATTTGAAGGGGGAGGGATGTCGAGGCAGTTGGGAGCTGAGGAGGAAAGAGGGATGAGAATGAGGCACAGTAAGTAGGTTGGCTTGAGAGGAGAGTAGTACGTGAAACTGTGGAGAGGGAGAGAGAGGAGAAACACTCCAGTCCGCACAATTCAGAATTTTCCGATATGTTCAATGTTTATTTCGTTACTAATAATTATGGTACTTGTTAAGAGGTTACTTTGTGCTAAGCACTGTTCTAAGCACAGGGATAGATATGAGTTGATCAGGTTGGCATAATCCCCGTCTCACATGGGGATCCCAGTTTAAGGAGGAAGGAGTAGGATTCAATTTCAGTCGTACAGATGAGGTAATTGAGACACAGTGAAGTTAAGTGACTTGTCCAAGGTTACACAGCAGGCAAGTGGTGGAGCTGGGGTTAGAACCCAGGTTCTAAATGTTCATAAAGCTGGTCCTAGGAGAAAGGTCATACAGCTTTCTCCAAAAATAAGCCCGACGTGGGCAGGGATTGTCTCTCTTTATTGCTGAATTGTACTTTCCAAGCACTTAGCACAGTGCTCTGCATACAGTAAGTGCTCAATAAATACGATTGAATGAATGAGAGGGAGTTGCTCTCAATCAACCAAACAGTGGTATTTATTGAGTGCTTTCTGTGTGCAGAGCACTGTATTAGGTGCTTGGGAGAGTACAATACAGTGCAATACAATACAAAAGTTGGTAGACAATCTCTGCCTTTAAGAAACTACGAGCAGCCTACCCTGATGAGCCCAGGAGCACTTGGGCAGCATGGCCTAGTGGAAAGAGCACAGGCCTGGGATTCAGAAGACCTGAGTTCTGATCCCAGCTCTGTCAGCTGCTTGCTGTGTGACCTTGGGCAAATCAGTAAACTTCTCTGGGCTTCAGTTACTTTATCTGTAAAACAAGGGTTAAGTATTCCTCCCTTTGACTTAGACTGTGAGCCCCATGTGGGACAGGGACTGGGTCCAACCTGATAAATTGTATCTACCCCAGGACTTAGAACAATGCTGGACACAAAGTAAACTCTTAACAAATATCTTCAACCCCCCCGCCCCCACGACCCAACACAGACCTTGGTTACAACTCAGAGTCTTTGGTCGAAGCCGAGTTCTTACCTCCCGAATGACCCTTTTAGTGAATTTGGTGATGCTAATGGTCCTCTGCTAAGTCAGCCTCTCCCCTGAGCTCTGATCCAAAATGTTGCTTCCCCATCTCCTCTCTGTGCCCCCTGTCTCAGCCAACCAACTTCTCTCTGCCTCTCTGAACTGCCCACGGGGACCAAACATCTCCCTCTCTCCCTCCTGAACGCCAGCCTTATGAAAAGAACAGATCGTCATCTGAGCAGTTGGGCCCTTACGCGACGTGCAGTGACACCACTAAAGATAGGACTCGTCAACCTGGGGAGTAAAAACCCTCCAGGCAAACTTTTCAAATAGAGCGGGAAGAGAATACGTAAAAGGGCCAGATGAATGGGGCCCATTTTCCATTCCTATTTTCTGTTACAAGGCGCAGATGGGGAACTACAAGGTAGTGGTGTCATCCTGACCCTCTGCTGAATGCTGATCAAGACTGTAACTTGCTCTCCACAGCTCACGCAATCCTTGGTCTCTCTGATGTAACCAGGCATCAAGGGCTACATTTGATCTGACGGCTATAGGGATTTAGGTGATTCCGATGCTGTTATTCTGGCAGCTGTGTGACTGAGGGCCCACTGGTTCAGAGCTGAGGCATGGGGCCCCAGGGATTTACCTCAGTTTCCCGCTGACTCCACCCTTATGAGTCCCACAGGGACTTGGATCCAACGCATGATCACAGGACCTGTGTCCATCTTTTAGCAGAAGCTTGTTTGAGGCCACCTGAAACTGGCGTGTCCCTCTGGTTGGGGGGTTGAGGGAGCTGACCCCTTCGACATGCTAGAGAGTCTTTGTGTGCCCTTTCCAGATTCCATGAAACTCAGCATCCGAGGAAAGCTGGGAGCTTAACCTAATGCACTGGACAAAAGGGTATTTAGTGCTATATCCATACCAGGCAGGGGAAAATTGCACTGTACCAAACAAAACCGGACAAATATCCGCCCGGGGTCTGAGACAATTTATGTGGTTTGTTTTTTTTTTGAAATCAAATAGCGTGGTTAAGCACTTACTGTGTGTCAAACACTGTTCTAAGCACTTCGATACAAGTTTATCAAGTTGGACACAGTCCCTGTCCCACATGGGGCTCACAGTCTAAGCAGGAGGGAGAATTGGTATTGAATCCCCATTTTACAGTTAGGGAAACTGAGACACAGAGAAGTGAAGTGATTTGCCCAGGGTCACCCAGGAAGCAATTGGCAGAGCCAGGGTTGGAACCTAGGTTCTCTGACTCCCAGGCCTGTGCTCTTTCTACTTCGCCATATGGCTTCTCCTGGTTCACGCCAGGCTTTCCCCCACTCTCTTCCCCTCGGGTTTGGGGATTCACCTGAGAAGAAGTGGCAGAGCACCAGGGGATGGCTTGAGGAAGCTAACAGTCCAGCTTAGGGCGGTGAGGGGCTAACAAGGACTTGTGCCTGTGTCAAATGCACCAGGGCCCTGCCTTCAGCCACGGAACTCAGAGCTTCACTCCTGCCTGGCCCAGCCAAGAGGGACTTGGACACTTGGAGTTGAGAAGTCTTGGAGGATGCCAATGCTGGTTACTGTTGCCCTCTAATTCTCTCCAAAGTAGATCTGGACCACCTCGCTGATGGGTAATCGTGTTTTCCCCAGTCTCTGTTGTTCTCCCAAGGAAAGAAAGATGGGGGCTGTTAGGAGGCCAGTCTGCTGGGGGGGCAGGGTGGTCTGTATTCCGCTAAATGCTGTCCACTGCTTCTCTAGCCCTACACTTCCCTGGGATGTGCCTGTGTGGGGTTTAGACTGTGTCGGACCGGGTTATCTTACCCCAGTACAGTGCCGTGGGAGCTCGGGCAAGTCACTTAACTGCTCCGCACTTCAGTTAACTCATCTGTAAAATGGGGATTAAGACTGTGAGCCCCATGTGGGACATGGGCCGCGTCCAACCTGTTTAGTTTTTATCTACCCCAGCACTTATTACAGTGCCTAACACACAGAAAACACCTTTTGGGTAAAATAGAAAAGTGCAGTCCTGGGTATAAAGCGAGTGCTTAACAATGATCATCATCATTATTATTATTTTCCAACAGTGATGTCCAACAAAGGCACTGCCAGTGGGCTCACTGCAGCAGACCAGATGGAGCCCCCAGGGTCAGAGCCCAAGCAGCCTCCTGCTCACCTCTTCCGGGCCACCTCCCTAGCTCATCGCACTGGGCAGACACGTGTTCTTGTGCGCTAGTGGATGCGCAGCCGTGGGTGGCCGGTCCAGGGGACCGGCACGCATGGATCCTGCCGGAACCTCCTGGGGGACGGGGGGCTTCGAAAAAGACGTCCCGTGCATTTTGACCAAGCCGGATCCCTTCAGGGTGCTTATTGGCCATGAAACGCCTTCATACCTCATTCGTTATCAGAGAGAGATGGGCGGCTACTTCCCTCGCCTTTCTTGTGTACGAGTAAATTAGTGAAAACCTCAGAGACTCCGTTTCATTAAAGGTGATGGAGCGAGACTGGCTGCTGTCTGGGCACAGCCATGCGGAGCAGAGCAAAGAGCGGAGCTCGGAGCAGAGCAGAGCTCGGAGCAGAGCGGAGTGTGGAGCAGAGCATGAGCAGCTGGATGTGCCCCAATGTCCAGGAGAAAGAAATGGGGATGAGGAGAAGCGGTGGACAGAGTCAGGCCAGGGAGTCGGAGGACCTGAGATCGAATCCCGGCATAGTCCCTGGCCTGCTGTGTGACTGTGGGCAAATCACTTAACTTCCCTGCGCCTCAGTTTCCTTATCTGTAAAATGGGATTCATCGACTGTTAGCGCTCTGATTTAGACTAAGAGCCTCATGTGGGACAGATGTTGTTCCTGACCTGATTTTCTTGTGCCTCTCAAGGTGCTGAACAAATATAGCAATTACTGCTTTTATTATTTTTGACTCCTTCCCCCCATGGCTTGAGGAATCCCTTCCGGAAGCCAGGAGATTAGGGACACCCAGCAGGATTCAGGGAATAGGGTAGGTCCTCCCTGGTGGACACTACTGCCTGGCTTTCCTCTTCTACCTCTTCCTCTTCCTCCTTCTCCTTCTTCTTTCCCTCCTCCTCCCCATCCTCCCGCCCCTCATTCTTCTCTTCCTCCCCCTTCTCTTGCTCCTCCTCTTCTTCCCCCTCCCTCTCCCTTCTCCTTCCCCTCCTCCACCCTCCCTCTTCATCCTCCTACTTTTCATTTACTGAGTACCGCTTTGGAGTTCTCAACTCCACCGCTCCACCTCATGCACCCTAGTAGCAACTAGATCCTTTTCTTGGAAGCCTGAGCTTTGGGTGTGTTATTCTGATCTTCCAGAGTGCTCCCGTCTGGAGCACCTGGAAGCCCAGACCTCCTGGATCCAGGCCCAAATATCCAATAATGATACCGGTCCCGGGGCACTGATTAAGCTTTTATTATGTTCCAAGCACTGTATTAAGTCCCGGTAGTTCTAATATAAACAGGACTGGCTACAGTCCCTGTTTCACATGGAGCTCAAAGTCCAAGTAGGAGGGAGAACAGATACTTGTCTCCTATGTGACCTTGGGCAAGTCATTTTACTTTTCTGTGTCTCGGTTACCTCATCTGTAAAATGGGATTGAGACTGTGAGCCCCACGTGAGACAGGGACAGTGTGTCCTCGTCGATTTCCTTGTACCCACCCCAGCGCTTAGTACAGTGCCTGGCACATAGTAAGCACGTAACAGATACCACCATCATCATTATTTTTATTGCATCCCATTTTACAGATGAGGAAACCGGGGCACGGTGGCAACAGGCCAGTGGAAGAGCTGGGATTAGAACCTAGGCCTCTGATGCCTAGCCAATGCTCTTTCCACTAGGGCACACTGCTCCTCATCTGCAGTGTTGGCTAAATGATTAGAGGCGTCTCAGAGACGAATGAGGCTCCCACCTCGACGGGCCTGGGGAGAATGTCCGAAAGGGAGGCCAGGGTTGGGGGAGAGCCAGAGAAACTGCTAAAAGGCGACTGTCCCCGTGAGGGAGAAAGCCGTCAGGTGGGGCAGGCTCCTTGGAATGGCAGAGAAAGAAAAGAAATGTGACTATAATTGCTTTCTTAGGCTTAAATTGCCACAGGAAGGTTGTTAGACATTGAGAAAGATCGGCCCATTGGGATTGTTACACTCCGATGGATCACTAGGAGTCTTCGTAGTCATCTTGGGAAGGATCGTGGCCCAGTGGATAGAGCGGGGAGTCAGAGGACCTGGGTTTTAATCCTGGCTCCACCATTTGCCTGCTGTGTGACCTCGGGCAGGTCGCTTAAGTTCTCTGTGCCTTAGTTCTCTCATTTGCAAAATGGGAATTCAATCACCATTCTCCCTCCAACTTTTTTCCCGGCTCTGCCCCTTGTCAGCTGTGTGACTGTGGGCAAGTCACTTCACTTCTCTGTGCCTCTGTTCCCTCATCTGTAAAATGGGGATGAAGACTGTGAGCCTCGCGTGGGACAGCCTCATTCCCCTGTATCCCAGCACTTAGAACAGTGCTCTGCACGTAGTAGGCGCTTAACGAATACCAACATTACTATTATTTACTGTGAGCCCCATGTGGGTCCTGATTATATGGTAATAATAATAATACTGATAATGTTGGCATTTGTTAAACGCTTACTATGTGCAGAGCACTGTTCTAAGCGCTGGGGTAGACACAGGGGAATCAGGTTGTCCCACGTGGGGCTCACGGTCTTCATCCCCGTTTTACAGATGAGGTAACTGAGGCACAGAGAAGTGAAGTGACTCGCCCACAGTCACACAGCTGACAGGGGGCAGAGCCGGGAGTCGAACCCATGATCTCTGACTCCAAAGCCCGTGCTCTTTCCACTGAGCCACGCCCCGGTGCTTAATACAGTACGTGGCATAGAGTGAGTGCTTAACAGATACCACAATTATTATTCTCTGGAGACCGTTGATGATTGCTTAGGGGTCATTTTTCCTGGCGGCCGGATGAGGTGATCTCCAGAGAAGTAGCTCTCTACTTGCCTCCAAGCAAGTGATGCAGAGTTGTTGCCGAGTCCGAATGCTGCTTTGGATCTAGCCCAGAGAAGCGGGTTTTCTGGTGCTCCCTCGTGTGATCCTTGAAAGGGATGAACCCTTGAATGTCCCCTCTAGGGTCTGGGAAAGCCCAGCCCGCATACTCAGAGAAGCAGTGTGGCTCAGTGGAAAGAGCGCGGGCTTGGGAGCTAGAGGTCATGGGTTTGAATCCTGGCCCTGCCACCTGTCAGCTTTGTGACTGTGGGCAAGTCACTTTACTTCTCTGTGCCTCAGTTCCCTCATCTGTAAAATGGGGATGAAGACTGTGAGCCTCTTGTGGGACAACCTGATGACCCTGTATCTACCCCAGCACTTAGAACACTCTCTGCACATAGTAAGCGCTTAACAAATACCATTATTATTATTATTATTATTGTTATTACTATACTTTGCTCCTATAACACCATCTCACTCACTGTGCTTCAATCTCATCTATCTCACCGCTGACCCTTTTTCCATGTCCCGTCTCTGACTTGTAGTTCCCTCCCCTTATACATTTGCCAGACCACCACTCTCCCAACCTTCAAAGCCTTATTAGAATCACATCTTCTCCAAGAGGCCTTCCATGATTAAGCCTTCTTTTCCCCAGCTTCCTCTCTCTTCTCTGTAACCTATGCTTTTGGATTATGTACCCTTCGGGCATTTGGTATTCTCCCCACCATGTACCTGAGAGGTAGCAGGGCCTAGTGGATCGAGCATGGCCCTGGGAGTCAGAAGGACCTGGGTTCTAATCCTGTTCCTCCACTTGTCTGCCGTGAGACCTTGAGCAAGTCACTTCACTTCTCTGGGCCTCAGTTACTTCATCTGTAAAACGGGGATTAAGACCGTGAGCCCCCCTGCCAACGCTTAGAACAGTGCTCTGCACATAGTAAGCGCTTAACAAATACCAGTATTATTACGTGGGGCAGGGACTGTGTCCAAACTTGTATCCATCCTTGTCCGTGATACAGTTCCTGGCACAAACTAAGCACATAGGAAGAGCTTAATGAATTCTGTGAAAAATCCAGAATTTATTTATTTACATTAATGTCTCCCCCTCTAGACCGTAAGCTCCTTGTGGGCATGGAACATATCCACCAGCTCTGTTGGACTCTACCCAATGCTTAGGACAGTTCTCTACACACAGTAAGCACTTAATAAATATGATTGATCGATTGATTGGGGCAGAGAAACGAACATCTCTCTGGTTTCCACGGTAACCTCTCCAGCTCTCTATCCCCAGTGCAGAGAAAATCATTCTTACTTCTCCTGGGTCTGTCCTTAGTCACTCCAATCCCACGCAGATGGGGGCTATTTATTATTTATGCATTTATGTGATTCTTTCCTTTTGCTTTATCATTTATATCTACACCGTTCCTCTTTTACCTTCCTCTTTTATGGCCACCTGTCTCCTTCAATCAATCAATCAATCAATCATATTTATTCAGTCCCCACTGGGTACAGAGCATAGTATTAAGTGCTTGGAATCATACAGTAGAAGAAGGCAAGATGCCTGATCAAAAGGAGTCTAGCAAGGAGGCAGACCTAAAAAGTATTTGTTTTAGTCACAAAATCATCAGATGGGTCACAGTCCCTGTCCCGCATGGGGCTCACAGTCTAAGTAGGAGGCAGGACTATTTTCCAGATGAGAAACTGAGGCACAACGAAGTTAAGTGACTTGCCCGAGGTCACACAGCAAGCAAGTGGCTGATGATATGTGTAATGACGCCTGTGAACTGCTATGTATAGAAGTGAACGGAAAGTAGTGGGTGTAAAGTGCTGAGACGATAGTGGGGGGATGAGGCCTGGGTTAGATCCACTGGAGCAGGTGGGATTTCAGGAGGGTTTTGAAGATGGGAAGGATGGTACATTTGAAGTCAATCAATCAATCAATCATATTTATTGAGCACTTACAGGGTCCAGTGCAGTGTACTAAGCATTTGGAAGCGTACATTATATAACAGAGTTGGTAGAAATGTTCCCTGCCCACAAGGAGTTTAGAGTCTAGAGGAGGAGACAGACATTAAAATAAATTTAAGGATATGTACCTAAGTGTTGTGAGGCTGAGGATGGGCGAATAAAGGGTACAAATCCAAGTGCAAGGGTGACGCAGAAAGGAGAGGGAGCAGGGGAGATTAGGCAGGGGGTGAGCCGGGGGTTGGAGGTGGGAGGGTTAAGATCGAGGCCCAGTGTGGGAAGGTGAGCTTGGGAGGAAAGGAATAGGATGGAGTGGTAAACTCTTGGAGGGCGGTGAACATGACTTCTATTTCTATTGTGCGTTTCCAAGTGATTGGCACAATATTGGACTCTACACACAGAAGATGCTCCATAGAGGCTGCTGACTCTGACCATGGAATTAGTTTCATTTCCTATGACACATGCATATATCTGTAATTTATTTATGTATTTATTTATATTAATGTCTGTCTCCCCCTCTGACTGTGAGCTCTTTCGGGCCGGGAAAATGTCTGTTTATTGTTATATTGTTTTCTCCCAAGCGCTTAGTACCGTACTTTGCACCCTGTTAGCGTTCAATAAATACCATCGAATTTCCTTATACTCAGTTGCTTCTCTTACTGCTAATTCATATAAATGCCTGTCTCCCCCCTTAGATTGAAAGTTGTGTCTACCGACTCTTTTGTGCTCTCCAGTGTCCTGACCAAGATAAGAGTTCAATAAATTCTACTGATTGATTGATTGATTTGATTCCCCAAACAGGCTCATGGCCCAGCCCTTCCTGGGTTGTTAGGGTCACACCGAGCTCCCGTTAGCTTTCCCTATTGTCCCACTGCTCTGGAAAGATGGATGTAAGTTCTCCAGCTCTCTGTCCGTGTTCGGTCAGACAGGAGTGAAGCTTATTTTCCTCCTCCCCCGCCCCCCCGGAGAGTGATTCATCTGTTTGGGAAATTGGAATCCAGGAAAAATGGAGAGAGACTGGGACAATCCATTCTCTGTGCACAGACCATTTCTGGAGGAACTTGGGGGTTGGCACTGTTGATTAGATCCCTCCCAGCCCAGGGCCCTAGGCTTGGAAGCAGGGAGAGCGAACCGGTGAAACGAGAGCTAAGGAGAAGAAATTCAGATCCCAGTCCACGTCGCAGCAGCTGGGCTGCCAAGAGGCATCCTTCCGAAAGCCACCAATATATTTCACGGTCCGTGACCCTGTCTCTCCGAATACAAAGTGTTAGCCCCCAGAGCCGGGTCTCATCAAAAACTCCGGCAGCGTGGCCATCCGCTTTCCATTTGGGAAAGAGGAGAAAAAAGAGAAAGGCCATTTCTGGTCTTCTTGCAAACCTTCCTTCCAGCTCAAAACTGTCCAAAGCCCAGCACGCAATAGGTCAAGGAATGCCCTGAGGAGGACGAAAAGTGTGAGTGATGAAAACGGGGGGCCAGATCCTCCTCCAGGTAGATAATTCCCAGCCTGACATGGAAAATGGTGTCCCGCTGGCTGGAAAGGGTCAATGTTCCTCAATTTCTGAATTTATTCCCCAGAGGCAGCTCTCTCACTGGCAGGCTCTGGTAGCATAGGTCGCAGCTTGGGGGGCGGTGGAGGGGGAAGAGGATTCCAGGTTTTAATGACTAGCTAGTAAACAGCAGCTAGATTTAGCCCTATGGACCCTTCTCTTCATCCCTATCTTCCCTCTCCTCCTTTCTCCCGCCCCTCAGTCTCCTTCCAGATGATTCTAGTCTGAAGCCTGGCTTGGAAAGATGTTGCTCATTGCTCTGAACTCCCTTGGAATTCAGCGCAGTCTTTGGAGGAATCATTCAAATTCCATCTCCCTCGATCCTTAAGACTCTGAGCCAGGTGTCCAGCGGAGAGAGGTGGAGACCTGAACCACCCTCCAGCTCCATTTTTCTACTCTCCCTCCAAGCTCGGGGGGGGGGGGGTCAAGGTTAAACCCCTGCAAAGTTGAGCTGCTCAACAATTGCGCTCAGCATAACCGATATCTCCCCTTCTCCCGGCAGCAGGTGGACCGGATGGAATAAATAAACACCACAGACCGGCATGGGAAACGGAGAACGGGCTCATTAGTCACCTGTCCCCAAGAGCAGGGCAATTTCAGGAAATGTCCATGCAGAGTTGGCTGGTGACTAATGAAATATAACCCTCAGTTCAGCAAAGTGAAAAGAGTCAAGTCACTTGTTCCCGGGAAGAGGAACGTTCCGTGGCTCCAGCCCTCCGTCCCGCTCGGTCTCCGTACTTCTCCTGGGCTCTGGATCCAGCACGTGTGATCCTCCCGGCTAGTTCAGCCGGCTCCCCGCTCTTCCCACCAGGACGGGCAAGGAGATGCGATGGCGCCTGGACAGGCTGAAAATTTGGGGACCGAGAAATCTGCACTGACCCCGCGGCCGAGATACGCTCCCCGGGATAGCTCCATCCGGAGATGGGACTCTCCCCGACTTCAAAGCCTTATCGGAGTCACATCTCCTCCAAGAGGCCTTCCCGGATTAAGCCTTCCTTTCCTCTATTTCCACTCTCTTCTGTGTCACCCTGACTTGCTCCCTTTATTCATGTAGCCCCGCAGCACTTATGTAATTTATTTATATTAATGTTTGTCTCCCCCTCTAGACTGTAAGCTGGTTATGGGCAGAGAACATGTCTATCGTTGTATTGCACTCTCCTAAGTGCTCAGTACAGTGCTCTGGACATAGTAAGCACTCAATAAATACGACTGAAGGAATGATTTGAACAGGGATGGTGGGAAAGGGGGAAGTAGCCTGGCCAGTGGATAGAGCTCAGGCCTGGGACTCAGAAAGACCTGGCTTGTAATCCCTGCTCTGCCACTTGTCTGCTGCGTGACCTTGAGCAAGTCACTTAACTTCTCTGTGACTCAGATACCTCATCTATAAAATGGAGATTAAGCCTGTGAACCCAGGTGGGTCATGAACCGTGTCCAGCCTGATTAGCTTGTATCTACCCTAGCACTTAGTACAGTTCCTGACCCAGAGTAAGCACTTCACAAATACCACAAAAAAACGGCTGAGAGCTGCTGGAGCGGATCTGTGCTTTGAGAATTTGAAACAGACCTGGATTTAGTGGAGTGGGAAATGGCGGGCAGGGCGGGCAGGGCGGGCTGGGCTCACATTCACAAGAAAGGTCCCCTCTTCGCCTGAACCCAGTTCCTGGGGCTCAGGTCTGGCCTCACTCCCACTATTTGGCTCTCCTGCCCAATCCGGCTTCATCCACTTCACATCGCTCCACGGTGGCTAACTCTGGCCCTGGGGGAGGGACCCAGCTCCGGGTCTCCGGGACCGCATCAGCCTCTGACAGTCCCTGGGGGAGACTCACCCTGGGCCCTAACCATTGCCCAAGGGCAGGCCGGGCTCCCTCCAAGCCTCCCTGGAACAGAGGAGCCAGTGTCTGAGCCAGGCCGGAGAGGACGTCTTTATGCCTGCCTTTCCTGGCGCAGTCGCTTGTTTAAAACCACCACTCCAGCTAGTTCCCAGGCGGCAGTGACCTCATCCCGGAGGTCCCCTAGGGCGAGCCGGCGCAGACGGCCTCCTGACACCCGTCCGGGCCTGAGGAAGAACAGGCCGGCCCTCGTGTTCAGAGGTGGAACGCGCTCCGGCTTGCCCTCCCTCCCTCCTGGGACCCGAGTCCGCCTGGCCTGGTTCCGTCAACATCCCTTCGTTTCTAAACTCTCCCTCTCTCCTCCCCCGATGAGCAGGTCTGTGCCTCTGTCGTAGCTTGTTTCTCCGCCGGCTCAGACGGCGGGCCGAGGGGGCCCAGCTCAGCCCTCCCACAGCTGACAATGCCAGGCGTTACCCCAGCGGCCCAAGGGCAGGTCCGGCAGCGGGCAGGTCCCTCACCACCCTCTCCCCTGAGTCCCCGGCAGCAAACGTGGCTTCTCGAGCACGCGGTGTGCCCTGGCTGAGAGGGAGATGAGGGACGAGAGACACCCGCTGAGGCCAGCTCAGAAAACTACGCGCAAAGCTCCCTCTTGGCTTCTTTTATAATCCAAGTTCCCAAGTTTCCGCTGCTTCCCCGGGGAGCTGTTCTTAGGACCGCATCTGCCTTCCCCACTGGGAATCATTCCCCTGGCTCTGAAATTCTCTCTTTAATTTCCTCCAGTGACTCCCCGTGAAGTCTCTTGACCGCAAAGTGACTCGTTTCCTTTTCCAGCGTTAACACCCTTCGGGTGTTTATAGACTCTTCTGACAGTAACGGGGTCTCCCAAGTAATAATAATAACAATACTGACTGTGGAATTTGTTAAGATTTTACCATAAGCCGAGCACTGCGCTGAGCACTGGGATAGATATCATTCAATTAGATCCAACACAGTCCCTGTCCCACATGGGGCTCACAGTCTAATGGAGAAGGAAGAGTCGTCTCCTCCCCATTTTACGGATGAGGAAACTGAGGCACAAAGAAGGGAAATGACCTTGAGTAGTGTCCCTCCACTTCTGCTCTCTAAGCCTCTCTAAATTTGACCCTCCGTTCAGCCCCCTCGCACATCTCACTGACCTCTTATGGTTAAGGTCTTCAGCCAGAAATGTGGGCCTTCCCCTTCAGCCTCCCCTTCCTTTCCCCAGTGATTCCAGCTTCCCTACCATGACATGGTCTAGGCCTCCTCCCCCCCCAGCACTTAGAACAGTGCTCTGCACATAGAAAGCGCTTCACAAATACCAACTTTATTATTATCATTATTCTTACAAGCAGATCAGGTTGGACACAGTCCTTGTCCCAGTGGGGGCTCACGGTTTCAATCCCCATTTTACAAATGAGGTAACTGAGGCCCAGAGAAGTCAGGTGATTTGCCCAAGGCGACACAACGGACCAAGTGGCGGAGCCGGGATAAGAACCCACGACCTTCTGACTCCCAGGCCTGCTTCACTACGCCACGCTGCCGTGTTAACTTCACACCCACTGCCTCTGCTCTGCCTTTGTCCATCCTCGAGAGTTTCTCTTGGATGAATTGGCTGGAACTTGTTTATGCCCGGGTCTCCTTTTCTTGCCCTTTTAAGCCTATTTCAGTTTCTTCTTGGTCCACTCAATGTATCTCACACGTCCTGACTTGGTGCCCTCTGAGGCGGGGGAATGACAAGGACTGTCCCGTGGGATTACTCTGACCCATTGCTGAAGTTCGGGCTGATGTGTAATGATCCTGCCGTTCCCAGTTGGTGGGAAGGGGGAGGAGGGGAGGAGGGGGACGGGAAAAAGGGCTCACCAAACCCTCCTCATCGGTCCGGCAGGCTGAGAGCAAAGGCTCCAGCTGTCACGGGGGTTTTCGTTCAGACCTGGCAAGTTCCTCGTGCCCCACTCGTGGGGAGAGGATGCCGAAATGAAGAGCCATGAAGACCCATTTCAGAAGCGGTGGAGGGACATTATGAATAAATCCCATAATTATCATTATTATTGACGACGGTCATTTCTACTCCTTCACCCCAGAGGAAAATACCAGGACCCACGGAGACAATGTGTGATGAGGGTCGGGATAACGTTAGATCAGGTGCAAGACCTAAACTCCAGCAGTGACTTTCGGTGTCACTTGGGACATGTTAATGAACTTATCAGTGGCTCAGTTTCCCCACTGTGTAAAAAACACAACACAATCGACCCGGGGGATAATCCTCCTTCCCTACTCATCATGGCGTAATGGAGAGAGCACGGGCCTGGGAGTAAGTAGGTCATTTGTTCTAATCCCAGCTCCACCTCTTGTCTGCTGTGTGACCTTGGGCAAGTCACTTCACTTATCTGTGCCTCAGTTACTTCATCTGTAAAATGGGGATTGAGGTGTGAGTCCCACACGGGACAGGGATTATGTCCAGTTAGATTTGCTTGTAACCAATCCAGCGTTTAGTACAGTGTGTGGCATATAGTAATATAGTAATATGGTATATTAACAAATACCGTAATAATAATTATTATTATTCTTAGTCCCGCCTTGGGGTTAAATGGAGATCATCTGGACAACGATACTCTGGATTAGAGCTCAAGGCCATAGCAGGAGGAGAAATAGTATTGCCTAGCGGATGGAACACGGAGCTGGGAGTCAGAAATACCTGGCTCTAATCCCGGCTCCACCACTTGTCCGCGGTGTGACCTTGGACAAGTCACTTCACTTCACTTCTCTGGCCCTCAGTTACCTCATACTACTAATGATAATGGCATTTGTTAAGCACTTACTAGGTGCAAAGCACTGTTCTAAGCGCCGGGGAGGATACAAGGCGATCAGGTCGTCCCACGTAAAATGCCCATTTTACAGATGAGGTAACTGAGGTACAGAGAAGTGAAGTGACCTGCCCAAAGTCACACAGCTGACAAGCGGCGGAGCGGGGATTTGAACCCATGACCTCTGACTCCCCAGCCCGTGCTCTTTCCACTGAGCCATCTGTCAAATGGGAATTAAAACTGTAAGCCCCATGAGGGACAGGGATGGTGTCTGACCTGATTAACTTGTATCTATCCCAGCGCGTTCAGTTCAGTTCTGGGCACTGCAGTAAAGACTTAACAAATACCTTTAAAAAAAAAAAAAAGAGGAAGGGGCTTTAAAAGGGCTGGCAGGAGGTTTGTAGAGGAGACTACCGAGATGTCAACTCTGCTCCTCCCCCGTCCCGTCCCATCCCCTCAGCACCGTACTCGTCCGCTCAACTGTATATATCTTCGTCACCCTATTTATTTCGTTAATGGGCTGTACATCGCCTTGATTCTATTTATTTGCTATTGTTTTAATGAGATGTTCTTCCCCTCGATTCTATTTATTGCCACTGTTCTTGTCCGTCTCCCCCGGTCAGACCGTAAGCCTGTCAGAGGGCAGGGACTGTCTCTATCTGTTGCCGATTTGTCCATTCCAAGCGCTCAGTACAGTGCTCTGCACATAGTAAGCGCTCAATAAATACTACTGAATGAATGAATGTTAACCACACTACCAGAGTACCACCTGGTGCATGGTGCAAAGTGGCTGGTTTTGTCTACGTTTCCCAGGAAGCATAGGGATATTCCAGGAGGAAAGTAGGTCCTCTGTCAATCGTAGGGATACCCCATCCATTTTAGGGAGCTTCCCAAGTAAGGACTCAGCCAGCCCCATAACAGAGAAGCAGCGTAGCTCAGGGGAAAGAGCACGGGCTTGGGAGTCAGAGGTCATGGGTTCGAATCCCGCTTCCGGCCGACCCCTGGCGGGGCCGATCCGAGGACCTCACTAAACCATCCAATCGGTAGTAGCGACGGGCGGTGGGTGTCAGCTGTGTGACTGTGGGCAAGTCACTTCACTTCTCTGTGCCTCAGTTACTTCATCTGTAAAAGGGGGATTAAGACTGTGAGCCTCACGTGGGACAACCTGATTACCCTGTGTCTACCCCAGCGCTCAGAACAGTGCTCTGCACATAGTAAGCGCTTAAGAAATACCAACATTATTATAACAGAAACACATGGTTCCCGGCTTCTTTAATCAGACCATCATCTTGGCCCTGACCGTCTTGAGCCCCAGTGGCTTTCAATATTACCACGTAAATCTCATTTATTCATTCAATACTTCAGCACTTTCTGTTGCAATTCTTTCCCATTTATGGATCAAATCCTGACACTGACCATTATCTTATTTGGGAATCTGGGTCAGCCACGGTCACTGGGGCCTTCACAGAACTCTCAGCTGGGTCTTGGCTGGAGTTTTTAAGCCCATACTTTCCTTGGATCGCCCTACATACCAGATGGCCGATTTGGGTCTTGGTTTGGGATTATTACGGCTAAATAGTCCCAATTTCGATCTCTGAGGAAAAAGTCACAGGGTTTAAAATTTTGGAGGTAAATGCCACGTCACTCTCAAGATATTCTTATTCTTAGGTGTAGGAAGGGAAGGATATGGAAGTAGTCTCCCCACCCTTCCTCCTGGGGGACACCTGGAATTCTGGATTTCAGGATGGAGCCCCATCCAAGTTATTCATTCATTCAATCAATCAATCATATTTATCGAGCATCAATAATAATAATGGTATTTGTTAAGTGCTTACTATGAGCCAAGGACTGTTCTAAGCGCTGGAATAATTACGGTATTCGTTAAGTGCTGATTATGTGCCTGGCGTAAAGCACTGGGGTGGATACAAGCAACAAATTGGGCTGGACACACCCTGCAAGGGGTTCACAGTCTTAATCCCCATTTTACAGATGAGGTAAATGAGGCACAGAGTAGTAAAGTGGCTTGCCCAAGCCCTGATGGTAGACAGGTGGCAGAGCCAGGATTCGAACCCATGACCTTCTGATTTCCAGGCCCGTGCTCTATCCACTACGCCATGCTGCTTCTGTGTGCAAAGCGCTGTACAATGCGCTTGTACAGTACAACAACAAACAGACACATTACCTGCCCACAGCGAGCTCACAGTCTACAAAAGTAGCAATAATAATAATAACAGTTAAGGATAATAATAATAATAATAATTGTCTCAAGTCACACAGCAGACAAGCAGGTTTTAGAATCCAAGTCCTCCACCATCCTGGCCCGGGATCCTTCCACTAAGCTAAGCTGCTTCTCAATCACTCAGCAAACCTCTAGGGCCACAAAGGGGGAAGGGGAAACGGCTTCAACCGGCTCTCTTTTCCAGCACCCTGGAGGCCAGGGCTGTGGAGCAGAGAGAGGGAGATCTCATTGGTATCTGACCCTCAAGATGATGATGATGATGATCATGCTAATCAATAATAATAATGGTGGTATTCGTTAAGCACTTACTATGCGCCAGGCGACTGTACTAAGCACCGAGGTAGATACAAGGTAATCGGGTTGGACCCAATCCCCGCCCAAGTAGGGCTCACGGTCTTAATCCCCGTTTTCCGGATGAGGTATCTGAGGCACAGAGAAGTGAAGTGACTTGGCAGAACCAGAATTAGAACCCAGGACCTTCTGACTCCCAGGACCGTGCTCTATCCACTAAGCCACGCTGCCCTCCAAGAGGAGGTAGAGGGAGGTGGGAAGAGAGGACGAGAGACTCCGAGAATAGAAATCCCCCGGATAACTTCATCTGGCATTTCCCTAGGAGAAATTTCACTCCCAGACAGGTGCAGGGTGTGGGGGGGCAGCCATCCTCTGCCAACCCCAAAAAAACCTCCTTCGTCCCGATACGTATTAGGTATGCCTCAGTGGGAAGTCGCTCAGCGTTCATTTTCCAGTCCTGAGAACTCTTATTGGAAGAATGAACCTCCAGGAGCAGAAACAATCAGGAAACGAGAGCAAGGCTAATCCATTTAAGTGAGACTAAAACGGCATTTATTATTAATAGTAATAAAAAATAGGCTTAACTAGTGATGCTAGAAATTATCTGCCGGTCAAGCAGAGCGCCGAGTAAGCGGCAACTGGCAGGCTCACTGGAGCTGGTGGTGTGGAAGAGAGGAAGGGGAGGAGGAGAAAAAAGAGGGGGGCGGGGAGGGGAACGGGGCCGGGGCCAGCCTGGGAAAAGGCAATACTCTCCATCAGTCCTCGCTCCGAGACACTCGCGGATTTTCACCGGCTTCACCCCGTCAACTCAGAAATCACAAAGAGCTTCAAGCATCAAGACATTCTCCTCTGTTCCATCTTCATCACTGCCAGATGCACGCACCCGCGATTAAAAGAATGGAGAAATAAGAAGCTTACAGATTCACTCTCCCCAGCTGACACGGAGACTCACTGCCCCGATGGATCGATGTCTTTCCGGGTAACCACCCACCCAAGGGGGGAATTGACACTCCTTGCATCCAGCTCCCTGGCTGTTTCATGTGGCTCCTCTTAGCCCCCAGCCACACCGTGACCCTCGGAAAGGAGAGGAAGCGGTGCAACCTTGTGGAAAGAGCACTGGTCTGGGAGTCAGAGGAGCTGGGTTCTAATCCCGACTCCATCACTTGCCTGCTGTGTGATTTTGGGCAAGTCAGGTCGTTTCTTTGTACTTCAGTTGCCCTATCTGAATGAGGATTCAATTCAAGTTCGCCCTCCTACTTAGAGTGGGAGTCCCATGTGAGACAGGGATTGTGTCCAACCTGATAATCTTGTATATATCCATGCTTGGGACAGAGTAAGCACTTGAAGATCACCGTTATTATTAAATTATTGTCTTGGAAAATACTGATTTCACCCCTTGTTGGGCTGCTTCTTTGTGATCTACGTTCTCCAGCTGCATTTCTGGGATTCTCCCCGGGCATTTCCAAAGAAGCCCTGGGGATAGGCTGGGATTGGTGTCTAGACTTCTAGACTGTGAATAATGCACTCAGTACAGTGTTCTGCACACGCTAATAATGGTATTTTTAAGTGTTTACTATCTGTCAAGTGCTAGTCTCAATCCTGGGATAAATACAAGATAATCATGTCGGATACAGTCCCAGTCCCACTCCCACTTGGGGCTCACATTCTAAGGGAGAGGGAGAACGGATATTTCATCCCCATTTTATGGATGAGGAAACTGAGGCACAGGGAAGTGAAATGACTTGTCCATGATTACATCACATAGCAGGTAAGTGGCAGAGCGGGGAATCGATCCCTGGTCCTCTGACTCCCGGGCCCATGCTCTTTCCACTAGGGCATGTGGCTTCTTTGGGGTTCTATGAGAACTGGGGTCAGCAGGGGGTTATCCGGCCCATTTATTCAATCTGTCACCAAATCCTGTCGGTTCAACCTTCACGACATAGCTAAAATCTGCCCTTTCCTCTCCAACCAAATGGCTACGATGCTGCTCCAAGTACTTACCCTATCCCGCCTCAACTCCTACATCGGCCTCTTCGTTGACCTCCCTACCTCCCGTCTCTTCCCCATTCCAGTTCATATGTCATTCCCTTACCCAGATCATTTTTCTACAGAACTTCTCAGTTCATGTCTCCACACTTCCAGAAGAACCTCCGATGGTTGTCCATCCACTGCTGCATCCAACAGAAACTCCTTATCTTCGGCTTGAAAGCATTCAGTGGGGTCGCCCCCTCCGACCTTACCTCGTTAATCTCCTACCATAGCCCAGGCCACACATTTTGCTCCTCTGGTCCGTGGTTGCTCACTCTGCCCCCATCTCATCTATCTCTTCACTGACCCTTTCCCCATAACCGGTCTCTGGCCTGGAACTCCCTCCCCTTCCATATATGCCAGAACACCACTCTCCCCACCTCTAACATCTTATTAAGGTCACATACCCAAGAGGCCTTCCCCAATTAATCCCTCTTTACCCCAACTCTCTCTCTCCCTTCTGTGTCATCTATGTACTTGGATCTGTACCCTTTGGACCCTTGGTATTCACCCCACCCTCGGCCCCATAGCGTCTACGTGCACGGAAGCAAGTGTTTCCTAGTGGATAGACCATGGGTCTGGAAGTCAGAGGAAAAGGGTTCTAATCCCAGATCTGCCACTTCTCTGGTATGTGATCTCAAGCAAGCCACTTACATTTTCTGTGCCTCAGTTTCCTCACATGTAAAATGGGGATTAAGACTGGGACAGGGGCTGGGTCCAACTTGATTAACTTTTATCTATCCCAGCACTAAGTACAGTGCCCGGCACGTAGTGAGCGCTTAGCAAACACTTCTCCCCCCACAAAAAATAGTTACTAATTTCTATTAATGTCCGTCTCCTTCTCTAGACTGTACGTTTGTTGGGGGCAGGGATCGTGTCTACTAATTCTGTTGTCGTGCACTGTCCCAACCACTTAGAACAGCGCTCTGCACATAGTAAGTCTTCAATAAATACCATCAATTGGTTGATTAACGGACTGGCCGGCTTGAGGCGCTGAGTTCAGAGGGCAACTCCAGGAGGAACCCAAGACCTTCCCCTTGGTGAAAATCGTTTGGGGCATCCAAATTTCAGCTACTTCAAGGTACCTAGGTAAGTCCTACGGGACTAAGGCTCATTCACCGTCCCTGTAGCACGGTACTGCGCTTGCCTTCCGCATGGAGAAAACTATGGAGCCTCCCAGCCATGGCCACCTAAGAGAGGAGCTCTCTCCCAGTGAAGCCAGGCCAGGAAGGCAGAACCTCTCCGTTCTCTGTCACCTGATCTGATCCCTCCCTCTCGGCATTTGAATACCTCAGCAAGAACCCTGTTGTGACCGACAGCCTTTTGCCTCTGTTTCCCGCAGAGAGCAGGTTGATTTTCTTAGAAGAAAGCTGCTGCTTTTTCTCCTCTTTATCTTCAGCTCTGTCTAATTTCTCAGCATCTCTGGGTTCTGAGCAGCTTCCCGAACCTGCTGAGTTCCAACGGGTCTTTTGGAAAATCCTTGTCATCGCCCTTAGCTCTTTCTGCACAATAATGAGGTTTCTCACCTCCCCAGGGCTTCCCCGCCTCTAATCGTTACTGCCTCTTGCTCTCTGGCTTAAACGTGGGGTTAAACTGGAAACAACCCGACACCAGTTGGAAGGATCAATACGCCTGGCTGCAGAAGGATGGGGTCTGGAGACACAAGAAACCGAAATCCGCTTAGGCGACGGCAAAGGGAGAGTGGCAGCGTGAGGTTCTCACAGTCATCCTCTGATCTGGGCCGCAGCTGTGTCAGAGACAGGATTACTTCTCTGGCTGGGGAGGGAGCAGACGGGACGGGGTTGGGGAGGAGCAGAAAATGAAATTCTGCCTTTGTGTCCTGCCCAACTCTGGCTGGCTCCTTGAGTTTGGTCCCCTAGCAGCATCTTGGCATACGGGAGAGATCCTTTCTGGATCCCCCAGACCTCTGGAGGGAAGATCTGTGGAAGGAAAGGGGTTTAGGGAGTCACTTCTGGCGGCCAGGAGGAGAGCACAGAGCCAGGAGCCACCTGCTAGCGGTGGGCAAGAAGAAGCCACTCCGATATCATAAGCCCCATGCTCACTTTATTTTTTTCATGGTATTTGTTAAGCGCTTACTATGATGCAATCCATGTCCCACACGGGGCTCCCAGTCTTAATCTTGAGGACCAGCATGGCGTAGTGGATAGAGGCCGGGCCCGGGAATCAGAAGGTCATGGGTTCTAATTCCCCCTCCGACACTTGTCGCCGCGTGACCTCGGGCAAGTCACGTCACTTATCTGTGCCTCAATTACCACATCTGCAAAGTGGGAATTGAGACTGTGAGACCCACGTGGGACGGGGACTGTGTCCAACCCAATCTGCTTGTATCCACCCCAGCGCTTAGAACAGTGCCTGGCACATAGTAAGTGCTTAACAAATACCATAATTATTATTAAGCCCCATTTTACAGATGAGGTAGGTGAGGCCCAGAGAAGTGAACTAACTTACCCAAGGTCACACAGCAGACAAGTGACAGAGCTGGGATTAGAACTCAGGTCCTTCTGACTCCCAGGCCAATACCCTATCCATTAGGCCATGCTGCTTCCCTTTGTGGCCCGACTCAGACACAGATGGATTTAATCAGCTCAGCTGATCTGAAAAGATTTTGAAGGTGGAGGTAAGGGAGGCCAAATCTTCTGGACCTGCGTTGGAGCCCGTGTCGCGGAAGACACGGGAGAGGAGAATAGGGAACTGAGCTAGAGGTGCCCACTTCAGCCTTGGCAGTTTCCTGCTTCCTCTCCGCCCCCAACCCTTACATCTGATTAGGGAGGGGGCACAGAAGCAGAAACCCATGCTCTTGGCCGGCTCTCCGCTTGGTGCCGTGCCGAGAGCCAAATAGGACATTTGTGTATTTCATGATTATAATTTTATTGACAGACAGAGATATAACAGTTAAATCTAATGCATCCCAAAGGGTTGATAATTGGATGTAGACTGTATTCTGGCAGGAGGAGATATGTCTTAAATGCATCTAACTCTCAGAAATAGACTAGACTGTGATGGGTCGGAAGGTAGAGGAGGGAGAATTATGTAGCAGGGAGGAGTAGAAAGCAAACTTTCCTTCTGTCATTCCCTGCGTAAACTGCATCAGCCCCACACCACCATATTGCTCGCTCCAAAGCTTGAAGCGGACAGAGGAAAACGAGGTGGCGGTTACCGTGACCAGATGGTGACGTGTTCTGGCTCTCCTCCGTCTCACCGAGAGAGCCGTTCATTGAGCATTCTCTGTGCACCTCGCCGCCCCCCCCCCCCGCATCCCTGGATGGATATTCAGCGTACCCAAGATAGATGCGGGCTTGTGGCAGAAGGCAGTGGAACGTCTCTCCTTCGCCTCCCTCTCTCCCTTCAGTGACTCAAAATGGGAAGCAGGGTGGACTAGTTGGAAAAACACAAGCTTGGGCGTCAGAGACCTGGTTTTTAATCTT
Organism: Ornithorhynchus anatinus; assembly: GCF_004115215.2. Lineage (NCBI taxonomy): Eukaryota > Metazoa > Chordata > Mammalia > Monotremata > Ornithorhynchidae > Ornithorhynchus > Ornithorhynchus anatinus. The sequence goes on from NC_041730.1 coordinate 22,966,704, forward strand.
GGGTCTGGCACTCGCCTGCTGCGTGGCTTTGGGCAAATCACTTAACTTCCCTATGCCTCAGTTTCCTCAATTGTAAAATGGGGATTCAGTACCTGTTCTCGCTCCTACTTAGACTGTGAGCCCCAAGTGGGACAGGGCTTTTGTCCAACCTGATTAACTTCTTTGTACCCCAGGACTTAGAACAGTGTTTGACAAACAGTAAGCTCCTAACGATTTTATTATAATTATCATCATCCTCACCATTATAATTATTATCATTACAGTCCTGTCTGGAGGTCACCTGACCTCTTGAGGTCACTTTAGGCTTGAGGTGAAGATGGCTTTGGCCACAGAGAAGTCCCGGATCCTAAGGAATGCTGCCCCTCTCTTGCAGATCAGCCGGAAGCTTATTTATTGGAGTTTTCTGAGATATTTCGGGAGGCCCGGATGGACGGATGCCCGGATAGAGCTCTTGGGTCCCCGTCTCCTAGTTTGGGCCGGTCTTAAGCCAGATAAGCGGGTGGTTGAGTCAAGAGCCTCTGAGGAGTGCCTTTCTACCTGACAGAGGCCTTCCCAAGAGTTGGACCCCAAGACCAGCCTTCAGGCTCCTTGGATGAAAGAAGTGTTCTTGTTGTAGTCCTTATCGCCTCGCTGACTTACGGTGCGTGAATCTAGGAGGGGTGCAGAGCGCCATAGTGCTCAACACTCGGCATGCAATTATGCAGTAACGCAGATAATAACTCGGGTGGTGAGACACCTCAAGATGTCACACCGCGGCAATTTCATTGAATGATGTGACCCAGTGCAACTTGCGACAACTCCCAGCCAATCACACGGAAACTCCCCACCTGCACAGCAAATGCGGAGCATATAATCCTGAGAGAAGCAGGGATCTCGGACGGCTGTAGAAGACTAGAGTCCCATGCTGAATTTCCGAGCTCCTCCAGGGGTCTGGAAACGCCTCCCTCAACTCATGACTCGGATGTTTGCCAAAAGAAAATGAACCTGGCATTTTTTCTGCATTATTATTATCATTATTATATTTGTTAAGAACTTACTACGTGTCAAACACTGTTCAAAGTGCTGAGATAGATACCAGTAAATCCGTTCGGAGACGGTCCCCGTCCCGCATTGGGGCTCACGGTCTAAATAGGAAGGAGAACAGGTGTAACCTCCCCATTTTACAGTTGAGGAAAACGAGGCCCAGAGAAGTGACCTGATTTGTCTAAGGTCACACAGCAGGCAAGTGGCAGTTTGTAGGCAGAGGTTAGCAGGCCCAGTGACAGAGCTTCGGGGAGACGGGCGCATCTGCAATCCCCAAATAATACAAGCCCAGGCCAATCCAGGCAACGGGAAGGAGTAGGTGTTTTTTTCAAGAAGGCTGTCCCCTCTCAAGCCAAATGACGTCTTTCAAATGCCGCGGTCCTCTGGAGAGGAGAAGGAGAGGCTTGAGAGCACGCCCCTCTGAGTTTGGACTGTGCCACGGAGAAGTCCAGAGCCCATATCCTGATGGCCCTATCGGGACGGAATGTGAAATACTGGCCGTGATTCACCAACACCTTTCCTCCCTCCCAAAGGGAACAAACTTCACAGCTCAGCTCAAACTTCCTCTGACGCCCTGTCGGGCCCGGCACAGGAACCGGTGGCGTCCTCGTCGTAAAAGATAGCCCTTGGACCTCCCCTCCAGCCCCATGCTGCTAAAGAGCACATTTACACGCTCCCCACACGCGTAGTAAAATCCCAATCTGCCAAGCGGCTTTATCTGTTTTCTCCACCGTGTTGCCATTCGCTTTCAGCGAACAGCTGGACCGCAGGGGTTTCTGCTCCCCTTACGAGACTCCTGTCCCTGTTAGCGAGTATCAGTTGAGCTAATGGAGAAGTGGCAAGCGCGGTGGGTTGGGAGGTGGGGGGGGGCCGATGAGGACTTCTGAACCATTTACAGGTCTTTCGGAGTCACAGCGCCAGACGTGGAGAACACACACACACTTCGGAGGGGGCTCCCTGCCTGCCGGTCCCTGGCCCCGAGCCAGGTTTCCACCCCCTTCCCCCACAACAAGTCATAAGCTCCCAGCTCCACTCTGAAATTAGCTCTCCCCTCAACCATCCCGGGGAGCGTTAGCAGTAAAAAAATCTACAAGCTGGGAGGAAGGAGTAGCTGTGAAAGGAGTGGAGGGGAATGGGCCGATGCAGATCCGTGCTCTAGAGACACCCCTGGAACCCTGGCCCTGAGATTCTCACCCCACCCCCCGCCGGAGATGCCCTGAGATTCTCACCGGGGAGATGCTCAGCTCCCTTTGCACTATCTGTGAAAGTGGGAGGGAAGGAGGGAAGGGAGGCCACCAGTCAGGTTCAGGTATTAATAATGATAATAACGTTGGTATCTGTTAAGCGCTTACTATGTGCCCGAGCACTGTTCTAAGCACTGGGGTATACAGGGTAATCAGGTTGTCCCACATGAGGCTCACAGTCTTAATCCCCATTTTACAGATGAGGTAACTGAGGCTCAGAGAAGTGAAGTGACTTGCCCACAGTCACCCAGCTGCCAAGTGGCACCGTGGATGGCACGACCGTCCTTCCCATCTCTCAGGCCCGCAATCTCGGTGTCATCCTTGACTCGTCCCTCTCGTTCACCCCACACATCCTATCCGTTACCGAGACCTGCCGGTTTCACCTCTACGATATCGCCAAGATCCACCCTTTCCTCTCCACCCAAACGGCTACCTTACTGTTACGGGCTCTCGTTATATCCCAGCTAGACTACTGTGTCGGCCTTCTCTCTGACCTCCCTTCCTCCTCTCTCGCCCCGCTCCGGTCTATTCTTCACTCCGCCGCCCGGCTCATCTTCCCGCAGAAACCATCTGGGCCTGTCACTCCCCTTCTTAAACAACTCCAGCGGTTGCCTATCGACCTCCGCTCCAAACAAAAACTCCTCACTCTAGGCTTCGAGGCTCTCCGTCACCTCGCCCCTTCCTACCTCTCCTCCCTTCTCTCTTTCTACCGCCCACCCCGCACGCTCCGCTCCTCCGCCGCCCACCTCCTCGCCGTCCCTCGGTCTCGCCCATCCCGCCGTCGACCCCCGGGTCGCGTCCTCCCGCGGTCCCGGAACGCCCTCCCTCCTCACCTCCGCCAAACTGATTCTCTTTCCCTCTTCAAAACCCTACTTAAAAATCACCTCCTCCAAGAGGCGTTCCCAGACTGAGCTCCTCTTCCCCCTCTACTCCCTCTGCCATCCCCCCTTTACCTCTCCGCAGCTAAAGCCTCATTTTCCCCTTTTCCCTCTGCTCCTCCACCTCTCCCTTCCCATCCCCACAGCACCGTACTCGTCCGCTCGACTGTATATATTTTCGTTACCCTATTTATTTTGTTAATGAATTGTACATCGCCTCGATTCTATTTAGTTGCCATCGGTTTTTACGAGACGTTCTTCCCCTCGACGCTGTTTATCGCCATCGTTCTCGTCTGTCCGTCTCCCCCGATTAGACCGTAAGCCCGTCGAACGGCAGGGACCGTCTCTATCTGTTGCCGACTTGTTCATCCCAAGCGCTTAGTACAGTGCTCTGCACATAGTAAGCGCTCAATAAATACTATTGAATGAATGAATGAAAGTGGCAGAGCTGGGATTCGAACCCATGACCTCTGACTCCCAAGCCCATGCTCTTTCCACTGAGTCACGCTGCTTCTCTTATTATTGGACTGTGTCCAACCTGATTAGCTTGTATCTACTCTAGCACTTAGTACAGTCCCCGGCACGTAGTAAGCACTTAACAGATACCGTTAAAAAAAATCCCCCCAATAGCACTCATGTCCATAGCCATACACTCCGTTGCTCTCCCTGCCTGCAATTTATTTTAATGTCCGCCTCACTCGCTAGATTGTAAACTCTTGGAGGACAGTGATCTCGTGCTTACTCTATTGTACTATACTCTCTTGGGAAATTCCTTCATCTCTGTGCCTTTGTTTCCCCAAATGGGGACTGGGGCTAAGAATACCCGTCTTCCCTTTGCCCCTGGGCAGGGACGCTGGGAGAATAAGGGAGTTGATCCAAGTCCCCTCCATTTCCAAATGGTTTGGAGAGAGTCCAGTGGAAAGAGCCCGGGCTTGGGAGTCAGAGGTCATGGGTTCGAATCCTAGCTCTGCCACTTGTCAGCTGGGTGACTGTGGGCAAGTCACTTCACTTCTCTGTGCCTCAGTTCCCTCATCTGTAAAATGGGGATGAAGACTGTGAGCCCCACGTGGGACAACCCGATTCCCCTGTATCTACCCCAGCGCTTAAAACAGTGCTCTGCACATAGTAAGCGCTTAACAAATACCAACATTATTATTATTATTCTTTCAGAACTAAATAATGCCACAACTCATTAAGTCTGTCTCAGCTCCCCCTGCACCCCCATCTCAGAAAGATCTCAACCTTCCCCATATTCAAATCCCTCCTAAAATTCCACCTCTTCCAGGAAGGTTTCCCCCATGGATCTCCCAGAACACTGAGCCACCTCATTACCTCCCCATACTTTTTTTTAACGCTGATCATTAAGCATTTATTCTCCTCCCCCTCCCATCCCCTAATTGTAGGTGTTCCTCAAGGGTCAATTCTTGGTCCCCTTCTGTTCTCCATCTACACTCCCTCCCTCATTCGCTCCTATGGCTTCAACTAGCATCTATTCACAGAGGACACCCGAATCTCCATCTCCTCCCCCGTTCTTTCTTCTTCCAGGCTCGCATCTCCTCCGGCCTTCAGGACATCTCCACCCGGATGTCCGCCCGCCACCTACAACTCAACGTGTCCAAGACCGAGCTCCTTCCCTTCCCTCCCAAACCCCGTCCCCTCCCTGACTTTCCCGTCACTGTGGACGGCACTACCGTCCTTCCCGCCTCACAGGCCCGCAACCTTGGTATCATCCTTGACTCCGCTCTCTCATTCACCCCACACATCCAATGTGTCACCAAAACCTGCCGATCTCACCTTCACGACGTCGCTAAGATCGGCCCTTTCCTCTCCATCCAAAGCACTACCTTGTCGGTACAATCTCTCATCATGTCCCGACTAGCTTACTGAATCAGCCTCCTTTCTGATCTCCCATCCTCCTGTCTCTCCTGCTTCATTCTAAACTTCATTCTGCTGCCCGGATTATCTTTCTACAGAAACGCTCAGGGCATGTCACCCCCCTCCTCAAAAATCTCCAGCGGTTGCCTACCAACCTTCGCATGAAGCAAAAACTCCTCACTCTTGGCTTCAAAGCTCTCCATCACCCCGCCCTCTCCTACCTCACCTCCCTCTCTCCTTCTACAGTCCAGCTCGCACACTCCGCTCCTCTGCCGCTCGCTTCCTCGCTGTGCCTCGTTCCCACCTGCCCCACCGTCGACCCCTGGCCCACGTTTTACCTCCGGTCCGGAATGCCCTCCCTCCTCACATCTGCCAAACTAGCTCTCTCGCCCCCTTCAAACTCCTACTGAGAGCTCACCTCCTCCAGGAGGCCTTCCCAGACTGAATCCCCCCTTTTCCTCTCCTCTTCCTCCCCTCCCCATTGCCCCTACTCCCTCCCTCTGCTCTACTCCCTTCCCTGTCCCACAACACTTGTGTACATTTGTACGTATTTATTAATCTATTTATTTTATTACTGAGGTGTATATATCTATAATTCTATTTATCTATTTTGATGCTACTGATGCCTGTCTACTTGTTTTGTTCTGTTGTCTGTCTCCCCCTTCTAGACTGTGAGCCCCTTTCTGGATAGGGATTGTCTCTATCTGTTGCCGAACCGTACTTTCCGAACGCTTAGTACAGTGCTCTGCACACAGTAAGGGCTCAATAAATACGACTGAATGACCGAACGGATTTACCAGGTGCCAAGCACTGCACTATCCCTTCAGGCAAATCGAACAGGGACCGTGGCTAAATCCCAACAAGAACAGTGGTATTTATTGAGTCCTTACTGTGCACAGAGCACTGTGCTAAGCACTTGGGAGAAGACATTCCCTGCCCACAACGAACTTACGGTCTAATGCGAGAGCCAGACGTGGACATCATAATTTATATTATATAATTCATCGATAGGTACGTAAGTGCTGTGGGGCTTAGGGTGTCCCATCTGTGTATTCTCGCCCAGCGGGACTACAGTGCTCTGCGCATTGTAGCTGCTCAATATATTCCATTTTTTCTACTACTACCAGTACAACTATTGCTCTCTTTAGCACGCGTATATACGTAAATATTCATTCTGATATCATTTTTATCTCTCCCTTTAGAGCGTAAGCTCCTAAGCGCCGTGGCTCAGTGGAAAGAGCCCGAGCGTGGGAGTCGGAGGTCATGGGCTCGAATCCCAGCTCCGCCACTTGTCAGCTGTGTGACTGTGGGCAGGTCACTTAACTTCTCTGGGCCCAAGTTCCCTCCTCTGTAAAACGGGGATTAACTGGGAGCCTCACGTGGGACAACTTGATTACCCTGCATCTACCTCAGCGCTTAGAACAGTGCTCTGCACATAGTAAGCGCTTAACAAATACCAGCATTATTATTATGGGCAGGAAATGTGTAACACCTTCAGTCTGTTCTTCCCAAGAAGTTAATACAGTGCCCAGAGCCAAATGAGCATCAGATATCTGTTACTATTACTATTAATAATAATTGTAGTATTTTCTATGGGCTAAGCACTGGTCTAAATGCCGGGGTAGATAAAAGGTAATGAGGTTGTCCCACGCGGGGCTCACGGTCTTAATCCCCATTTTAGAGATGAGGAAACTGAGGCACAGAGAAGTTAGGTGACTTGCCCAGGGCCACACAGCAGACACGCGACAGAGCTGCGATTAGAACTCAAGTGCTACTACTATTACTACTACTAATAATCACGGTATTTGTTAAGTGCTTACTGTGTGCCAAGCACTGTTCGTGCACTGGGGTTGATATGCGGTAATCGGGTTGGGCACAGTCCCCGTCCCACACGGGGCTCACGGGCTTCATCCCCATTTTGCAGATGAGGGCACTGAGGTCCAGAGAAATAAAGTGACCAGCCCGAGGTCACACAGCAGACAAGTGGCAGAGCAGGGATTCGAACCCAGGTCCTACTTCTCACACTGCTGTTGCTTCTTCTATTACTTCCTACAACCTCGTCCACTCCTCAGTGAGGGTAAGTAAGCCATGATCCTGGAAAAGTCTGGGGTATTCCTAAAATACACAGTCAATCCATCGCATTTATCGAGTGCTTACTGTGCGGAGCGCACGATACTACTTGCTTGGGAAAGTACAATAAAACAGAGTTAGTAATAATAATGATGGTATGTGTTAAGCACTTACTATGTGCCAAGCACTGCTCTAAGGACCGGGTTATACACAGGGTAATTCGGTCGTCCCACGTGGGGCTCACGGTCTTAATCCCCATTTTACAGATGAGGGAACTGAGGCACAGAGAAGTTAAGGGACTTGCCCAAAGTCACCCAGCTGATAAGTGGCGGACAGGGATTAGAACTCACGACCTCTGACTCCCAAGCCCACGCTCTTTCCACTAAGACTTGCTGTTTCAATACATTCCCTGCCCACAGGGAGTTTACAGTCTAGAGGGGGAGACAGACATTAAATACGTAAATTACGGATATGAGCGTAAGTTCTGTGGGACGGAGGGTGAGGTAAATATCAAGTGTTTAGCGGCGTGGCTCAGTGGAAAGAGCCCGGGTTTGGGAGTCAGAAGTCGTGGGCTCGAATCCCGGCTCTGCCACTTGTCGGCTGTGTGACTGTGGGCAAGTCACGTCACTTCTCTGGGCCTCAGTTTCCTCATCTGGAAAATGGGGATCAACTGTGAGCCTCCCGTGGGACGACCTGATTCCCCTGTCTCTCCCCCAGCGCTTAGAACAGTGCTCTGCACATAGTAAGCGCTTAACAAATACCAACGTTATTACTACAGATCCAAGAGCGTAAGCGACACAGAAAGGAGAGGGAGCAGGGGAAATGAGGGTTCAGCTGGGGAAGGATCTAAGAAGCGTTTTGAGCTATTTAGAAAAAAGGCTCAGTTCAGGGTCAAATTGATACTTTGTTTTTTAGCTCTCAAGGGTGTAGCAAAACCCCTTTGGAAACCGCGGAGGGGAGAGCCGTCTCCCTCAGTCCTGTCCCTCCTTCGTTTGAAGCCGGCGGGTACCTGTTTCAAGAGGTTAATCACGACCTCGGCGGTAACTGTCTGCCCCGCTTCTCCTTTTACCTTCTCCTGCATTCAGGAAATGCTCTGGGGTGGAAGAGCAGTAGTGATCACGCCAAGATCAGAATCAATCCCTAGCAGCGGATGTCTTTCATTCATTCATTCAACAGTATTTATTGAGCGCTTACTGTGTGCAGAGCGCTGTACTAAGCGCTCAGAATGTACAATTCCAAACAGTGCTATGTGCCCTTGGGTGCCCACCCCCTCAGAAGGGTGATATAACCTTCTTCACTGAGCCTGGGGGTGGACAACCCCAGAGTTTCAGCTCCTTACGGGCAAGTGGGGTTCTCCTTCTACGCAGACCCAAGATGTTCTCCTGTGCGGAGGGAAGAATCGCGTTATTAGAGAGACGCACAGCGGAGTGGTTTCTTAGGTCACGTGGACGTGAAAGCCGTGCCCCATCAAGGCTCTGATGCTTTCTGGGGATGACAGTGGAGCCTGATTTCAGGGGTTAAGCTAAGGTCGTGACCTTGAGGCCAAAGGGAGTTCCTTAGTTATCTGTCCTCCTTTCTTATATTACCCTATTTATTTTGTTAATGAAATGTACATCGCCTCGATTCTGTTTATCTGCCATTGCTTTAATGAGCTGTCCATCCCCTCGATTCTGTTTATTGCCATTGTTCTCGTCTGTCCGTCTCCCCCCCATTAGACCGCAAGCCCCTCAGAGGGCAGGGACTGTATCCGTTACCGATTTGTCCATTCCAAGCGCTTAGTACAGTGCTCTGCACATAGTAAGCGCTCAATAAATACTATTGAATGAATGAATGAATACTATGGGGCAATGGAGGAAGAGAGCGGGGAGGTGATAAGCTCCTTGAGGGGGCGGATTGCGTCTGCTTACTCTACTGTATCGTACTCTCCCAAGCACTTAGTACAGTGCTCTGCACACAGTAAACGCTCAGTAAATACCCGACACCAGCTCACAATCATTCGGAGGCTGATTATCCAGCCGGTGGCTGTTAGATTTTGCTCTCCCAAGCGCTTAGAACGGCGCTCTGTACAAAATAAGCCCTCAATAAATACAATTGACTGATCGATCCAGTTGTTGCCCTCCCGATAGGCGTTTCAGGGCCCTCAGATTCTTCACTGGAGGGCGGGGAGGAAAAGGGAAGGGGAAACCAAATCCCCACCGGCCGATTTTGCTACTTGTTAGATTTAGGGGTGGAGGAGGCTGAATTTATTATCTACCACGAGGTTTTGGGATTAACTATGGATTTCAATTATCCACGCCGTCTGAGCCAAGGAGGCGGCTTCCTTCGCTCTTGGCCCCGACCAACAGATCTCACAGTGCTCTGGGGGTGTGGGTCTTAAATCAGTTTCAGTCCACTGCCAGCGCGTAGGAAACCACGTCATCGATTCCGAGTCTCACAAAGTACCGTGGAATTTATGACCGAGAAACAAACTATTTATTCAGCAGTCACTGTAACAACGGTGAGAGTGACTCATTCCTCTTCCTTTTTGCAGGGCCCGGGGTTGCGTGGCTCAGTCTCCGAGAGGGAAATATTTAGGCAAGGGGAGGAATCGAGGACTCTGCTTCTAGATCGTAAGCTCCTTGTGGGGGGGACTGTGTCGGCGTACTATACCGTCACTCTCGGGCTCTGCAGTTAGTCGATTGTATTTATTTAGCGCTTACTAAGTGCTTGGGAGAGTATAGCACAGCAACGTAACAGACACATTCCCTGCCCACAACAAGCTTGCAGTCTGCCGTACCCAATAGACTCTCACTGAATACCACTGATGGATTGAGCGATTAATTGCCGACGCCTCTCCCACACCTGAAACTCCCTCCCCCTTCATATTTGACAGATCACCACTCTCCCCACCTTCAAAGACTTATTGAAATCACATCTCCTCCAAGAAGCCTTCCCTGACTAAGCCCTCACTTAATAATAATGTTGGTATTTGTTAAGCGCTTACTATGTGCAGAGCACTGTTCTAAGCGCTGGGGGAGATACGGGGTCATCGGGTTGTCCCACGTGAGACTCACAGTTAATCCCCATTTTACCGATGAGGGAACTGAGGCCCAGAGAAGTGAAGTGACTCGCCCACAGTCACACAGGTGACGAGCGGCAGAGACGGGAGTCGAACCCATGACCCCTGACTCCGAAGCCCGGGCTCTTTCCACTGAGCCACGCTGCTTCTCCCTTCTGCATCATCCTTGCAGTCAGATTTGTATCCTCAGCCCCACAGCACTTACGTTCATATAAATAATCTATTTAAGCTGTGAGAAGCAGCTTGGCTCAGTGGAAAGAGCCCGGGCTTGGGAGTCAGAGGTCATGGGTTCGACTCCCGGCTCTGCCGCTCGTCAGCTGTGTGACGGTGGGCGAGTCACTTCACTTCTCTGGGCCTCAGTTCCCTCATCTGTAAAATGGGGATTAACTGTGAGCCTCACGTGGGACGACCTGATTACCCTGTATCTACCTCAGGGCTTAGAACAGTGCTCTGCACATAGTAAGCACTTAACAAATACCAACATTATCATTATTATTACTAATCTACTAATTCCTGCCATACTCTCTCTTTTTTAAAAAATGGCACTTGTTAAGCGCCTACTATGTGCCAGGCACTGTACCAAGCACTGGGATAGATACAAGGTCGTCAGGTTGGAAACAGTCCCTGTCCCCCATGGTACTCACTGACTTAATCTCCATGTTACAGATGAAGTAACTGAGGCACAGGGAAGTGAAGTGACTTGCCCAAGATCACACGGCAGATAAGTGGCAGAGTTGGGATTAGAACCCAGGTTCTTCTGATTCCCAGGCCCATTCTCTATGTACTAGGCCACACTGCTTCTCTGCTGGGCCACCCTGCTTCTCTCCCAAGCATTTAGCACAGTGCTCAGCCCAGGGTCAGTGCTCACTCATTACTCTTGATGGACAGATTGATTAAACTGTCTATTTCCCAGGTGATTTAGCACCACCTCCCAAGGACGATGATAGGTCACGGGTCATGGGAGAGCCTCCGTCTCCCATGGACAGGAACCCTGACTCTAAGAGCTAGCTGAGTCTGTAGTTCAACTTGGAGGCAAGAGCTTGCAGAGAGATGGGCAAGCAAAGCGGGATCCCGTTCAATCAATCCATCAATCAATCAATGTCATTTTCGAGCCCTCACTGCATGCAGAGTACTGTATTAAGTGCTTGAAAGCGTACAATACCACAGAGTTAGTGGACCCAGTCGCTGCACTCAAGGAGCTTCCAGTCTTGTGTTCAGGTGGCAAAGACAACCCAGTCCTCTCCCACCATCTTGATCCCCGACCCAGGGATATTCTCGGAAAACCGTGAACTCACAAGCACATTGTTGAAGGAAAAATCCCAGACGAGTAATGATGGTAAAGGACAGTTTTCCAGCTGCATATAAAGTATCGAATGGCTTTATCTGGTGAGGGGTTGTTAAGTTTCCTAAAGCCCCGTGCTTTAGAGGATCCAAGCCTCCAAGTCATCCAGCTCAGCAGAGCCTCTAGGCTGAATTATCTGAGAAAATATTGGGAGATAATCCCAGTGATTTTCAGACAAAATCCTGCTGAGCTGGATAGGTGATGCGTGCGTGGACTAAACTGTACTGTGAAAATGGTTGGGGAGGGGAGGTGGGGGGGAGACAAAGGGGAAAGAGAAAATGGAGGAGGGGAGAGGAAGAGAGAGAAAGAAGGTGGGACAGAGAGAGAGAAGAAGGAAGAGGACAGAGGAGGGTGGGGAGTGGAGGGAAAGACGAAAAGGAGAGAGAGAAAGTGGAAAGAAGGGCGGGAGGAAAGAAGGAAGAAGAGGGAGAAGGAGGAATGGGAGGAAGAAGGCAGAGGTGAGAGGAGGGATGATGGGATGGAGGGAAAGACAAAGAGAAAAAAAGGAGAGAGAGAGGAAGGAAGAGTGGGATGGAGGGAAGAAGGAAGAAGAGAGAGAAGGATGGAAGGAGGGAGGGAAAGAGGAAAAAAGCAGAGAGAATAAGAGAAGAGGGAGGGAGCGAGGGGAGGAGGAAGGGAAGGAGGGCAAGAGGGAGGAGGAAAGGAAGGATGAGGAGAGAGAAGGAGAAATGGGGGAGAGGGAGGGAAAGACTAAGCCGGGGGTGTGGAAAAGAGAGAGAGTCACTGTGCTCTGGTTAGTTTACTTTGCATGATATTAATGATTTAGGGAAGAAAATCATTTTACACCTCTCCGTTTTGCTTCATCATCTCCCTGGCAGGGCGACAGAGCCCAGCCAGCCTGAGCCGAAGGATAAACATCTGGCTACTTGCAGACATCTGATCCTGCCAACACAGCCTGCCAGCTTGCCCTCCGCACTCTGCCCGCCTGGGGCTGGCCCACCGGCTCCCACCTGCCTGGACCTCATTTGGCTCGGCTTTTCAGTTTCAGGTTGGACTCCAGAACTGACAGTTTGTGATGTCCCTCAGGACGATCTAGTCCTTTCTGATCTGGTGATGACCTGCGTTGGTCTATTTTCAGGGGCTCCAATTCATCCATCAATAATAATAATGTTGGTATTTGTTAAGCGCTTACTATGTGCAGAGCACCGTTCTAAGCGCTGGGGGAGATACAGGGTCATCAGGTGGGCCCACGGGAGGCTCACAGTTAACCCCCATTTTACAGATGAGGGAACTGAGGCACAGAGAAGTGAAGTGACTTGCCCACAGTCACCCGGCTAAGTGGCAGAGCCGGGATTCGAACCCATGAACTCTGACTCCCAAGCCCGGACTCTTTCCACCGAGCCACACTGCTTCTCGATCAATCAACCAATCGGTCATTCCACAGTGGTGACTGAGCATCCCGGCTCTGCCACTTAGCCGGGTGACTGTGGGCAAGTCACTTCACTTCTCTGTGCCTCAGTTACCTCATCCGTAAAATGGGGATGAAGACTGTGAGCCTCACGTGGGACAACCTGATTATCCTGTATCTCCCCCAGCGCTTAGAACAGTGCTCTGCACATAGTAAACGCTTAACAAACGCCAACATTATTATTATTATTATTATCTGCCGGGTGCAGAGAGCACTGCGCTAGGTGTGTAGGAGAGTATAAAATGATTAGTAGACCTGATCCCTGCCCTCAAGGAGTCCACAATTTCCCTCAGAGGAGAGATCTCACACGCAGACCCACCCCTCTCATCTCTCTAACCAAAGGATTGGTTTTTTTAACGGTATTTGTAAAGGGCTAACTATGTGTCGAGCACTGTTCTAAGCGTTTGGGTAGATACAGGTCAATTAGATTGGACCCAGTCCCACATGGGACTCAGGTCAGAAGGGTGCCCTGAGAGGTCAATCAATCAATCAATCAATAATATTTATTGAGTGCTTTTCTCTGTGCCTCAGTTACCTCATCTGTAAAAAGGGGATGAAGACTGTGAGCCTCACGTGGGACAACCTGATGACCCCGTATCTACCCCAGCGCTTAGAACAGTGCTCTGCACATAGTAAGCGCTTAACAAATATCAACATTATTATTACTCTGCTCAGGGTGTTGTACTAAGGGCTTGGGAGAGTACAATAGCTTAAATAGACACTATCCCTGCCCTTAAGGAGTATACAATCTATCGGAGGAGACGGGCATGAAAATAAATTACAGGTAGGGGAAAAAACTGAAGACAACAATAGGTGCCTAAGTGCATTGAGGAGGGTGGTGAGCACCGTAAACATTTAGCAGGTGAGGACTCAAGTGCGCAGGTGAAGTAGAAGGGAAGAAATAAGGTGGGAAAGTGAGCGATTAGTGAGGGAAGGCTTCCTGGAGGAGATGTGATTGTAGTAGGGCTTCGATGTTCAAATCTCATCAAACTTTCCCCATCCCAAACTGATCCAGCCAGACCTTTTCCATGATGATCTGGCCCTGGCCTGGGATCATCTCTGGGCTGGAAATAACGATAATAATTAAGATATTTGTTGAGCATTTTCTATGGGCCGGGCGCCGTTCTAAGCACGGGGGGAGATAGACTTAATCGGGCTGGACACAGTTCCTGTCTCACTTGGGGCTCAAAGTCTAAGTAGGAGAAAGAACAGGTACTTATTCCTCATTTCTTCCGGATGAGGAAACTGTGGCGCAGAGAAATCGAGGGACTTGCGCAAGATCATACAGCAGGCAATCGGCAGATCTGGGATTAGAACCCAGGTCTTCTGCCTGCCGGGCACAAGCTCTTTCCACTAAGCCATGCTGCTTCTCGGGTCGGGGCATATCAGTTCTCTAGAGTTTCAGGTCTGCCCTAAGATCGGGTGGGGGTTTGGGGTGGTTTGGGGTAGGGTGGTCTGGAAGCAGCCTATCCCAGATCTACCCCAGAGTGAATCTAGAACTCCTATCCCCCACTTCAGGCATCCTGTGATATCTTTCCAAGTTTCTGCCCACATCACTCAAGCTTCCTCTGGTCTATAAGCTCATTGTGGGCTCACTGTTTCTACCGCTTCTGTTATGATGTGCTCTCCCAAGTGCTCTGCACACAGCAAGCGCTCAATAAATGCGACCGATTGATTGATCGCTTCCGGCCCTGCCCCTGCCTCTGCTGTTTGGTTGGGTTCTCCCTGAACTTCTTCCCGCCAAAGGGCCGGAGAACCTCCTGGCTCTGAAAATAAGGCCGGGCTGCTCCGAGCTCTCGTTCCAAAGGCAGAGAGGGGTGCTGTCACCTCCCGGCTCCACGAGACAGTGCCAGCGGCACTTTCAGGCCAAAGCGCCATTAGCTTCCTGGTGCCTGAACCCCCCGGCAAGCTTCTATCCAATTTGCGGTCCACCGGTACCCTTGGGTCTCTTTCGGCATTATTGCTTTCCGAGTACTGCTTCTCGCTCCCAATGGGTCATTTCCCCCTGGATATATGACCCAGGTTGGATCTCATCTGGTTGCCTCTGCCCATATTTCCCAACTCTCCAGGCCCCTCTGCAGCGCTCCTCTGACGTCGCCCCATGTTTGCCGCCCCTCCTGATTTAGTATCGTCTGCTCATTTAATTAACACGCTGTCTACAGGAAACAACATTTCGCCTGCTACGAAACCCATGCCACTGAGAGTGGAGGTTTGCAGCAACCCCCAACTGCAATGGCATTTATTTTGTTTCCTTCCACCTTCCGACG
This sequence comes from Ornithorhynchus anatinus, assembly GCF_004115215.2. Lineage (NCBI taxonomy): Eukaryota > Metazoa > Chordata > Mammalia > Monotremata > Ornithorhynchidae > Ornithorhynchus > Ornithorhynchus anatinus. Next base: position 22,981,890 of record NC_041730.1, read on the forward strand.
TCTCCAGCTCGCCAGTCGATCACTCGATAGTACGTATGGAGCGCGTACTGTGAGCAGAACTCTATACTGAGCCCTTGGGAGAACATAATACAGCGGAGTTGGCAGACACGTTCCCTGCCCACACGTAGAGCTTAAGGTCTAGAGGGGAGGAAAAATATTTAGCAGATGGTGGCCTCTGATGGTCCCCCAGGGCCTTCTGCCCCACTGGCTAGGGAGTGCTGTTTGAGCCAGGCTTGAAGATAATAATAATAATAATAATAATGATAACTATTGTTTTATTACTGTATTTGTTCAGTGCTCCCTATGTGCCAAGCACTGTAATTAATTACAATACCAATTACAGTTTGATAATTAATATAATTATTAATGCTTAATGTAATCATTCATGTTTATAATTAATGCCTTTGTTAGGCACTTAACTATAGGCCAGGCAAACGCTGGGGTGGATCCAAGCAGATCGGGTTGGACACAGTTCCTGTCCCAAGTGGGGCTCACAGTCTCAATCCCCATTTTACAGATGAAGTAACGGGTGCAAAGAAGTGAAGTGACTTGCCCAAGGTCACACAGCAGACAAATGGCGGAGCTGGGGTAAATACCCATGACCTTCTGACTTCCAGGCCCGTGCTCTATCTACTACACCATGCTGCTTCTCCCCTAATAATTATGGTATTTGTTAAGCGCTTACTATGTGCCAAGCACCGTTCTAAGTACTGGGGTAGATACAAGGTAAGCATGTTGTACCACGTGGGGCTCACAGTCTTAATCCCCATTTTACAGATGAGGGAACTGAGGCATAGGGAAGCTAAGTGACTTGCACCAAAGTCACACAGCCGACAAGTGGAGGAGCGGGGATTAGAACCCACGACCTCTGACACCCAAGCCCATGCTACGCTAGGCTCTGGGGTAGACACAAGGTAATCGGGTCAGACTCAGTCCTTGTCTCGCATAGTCCTCAACGTCTAAGTGGGAGGGAGAGCAGGTATTCCAACCCCATTTTCCAGTTGAGGAAACTGAGGCACAGAGTAGTTAAATGACTTGCTCAAGGTCCCGCAGTAGGCAAGCGGTGGAGCCAGGATTAGAATCTAAGTCCTCTGACTCCCAGACTCGTGAGGGATCCTGGTTGTAGATCCTAGTTTCACTTGGAATTCAAATTCTTACGTGACCCGGTGCCCGATTTCTTCGGGGTCCACCCTAATGTCTTTCAGGTGTGAGGGCCCAGGATAATTTTCCATTCTGGCCTAATTTGCGGTCATAAACTGCCATATTTGACCTGGTGCGATCTCCGGATAGTGTCTGATTCTCGATCCGAAAGGGCAGAGAGGAAACCCAACCCCTTTAGGCTGGGAATTTTTCTGGCTGCTTTTTTTCCCGGATACCTGGCTTAATAATAATAGTGTTGGTATTTGTTAAACGCTTACTATGTGCAGAGCACTGTTCTAAGAGCTGGGGTAGACACGGGGGAATCAGGTTGTCCCACGTGGGGCTCACAGTCTTAATCCGCATTTTACAGATGAGGTAACTGAGGCACTGAGAAGTTAAGTGACTCGCCCACAGTTACACAGCTGAGAAGTGGCAGAGCTGGGATTTGAACCCATGACCTCTGACTCCAAAGCCCATGCTCTTTCCACTGAGCCATGCTGATCCAAAGTCAACCCTCAGGCTCCTGCCAGCAAGGATGGAACAGGGAGGCTCCCTAAAACGTCAGCGGGTGTCACGTGAATTGCTGAGCGTATTATTTAGCTTTTACACAGCAGTCGGTAACTTATCGGGTTCAATTTTCCAACTCTCGCCCATGAATCCGCTGCCAGCCAAACTCCACTGCCTCTCCAGAGCCCCGTCTGTTCTCCAGCTAAAGAAGACTCGTTTCCTGGTGGCGAGACCCGGTCCCATCTCTCCCCCGAAGGAGTCGACAGCGGCTGGCGCTTGGAAGGCGACCTCACCTTGCCGCAAAGAGTCCTTGGTGAGGAGGAATCAGGAGACCTAGATTCTATTCCCCAACTCACTACTCGGTAGTTCGGGGTCATCGATCAACTCATTTATCCTCCCTGGGTTTCAGTTTCCTCCCCTCCAAGATGGGGACAGTAGATCTGCTCCCAACAGAGCGATGAGTTTAAGATCGTTAATGCTTAGGGAACATGTGCGGCGCCTTCAGAGGTGGGTTCTTTATAGATCCGAGGTATTATTATCCTCAGCTCCCTAGGAGATGTGTGACTGCAGGGGACAAGTGTGTGAAGTCACACTGAAGTGGTTAAATGGAGAAAAAGTCTCTGGGCTCTCAAAGGGAGGACCCCCCCCCCCCATCTCCGCAAGAGAAGCCATGTGGCTTAGTGGAAAGAGCACCGGCCTGGGAGTCGGAGGATCTGGGTTCTAATTCTGGTTCTGCTACTTATAATAATAATAACAATGTTGGTATTTGTTAAGCGCTTACTATGTGCAGAGTACTGTTCTAAGTGCTGGGGTATACAAGGTAATCAGGTTGCCCAACATGAGGCTACTTATCTGCGGGATGACCTTGGGCAAGTCACTTCACTGTTTTGGGCCTCAGTTACCTCATCTATAAAAGAGGGATCAAGACTGTGAGCCTCACGTGGGATGGGAACTGTGTCCAACCTATCTTGTATGCTTAGTGCCAGTGCTTAGTACAGTGCTTGGCACATAATAAACACGTAACGAATACCATTGTACTCTCCTTCTCTTACTTCCCCAGACCATCTCTATGATTTGTTAGTGCCCACAAGACAACTGAGTTTTCAGAGAGGGAATCTGATGGGAGCTGGGAAACTGCATTTCATTCTGGCAGATTTACCCAGCTACGGGAGACTGAGCACAGTTGGGATTATCCCATTTTTATATCCCGGGATCTTCCAGGAGCTGGTGGAACTAAAGAGGGGAAACTGAAAGTAAACTGAACAGCAAGAGTCTTAGGAGAGGAGAGGAATGAACTCATTTCGATATAAATGAATTCCTCCTTAGTGCTTTCCAACAACTGTAACTTCCTCCAAAAGGATAATTAATTGGAATGAAAACATTCCCTACTCCTCTAAGACTCTCCTTCCAAATCCAGTTCATTCGGCTCCTACCTCTCACTCCTTTTCAGAGATGCACTGCAAAGGGTTTTCCTTCCTTTCTTCATCCTCAGGGCCCTCTGCCTCTGGGTCCATCAGCACTGGCATCATCATTTGGGCCTACCCGCTCACATCTCAATTATCCCCTCCGACGGAGGGGAGACAGGAAGCGGATAACATAACGCATCAGTCAATACAAAATGAGGAATGCGGCTCAGGGCCCAGGTGGACAGAGGGAGTTGGCAGTCCCAGATTCTCCCTGGGCAAAGGAGAGGGACCCTGGGTCAGTCGAGCCTGAAGAAAGTGGTTGTTGGACAGAGAGAGACGCCAGCCCCAGAATCCACTTGGGCAAAGGACAGAAGGAGAGAGACCCTGGATCAATCGAGCCTGAAGAGAGTAACTGTTGGCAGACTGGAGGTCCTGCAGTGCAGAAGAAAGTTAGCGGAGGGGGTGCTTTCCACTATTCATTCATTCAATAGCATTTATTGAGCGCTTACTATGTGCAGAGCACTGTACTAAGCGCTTGGAATGGACAAATCGGTAACAGATAGAGACGGTCCCTGCCCTTTCACGGGCTTACGGTCTAATCGGGGGAGACAGACAAGAACAATAGCAATAAATGGGATCAAGGGGATGAACATCTCATTAAGACAATTGCAAATAAATAGAATCAAGGTGATGTACATCTCATTGACAAAATAAATAGGCCATTCTGCTTCTCCAAAGATAACCTCTTTGAAGATAACGAAGCGTTCAGTTTACTCAACATGTGGCCCATGATCGTGACATGGTTTTGAGGCCTGTACAGGACCGTTTAGCCACAGCGTTGAGCAGCAGCTAAGAACACAGGACTGAATCAGTAAACCCGGGCTCTAATTCCGACTCTGCCACCTGCCTGCTGCGGGCCCTTGGGCAAATCACTTCTCTCCGGTGGGTCTCCATTTCCTCATCTCTAAAATGGGGATGAAATGCCTCCTTTCCCTCCCACTTCGATTGTGAGCTGAGCGCCCGGCACTGCCCTAAACACCGAGGGGAGATCGGCGAACGAAGGGTGAGGCGCTACCGCTCCCCAAAGAGGTGTAAGGTCAAAAGGATTCGAATGCTGACTCATTCCGGGTCAGGTGACTTCATTCCCAATTGACTGATGAATTGATCCCTCCTGGGAGGAATCGGCGTGGGCCTGCATAACGTTAGACATTATAAACTATTTCTTGCTATTAATGTCTGACTCCCCCTCTAGACTGTAACCTGATTTCAGGCAGGGAACGTGTCTGTCAACTCTGTTGTATTGTGGTCTCCCAAGCACTTAGTACAATGCCCTGCAAAGAGTGAGTGCTCAATAAATATCACTGATCATGAAGATGAGCCCTGGGGGACAGGGACTGTTTGTGATTCGATTGAACTCTATCAACTCCAGTGCTTTGCACAGCGCCTGGCACATAGTGAGCATTTCACAAACACTGCTATCATTTCTTATTATAAGATTTGACCTAAAAAAGGAAAGAACGTGGATTGTAACCTCCTGGTGGGTAAGGAAAAAGCCCTTCTATTGCACCTTTCCCAGTATTTAGTACAGCGTAACACTCTCGGTAGGCGTTCAACAGGTACAGGCGTTCAATGGGTACAATTACCATTGCTACAGACTATAAATACATTTCTAGATCTGTGTAAATACATATCACATATAACTTGAGCAAGTCAATTAACTTCCATCACATATAACTTGAACAAGTCAATTAACGTCCCGTGCCTCAGCTACCTCTTCTGTAAAATGGGGATTGAAACTGTGAGTCCTATGTGGGACAGGGACTGTGTCCGACCTGATTAACTTGTGCCTACCCCCAACACTTAGCACAGCACTTAACAAATACCATAAAAAAACATAAAAAAACTACAGCTATCACTACTTTTGACATACATCCTGGGAGATGTTTTATCCAAACACCCAGGGAAAAGGAGAGTTACATTCTTCATCATCACGGTAATCATCATCGTCCGAAATCATTTATTAACCATCCTCCCGCTGGTGGTGGTATCTGGATTTGAGCTCCATGTTATCTGTAGTAAATTACAGGGATGAGATCCGAGCCTTTTGGGCACTTTCAATTTCAGAAGGCCAACACTGAGCAGGACAAACACATTAAAGGGCATGTAGGAACACGGATGACTTTGTGAACATTAATATCATCCTCAAAATAATTATCATCAATGGTATTTGTCGAGAGCTTACTGTAAGCAGAACACTTTACTAAGCACTTGGCATTGTATTTTACTATAGAGTCGGTAGGCGCGTTCCCTGTCCACAATAAGCTTATAGTCTTGAGGGGGAGACAGACATTAATACAGATAAACCATCTACAAAGATTTTACAGTGATTAAAGATTTTTGCAAGGTTTTTTGCTTCTTTCCTCTTTTTTTGCAGGGCCGGGGGGTTTGAAGTTACCGTTTAGTTTCTGATAAATTGAACTAGTTGGGTGTGGGGAGCTAAGAAAGGCAAAGACATAGGCAGAGAGCATTCATTTGGCTCTACGCTCACAAGGTGAAAGAAAGCCTGATGACCAGATGGTGTCTTTTCTGCCTGTCTCTGTCTCTCTTTCTCTCTCCCAGCAATAAAACTAACTGATGATTTCTACAGATGTTTTCAAGGGTTCTTTCTCTCCCACCAGGAGTGAAGAGGAGGGTGAGGGGGGAATGTCTCTTTCTTCACCAGAGGGGTGGCGTGTCTTTGGGGATGTTTAGATTTTAAAGGTGTAGGGTTGCTTAGCACTGCAGGTTCCCCAGGGATATGGAAAGGATCCAGGGACTGGCATGATCTGGGCTCAGAGAGAGACGGACTTTGCTCTCCACCCCCTTTCTCCCTTTCACCTCCAAGGCCAGAGTCCTAGGCTTTAGCTCATGCATTCCAGACTAGGTGGCTGAAGGAAATTCTCAGGAAGTTCAGACCTTCTCGGGTCCACAGGCCTATTGGTTGGGCTGCTGCGCTCTCCCTTCCCACCAATCCTAGGGGCCCCCATGCCTCAACCCACTCTGCAATCTTGATCGATCAACCAGTGGTCATTATTGAGTGCTTACTATGTGCTGAGCCTGTAGTAAGCTCCTAGCAGAAGACAATAGGGTTGTTAAACACAATCCCTAGTGGTGATGGTTTCTTTTCAACTCTGCTCCCAACTTCCTCCTATTTCATTTCACCTTAATTGCCTATTAATAATAACAATAAAAATAATAATAACTGTGGTATTCAAGTGTTACTATGTGCCAAGCATTAGGGCAGACGAAAGATAATCAGGTGAGACACAATCCCTGTCCCACCTAAGATTCACAGTATAAGACGGAGGGAGAACGGGTATTGGATCCCCATTTGACAGATGAGGAAACTGAGGCCCATACAAGTTAAGTGAATTTCACCAGGTCGCAAACAGGCAAAGTAGCAGAGCCGGGATTAGAATCTAGGAGGTGAGATGCTTACTCACTTCCCCCTGAGCAGTTTCCCCGGAGGGAAGCAGCACGGCCTAGGGGAGGAAGGATGGGCCTGGCAGTCAGGTGACCTGGGTTCTAATCCCGCTTTCACCACTTGCCTGTTGTGTGACCTTGGCCAAATCACTTCTCTGTACCTCAGTTTTTTTTTCCCTCTAGACTGTAAGTTGGTTGGGCTGCTGTTATATTGCACTCTCCCGAGAGCTTAGTACAGTGCTCTGCACACAGTAAGCACGCGATGATACGACTGACCGCCTGACTGTTGCGTGGTCTAACATTTCTGATATTCCACCTAGGGGAAGGGAAATCATTATTCTCTGAATTGGCTCTGCTCTCAACGCCGGTGATTAAAACCGGCCACAGGGAAAACACCACCGGTCAACGGCTGACCGAGGTCCCTCTCTGTCTCCTGATGTGAGCTTCGGATCCGTTTGGCCGGCAGGAGGTAGTTGTCTAAGCTTCTCTAAAGGATATTCCAGGAACTTCATTTGCCTGAATTGCTTTGTCTGCCCGGCTTGGATGGTGAGGCCCCGGGGCGGGCGCTGGGTTTTCCGCTGTCCCTTGTACCGCTCTAAGCTTGCCGCTGGCACTCGCTAAATAATAAATGATAAGCGTTTATTTGGTCTCTCAAAGACATGGACTTGGGAGGCAGGTTGGGGTGATGGTAGAGGAAGAGACCGATAGGAACCTGGGGTTATGAGGTAGAAGAGGAAGATGCCTGGTCTATGGAGTTAATAATAAAACAAAAACTGTGGCATTTGATAAGTGCTAACTATACGCCAAACACTGTACTAAGTGCTAGGATCCATACAGAATAATCAGGTCCCACATAGAGGTTTCTTAAAAACCTCCAGTGGTTGCCTATCAACCTCCGCGCAAAACAAAAACTTCTCACTCTAAGCCGCAAGGCTCTCCATCACCTCGCCCCTTCCTACCTCTCCTCCCTTCTCTCTTTCTACCTCCCACCGCGCACTCTCCGCTCCTCCGCCGCCCGCCTCCTCACCGTCCCTCGGTCTCGCCCATCCCGCCGTCGACCCCCGGGTCACGTCCTCCCGCGGTCCCGGAACGCCCTCCCTCCTCCCCTCCGCCAAACTCATTCTCTTCCCCTCTTCAAATCCCACCTTAAAGCTCACCTCCTCCACGAGGCCTTCCCAGACTGAGTCCCCTTTTCCCTCCGCTCCCTCTATCCCCCCTTCACCTCTCCACAGCTAAACCCTCTTCTCCCCCCTTTCCCTCTGCTCCTCCCCCTCTCCCTTCCCACCCCCTCGGCACTGTACTCGTCCGCTCAACTCTATATATCTTCATTCCCCTATTTATTTTGTAAATGAGATGTACATCGCCCTGATTCTATTTATTTGCTATTGTTTTAATGAGATGTTCTTCCCCTCGATTCTATTTATTGCCATCGTTCTCGGCTATCCGTCTCCCCCGATTAGACCGTAAGCCCGGCAAAGGGCAGGGACTGTCTCTGTTACCGATTTGTCCATTCCAAGCGCTTAGTACAGTGCTCTGCACATAGTAAGCGCTCAATAAATACTACTGAATGAATGAATGAACATAGGCCTCACAGTCTGAGAAGGAAGAAGAACAGGCACCTGAAAGAAACCCAGGAGTAGTGATAGTTATTTTAAAAAACAAACAAATGGAAGACCAGACTAGGAAGGAGGGGTGCATGTGGGTGGTGGGGGAGAGTGGCAGGAAAGCCAGTAGCTGAGTTGGGATAATAATAATTATGGTATTTGTTAAGTGCTTAATATGTGCCAGGCACTTTACTAAGCTCTAGGGTAGATACGAGCAAATTGGTTGGACACAACCCCTGTCCCGCATTGGACTCATAGTCTTAATTCCCGTTTTACAGATGAGGTAACTGAGGCACCGAGGCATGGCTCAGTGGAGAGAGCCCGGGCTTTGGAGTCAGAGATCATGGGTTCGAATGCCGGCTCGGCCACTTGTCAGCTGTGTGACTGTGGGCAAGTCACTTCACTTCTCTGTGCCTCAGTTCCCTCATCTGTAAAATGGGGACGAAGACTGTGAGCCCCACGTGGGACAACCCGATACCCTTGTATTTACCCCAGTGCTTAGATCGCTGCTTGACAGATAGTAAGCGATTATTAATAATAATAATAATAATAATATTGGTATTTGTTAAGTGCTTACTATGTGCAGAGCACTGTTCTAAGCGCTGGGGGAGATACAGGGTAATCAGGTTGTCCCACATGAGGCTCACAGTTAATCCCCATTTTACAGATGAGGTCACTGAGGCACAGAGAAGTTAAGTTGACTCGCCCACAGTCACACAGCTGACAAGTGGCAGAGCCGGGAGTCGAACCCATGACCTCTGACTCCAAAGCCCAGGCTCTTTCCACTGAGCCACGCTGCTTCCCCAAATAATTAATTATTGGGGAATAATAATTCCCCAATTAACAAATACCATTATTAGTATTATTATTATTAAAATGACCTGTCCAAGGCCACACAGCAGACAAGTAGTGGAGTCGGCATTAGAGCCCCTGACCTTCTGACTCCCGGGCACGTCCTTTATCTACTACACCACGATGCTTCCCTACTGTGGGCTGGGAGGTCAGGGAAGCTGTGGGAACTGGAGATAGGTTTAGCAGGGCCGGGTTTGCATACCTTAGAGGGGATGGAAACGCTTAGCACAGTGTTCTGCACACAGAAAGCACTCGATATATACAATTGATTGATCAACGGGGCTACCTATCGGACCTCACCAGGAAAGAGGTCAGCGAGGCTTAGTGGAAAGAGCCCGGGCTGGGGAGTCAGAGGTCGTGGCTTCTAATCCCGGCTCCGCCACTTGTCTGCTGTGTGACCTTGGGCAAGCCACTTAACTTCTCTGTGCCTCAGTTACCTCAGCTGTAAAAATGGGGATTAAAAAATGTGACCCCCACGTGGGACAAACTGATTACCCTGTAGAGTCCGGGCTGGGGAGTCAGAGATCATGGGTTCAAATCCCCGTCCCCGCCACTTGTCAGCTGTGTGACTTTGGGTTAGTCACTTGACTTCTCTGGGCCTCTGTTCCCTCATCTGTAAAATGGGGGTGAAGACTGTGAGCCCCATGTGGGACAACCTGATCACCTTGTATCAGGATCACTTTGCTCCTTGTATTAGGAAGCAGCGTGGCTCAGTGGAAAGAGCCTGGGCTTCGGAGTCAGAGGTCATGGGTTCGACTCCCGGCTCTGCCACTTGTCAGCTGTGTGACTGTGGGCGCGTCACTTCACTTCTCTGTGCCTCAGTTACCTCATCTGTAAAATGGGGATTAACTGTGAGCCTCACGTTGGACAACCTGATTACCCTGTATCTCCCCCTGCACTTGGAACAGTGCTCTGCACATAGTAAGTGCTTAACAAATACCAACATTATTATTATTATTATATCCTCCCCAGCGCTTAGAACAGTGCTTTGCACATAGTAAACACTTAACAAATACCAACATTATTATTATCTAGCCCAGCGCTTAGAACAGTGCTCTGCACGTAGTAAGCGCTTAACAAATACCATAATTCTTCTTCTTATTAATCCCGACTCCGCCACTTGTCTGCTGTGTGATCTTGGGCAAGTCACTTAACTTCTCCGGGCCTCAGTTACCTCATCTGTAAAAATGGGGATTAAAGAAAAAACAAAAGTGAGCCCCACGTGGGCCAATATGATTACCCCGTATCTACCCCAGCGCTTAGAACAGTGCTCGGCACAGGGTAAGTGCTTAACAAATGCCATAATGATGATGATTATTATTAAGAGGTCATATCAATGACCTTCCAGCTTCTCTGGTCAGTGAAGGTCACTTTGATGACAGGTAATTGTTTGCTCGTGCTTTCCAGAGGCAGGGACAAGGGGTGGGAGAGGGTGAAAGGGGGGTTTCCAGGTGAGGAGCAGGGCTTGCAAGGGGAAAACAATCAATCAATCAGTCAGTGGCATTTATTGAGCACTTACTAGGTGCGGAGCACTGTACTAAGCGCTTGGAAGAGTACAACACAAAAAGAATTAGCAAACGTGCTGTCCATAATGAGCTTAGAGCCCAGATGGGGACAGACATTAAGAGGAATAAGTAGGTAATTTATAATATACCATTTAAAGATACGAACGGAAGTGCTGTGGGGTCAGGGGGTGGGGCGAATAATGGGGTGACTTGGTCAACCGACTCTCAATTACCCGGGGTCTGACCAGCTGGTACGCGGATCATCCAGTTCCTCTACTTCTCCTGGCTTTTCCCTCCAGCTGTCTGTGTCTTTAGTCCATTTCACAGCTCATTAGCACTACCACTCTAGGGTGGAAAGGGGAAAAGAAAGGAGAAGAAATTCAAAGCCGGTCAAGGAAACTATTTCTTAACAGCTCCCGTCCAAGGTTTGATGGGGCAAGAAGATGACAGAAAATAAGCGTTTGGGATCTTATTTCTCTCCTCATCGATAAGTATTTAAGGGAGCGTAACACTGCAGTAGGTACTAGATGATAGCCTTGTTATTCCGAACGCGTGGATAGAGAGAAGCGGCTTTGGCCTAGTTTGCTTGTTTTTTTAAAATGATATTTGTTAAGTGCGTATAAGGTGCCAGGCATCTTCTAAGCACTGGGGTAGATACAAGCTAATCCGATTGGACACAGTCCCTGTCCCTCCTAATAATGTTGGTATTTGTTAAGCGCTTACTATGTGCCGAGCACTGTTCTAAGCGCTGGGGGAGACACAGGGGAATCAGGTTGTAATAATGTCGGTATTTGTTAAGCGCTTACTATGTGCGGAGCACTGGTCTAAGCGCTGGGGGAGACACAGGGGAATGAGGTTGTCCCACGTGGGGCTCACAGTCTTCATCCCCATTTGACAGATGAGGGAACGGAGGCCCAGAGAAGTGAAGTGACTTGCCCACAGTCACACAGCTGACGAGTGGCGGAGCTGGGATTCGAACCCATGATCTCCGACTCCAAAGCCCGGGCTCTTTCCACTGAGCAATGCTGGCTCACAGTCTTAATCCCCATTTTACAGATGTAGTAACCGAAGCACAGAGGAGTTAAGTGACTTGTCCAAGGCTGCCCAGCAGACAAGTGCCAGAACAGGGATTAAAAAAAAAATAAATTAAAAAAAAAATGCTCGTCAAAGGGCAGGGACTGTCTCTATCTGATACCGATTTGTACATTCCAAGCGCTTAGTACAGTGCTCTGCACACAGTAAGCGCTCAGTAAATACTATTGAATGAATGAATGAATAATAATGATAATGATGGTATCTGTTAAGCGCTTACTATGTGCCAAGCACTGTTTTAAGCGCTGGGGTAGATACAAGGGAATCAGGTTGTCCCACATGGGGCTACAGTCTTAATCCCCATTTTAGAGATGAGGTCACTGAGGCACAGAGAGAAGTTAAGTGATTTGCCCAAAGTCACACAGCTGATAAGTGGTGGAGCCGGGATTAGAACCCACGACCTCCGACTCCCGAGCCCTTGCTCTTTCCACTAGACCACACTGCTCCTTCCGACTTCCAGGCCCATGCTCTATCCACTAGGCCACAGTGAATTTGGGAATTAGAAGACCTGGGTTCTAATCCCAACTCTGCCACTTGCTGCTTGTGACCTTAGGCAAGTGTCTTAATTTCTCTGTGCCTCAGTTTCCTCAATTGCAAAAGGGGGATTCAATGCCTATTCTCCCTCCTATTTTGCCTATAATGCTCATGTGGAACCTGATGATCTATTACCTACCCCACTCCTTGGCACATAGTAAGTGCTCAACAAAAGACACAGTTATATTAGGTACTAGGTAGCCTTGTTATTCCAAAAGCATAGATATGTACAAGTATTTTTCCATATGTGTATGTATGTGTGTACAGTAATAAGCTCTCTCTCTCTATATCGATAGATATGTATATCTATCATGGGTTCGAATCCCGGCTCTGCCACTTGGCAGCTGTGTGACTGTGGGCGAGTCACTTCACTTCTCTGTGCCTCAGTCACCTCATCTGTAAAATGGGGATTAACTGTGAGCCTCACGTGGGACAACCTGATTACCCTGTATCTACTCCAGCGCTTAGAACAGTGCTCTGCACATAGTAAGCGCTTAACAAATACCAACATTATTATATGTATATATACGTATGTGTGTGTGTGTGTATCCATGCTTTGGGGGGATGGAATAACACCTCTGTATACAGAGAAGCAGTGTGGCTCAGTGGAAAGAGGCCGGGCTTGGGAGCCAGAGGTCATGGGTTCGAATCCCGCCTCAGCCACTTGTCAGCTGTGTGACCGTGGGCAAGTCCCTTCACTTCTCTGTGCCTCAGTTCCCTCATCTGTAAAATGGGGATTAACTGTGAGCCTCACGGGGGACGACCTGATCACCCTGTATCTACCCCAGCGCTTACAACAGTGCTCCGCACATAGTAAGCGCTTAACAAATACCAACATTATTATTATTACTATAAGATTATTTGTACACACACACACACACTTTCTTTCCTTTATATTTATACACATCACTAATGTATGCAGTTCTGGTGTGGTTGGAAGGTCATCTTTAAATGGGACCAGTAGTCCATCCCACAGAAGGTATACGTCTGGCCTGTCCTCTGCTGGACCGAAGCATTTTGCCATCCCCAGGTCCCCGTGCCTGTTAGGGAGTCGGTCCCTAGGATCCTGATTTCCCGGAGCCACTGGACAACAACCCCTCTTCCAAAATGTGGCACTTGCTGCTGCTGTGGCTTGTCTCCCCATAGCCCGCTGCCCTACCACATGGTTTAAGCCTGGAATTCACTGTCCCTTTGAAATAATAATCATAATAATAATAATGTTGGTATTTGTTAAGCGCTTACTATGTGCCAAGCACTGTTCTAAGCACTGGGTAGATACAGGGAAATGCTCGTTCCACCCTTCCGGCATGTGCGTGTGCCCCAGTTCATTTCACCATTCCCCTCCAGCTGCTTGGGGATCTTGCTATCATCCCACCTTCACAGATGTCTTGCCCCACGGTGAAGCTGTTATGGTGTTGCAGAAGTGACTGCATTCCTGTGCCTCAGTTTCCACATCTGTAGAATGGGGATTAAATACCCATTCCTCCTCCTCCTTAAACTGTGAGCCCATATGTGGTACAAGAACTGCGTCTAATCTGATTACATTTGTATCTATCTACCCCAGCACTGAACACACTGCTCGGCACAGTAGTGATTAACAAATACCATTACTATCATTATTATTATTATTATTCCAGGAACTCACTGTCGGTGATCTATCTTTGGCAGGGAGACTTGCTAGAATGAGGAAACATTTGAGAAGGACATTTCCGATAACACCAGGACTGGTCAGATACTGACTTCGACCAACATAACAAAGTCAGGACCACCTCCATCATGACCACCATCATCACTCATTCATTCATTCAATTGTATTTATTGAGCGCTTACTGTGTGCAGAGCACTGTACTGAGCACTTGGAAAGGACATTTCAGCAAGAGACACGATCCCTGCCCACAATAGGTTTACAGTCTAGAACGGGGAAGGACATCAAAACAAGTAAACAGGCATTACTATAAATAAATAGAATTATAGATATGTACATATATGCATAAGTGCTGAGGGGTGGGGAGGGCAAGTAGAGCAAAAGGAGCGAGTCGGGGTGATGAGGAGGGGAGGGGGAGCCGAGGTAAAGGGGGGCTTAGTCTGGGATGGCCTCTTGGAGGAGGTGGGCCTTCAGTAGGGCTCTGAAGTGGGGAAGTGTGATTGGCAGATTTGAGGAGGGGGGACGTTCCAGGTCAGAGGTAAGACCTGGGCCAGGAGCCGACGGTGAGACAGGTGAGAATGAGGCCCAGTGAGAAGGTTAGCACCAGAGGAGCGGAGTGTGCGGGCTGGGATGTAGAAGGAGAGAAGGGATGAGGTAGGAGGGGACAAGGTGATGGAGAGTTTTGAAGCCAATAGTGAAGAGTTTTTGCTTGATAATATCATCATCATCATCATGAATTGTTCAAATAACTATCTGCTCGCGCTATGAAAACCAAATAAATCCCTGAACGAATTTATTCCCCCTCTGCTATTAGTTGGTGCCCTTCCCAGCTAGCTGCAACTGGCCCAGTCTTAGATTTTTTTTTAAAATGGTATTTGTTAAGAGCTTACTAGGCACCAGACACTATAAACAGCACTGGGGCAGATTCAAGCTAATCAGGTTGAGCACAGTCCATGTCCCACCTGGGGCTCAAAGTCTTAATAACTAGGAACGAAGCGCAGAGAAGTGAAGTGATCACACAGCAGACAAGTGGCGGAGCTGGAATTAGAAGCCAGGTCCTTTTGACTCCCAGGCGCGTGCTTTATCCACTAGGCCACTCGGCTGCACACGCTGCTTAGTTGTATGTACACTGTCCTCCCGTCCCCATGGAGTATGGGTGGATGTTTTCCTTTGTGTACGTGAATTTGGGGGAGCAGACTGCCTTTTAACTGACCACATGAATGTCCAGGTTTCACCTCCAACACAATGCACCCAGTTTAGCCGCTGCCAACATCGAGGACACTGAGAATTCCCAAAAACTACGACGGGGAAGAGCGCCCGAAGCCACGGGAAGCAGGGGCCAGTGGGGGTAGAGACCCATCGGGCTTCGATGACCTACCCATTCCTTGGAGATCCTCCCAGAAAGCGTGTTTGATACATTGATACATTTGTTTGATACAGTAAGCGCTTAAAAAATACCCCAAAAAAGTGTGGAGAGGACCTCTCAGCAAAGCCCAGCCCCTGAGAGAAGGGTTCAGGCTGTCTGCCCTGGGTAATTATAATAATAATAATTACGATACCTGTTAAGTGCTTACTACTTGCCCAAGCACTGTTCTAAGCACTGGGAGAGATACAAGCTAATCAGGTTGGATGCAGTCCCTGTCCCAGATGGGGCTCACACTCTTCATCCCCCTTTTCACAGGTGAGATAACTGAGGCACAGAGAAGTTAAGCGACTTGCCCAAGGTCACGCAGCAGACACGTGGGGTGCAGTGAATACAGCATGGGCCTGGGAGTCAGAAGCTCATGGGTTCTCATCCGCCACTTGTCGGCTGTGCGTCCTTGGGCAAGTCACCGAACTTCTCGGGGCCTCAGTTACCTCATCTGTAAAAAACGGGGATTACGAGTGAGAGCCCAGTGTGGGACAGGGACCGTGTCCCACTTGATTAACTTGTATCTACATATCTTGTATCTACATATCTTATATCTACATATCATATCCTAACTTCTAGCGCAGAAAGCACTTAAGTACCGTAATTATTATTATTACGTGGCGGAGCCGGGATTAGAACACAT
Source organism: Ornithorhynchus anatinus (assembly GCF_004115215.2). Classification (NCBI taxonomy): domain Eukaryota; kingdom Metazoa; phylum Chordata; class Mammalia; order Monotremata; family Ornithorhynchidae; genus Ornithorhynchus; species Ornithorhynchus anatinus. The sequence goes on from NC_041730.1 coordinate 22,997,691, forward strand.
CCTTCTGATCCTTAGGTCCCTCCACTAAGCCATGCTACTTTAGGATAGGAGGTGATTGCAGGATATAGTAACCAGATCCAGGGAGGCAGCCTGGATCAGTGGAGATCTTGACTCATAGTAAACCTTCTTCTCTCCTAACTAGGAGACTCCTTCACTGGTAAGCAAACTTTACAAACAAACACATCACCCGGAACATCCCATTCTGTGAATCTAAGTATCGACACTGTATCAACCCCAGCACTCTAATAATTCCGGTGATCTCTCTTCAACGCTCACTATGTGTCGTGATGATAAGAGCTGGGGTAGATAAAATGTAATCAGGAAAAACACAGTTTTCTGCCAACGTGGGGCTCCAAGTCTAAGAAAGAGGAGGAGCAGAGAGTCAATCCTCATTTTACAGATGAGACGAGGCTCAGAGAAGTTAAGTGACTTTCCCAAGGTCATACTCCAGGCAAGTGTTAGAGCAGGACTTCTAGACTGTAAGCTTGTTGTGGGCAGGGAATGTGTCTGTTTATTGTTTTTGTTGTTTATTGTACTAAATGCTTGTACTCTCCCAAGTGCTTAGTACAGTGCTCTGCACACAATAAGTGCTCAATAAATACGATTGAATGAATGAACCCAGGTCCTCTGACCATGAACCCGTGATCTTTTGACCAGACTAGACTGTAAGCCCCCCGATTAGACTGTAAGCCCGTCAGTGGGCAGGAACTGTCTCTATCTGTTGCCGATTTGTACATTTCAAGCGCTTAGTACAGTGCTCTGCCCACAGTAAGAGCTCAATAAATACTATTGAATGAATGAATGAATTCCTGGAGATGAAAATGCTGGGAGAATCCTACCGAGCAGGGAGTCCTCTGATGCAAATGAAAGCCTCTTCCATAAAAGTCCTGAATGCAGCCCTTCTGGGAAGCAGATGCCAAGAGAGAACAGATTCCCCTTCTTTCCAGGACCTACCACAAAGCCTGCTCCTTCTAACCTAGCACCAACCCAGTGTTCCAGCTCGTTATGGGCAGGGAATGTGTCTGTTTCTTGTTACGTTGTACTCTCCCAAGCACTCGGTACAGTACTCTGCACACAGTAGGTGCCCAATAAATATGACTGACCGACCTCCCCATCCCAGACAACTCTGACCCAAACCCGCTACAACTGGCCACTCCAGGGACCCTGTCCCCGATTTCTCTCTGCCTCCCCGACAGATACTTCTGGAGGAGAATGGTGTGTTTGGTTATTTATATGCAAAGCGCCGTGAAAGATGTCACCCCCAGGTAGCATGCCAAACACGTCCCGATGTGTAATTGGAGAGCGTATGAATCAACAGTCCGGGATTTATTCTCCACAATAAGTGGTTCTCAAAGGGGGCCCAAGGTGGGATCCTTTGTTGCCAAGAAGAAAGTGAGTTTGGCAGTGAAAGGCATGGGTCATGCCCTGCTGCTGGGAGCACAGCCTAACCGAGGAAGTGTCCCGTGGACACCAGGTGTACGGAGTCAACCAGGAGAGGTGTCACTGGAGGCACGGAATGCTGAACATTTGTCTAATTCGCAGCTATTTTGAGGAATTAAAGCAAACAAATGTCAGACGCACGCACGATCAGGCTGAAATGTGATGCGCTCTAATGTGTTGTGACACTTCATAAATTAAAGTTCTCCCCTCCTCCTTCTCTTCCCCAAGGGGGACAGAACTCAAGTGCGGTGAAATCCTTGAACCTGGCCGTTCAGCTGGCTGCACGCTTTTCATGGTTTCATGGAGCAGGTGAAGGCAAGTCTACCGGTGAAGCTCCCTCCCTTCTCAGAAATTTCAGAGCGGGCACCCCTCCCGTCCTTTAAGCTAGACACAAAACCTGGGGAAGCCTGCGGTGGCTATTGTAGAGGTCACTGGGTGGCTGCTGGGGTGGTCACTGTGGCTCGCGGTCTCTCAGACTGTGAGCACCACCGGGGCCAGGGACTTCTACGACAACCCAGCCCACAGACTTCGCTCCTCTAATACTAACCTTCTCACAGCACCTCAATCTCATCTGTCTCACCGCCGACCTCTCATCTACATTCTGCCTCTGGCCTGGAACGCTTTCTCTTCTCCTAGCTGACAGTTATTCTCCCCGCCTTCAAAGCCTTACTGAAAGCACATCTCCTCCAAGAGGTCTTCCCTGCCTAAGCCCTCCTTCTCCCTTCTCCCACTTCCTTCTACATCACCCTGACTTACTCCCCTATTTCCCCCCCGAACCCGAGTCCCACAGCACTTATATACATATCTGTAATTTATTTATATTAATATCTGTCTCCCCCTCTTGACTGTAAGCTCTCTGTGGGCAGGGAATGCAACTGTTGTTATATTGTTCTCACCCAAGCACTAGGTAGTGTTCTGCACACAGCAAGTGCTCAATAAATATGATTGACTGACTGACCTGTGTATTCTCTCAGTTCTTAGAACTGTGCTCTACACACAGTAAATGCTTAATAAATGCTATTCTGATTGCTGATAGGCCTTGGGCTCTGAGTCATGATGGGCCTAAAATTCCGCTCCTCTAGCTGCATCACCCTACTGCTTTTCATTTTTCTTTCGTACACCTGTCCCTGTCTTTTGTGTTGTTTTAGTATTTTATGATTTCATCACTCCTTATCAGTCTATCGCCAGTCCCCTCTTCCCACGTACGTTCTTTAGACTGTGAACTCCTTGAAGCCTAAGAACCATGTCTATTTCCCACCCAGGGATTCTTTACCAACACTTAATACAGTGCTCTACCCAAAGTAAGTGCTTAAGAAGTACTATTAACAGCAGCAGTCATAGTAATAATAGTAGTGATAGCATTTATTTAGCACTAACGCTATGCAGAGATGAGATGTAGACAAGGAGTACTACAGACAGACCTCTGGGAAAGGGAGTCTTGTCTTGTCTTATGCCGTCGAGTCGTCTCCGACCCATAGCGACACCACGGACACATCCCTCCCAGAACGCCCCGCTCTCCATCTGCAATCGTTCTGGTAGCGTACCCACAGGGTTTTCTTTGTAAAAATACGGAAGTCGTTTACCGTTGCCGCCTTCGGCGCAGTAAACTCAAGTCTCCGCCCTCGACTCTCTCCCATGCCGCTGCTGCCCAGCATGGGTGAGTTTTGACTTGTGGCAGATTGCCTTCTACTCGCCAGCCACCGCCCTAGCTAGGAATAGAATGGGTAGGCCTCTGCTTGACTCTCCCTCCCATAGCCGATACTGGTAGAGTACTGGAAACTCTACGGATGCGACCCTGAAAAGGGTAAGGGGGTTCTTGACACCATCCAAACCAAATGCTGCCACGTCACTCAATGAGACTAAAATGAAGAGAGGGCTGAACACCACGGCCTGGTGAAATGAGCAAGGGTCTGGGAATCAGAGGACCTGGACTCTAATCTGGCTCCACAGTTAGTGTGACCTTGGGCAAATCACTTGACGTCTCTGTGACTCACTTTCTTCATCTGTAAATTGGGGATTCAATACCTGCTCTCCCTCCTATTTAGACTTTGAACCCCATGAGGGTCAGGGATAGTATCTCCCCAGCACTTAGTACAGTGCTTGGCACATAGGAACCACTTACCAAATACCACAATCGCTAACATCATTAGCCAATTAGCAGGCCAGAGGAGCTTCACGGGCCCCACCGTTCCTGTATCCCAGGGATCTGCAGTCGGGGGTGATGTTTGATTGCACGCTGAAGCAAAACCCATTTGAAACCTTTGCTCACCCTAATTATTGGCAAAGTGAAAAGCTAGAAGGAGGCACCAGACAAGAATGACGATTATTTGTTGACTTCTGGGCACTGGCGATTTAGATTCACATGAAAGCAATCCAGCTGTCAGGGTTAGAAGGGATTAATGGGCCAGTGCTGCTGATGCCTCATGAAAATAGCAAGAGAGAAATTTACTTTAGTATTGTCAAAATACACTAGACCACAATGGCTGGATTGGTCACTGATATTCTTATCTAGAGGCCTTGCCAACTCCTCCTTCCACACCACAAACACACACACACACACACCCCTCTCCCTCTCCTCTACCTCCCGCCCCATCTTGGTTACAGGATGAGTAGCTCAGTTGAAGAGGTAACATGAGCAATTCAGATGAACCACTAAACCCTGGATACGGGTTGGGAGTGAGGAAGAGTTCCTCACTCCTGGGGCCATTCCCAGTGGAAGGATACATAATTGAATGGGCCGTCGGTCTCAACCATTGTTCTGTGCACTTGGATCTGTGACCTTTGGGCATTTGATATTCACCCCAATTTCAGCCCCATGGCACGTATGTACTTATCCAATTAAAATTTATAAATTAGTTATATTAATGTCTGCCTCCCCCTCTAGAATGTAAGCTCGTCGTGGGCAGGGAACATATCTACTAACTCTGTTGTAGACTGTAGACTGTTGTAGATTTGTAGACAGTAGACTGCTCAGCATACAGTAAGCACTAAAGAAATACCACTGATGATGATGATCCAGTAATGATTGCTCTTACAATCGTTATGTCCAAGATGACTGATTAGAGGCTTGTTATGTGCTGCCTGGAAAAAAATAACTGAACTAGAGAAGAAGCGTGACTTTTGAGTCAGAGGGCCTGGGTTCTAATGCCGGCTCCACCATTTGCCTGCTGTGTGATCTAGGACAAGTCATTTAACTTCTCTGTGCCTCAGTTACCTCATCTGTAAAATGGGGACTAAGACTGTGAGCCCTATATGGGACAGGGACTCTATCTAACCCACTTACCTCCTATCTACCCCAGCACTTAAAGGCACAGTACAGTGCCAGGCACATAATAAGTGCTTAATAAATACCATAAAAACAAACTAGATGATATCTCAAGGCCCAGAGTGGAACATCATAGTCGGAGACTTGTTTCAGAGTGGAATAAATTTAAACCTGGGCAGGAAAGATGAGCGGCCCTTTGAGGGTCAATATGGAACAGGGAAGCAGTGGAAGAAAAATGGCAGGAAGTGAATGGCATTAGGCCTGAGCTCTGACTCAGTGGCTCCTCGGCGATGGCCACACTTTGGTGAGGGGAGGCTGCTCAGGTGCCCGTCTTCTTCGTCCAACATCAGTCCCGAGTGAATGTTCATGCAGGTGTTCCGACCCCCTGAACGCAAGTTGGGTGAGAATGGAAATGGTGACAGGCCTTAATTATAGCTAGATGGTGGGGGGGGGGGGGGGGTTGCTATAATTAAAACACCAAATCTTAAATCTATTCAGCTATGACACTTTCCTACACAGATGCATTGACATTGTCTTCTTGTAAGATTAGGTTGTCAAAATAATTTTTTAAAAAGATCTATGGAAAAGCAACACATGCAAGCGGGGGTTTCCATGTGAGAAATTGCCTGAAAACAACTCCAAAAAGATGAAGGCCATGTGCACAGGGCATGGGATGATCCTAACCTTCCCTGGTTAACTTTCAAAATAGAGGAGTGCCTGGGTTATTAAATCTTAAGCCCTCCGTGACTACCGTCTAAAAGGTTGAGATTTGAACTGGCCCCAGATGAGGCCCATGGAAGGGAAAAACTCCTCTTCCACGCTCTAATGTTAATGTTATTGAAGTAATAATAATAATAATTGTGGTATTTGTTAAGTGGTTACTAAGTGCCAGGCACTGTACTAAGCGCTGGGGTAGATACAAGGTAATTGGGTAGGACACAGTCCCTGTCCAACATAGGGCTCACAGTCTTAACCCCCCTTTTACAGATGAGGTAACTGAGGCACAGAGAAGTTAAGTTGCGTTTGGGCAGGACAACAAGCCCAGATATTCTGCTGTTTGATAAACTGACGGTAACAGCGGAGCTTCTTGGCATTTCCTGGGAGCAGAAATACTCCAAAAAACATATGCGTTGAAGATAAATAAGTCTGTGGGCCTGGTTGAAAAGCTGAAATAAATGTGGAGATGGGAGCAAGGATGAGGAAACCCAATTTTCATATTAACTATTGGGGTGGCTTTTTTATGGTATCTGTGAATCACTTACTCCGTTCCAGGCAATGTACTAAGTGCTAGGGTAGATAGAGGCTAATTGGGTTGGACAGTCCTTGTCCCATATGGGGCTTACCGTCTTAATCTCCATTATACAGAAGAGGAAACTGAGGCAGAAAGAGGTTAAGTAATTTACCCAAGGTCACACAGCAGATTAGAACCCAGTTCTTTCTGACTCTCAAGCCTGTGCTCTATCCACCAGCTGCCAAGTTGCCTTTTATCTGTGTTTCCATGAATACTAATTAAACTAGGGATTCTTTATAATAATAATAATAATGATGGCATTTAAGCGCTTATTATGTGCCAAGCACTGCTCTAAGAGCTGGACTGATCGCAGAAGGTAATACTAATATGGATACCTATGATGATACTTGTTAAGTACTTAGTAGGTACCAAGCTACTTGCCCCAGTTCACATAGCAGGCAAGGGGCAGAGCTGGAATTAGAACCCAAGTCCCCTGACTCCCAGGCCCTTGCTCTATCCACTAGGCCATGCTTGCTTCTGCCCTGTAACCAGGAGATAATAATAATGTTGGTATTTGTTAAGCGCTTATTATGTGCAGAGCACTGTTCTAAGCGCTGGGGTAGACACAGGGGAATCAGGTTGTCCCACGTGGCGCTCACGGTCTTAATCCCCATTTTACAGATGAGGTAACTGAGGCACAGAGAAGTTAAATGACTTGCCCACAGTCACCCAGCTGACAAATGGCAGAGCCGGGATTCGAACCCATGACCTCTGACTCCAAAGCTCGTGCTCTTTCCACTGAGCCACGCTGCTTCTCCATGTTAATAATGGTGGTATTTATTAAGCACTTACTATGTGCCAGGCACTGTATTAAGCACTGGAGTAGATACAAGCGAATCATGTTGGACAGTGTCCATGTCCCACATGGGGCTCACAGACTCAATCTAGAAATCTGAACAATAGATGATTATAAAATCCTCGTTTAATGTCCATATTGTTGTGCTCAATTAATTAATTTTGGAATAAATTTCAAGTAAAAATGAATAATGGTGTGAATAATAAAAAGAGACAAAATACCCAGTAAGTCTGTCATTCTGCAGGAAATTGAAAAGACATAATTCTGCTTTCAAGGAGCATTTTGTCTTTAAAAATGGAACTTGGTAATAATGCCATGTTTTCTGTTAAGTATTTGATATTAACTTTCTCACCTCAAAATATATGTGTAACCTCAAAGAGTTACAGTTACTGAGGAAACCATAATGTGTAAAGAAAAGAATCAGGGCACTTCACATGCCATTCCATCATTAAGGAATAAGTTCTAGTTTCCCCTCATTATTAATTGGATTTTTTTCCCCCTCAATTTTCACTTGCACACGTCTCTTGGAGGCTTTGGTGGGTGCCAGACTTAAAATCAAAACAGAGTCACTCAGGTGCCAAATGCAGCCTGACTAGTTGATGAGTGACTCAATGGATTTACTTCCCCCTGAATGCTTTCCAGCATTCTCCAAATTTTCCATTTGGGCTGATAATCAGCAGGAGAAATGTCAGGCCCAAAGGAGCTTGAGGGGCGAGTGAGAGTTGCCTTTGACTGGTGTTATTTTTTTTAATGGTATTTGCTTCCAATGTGTCAGTAACCTCACTAAGCTCAAGGCTGGACACAGTCCCTGGCCCGCTTATTATGTGTTCAACCTGATTAGCTTGTATCTACCCCTAGTATGGTGCCTGGAACATAGGAAGCACTTAACAAATACCATGAAAAAACAAACATAGAAACCATCCTCGGGTTGTACTGGGACACGACACAGAGCTGGTTTAAATACAAGAAGCGCTTAACATATACCATTAAAAAACAAACCAACATAAAAACCATCCTCGGGTTATACCTGGACATGACCCAGAGCTGGTTTCAATGCGAGAAGCTGTTCAAGACCAAACTAAACTGCAGTGAGGAACGTGTTTTCAGAGAGAGACATCAACTTTTCCTTTAAAAACCAGACTGAAAATCAACTCAGACTTACCCTTCCTCCACTGTCCCAAGTGACCAAACCGGCCTTTTTTTTAAAGGGAAGCGATGTTCTGCTTCAAGGCATCCAAGTCAGGAGGAAGAGGGTACAGTCTCCTCCTCTGGCATCTCCTTGATTTATCCAAGTGAGAAGAGTGTCTTTCCCAAACACCTAGAGGACGAGCTTCAACTTCACCCTCATCATTCAACTGAAATCTGTCCAACAGGGCACTGGGAGTGACAAAGAATTCTGCAAGCAGCATCCAGGGGGCTAGGTTGTCCTGGGGGCTCTGACAGAAATCACGTCTCTGGACAGATGTCTCTCAGACCCTTGTCAAGGGAAAGAGGGAAGGAAAATAAAATATTCTGACAATGTGATCTGGGGGGGGGGGGAGACCTGATCTTCTTAAAATAATTTAAGCACTTTGTATCCTCCCTACCCCCTCTAAACTTTTGTCCATATCCTTATACTGGGTTCATTCTTTCATCAATTCAAATGTATTTATTGAGCACTTGTTGCTTCCCCTAATTTATTTTAGTGTCTGTCTCCCCTGCTAGATCGTAAGCTCTCTGAGAGTAGGGATTGTGTCTATCTACTCAATTGTACTCTCCCCAGGACTTAGTAGAGCACTCTGCACCTAATAAGCTCTCAATAAATACCACCGATTCGCTGATTGATTGATTATGTCTCCCCTCGCGCTTAATACTGTGCTGGGAACAGACCAAGTGCTTAACAAATGCCATAATTATTATTCAGCAACAACCCAACCCCAGGCTCTTAGGGTCTCTGGTCTTGCTAAAAGGCATCTAAGTCATGAGGGTGGATACAGATCTACTCATTTAGAGCCTGAAAAAAATTAGACTGGAACTAAAACGAACCAGATTTGACTGGATCAAACCTACCTCGAGACCCTAAACTCCTTGCGGCCAGGAAATGTATCTACCATCTCTGTTTTATTCTTCCAAGCGCTCTGCACACAACGAGGCCTCAATAAATATAACTGATGGATTGATTGTGTGCAGGGAATGTGTCTACCATCTCGGTTGTACTGTACCCTTCCAAGCACTAAATACTCTGTATAAAGTAAGGACTTAATAAATACCATTGATTGACTGACCAAGTCTCACTGCATTAAGAAGGATCTAAGAAGCAGGGACAAAATGATAGGGTCGACTGTTGTTTTTGTAATTTCTTTACAAGGCTCTTCTGCTGTATTGTATCTACCTATTACCCTTCCTCCACTGTCCCAAGTGACCTACCTGGCCTTTTTCTCAAGGGAAGCGATGTTCTGCTTCAAGGCAACCAAGTCAGGAGGAAGACGGTACAGTCTCCTGCTCTGGCATCTCCTTGATTTAACCAAGTGAGAAGAGTGTCTTTCCCAAACACCTAGAGGACCAGCTTCAACTTCACCCTCATCATTCAACTGAACATAGGAAGCGCTTAACAAATACCATTAAAAAACAAACGAACATAAAAACCATCCTCGGGTTGTACCTGGACATGACCCAGAGCTGGTTTCAATGCGAGAAACTGTTCAAGACAGAATCGAACTGTTCTGTCCAATTCCAATTCTACTCGTTAGACAATCCCCTCTCCTTCAAACAATCATCACCACTACCCATCAGTGTCACATAATAACAACTGTGGTATTTGTCAGGCACTTGCCTTGTGCCAAACGCTGTCGTAAGTGCTGGGATAGATGCAAGATAATTAGGTCCCACGAGGGGGTCACATTTTAAGCAGGAGGGAGCAGAGGTATTGATTCCCCATTTTGCAGATGAGGGCTCTGAGGTCCACACTTGTCCAAGATCACATATCAGTTAAGTAGTGGGAGCTGGGATTAGAACCCAGGTCCTCTGGCTTGTATTTCAGTTGCATTTATTGAGCGCTTACTGTATGCAGAGCACTTTCCTAAGTGCTTGGGAGAGTACAACACAACAATAAACAGACACATTCCCTGCCCACAACAAACTCTTTCCACTAAGCAACACTGTTTCCCTATGGAGCTGTTACATATTTGGTCACTCTCAAAAATGCATCTATTTATTCCAAAGCTATTGCACGATACTCATTAACCATCTATACCTGTAATTTATTTATTTATAGAAATATCTGTCTCCCCTGCTAGACCATAAGCTCATTGTGGACAAGAAACGTGTCAGCTTATTGTTTAACTGTACTCTCCCAACGCTTAGTACAGAGCTCTGCACAGAAGCAAGCGCTCGGTAAATACGACTGAATGAATGGATCGAATGAATGGTCTAATGTACTCTTCAGCGTTACAGCCTTTCTCTGAGTCTCTCTCCTCCCCTTCTGTAGCCCCGCAGACAAACCTCAGCTGAGCAAGGTCACAAATGAGGTGAACGAACATTTGAGGTTTGGGAAACTACAGCAGGGGCCGCCCAGCTGGGCTGGTCCCCTCAGGGAGGTGGGACAGAAAGAGAAGCAGTTTTCCCAAGGTATGCCAAGAAGCCCCCTTTCATCTGGAGAAGCAGCGTGGCTCAGTGGAAAGAGCCTGGGCTTTGGAGTCAGAGGTCATGAGTTCGAATCCCAGCTCTGCCACTTGTCAGCCGTGTGACTGTGGGCAAGTCACTTCACTTCTCTGTGCCTCAGTTCCCTCATCTGTAAAATAGGGATGAAGACTGTGAGCCCCACGTGGGACAACCTGATTCCCCTATGTCTACCCCAGCGCTTAGAACAGTGCTCTGCCCATAGTAAGCGCTTAACAAATACCAACATTATTATTATTATCTCCTGCCTGTCAAGACCCACGGGAAAAGAAAGTATTGGAATTTCTTCCTGCATCTCTAACAAGTTCCATTTTCCTGAATTATCATGGAGGAGGAGGAAAAGGAGGAAAATTATTCCTGTTCCGCTCCTGGAAAACTTCGAAATGTTATTGCCATGGAAACCGCTCTCTATCGGCAGTGGAGTGTGCTTGCGCTGGGGGGGATGAAGGGAGGGGAGAGGAGATAGAGAGAGAGGAAGCGTGCAGGCCGGGAGTCTGGACTCCATCACCTTAGATATCCTCTCTGCCACGCAGTTACCTTCTTCTCTCCACCTCTGACACGAGCTGTCTGCCTCTGAGTTCTTTAACGGGCGACCAGCACACAATCCCCAAACCGACCAATGGCAAACAGCCTCAAGTAGATGCGTTCTGAGGATGGAGATGTTGTGCTTTTAACCTAGAGCAGCTGGGCATTCCTGATATTCGAATTTCTGCATTCTTGAATTATCGTGACCCGGTTTCAGTCGGAGGGGTCGTCCGTGTGGGGGGCACAAGCCCAGGCGGAGGGCAAGGGAACCAACCTGACAGCCAACCCCCTGGAGGCGTCAAAATGGAGATCTGGCTACCGGCACCGAACCTCTCTGATCGAACTCTATAGGGAATAGAATGGAAACTAATGAAAGACGGAACCACCCGGGAAACAAGAAGCCAGCAGTGGAGTGTGGGGGAGTGTCAAAGTCAGCGGCAGCTTGCCGAAGATGAATCCGTTCCCCTGTGCCAAACCAAGTGCCAGTTGCCAAAGCCAAGAGAAGCCAGGAATAAAGGGGGGTCGGGGTGGTTTTTCCCCTGAATTGTTGTGCTTTTAGCCACAGTTGCTTGGGGTAGAGAAGCCTGGGAGCACAGGCTGCAGATTCTCTGCGATACAAATCATAATATAATCCTAAAGAACTTCATTAAAACAACAAAGCCTCATTAAAGGGAGGGAAGGCCAGCCTGTCCCATGTTGTGGGTGGGGAAGCTCCTGGTGTCCCGTGGCTTCTCAGAGGAGGAGGAGGCCTGGCCTCAGCCTCTGGTCCCAGCGTGTGCAAGGCCAAGGAATGTGAACTTCCTGGCTTTCTGAGAGAGAGAAAGAGAGAGAGGGAGTGGGGGAGGAAATGGGAGTCTCTGTGAGGTGTCTTGGAGACCCTGGTGCTTACCCTTCTGGGCTGGTGGACATGCTCTTGGAAGAACCTCATCTGTACCTCATCAGTTACCTCATCTCTAAAACAGGGATTAAAACTATGAGCCCCATGTGGGACATGGACATTGTTCAACCTGATTAGCTTGCAACTACCCCAGTGCTCAGTACAGTGGCTAGCACATAGAAGCGCTTAACAAATGCCATAAAAACAAAATTAAACAACAAAAAACCCCCAAACCTCCCCCCCCCCCCCCGCCATTCATTTGCTTGTAGATCTCCAAGCAACGCACGACGCCAGCTCTCCAGTCGAGCTACATTATCAAAGAACGTGTTCATGACTAGCGAAGTGGGGACTGAAAATGTCAGAACACCATGTGCCTTGGGTGTGATGACACCAGCGACGTGTGTGTGTGTGAGGCGGAGGGTGATGAAGAGGGGAGTTTGGGTTAAGGTTTATTTTCAGTAACTCAACACACATGTGCACATGCACGTGTGTGTACAAACACACGAACACATTCTCTCTCTAATGCAGATGGGCCAGGAATCAGTCAGAATGTCAAGAAGGCTTTGGAAGTTGGAACTCTAATGTTTCAAATAAAACTATTTTTAAAACTGGGGTCCGTCATGGAGTGAGAAGGGGTTTGCGACATTTCTCTCCTTGGGTGGTTGCCTGCAATCCTGCCATTCCTATTCCTAACGGAGCGTGAAAACCCAAGCAGATGAAGTCCAGAGACTAAACCAATATTACGGAGCTGACTTGCCAATATATCCTCTGACCACAGGGAAATAATTCATCAGACCCTCGAACTATACTGGAAGCTCCCCAAAGGCAATGATAAAATCTTCCATCTCTACTGTACCCTCTCAAGTGCTCAGTCCAGTGCTCTGCATAGAGAAAGTACTCAACAATTTCCCCTGATGATGAGCCATTAAGCAGTACGGTGCTGGGTCATTCATTCATTCAGCCGTATTTACTGGGCGCTTACTGTGTGCAGAGCACAGTACTAAATGCTTGGAAGAGTACAGTACAACAATAAACAGACACATTCCCTGCAGAGGGGGAGACAGACATCAGTACAAATATATAAAAATACAGATATGTACATAAGTGCTGTGGGGCTGGGAGGGGGGACCAACAAAGGGAGCAAGTCAGGGGGACGCAGAAGGGAGTGGGGGATGAGTAAAGATGGGGCTTAGTCTGGGAAGGTCTCTTGGAGGAGATGTGCCTTTAATAAGGCTTTGAAGGAGGGGGAGAGTAATTGTCTGTCAGGTTTGAGGAGGGAGGATCTTCCAGGCCAAGGCAGGTCGTGAGCTAGGGGTCGGTGGTGACACAGAGGAGACTGAGGCATAATGAGAAAGTGAAGTTTGCAGTCTGGGTTACAGAAGGAGAGAAGTGAGGTGAGGGAGGAGGGGGTAAGGTGGTGGAGTGCTTTAAAGCCAATGGTGAGGAGTTTTTGTTTGAGGCAGAGATGGATGGGCAACCACTGGAGTTTTCCGAGGAGCGGGGTGGCGTGTCCTGAACCTTTTTATAGAAAAACGCTCTAGGCATCAGAATGGAGTATGGACTGGAGTGGGGAGAGACAGAAGCCTGGGAGTTCAGCAAGGAGACTGATGCAGTAATCCAGGGCCGATAGGATGAGTGATTTTATCAACATGGTAGCAGTTAACTGGATCAGACCGATGGCCCATCCGGCCCAGTATGTGGTCTCCAAAAATGACCTGAAAGAACAGTGGGAGGACGGGGACAAGGCTTTCTTCTGGCATTCCCAGTCCTGAGGACCGGGACACTGGGAGAGGATGCTGCAGGGTGGTGCATCTTCTCACTCCAGTGCAATCTCAACTCCTCACCCCGATGAGATCTCTGCTTTTTGGGTCGGGAACACTCTCCCAGCCCGTGGAGGGGAAGGGAGAGGAAAGCTTACAGTTGTCTCAGCCCCATCTGAGATTCTTGGGTCTGGGGATGACCCGGAGAGGTCCAGATCAATCAATCAATTGCATTTATTGAGCACTTAATGTGTACAGAGCACTGCAGATTCCTACTGCCTCCCGACCATGGGTCAACTCCTACAGGGAGAACTCCACCTTCCTCAGTGGTATGGACGTAGAGAGTCAAATAGGTTTCTGGGACCCACAGCCAAATCCAATCCTAAAGTGAGAACCCCGAGAAAATGGAGAAGACGTTGCCCTGGGCTGGAAAAGGTTGCCGGCAGTGCTGGCCAAACATCCTTAACCTGAGTTTCAGCTCTGGCTAGAGGGGAGTTTTTACAAATCTACTTCCAGGCTCAGCAGATCAATTTTCTACTTCATTTTATCACCCTGCTCCCTTATGCCTCCCTCTTCCGCCTCTTGGGCATGCTCGTGTTTGTAAGAAGCGGTGCGAGATCTTAAAGAAGAAAGACAGAGAGAGAAAGCTTCACCCTTCCTCTTTCCGGTGTTTGAAACCATGTCAGGAGCTTTGGAGACATTTGTATTGCTGTCAAGAGTATTTAGGAATAAACAGTTATGAAAAACATTACCCCGGGGCTTTGGCACTGCGGAGCCTATAGTACCGACCTCCGCTGCCTGAGTACCCCACGCGCATTTAAATGATAATATCATCACATTAGAGCCACGTCTACAGCCCTGTAAATTGTACATTGTCCCTGTTTATTGATTTCTCTTTTTAATACGTAGTCGGCTGAAAACGATGGTTAAAAAAACCCCCAGCCACCTCTGGATGCAGACAGCTGAGATCAAATAAACCGTAGAGCGAAACAATGGCGTGTCAGAACACCGAGGGAGTCGGCGGGTATCCAGAGCCAGGTGGATGGGAGTGCTCTGAACAAGGGGTTGTGACCCCATGAAGCTTGGCAGGCTCTGGAAAGGTGGATGCAGCCCAGGGAACAGCACAGGGAATGGTGCAGGGAATGGTGCAGGAGACATTTCAGGAAAAGATGCAGTGAACGGCGCAGGGAATGGCACGGGGACAGTACAGGAAATGATGCAGGGCATGACCCAGAGAATGGTGCAGGGAACGGAGCGGGGAACGGTAGGGGGAATTGGTCTTTGGGACATTTCAGGGAATGGTGCATTGAACAGTGCAGGGAAGAGTGGAGGGAACTGTACAAGAAACGGTGCAGAGAACAGTGTGTGGGAATAGCGCAGAGAATGGCCCGGGGAAGCTTCAGTCATTAGCTGAGAATTCATCCCTAACTCTCCTAGGGTAGGTGTTGTAGGGATGGCAGAGTTCTAACCAGGCATTTTAGCGTTCACGGCACGAGAGGAAGCACGCATCCTCTGCCATTATTTTTAATTCATCTGACTGAGAATTGAAGGCTCATAATGATTGTGAAATCTACCCCACCCACCCCGACCCCATCCCACCTGAGAGGCAGAAACTGACTTGGATTTTAGCCCCGGGAACACCGTAACCTCTACAAGAAAGTAAACATTTGAGCCCGTTGTTGGGTGGGGATTGTCCCTATCTGCTGCCCAGTTGTACTTTCCAAGCGCTTAGTACAGTGCTCTGCACACAGTAAGCGCTCAATAAATACGATTGAATGAATGAATGAGTGGTAACAGTAGTAGTTATTGAACATCCACTTCATTCAATAGTATTTATTGAGCGCTTACTATGTGCAGAGCACTGTACTAAGCGCTTGGGGTGAACAAGTCGGCAACAGATAGAGACAGTCCCTGCCGTTTGACGGGCTTACAGTCTAATCGGGGGAGACGGACAGACGAGAACAATGGCACTAAACAGCGTCGAGGGGAAGAACATCTCGTAAAAACAATGGCAACTAAATAGAATCAAGGCGATGTACAATTCATTAACAAAATAAATAGGGTAACGAAAATATATACAGTCGAGCGGACGAGTACAGTGCTGTGGGGATGGGAAGGGAGAGGTGGAGGAGCAGAGGGAAAAGGGGAAAATGAGGCTTTAGCTGCGGAGAGGTAAAGGGGGGATGGCAGAGGGAGTAGAGGGGGAAGAGGAGCTCAGTCTGGGAACGCCTCTTGGAGGAGGTGATTTTTAAGTAAGGTTTTGAAGAGGGAAAGAGAATCGGTTTGGCGGAGGTGAGGAGGGAGGGCGTTCCGGGACCGCGGGAGGACGCGACCCGGGGGTCGACGGCGGGATAGGCGAGATCGAGGGACGGCGAGGAGGTGGGCGGCAGAGGAGCGGAGCGTGCGGGGTGGGCGGTAGAAAGAGAGAAGGGAGGAGAGGTAGGAAGGGGCAAGGTGACGGAGAGCCTCGAAGCCTAGAGTGAGGAGTTTTTGTTCGGAGCGGAGGTCGATAGGCAACCACTGGAGTTGTTTAAGAAGGGGAGTGACATGCCCAGATCGTTTCTGCGGGAAGATGAGCCGGGCGGCGGAGTGAAGAATAGACCGGAGCGGGGCGAGAGAGGAGGAAGGGAGGTCAGAGAGAAGGCTGACACAATAGTCTAGCCGGGATATAACGAGAGCCCGTAATAGTAAGGTAGCCGTTTGGGTGGAGAGGAAAGGGCGGATCTTGGCGATATCGTAGAGGTGAAACCGGCAGGTCTCGGTAACGGATAGGATGCGTGGGGTGAACGAGAGGGACGAGTCAAGGATGACACCGAGATTGCGGGCCTGCGGGACGGGAAGGATGGTCGTGCCATCCACGGTGATGGAGAAGTCTGGGAGCGGACCGGGCTTGGGAGGGAAGATGAGGAGCTCAGTCTCGCTCATGTTGAGTTTTAGGTGGCGGGCCGACATCCAGGTGGAGACGTCCCGGAGGCGGGAGGAGATGCGAGCCTGAAGGGAGGGGGAGAGGACAGGGGCGGAGATGTAGATCTGCGTGTCATCTGCGTAGAGATGGTAGTCAAAGCCGTGAGAGCGGATTAGTTCACCGAGGGAGTGAGTGATGCAGCTCACTGTCCTAGGTTCATGGAAAGTTCGGAATAACAATATGACGCATTCCTTGCTCACAGAGAGCTTATACTAATGAGGGGAGACAAACACACACAAAAAACTAGAATAATAATGTTGGTATTTGTTAAGCGCTTACTATGTGCAGAGCACTGTTCTAAGCGCTGGGGGAGATACAGGGGAATCAGGTTGTGCCACGTGAGGCTCACAGTTCATCCCCATTTTACAGATGAGGCAACTGAGGCACAGAGAAGTTAGGTGACTTGCCCACCGTCACATGATCAAAAGACATAACTGAGTACACCTAGGAATCCAGGCAAGTTGCATTTTGCCGCCCTGGAATCAGACCCGGGAGTGGGTGGAGTTTCGAGAGTGAAACTACCCACTAGATCTGCTCCCGAAACCTGAACTAAACACAAAAGACATTGGTCCCAGCTGCCCCTTAATGATGATGATTGTATTTGTTAAGCCCTTACTATGTGTCAAGCACTGTTCTAAGCGCTGGAGTAGATACAAGCTAATCAGGTAGGACACAGTCCCTGTCCCACATCGGGCTCACAGTCTTAATCCCCATTTTACAGATGAGATAACGGAGGCACAGAGAAGTTGTGACTTGCCTAAGATTGCATAGCAGTCACGTGTCAGAGCCAGGATTAGAACCCCGGTCGCTCTGACTCCCAGGCCCGTGCTCGGTCCACGCAGCCAAGCTGCTTCCCTCAACTCCCAGCACACTGCCTGCAATCCAGACAGCAACCATGTCTTCAGGATCAGGGAGGGGAAAGTGGCAGGGAGATATTCTTGGGGGGTTGTGGACCTCAAGCCTCGGGGGATGCCCCCAGGACTGGCTTCAGACATTTGGCTGAGCTGAGACCGAGAAAAAATTATTACCTCCTCCCACTTCGTTACAGCATCACGATGCTATGCAGTGTAGGGTCTCCTGAATTTAGGACACTTCTCTGGTGGCCGGGGACGGGGGTGTCCCCTCATTCCATCTCCTTGGTACGGAACCACTGCGTCCCCCTCCCAGGTAGGGTTTCACATAGGTGCCACACGCTCTGGATGGGCGATTTAAAATTTTGAATCGCCGTTTCCCTCCTGATGGTGCACCCTAATGCAAATGCCTCATGCAGTCAGTCAATCGCATTTATTAAGCACTTACTGTGTGCTGAGCACTGTACTAAGTGCCTAGGGGAGTACAACAGAGCAATAAACAGACACATTCCCTGCCCACAGCGAGCTCAGCATCTGAGCCCCTTCTCCCCTGGGCCCCTTCAGATCAATGGCCCCCCCAAACCAGCTTGAACTCCATCTATGAGGCTCAGTTTCAGGGTCAGTTAATGCTGCTGCAGTCACAGGGCTTAATAAACCCTTGCTGATGAACTGACGGGGACTTTTCTACAAATGACGGGATTCATCGTATAATTATGCAAAACGAGCGCGTCAGCGGAGACAAGTCCTGCGGCGATAGGCACTCTATAAGCATTGAGACAGGTAGGCTACAGAGAGAGCACTAAGTGGCCATGGAGCCTTTCAATACTTTCAAGAATGATCACTCATCCAGAAGAAACAAGAAAGCTTTTTGGAAAAGCAGAATGCCAGCCCAGAAAAAAAGTTCAGAGTCCACGGAGATCACTTCTTTGCTGCCTGGGAGGTGGTTCACTGGCTGGCTGGGCACCAAACAAGAGTGTCTGAAAGGATTTTTACAAGGGAAAAATAATCAATTTTCAATGAAAATTTTAATTTTCAACGAAAATGGGGATTAAGGCCGTGAGGCCCATGTGGGACCTGGACTGCGCCCAACCTGATTTCCTTGTATCTACTCCAGGGTTTAAAATCGTGCCTGGCACATAGCGAGCGCTTAGCGAAGCAGCGTGGCAGAGTGGGTAGTGCATGGGCCTGGGAGTCAGAAGGTCATGGGTTTTAATCCTGGCTCTGCCACTCGTCTGCTGTGTCACCTTGGGCAAGTCACTTCACTTATCAGTACCTCAGTTACCTCGTCTGTAAAATGGGGATGGAGACCATGAGCCCCACGTGGGACACGGACAGTGACCGAGCCAATTTGTTTATATCCACCCCAGCACTTAGTACAGTGCCTGGCACATGGTAAGCACCTAACAGATAGCATGATGATTATTATAACGAATACCATAAAAAACCCAAGTCTGCACAGGGCAAAGCAGATCTTCCAAGGAGTGAATGTTAGTGTGGATTTGTACACACCAAGGGAAGGTTTCTTTTATGGATTTCACTAGTCCTTTCTCTGGGCTTAGCTTGTCCATGCCAGGGTTTTAGCCTGTCCAGCTGACTTTCAGAGTGTCTGCCATACTGCTCCCTCCCTTACCTTGGGGCTGTTGCTTGGTGAGCATGCGTATGCGTGTGTTGGGGACACGGGGGAGGCTCAGAGCATCTCTGGGGAGCAGGCAGGCAGTCATTATGGTGACAGAAGACTTGAGAAGCAGGCTGAGATTGTAGAAAGAGCACATGTCTAGGGGTTAGAGGATCTGGGTTCCAATCTTTACTCCACCACTTGCGTGCTATGCAACCTTGGGCAAATCTCTGGGCCTCACTTTCCTCATCTGTAAAATGGAGTTAAAATACTCGTCCTCCCTCCCTCTTAGATTGGGAGCTCCATGTGGGACCAGACCTGATTATCTTGTCTCTACCTCAGCGCTTAGTACTATGCTCGGCACATAGTAAGCACTTAACAAATACGACGATTATCCTTACCGCACTTGGTAGTCCAATCAATCAATTGTAATAGTGAACACTTACTGTGTTCAGAGCACTGTAATAAGTGCCTGGGAGAGTACGATATAATCGAGTTGGTAGACACGTACCTTGCCCACGAGGAGCTTCCAGTATAGGGGGGGAAACGGACATTAAAATTAGTAGCAGATATCTTTTTAAGTCCTGTTGGGTTGGGGGTCGGGTGAATAAAGGGAGCAAATCCAGGTGCAAGGGGACTGCAAAAGAGAGAGGGAGTAGGGAGAGTAGTTCAGATCGAGAGAGGTCAGGCAACATTGGGGACACTGGCATTAGCTCCTGGAGCTGCTCCCATTCCTTTGATTCCTATTCAAAAAAATAGATTTTTTTGGGTGCAAAAATAGAGAATTCCAGGAAAAGCTGTTTTGTTAACCACTAACAGGCTGGGAGGCTGAGACCAAAAATCTGAATTGCAAATTCTTACAAACCCTCAGAGACAAGAGCGAAGACTCAGTAGTGATAATAGAGAGGGGCTCTTACCCAGGGGATGGTGACCTGCTGTTTTCCAGCTCTGTCGAGGAGAGAACTGGAGGAAATAGATCGGAATTGGATTGCCACTGCCGGAGAGGTTTGGGGAAGGTGTAAGGAGGCTCTTGCTGACAGGGAGGGTGGTTAAAACCCGATGAGGGCTATCAAAGGGACCCCCTCCCCTGGAGATCTAGATGAATGTTAGACATTTTTTTCTCAGGGAGAGTTTAGGCACAGTATTGTCTAGAGGCAAGGAGGACTGGATGACCTTTAGAGATTCTTCTGTGTTCTAGGATTCCTGAGAAGCAAACCATCGGTTTTGTATAGACAGGCCAGAAGAGGGTACAGTCATCTTCAATTCTAGCCCTGGAGAGCAACCCACCCTGCATCAGAGAATAAAATGACTCTCAGGCCAAAGCACACCTCTTGGTTCCTTGAGCCTTGGGTGTGGGCCTAATTCTGTCCTCTCAATCAATCAGTGGCATTTCTTGAGCACTTTCTGTACACAGAAAACTGATCTAAGCTCTTGGGAGAATACAACAGAATTGGACCCCCATTTCTACTTCTCTGCCTGTTGCCTGAACTGGCCCAGAGAAATAATGATAATAGTGATGATGATATTTGTCAGGGGCTTACTATGGGACAAGCTCTGTGCTAAGCCCTGGAGCAGACATATGATAATGAGATCAGGCCTGGTCCCTGTCCGACATGGGGCTCGCATTCTGAGAAGGGAGAACAAGTATTTAGCAGGAAGCAACAAGCACCCCCCAGTTTTGAGGGGTAGCATTAAAAAAATAACAACGGATGGAGAACGGGCCGCCCGGCACGGATCTTTGGAGTCATTAGTCAGAGGGCCCAATACGGACCATTATAGAAGCAGCATGGCCTAGTGGAAAGAGCACGGGCCGGGGGTCAGAGGTCCTGGGTTCCAATTCCTGCTCTGCCGCCCGTCTGCCGTGTGACCCTGGGCAGGACATCCTATTTCTTTCCTTCCAAGTCATATGATAACACTTTCCTAGTTTGCCCTCCTGCTGCTCTCTCAGTCGGGGGCAGAAGACGATGTGAGTGAGAAGTAGCATGAAGCACTGGCCCGGGACTCAGGAGACCTGGGTTCTTATCATGTCTACTAACTCTACTGTACTCTCCCAATCACTTAGTGGAGTGTTCCACTCACAGGAGGTGCTCAGCACATACTATTAATTGATGTACAGGCTTAATACAATGCTCTGCGCAGAAATGACCCTCAACAAATACTAGTGATAGACTAACTGAACTAGCACAGGGTCAAGTGCACATTAAACACTCAGGGAATACTACTGACCGAGTTAGTGACTGAGTGTCTGTTCTTTTGATTTGAACTCTTACGTCTCTGACCCTCACCTAGGGGCCCTCTCTCCTCCTTCCTGGCCAACAGGAATGTTTATTTTTGCCGGTTGGAGGCCTGACCTTAAATCAAACACATCCAATTTCCAAGCGAGGGACTAATAACAGTGCGGTCACACTGGGACCAGTCCACACTTGTATAAAGCTCGGCAGACATCTGCTGCCTCCCTGTGAGGCTTACAGAAGGGGAAACCACTACTTGGGCTGAAGACATCTGGCCCAGATCGAACGGGAATTTCGGTCCCTAGTTTCCCAGTCCAGTCTTCTTCTACCCTCCAGTCCACACGGTCTTTCGCTCACTATGTGTCTAGTGCCTTTCCCTTGCGTATCGGGAGCTTCACCTGAAGTCCTGAGGCTCAAAATCCAAGTTCCTCCAGTGGCCTTTGCCTGACAGCCTGTGAACCCGCTCCCCATCCGGACTGGTCATCCGGCAGCTTGGTGACGGCAGTGTTTTCAAAGTGGAAGCCTGAAGGAACAGCAAGTTACGAGCTGCGATTCATGCCGCTCCCTCTGCCCAGCTGCCCCTCTCTTACTGACCAACGGAGACACCATCCTCCTCACTAGGGCTTCTTGGTGGCAACTGCAGAGTGGTTCCACCCGGAGTGGGTGGAACAGTGAAGGGCTGGACTCGCCTTCTCATTAAGCGACAACTCCTGAAGAGAGAAAAACCAGTGTCTGCTCTGGATGCGATGCCAATGGCTCCGCTTTCGAGGAGCCCAGAGTGGCAGGCTGAATAGTGCTGGGAGAAGTTGGGGTGGGAGATCCGTGGCAGGGGATGAGGAGAGATTGAGGCCAGCCAATGAGGCTGCATGCTGGCAGCCCATTTAGTTTGAACCTGGGGGTATCATCTATCCTCATACCAAGCAGACTGGGGAAAAGAATCAATACAAAAGGTTAATCTAGGTTCAGCAGTCAATACTCAAGGCAGCAAAGTCTGAGCAACCAATCGCCTCTGACTCTCTGGTTAGTAGTTTCCGGCGCGAGGATAAGGAGAGGTCAGAGAGAGAGGCCCGAGCCCCCCGCCCCCAGAGGTCACTCCTCAAGAACAGGGGAGGGGAGGCTGTGAAACTAACCCAGAACGGCGCATCAGTAAAGTACACAGTGCAGGCCTTCTATTTTGAGCAATTTAAGGGAGAGGCAGCACGGTTTATCGGAAAGAGCACGGACTTGGGAGTCAGAGGTTACGGGTTCTAATTCCGACTCTGCCACTTGTCAGCTGTTTGACTTTGGGCAAGTCACTTAACTTGTCTGTGCCTCAGTTCCCTCATCTGTAAAATGGGGATTAAGACTGCGAGCCCCACGGGGGACAACCCGATTACCTTGCATCTACTCCACTGCTTAGAACAGTGCTTGGCACATAGTAAGAGCTTAACAAATGCCATCATTGTTATTATTATGAATAAATGGTTGAGGGTGTTTTATTTTCTGTTGCAGAGCTGCTTACTGGGGTTCTGGACTGGGTACTCCAATTGGTGGCAAAAGAGCTGGACCTCCCTGGTGTGGCTGGGGGCGCAGAGGAGCAGACGTGTTCCCAGTATGACACCTGCCCCCTTGCCCGAGGCTGAACCGGGCCTGTGAGGAAAGAGGAGAAGGAGGAGGAAGCCATTGGTGCCCCTCCCTCATAGCTTCACTTGCAATCAAAGAGAAGGACTGTGGAGGAAATAGGGGGATTATGTTGGGGGAAGAAGAAGATCCTCTGCCATTCTGAGGTGAAAGATAGCAAGCTGTGCCCTGGGAAAGCACAAAACAAGAAGAGCTGGGCCTGTGGACCCTGGTCAGACACGGGGACCAGGGAGAGATCTGAGTCCAGAAGCTAGGATTCTGAAGCTCCTTTCCTGAAGACTGTGAATCCTGAGACACCTTCAGGGAAACAGAGAGGGTCCTAGAGGGGTAAGCAGTAGATCCAAGAAAAGACAATTTGGCCTGCATTTGTGTCCATCTGTTACCTTACTAAGAACTTATTCAATATTGTCAAGATATCAGATCTTGGTGTCTGCCAGCTAGGGAGCTTGTGGACCTGCGGGCGTGGAAGGAAGCGCTTTGTCCGTGAGCTCCCAGTAGCCAGCCTTGGGACGGGTGGGGTACGCTAACCCCCATTGAACTCTACACCTTCGGGAAGACGCCTGAGCTTCAGCTGTAGAGTGATGGCAGAGCTAGGGATACAGGGACTTGGGGAACAGTGAGGATGCCCCCAAAACCCGCATTAGAAGAGCAGGAAAATTGGAAGGCTTCAGGACCCAGCGGAATCTGACCGGGATCTGCTGAAGTGACTCTGGGGGCTATTTCAGCCCTAATTTAGGCTGGTACCATCGTGGGGCCAGGGAGCCATTGGTCTCCAGCAGTGCGGCTACCCCCACAGCCCGTTGGCATGGCTCAGGTGGGCATGGGGGCTACTCTGAGGTGGGGACCAGAGGAAAGCCGGTCTGTGCTCCGGCCACTCCCGTTCTTTCGGTGGCAGGACGTAGCCCACGATCTGAGGAGTTTCCAGCACCATCATCTAATGCAGCCTGCAGTCAGCCTTAGCAACTCTCGCCCCGCCCCGTTTGCACCCCATGTAAGGTCTGCTCGCTGCCACCTGGGCTTTAAATGCCTCATCTCACCCCTGACACTCACTCTTCACAACCCTTGCTGGTCATACTGACTGGGTAAAATAAATAGTTGACTTTTAAGGCTGCCGGTAGATCAGAGTGGGAATAGTCCATTCTATGCAGGGGTCTCAGAGGAGTTTGACTTCTTGCTCATGCTCTCCCTCCCCCTTCCTATCTGACAGATCCCCACCCTTTCAATCTTAATAATAATAATGTTGGTATTTGTTAAGCGCTTACTATGTGCAGAGCACTGTTCTAAGCGCTGGGGCAGATACAGGGTAATCAGGTTGTCCCACTTGAGGCTCACAGCTAATCCCCATTTTACAGACGAGGAGGTAACCGAGGCACCGAGAAGTGAAGTGACTCGCCCACAGTCACACAGCTGACAAGCGGCTGAACCGGGATTCGAACCCATGACCTCTGACTCCCAAGCCCGTGCTCTTTCCACTGAGCCATGCTGCTTCTCAAAGTCTACCTCCTCCAGGTAGGCTTACCTGACTAATCTCTCGTCTCCCCTCCCCCTTCTCCCTTCCTTCTGCCTTTCCTTTGCACTACAGCACTTATGTACATATCCAAATGCTCTGTTGCTGTCCCTATGATAATGTTGGTATTTGTTAAGCGCTTACTATATGCAGAGCACTGTTCTAAGCGTTGGGGTAGGCACAGGGTAATCAGGTTGTCCCACGTGAGGCATTAATCCCCATTTTACAAATGAGGTCACTGAGGCCCAGAGAAGTGAAGTGACTCGCCCACAGGCACACAGCTGCCAAGTGGCAGAGCCGGAATTCGAACCCATGACCTCGGACTCCCCAGCCCGGGGTCTTTCCACTGAGCCACGCTGCTTCTCATCTGTATTGTATTTTAAAGTCTGTCTCCTCCACCAGGTTGTCAGCTACTTGTAGGCAGGAATTGTGTCTACCCGCTCTGTTTTATGCTCCCAAACATTTAACATAGTGCTCTGCCTACCGTAAGCACTCAAATACCAATGAATCACTGATTGTTCTCTGCCCTGGACTAGCAACTGTCTCCTCCCAGCCCACCAGAGGAATTGATGTTGATGATAATGACGGTATTTGTTAAGCGCTTACTATGTGTCCAACACTGTTCTAACACTGCGTAGATACAAAATAATCAGGTTGGCCACAGTCCCTATCCCACATGGGGCTCACAGATTTAATCCCCATTTTACAGATGAGGTAACCGAGGCACAAAGAAGTCAAGCGACTTTGCCCAAAGCAGACAAGTGGAAGAGCCGGGATTAGAGCCCAGGTTCTTGGGACTCCCAAACTCCTGCTCTATCCACTAGGTCAAGGAATTTCAGAGCCAGATAGTTTAGTCATCCACTGTGCCAAAGCTCGAGGCAGAAGAGGGAGGCACAAGGAGCCTGGACGAATTCACAAACCGGGTAATCAACCTCTGAATAATTGAAAGTTAACTTCTCTGCCTTAGCTGTGATGACTTTGAAATGGAGAAGGAGGCAGGACAAAGGGATGGAAATTGGGACAATTGAAGTCTGGTAATCCTGAATCTGAATTTCCTCCACTGTAGGAAGGAGCACGATTAGAGAGAACCAGAATCACATTCAAGAGCAGGGACCCAAATAAATCATGAACATACACTCTTGAAAACCCCTCCCAAATTACCCATGAACTGCTCCTTGTCTCGCTCTCTCAATAATAATGTTGGTATTTGTTAAGCGCTTACTATGTGCAGAGCACTGTTCTAAGCGCTGGGGTAGATACAGGGGAATCGGTTTGTCCCACGTGAGGCTCACAGTTCATCCCCATTTTACAGATGAGGTAACTGAGGCCCAGAGAAGTGAAGTGACTTGCCCACAGTCACACAGCTGACAAGTGGCAGAGCCGGGAGTCAAACTCATGACCTCTGACTCCGAAGCCCAGGCTCTTTCCACTGAGCCACGCTGCTTCATTTTAAGAGGAACTATGAATTAAGGTATCAGGGAAGGAGAAGGGATAACTAAGATAAAGACACTAATGTAATTGTCTTAATGTTACTGGGGGTTTTTTTGGTTCTTCCTCAGGCACAATAAACACTCATAAATATGTAAATAAGAGACCTGTGGACCAGGCTACTGAGGAAGGGGCTGAAAAGACTCTGCAACCAAAGACTTGACTCAGTCAGCATTTTTATTTCTCGTTTGTCAAAGTGCTCAGAGGAATTGAGGCTGAGCCCACAGTGGCTGGAACCTGAGGCCGAGCAGCAAAGGAGTCACAGAGAATAATAATAATGTTGGTATTTGTTAAGCGCTTACTATGTGCCGAGCACTGTTTTAAGCGCTGGGGTAGATATAAGGGAATCAGGTTGTCCCACGTGGGGCTCACATTCTTCATCCCCGTATTACAGATGAGGTAACTGAGGCACCGAGAGGTTAAGTGACTTGCCCGCGGTCACACAGCTGACAAGGGGCAGAGCAGGGATTCGAACCCATGACCTCTGACTCCCAAGCCCGGGCTCTTGCCACTGAGCCACGCTGCTTCTCAGCGAAGCAGCATTGCCCAGTGGATAGAACATGGGCTTGGAAGTCTTGATTGTTGATTCTATTTATTGCCATTGTTCTCGTCTGCCCGTCTCCCCCGATTAGACCGTAAGCCCGTCAAAGGGCAGGGACTGTCTCTATCTGTTACCGATTTGTCCATTCCAAGCGCTTAGTACAGTGCTCTGCACATAGTAAGCGCTCAATAAATACTATTGAATGAATGAATGAGTCAGAAGGACCTTGGTTTTAATTCTGACTCTGCCACTTGTCTGTGGTGTGACCTTAGGCAAGTCACTTCACTTCTCTGTGCCTTAGTTCCCTCATCCGTAAAACGGGGATTAAGACTGCGAGACTCATGTGGGACATGGACTATGTCCCACCTGATTACCTTGCATCTACCCCAGTTCTTACAACACTGCCTGGCACATAGTAAGCACTTAATAAATACCATTATATTAAAAAAAAAAAGCAGGGACGTCTCCCAGCTCTTCCGACTGCTGCTGCATTTCAGAGCAGGCAGCTCCATCCCTCCAGCGGGAATTGGAAAGCAGGATACTTGCTTCTGGTGTGTTTGTAGCAATGGGAGGAGCAGCAGGAATTTTAGGAGTACAGATAGTATTTATTGAGGATCCCACTTTTTTCTATGGTATTTGTTGGACACAGTGCATATCCCACACGGGGCTCATAGTCTGAATCCTCATTTTACAGATGAGTGAACTGAGGCACAGTGACTTGCCCGCAGCAGACAAGTGGCAGAGCTGGGATTAGGACCCAAGTCCTTCTGACTCCCATTGCGATTTGCAGCATGCTGTGACTGCAATCAATCGGTGGTAATTACTGAGCACTTACTGTGTGCAGAACGCTGTACTAAGCACTTGGGAGAGTACAACATAGGGTTGGTAGACGTGTTCTCTGCCCCAAAGGAACTTACAGTCTAGGGGTTGCAATGATAACCATCCCCGGGTCATCCTGATTAGTTCCGTTGCTTCCGGGAGATGAGTGATCAGTATCGATTGGTTGTCCAGGGAGATGATAGGGACACTGGTCAGCTTCTGTAGCCTCCCTGGGACCCTCCAGTGAGTTTCGGTGGGTCAGCAGAGATTGGAATGCCGGTGCACTAGAAATCAGGAAGGCTTATTCAAAAACTTAAACTTTTTATGGCATTTGTTAAGCATTTACTATATGCTAAGGTCTGTACTAAGCACCACGTAGATACAAGGTAATGAATCCATTCCCAGATGGGGTTTACAGTCTTCCTCACTTTACAGATGAGGTAACTGAGGCACAGAAAAATTAAGTGACTCGCCCAAGGTCACTTAGACTGTTCTCCCCCGATCGGACCGTAAGCCCGTCAAACGGCAGGGACCGTCTCTATCTGTTGCCCACTTGTTCGTTCCAAGCGCTTAGTTCAGTGCTCTGCACATAGTAAGCGCTCAATAAATACTATTGAATGCATGAACACGGCAGACAAGTGGCAGAACCAGGGTTAGAACCCTGTTCTCTGACTCCCAGCCCGTGTTCTTTTAACTAAGCCACGCTGCTTCTCACCTGGGGATCTCAAAGCAAGCTCTGCACGTGCCCCCCAATCAAGAGCGACTTGATTTTATGCCCATTTTACAGTGCGGTTCAGATGAAGCACACAGTTGCAGAGGGATGACAGGGAAATAAACCAACCAAAAAAAAAACAAAAACCAGACCCCTTCCCGTTCTCTTTACCAGAAAACAAGTTTGCAAAAGGAATGAGAAAAGAAGAATGAAAAAGACTGTCATCAAATTATTTTTGTTCCCAAATTGAAATTAAAGATCATTTGAACTCCAGAAGCCCAAAAATCCCAGGCTCATTACTTCTTGGTATTTTGTCCATGCTCTCGTCCTCCTTCCAATTAAAGCAATTCAGTGTAATTAATTAAATTTGTTATTCAATTAATGAAGATGTAAATTCTATTAAAACACCGTGCAGGATAAGTTTGGATTAAATTTGCTCCTTGACGAATGGGGAAAACCAAAAACAACCCATTGCTCCAGTTTGCCTACGGCGGGAGAATCTGGTCTGTGGGGCCAGAGCCCTGCACTTGGGTGGCTATTTAGTTCTCTAAAGGTGCCGGACTGGGGACCGCGCTGGAGAAGCCGGCTCAAGGATCTTAAATCCCGGACAGAATCTTTTAGCAGCCCAGGCAAAATTGAAGGCTTTGTCCTTGGAGAAACTGAGGCAGGCTCTCCTCCACTATTTTTATTGCTGCCTCTGCTGCTGCTGAAAGTGGTGATCTCCTAGAAATTCCCTGGATTGCCTTAGTGGAAAGAGCACGGGACTGAGAACCAGAGAACCTGGGTTCTAATCCTGGATCTCGCCATCTGCCTTCTGTGTGATGTTGGGCAGTCTCTGTGTCTAGGTTTTCTCATCTGTAAAATGGGGATTCAATACCTGGTCTCCCTCCTACTTAAACTGTGAGCCCCATATGGGACAGGGACCGTGTCCGATCTGATTAACCTGAATCCACCCCAGGGCTCAGAACAATGCGGGGCACACAAGAAGAGTTTAACAAATACCTCAATGATCATCGCTGATAATGGAGAGCTCAGAATGGATCTACTCTCTCTTTTGGGCATTTTTAGAGTGGCAGAGACTCCTCTCTCTCTCCTCATGCTCATAAAGACGTGCTGAAGTAGTGACAGAAGGTGAGGGTGGGGGCGGGAAATGAGATGAATCAGGGAGGGTCTCTTGGAGGAGGTGCAATTTTTCAAGAGCTGTGTAGATGGGCAGAGAACTAGTCTACCAGGGTGTCCTCTCATCTGTCCCATTCAGTACCATTCCTGTCTCAGTCTCGTTTCTCCGTCGATAGATTCAATGCCCCTTTTAGATGCAATGGGGAAAAGATTTAGGGGTTGGTAGAGAGAACAACAGTCTGGGAGGCAGAGGATCTGGGTTCGATTTATGGCTATTGTTCTTGTCTGTCCGTCTCCCCCGATTAGACTTTAAGCCCATCAAAGGGCAGGGACTGTAGCTGTCATCGATTTGTACATTCCAAGCGCTTAGTACAGTGCCCTGCACAGAGTAAGCGCTCAATAAATACTACTGAATGAATGAATGAATAATCCCAGCTCTGTCACGTGTCTGCTGAGTAACCTGAGTGTGCTTGGAACAGTACTTGGCACATAGTAAGTGCTTGTCAAGTACTATCCTTATTATTATTATTACTATCCTTATTCTCTGGGCCTCAGTTACCTCATCTGAAGAGTGGGGTTGAGATACCCATTCTTCCTCCCTCTTAAGACCAGGAGCCCCATACAGGACAGGGACTGTAATGGAGTTCAATTAACGAATGGTATTTCTAGAGCGCCCACTGAGCGCAGAGTACTATGCTAAGTGCTTATACTGTATCTACGCCAGTGTTTAGTGCAGTGCTTGGCACGGAGTAAGCACTTGACAAATACCACAATTATTATTATTATTGTTATTACAAGCCACCTCTAACTCTTCACTCACAGTGTGTTCCTGGCCTGGAACACCCTCCCTCCTCCCGGGGCAGGGCTGGGTTGGACTTGGTTTACCTCGCAAACAGCTGGACCAGCAGCGGCGGAAACCGCCTCCGTCCAGCAGACTGCTATTTCCGCTGGCTGCCCAGAACTAAAACAAGAACACTGAATGATGGATGATTAAACTGGCCTATTTGTTATTTAGTAAACAAGCAGGGCAAGTTTCTGGGAAAGATTCATCACTCCTTCCTACTTCCTAAACAGCTTTTTAATAGCTGAACAAAAGACCCTTTAAAATCTGAGGACTTCATCCTGTCCCTGGGTTTCCCCATATCCTCAGGGCAGGCAGAGAGTCTTTAGTCTACTGCCTCTCAGTGGATCACGGGGGCACCCACTGAAGGCAAAATGTCACATT
This sequence comes from Ornithorhynchus anatinus, assembly GCF_004115215.2. Classification (NCBI taxonomy): domain Eukaryota; kingdom Metazoa; phylum Chordata; class Mammalia; order Monotremata; family Ornithorhynchidae; genus Ornithorhynchus; species Ornithorhynchus anatinus. The sequence goes on from NC_041730.1 coordinate 23,027,995, forward strand.
TTTGAACCGGCAGAACCACACGCTTCCTCAGAGTACTGAGGATGGTTCCAGGACGAGTGGAATATTTTGCGCTATAACACGTTAATCAGGTAAAATCCTTCAAGATGATCTGATATCATCTTCTGATCGACTGTCTCCATAGTCTTGTCCCCTCCTACCTTACTTGGCTACTCTCCTACTCCAACCCGGCCCACACGGGCTCACTCCTCTAATGCCAACCTACTCACTGTATCTCGGTCTCATCTATCTCACCGCTGACTTCTTGCCCATGTCCTGCCTCTGCCCTAGAACGGCCTCCCTATTCATATCCGACAGAATATACACCTCCGAGAGCCGTTCCCTGGTGAAGCCCTTCTTTCCTCTTTTCCCATTCCTTTCTGCATCACCCTGACTTGCTCCCTTTATTCACCACCCCTGACTTGCTCCCTTTATTCACCACCCACTCCTGCCCCACAGCCTTTATGTACATATCCACAATTTTATTTATTTATGAAAATGTCTATTTCCCCCTCTAGACCGTAAGCTCGTCGTGAAGAGGGAACGTGTTTGCTGCATTGCTGTGTTGTACTCTCCCAAGTGCTTAGTCTAGTGGTCTGCACACAGGAAGCACTCAATAAATATGGTTAATGGATTGAGTTGAATTTTAAAGATGCCTAATTTTGTGGCCCTGGGGAGACTCTGGGGAATAGGGAGGCAGAACTTTCCTTGACCCTGGGCGACTTCTCCGCACGGTGAATCAAACTGGGGCGAGTGGAGGGGAGAGGATTTCAGAATACTTAAATCATGTCCTTCTCTCATTTTTAATGAGTTAGGAATTAATTAATAGGAAGCCGCCGTCCTTTAGATTATGTCTCTGCAAGTCTCCTGGGTCCCTTCCTCTGGAGCTGACCCCCTTGGTGGGGGTGGGGAGGTGGGACAGAGTGTCTAGTGAGCCGTTTCCTCCATCTGGAATGTGTCAGTCAGTCAACTGTTTTTATTGAGCACTTACTGTGTGCAGAGCACGGTATTTAGTGCTTGTGATACACATTCCCTGCCCACAATGAGCTTAAAGTATAGAGTGGGGAGAGAGAGAAGCAGCGTGGTTTAGTGGAAAGTGCCTGGGCTTGGGAGTCAGAGGTCGTGGGTTCTAATCCTGGCTCCACCACTTGTCTGCTGTATGACCTTGGGCAAGTCACTTAACTTCTCTGTGCCTCAGTTACCTCAGTTATCTCGTCTGCAAAAATGGGGATTAAAAAATGTGAACCCCACGTGGGACAATCTGATTATCCTCTATCTACCCCAGTGCTTAGAAAAGTGCTCTGCACATAGTAAGTGCTTAACAAATACCATAATCATTATTAGTAGTATTATATTCTGCCTCTGGCCTGGGACCTCCCTCCTCAAATTTGACAGACAATTACTCTCCCCACCTTCAAAGCCTTATTGAAGACTTCCCAGGCTAAGTCTCCCTTTCCTCTTCTCCCACTCCCTTCTGTGTCACCCTGACTCGCTCCCTTTGTTCTTCCCACGCCCAGCCCCAGAGCACTCATGTACATATCTGTAATTTATTTGTATCGATGTCTGCGCCCCGCATCTAGACAGTAAGCTCGTTGTGGACAGGGAATGTCACCGTTTATTGCTGTACTGTACTCTCCCAAGCTCTTAGTACAGGGCTCTGCACACAGTAAACACCCAATAAATTTGACTAAATGAATGAGTTGTAAGGGCGGGGAGCAGACCGGAGTTGGCTGCCCACCTTGCATACTCCCAGCTAACTCTTCCCCATCTTCCTTGTCTGGAACTCACTCACTCACTCACTCACTCACTCACTCACTCACTCACTCACTCACTCCAGGGAGTGATCAGGGAGAGGGTAGGGAGGTGGAGTTGGGCTGTCATCAGCTTGCATCACATGTCAATCATAGAGGACGCGATCCATGTTGGGTTGCAATTCAACATCCCATACTAGGGATTGGTAGATCTGATAGAATGTCCAGTCTCATTGGATTTCCAACCAAACACCTTTTATCAATCAAAGGTATTGAGTGTTCACTGTGCGCAGAGCACTGTACTAAGCACTTCAGAGAGGAAAACGTAAACTCTACAGAGTTGGAAGACGCGTTCCCTGTCCACAAGGAATTTATAGATTGGCGGGGGAGACAGATATCTATATAAACATAATTACAAAGATTGTACCTGAGTGATGTAGAGCTGAGGGAGGGGTGAAGAAATGGTGTAAATTGCACCCCAGCATGTCCCTGCTACTTTCATTGACACTCACACCTGGAGGGACAGGAATGATTCTACCAAGTGGGGTAAATTTGAAACTTCTAAACTTTCGAGATTGCTTGCAGACCTGGAATAACACTGGAGTTTCATTCTTGGGAAACTCCAGAGAACTGCGCTATATGAGTCACTGAGTCAATGAGAATCGGAGGTTAAGTTCTCAAGGACTAGAATTATATTTATAATTATATTATATTCATAATTATACAAATATTTTGACAAGTGTGCAAGAACAGTACATGCTTAAAATGGATAATATTAATTATACTGTCATCTTTACATTAAGCACATAGTTGAAACTAAAATTTAAAATAGGCGAATGATGAATTTTGCTTAATAAGGATATGCACTTTTTTTATATGTGATGCAGATGTATATTCATTCATCCAAACGCATTTATTTTGGGCTTATTGTGTGCAGAGCACTGTTCTAAGCGCTTGGAAAGGACAGTTGGTCAACAGAAAAGAGACAATCCCTACCCAATAATGGGCTCACATGCCTTCATCTAGGTGGCCTTCTTTTACAAAGGGGACAAGACTGCTATTTGTGTGAGAGATTTGGTTGTGGCTGAAAAGGCCGTGCTCTGCGACGGGCACTGCCATCCTCGCATTCGCCTGGAGGGTGAGTTTTTTAATTTACTGTCCCACTGGGGCCAGCAGGGCCTGTCTCAGGTTTGGAGGCTCCCTCTTGGCATCTCCTCCAATTTCCCTCAAGCCCTCCTCCGACTGCTGCCCGCCTGGCTGCTCTGACTGCAGGGGTGAGGTCTCCCAGCAGTTTAAGACTGGGTTTTCCCAAGATTTAAAACTGCTTAGTCTCCCCTGGAGGCTTGGGTGTGGCCCCCCTTTCAGTTCGCCCTGCACAGCTGCTTGGCATCTTGCAGTGCTTATTTTGGGTATTTCACTCTGCTGCCCGGATCATCTTTTGAAAAAAAAACCGTGCAGTTCATGTCTCCCCACTCCTCAAGAGCCTCCTGTGGTGGTCCAATTACCTCCGTATCAAACAGAAACTCCTTATCGGCTTTAAAGCACTCAATCAGCTCATCCCCTCCTACCTTACTTACCTCACTGATTTCCTACAACCACCCAGTCCGCACACTTCACTCCTCTAATAATAATAATAATGTTGGTATTTGTTAAGCGCTTACCACGTGCAGAGCACTGTTCTAAGCGCTGGGGTAGACCCAGGGGAATCAGGTTGTCCCCCGTGGGGCTCACAGTCTGAATCCCCATTTTACAGATGAGGTCACTGAGGCACAGAGAAGTGAAGTGACGTGCCCACAGTCACACAGCTAAGTGGCAGAGCTGGGATTGGAACCCATGACCTCTAATGCCAACCTACTTCCGTACCCGGTTCTCTTCTTTCTCGCCATCAACCCCTTGCCCTTATCCTCCCTCTGGCCTCGAACTCTTTCCCCCTTTGTATATGGCAGACCCTCCCCACCTTCAAAGCCTTATTAAAATCACATCTCCTCCAAGAGGCCTTCCCTGACTAAGCCCTCATTTCCCCCACTCCCTCTCCCTTCTCGCCTATGCGCTTGTATCTGCACCTTTCATTCACAGGATATTCACCCTATCCTCAGCCTCACACCACTTATAAAAATATCTGTAATTTATTTATGTTAATATCTGTCTACCCTCTAGACTGTAAGCTTATCGTGGGTAGGGAATGTGCCTACCAACTTTGTTTTACTGTATTCTTCCAAGTACTTAGTATTGCAGGGACTGTAACTCTATCTGTTACTGATTTGTTCATTCCAAGCGTTTAGTAATAATAATCATAATAATGTTGGTATTTGTCAAGCGCTTACTATGTGCAGAGCACTATTCTAAGCTCTGGGGTAGACACAGGGGAATCAGATGGTCCCACGTGGGGCTCACAGTCTTAATCCCCATTTTCCAGATGAGGTAACCGAGGCACAGAGAAGTGAAGTGACTTGCCCACAGTCACACAGCTGACAAGTGGCAGAGGTGGGATTCGAACCCATGACCTCAGACTCCAAAGCCTGGGCTCTTTCCACTGAGCCACGCTGCTTCTCCTAGTACAGTGCTCTGCACATAGTAAGCGCTCAATAAATACTATTGAATGAATGAACCCAGTGAAGGCTCATTAAATGCCCTTGCTCATTCCTCTAGACTGTAAGGTCATTATGGGCAGGGAATGTGTCTATTAATTCTCTTGTACTCTCCCAAGGGTTTAGAACAGCGCTCTGCACATAGTGAGTGCTCAATAAATACCACGGATTGATCTACTGATTGATTTGCCAGGTCTTTAAGCTGTCTTAGTGTTTTGTTTATTTTCATGTGTCTGCCCCCAGCCCCCTCTCCCCTCATATTTTGAGAAGCACTGTGGCCTAGCGGAAAGAGCCCAGGTCAGGGAGTCAGGGGACCTGGGTTCTAAACCCAGCTCTGCCACTTGCATGACCTCGAGAAATCCACTGAACTTCTCTGTGCCTTAGCTTCCTCATCTGTAAAATGAGCAATAAATAACTGTCCTCCCTCCTATTTAGACTATGAGCCTTAGATGGGACGGGGACGGCGTTTACCTTGATGATCTACGCCGGTTTTTAGCAGAGCATTTTGGCCCACAGTAAGAGCTTAACAAATACGACAATTGTTATTAGACTGAGAGCTTCTTGAGGGCCAGGGAGCATATATAATTCCTACATATATATTCTTCCTCAGTGCTTAGTACAGTAAGTGCTCAGGAATTGCTATTACTACTTTACGACTAACTGTCCATTCTCCTCGCATGTAGAGACAAGGGCACCAGAAGCAAGGCATTTTAGGACACTGATTTAATACATTAATAATAATAGTAACAACGGTACTTGTTAAGCACTTACTAGAGTAGCAGCGTGGCTCAGTGGAAAGAGCATGGGCTTTGGAGTCAGAGGTCATGAGTTCGAATCCCAGCTCTGCCACTTGTCAGCTGTGTGACTGGGGGCAAGTCACTTCACTTCTCTGTGCCTCAGTGACCTCATCTGGAAAATGGGGATTAAGACTGTGAGCCCCATGTGGGACAACCTGATTCTCCTGTGTCTACCCCAGCGCTTAGAACAGTGCTCTGCACATAGTAAGCGCTTCACAAATACCAACATTATTATTATTATTATTACGTGTCAAGCACTGTTCTGAGCACTGGGGTAGACACAAAACTAATCAGGTGGGGCACAGTCCCTGTCCCACCTATGGCTCACAGCCTTAATCCCCATTTTACAGATGAGATAACTGAGGCACAGAGAGTGAAATGACTTGTCCAAGATCCCACAAGGTGGCTGAGCCGGGATTAGAACCCAGGTTCTTCTGACTCCCAGGCCCGCACTCCATCCGGTGGGCCGCGATGCGTCACTACAATATTCTATTACACTGAAAAGGCATTTCCTGTCCCTGTAGACCTCTGTTCCTTGTCTTCCATCCTTGCAAACACCAGCCTAGCCTCCCCACTCCTCCAATTCGCCGCTTCTGCTTTAAACAATTCTATTGGACTTTTTCTAAAATTTGGTGCTTTTACTGCACAAGCACCTTACATTAGTTATTTTAATTTACTCTCCACATCACCTCTGCAAGGTAGGGTTCAGGAATTATTAGTTAAATTGGCAGAGAGCTGAAGGAGGAAAGCTAGCAGCTGTGTTGAAAGATGCCCCCTCTCCCAGAAACCTTGCAAAGCCAGAGAACCTCCCTGTTATTCTGAGTGAGCGACGCCTCACTTAACTTCTCTGTGCCTCAGTTACCTCATCTGTAAAATGGGGGTTAAAACTGTGAGTCCCACGTGGGACAACCTGACGACCTTGTATCCCCCGCCCCCCCCCCCCCCGGCACTTGGAACAGTGCTTTGCACATAGTAAGCGCTTAACAAATGCCAATGTCATTATTATTATTATTTATTTATTATTAGAAGGCCATACAGGTCCAGCCTAGCTGGGGGGGCGCTGTATTTCATAGGATGTCTTGGAGTCTTGGCCATTCTCCACCTGGGAAGCAGCATAGCCCAATGGATGGAGCACGGGCCTGGGAGTCAGAAGGACCTGGGTTCTAATCTTGCCTCTGCCACCTTCAACCGTATGATCTTGGGCAAGTCACTTACCTTCTCGGAGCCTCGGTTATCTCATCTTTAAAATGGGGATTAAGACTGTGAGCCCCATGCGGGGCAGGGACTGTGTTCAACCAGATTAACTTGTATTTACTCCAGTGCTTCGAATACTGCTTAGCACAGAGTCAGCGTTTAACAAACACCATCATTATTTGGGTTGGGAACTGTGGGGGTTGGGAATTGTGGGGGATTCCTGCTGGAGGCTCAGTCAGTTCAGGTTAGGTCCTTCCTCCAATTCTCTGGGGTTTCTGGGTCCCCTGTGCACTCGGGGGATCACTTATTCAGTGGTATTTATTGAGCGCTTACTGTACTAAGCGCTCGGAGGGTACAATTCAGCTACAAAACAATCCCTACCCAACGGGCTCACAGTCTAGAAGCGGGGAGACCGACAACAAAACGAAACAAGTAGACAGGCATCAATGGCATCAACATAAATAAGTAGTATAGATGTATACACATCATTAATAAATAAAATAATAAAAATGAAGTTCCTCCCCCCCCGCCCTCACAAATCCAAGTCGGGGAGCCTGAAGCTCCTTTCTCCCATCACTTTCTTCAAAAGGGGCTGCTTCCGGCTACTAGGAAGTCCCATCCCTACAAGTTCTGTCCTCCTAAAACCTGAAGCAATGTGGAAATTGCTCAGGATTGGGAGACCGGAGGACCTGGATTCTAATCCCACCTCTGTCCCTTGGCTGCTCTGTGACCATGGGCAAATCACTTCATTTTTCTCGGCCTCAGTTTCCTCATCTGCTGGAGGGGGATAAGGTCTGTGGCCTCCCTCCTTCTCAGACTGCAATTCCCATGTGAGTCGGGGACTGTGTCTGATCTGATTGTATTGTATCCACTCCGGTGCTTATTACAGTTCTTAGTACATAGCGAGCGGGTAACAAATACTACAGTGATTATTATTACCCCTGCATTGGCTTTCTGTACGATTTCCCTAGATTTATGTCAACATTATGCTCAGCTCTGTTATAGATCCTCAGGAATCCAGGACATTCAGGCCCATCTTTCCCTAGTGAGAAAGTTTGTTTTGGAAGTGAGATGAGCATTTACTCGGAGGACAATTTCTCTGTGCTTTGGCCTCAAAATATTGCCTTTCTTAAAAGTCCGTGTGTATACGGTTCTGGTGCTGACAACAGCAGCTGCTTTAATCATAGCTTTAAGAAGTGCTCATATTATAATGCCACCCAACAGAGCCAGCAGATCTGATGGAACGGGGGAGCTCACTGTGGGAAGAAAGGGGGGTATTGGATGCCCACATCTTGGTTGCGCATTGTCTAGAGGATGGTGTCAAATGCACAGACAGGTGGCCAGGGCTTGTTCTCAGAGAGGAAGGTTCATCAGCCACCTCTGGCCTGGCCAGATGGCCAAGCCAGGATGCCCAGGGCTCAAGTTGGGTACCTGGGAGTTGAGGCCTGTGGGATCCAGCTGGGAAAACTGGGAGGGATGAGGGGATATGTGGAGCTAATTAAGGGATTTTGGGTGCAATAGCCAACAGATGCATGGATCATTGAGGCTTAATGGGAGGAGTCATAGAATAATAATGATAATAGCAATAGTAATGATAATAATAAAAGTGGAAGACTGTAAAACCCACTGCCCACCCAGAGGCATGGCTACATTTCCAGGCAGCAAGCCAAGGGGATGCTGCAAAATCAGCTCTCGGGACTCAACCGGTATATATGGAGCGAAGCCTGAAACCCGTAGCAGGTGGGGCGGGCGGGGTGGGCTGAGCTGGCAGGGGAGGGCAGGGAAAGGATCCTGGAGTAACAGACGTTACAAATGCCCTCTGCAGAACCTTCCCCTAACGCACCTTCAGCTTAGAGATTTCTTGGCCAGACCCTACTCTTTGAACCTCAAAATGATGATGCTGTTGATGATGATGATGGTATTTGTTAAGTGCTCACTATGTTCCAGGCACTGTACTAAGCGGTGGGATAAATACAAGCAAATCGAGTTGGACCCAGTCTGTGTCCCATGTGGGGCTCACAGTCTCAGTCCTCATTTTACAGATGAGATAACTGAAGCACAGAGAAGTAAAGTGACTTGCCCAAGGTCACACAGCAGACAAGTGGTGGAGCCAGAATTAGAACCCATGACCTTCTGACTCCCAGGCCCGTGCTCTTTCCACCCCCTTTAAGACTGTGAGCCCGTTGTTGGGGAGGGATTGTCTATCTGTTGCCGAACTGGACAACTGATTCCAAGCGCTTAATACAGTGCTCTGCATACAGTAAGCACTCAATAAATACAATTGAATGAATTACACCCTGCCACCTTTTAGAAAGAACTGATCACTCCTGCCACATTTCAGGCACGATACTCCAGACAAAGGGAAAGGAACTTGGGGACAGAGTGGGAGAGAGAACTCGGGATCTTGCCATTGTATTTACAGCATCACCCTACTTATAAATGATGGAAAACTGGAAATATTAGGCCAGACGTGTGCACACGTGAGCGCACACAAACACATTCTCTCTCTCTCTCTCTCTCTCACACACACACACACACACACACACACAGAGCCTCCCTGCTGCGTTTTCCTTTGAATCCTCCATCCGACACTACTGACAAGATGAAAATGCCCCACTTCTGAAAGCATCCAAAAAGTTAAATGGAGAGGTGACCCCTCTCAGTTCTTCTCTCTTCAGCACCAAAGGGGGTGGAAATGGTGGCTCCACCCCCGCCTTAATGAAGGCTCAGGAGCAACTGGTCAAGAGGCACCTGGACAGAAGCAGGCACTGTTCCCAGCGGACCCCCTCTCCCTCTCTCCCTCCCCTCTTCCCTCCCTCCTTCCCTTTCTTTGCGACCTGTCAAATGTCCAATAACCCGTCACATATCTTTTCTGTCTCCGGGCTGACACCCAGCACTTCCCGAATAGATGAAGACGTGTCACCGGTCGGCCCAAGGGCCCCACGGAGAGCAGCGCTTTATGGGATAGTGACCGGACAGGTGGCAGCGTCAGGACAGTTGCTCGCCTCTCCTTCCGTAAGATGGATTCCCGGGCTCAACGAGGACAAACCGATAACATGGAAGGAGAGGGGGAGAACAGGCCAAAGGACCTTAAAACTCATTTCTGAGTTAAAGGCAGAGAAATAGATCAAAGAAGACTTTCAATAGAGAGGTTGAGCCCTCGTCCCCACCCACCCGCCAGAACTGAAGGGGTCTCAGGATGCAACATGAGGAAGTCTAGGGGGAAGCCTGTTTCCCACCCAATTCTTCATACCGTACTTCCTAGGGGACATTTTTAATCCACTAAGCCCACCACGACAATAGTACAAGATTTAGATTATACGTAGTAAATGCAGCAACGTAATCTTCTTGACAACGCCTGTTCAGAAACAGGACCCTCAGATGACGGGAAAATTCTGTCAACCTGGCACTGCAATTCTGACAGTGAACTTCATTCTGGAAAGAGCCGAACAGTCACTCTCACGGCAGATGAACACCGGTCAAGCTTCTACCTCTGTCTTCATGTAGACACCCGCCGCCTCGTTTCCCTCTCTTTCAACTCCCCTCTTGACCCTCTACAATCCAGTTTCCGGCCCTTTCATTCCATTGTGGACCACCCCCTTAATACATGTGGTAAATGCCAAGCACTGTAGTAAGTGCTGGGGTAGATACAAGATAATCAGGTCAAACACGGGGCTCACGGTCTAAGCAGAAGGGAGAACAGGTATTTCCATTTTTCCGCCGAGGGAACTGAGGCACAGAGAAGTTAAGTGACTCCCAGACCTGTGCTCTTTCCAGTAGGCCCACACTGCTTCTCCTGGAAACATTATCTAACCTTGGCTTTACTGATCCTGTCCTCTCCTGATTCTCCTTCTTCTCTAGCTGATCCAACTCAGTTTATTTCACTGGTTCTTCCTCTGCCTTCCACCCCTTATCTGAGGGTGCCCCTCAAGGTTCAGTTCTGGGTCCCCTTGTTTTGGCCCTGGATACTTGCTCCCTTGGGGACCTCATTCTTCCTACAGTTTCAACTACCCACTCTATACAAAACAGTCTCCCAAATCTCCCTCACTAGCTCTGCCCTCTCTCTTATTCTTTAAATTCACATTTTCTTCTGCCTCTAGGATATCTGTACACAGATGTCCCACCAGCTCCTCAAGCTTAAAATGTCAAAAGCTTAACTGTGCAACTTCTATCTCACATTCTCTCTTTTTTTCAAATACTATTTGGTCAGCACTTACTATGCGTTGGCACTGTTATAAGATTTGGTGTAGATACAAGGAGAGTACAATACAACAGAATTGGTAGACTTGTTCCCTGCTCACAGGGATGGAGCCTGGGCCCGGGAATCAGAAGGACCTGGGTTCTAATCCTGACTCCACCACTTGTCTGCTGTGTGACCACGGGCAAGTCACTTCTCTGTGCCTCAGTTCCCTCATCTGCAAAATGGGGATTAAGACTGCGAGTGCCATAGCGGGTCCCGTAACGGACACGGACTGTGCCCAACTTGATTTGCTTGTATACATAGTAAACACTTAACAAATACCATTTTCAAAATGGGATATTTGTCAAAGACTGCAGGAAACTAGAGTCTTCCTCTGGGTGGGTCTGGGCGAGGGCCCCTGCAACTTGTTTCAGAACCACTGTGTTCCACTCCCACACCCTTGGAAGCACGGAGCCCTATCCAAACCTCTGCACGTGGCGTTGGCAGGAGCTGAGGTAGAGGGAGACGGGCGCTGGGAATAAAAATACCTGACAGATAGACATCCAGCGCTATATCTGTACCGGACACACGACCTTTCAGCTGCAAACCGGACCAAACGGGATAAAACCGGACCAGACGGGATAAAACCAGGCAAACGGCCCCCCTAAAAGATAATGACAACTCTGCCAGGCACAAGTGCTGTAGTCTAAAGTGCTTTCTGCCCCGTGGGGAATGGCCTTTAGATTCTCAACAATTCGCTCACTTTAATCCATTACTCTATTCACGGGAAGTTTAAAAACACACACACGCACAAGGCACAGACTGACCCCGCATGTTCTGACCCGGCTGCCTTCACAGCAGCTGCTAATTAAACACCGCTCCAAACAGTTGAGTGCGATCCCGCTGACATCCCCCTAGCCGGTGTGTGGACAGGGAAGTAAACAAAAGGAAAACGTGTGCTGTCTTGTAGCCCCGGGACCGTGCTGGAGACCCGAAGCCACCCGGCCGTCTGCCAAATGCAAAAGGATCAAACATTTTATTTTCTACTTTCTAAGATGTCATTAAAAATAATTCAGAGGCTAATGCCCCAGCCTTTCAAAACAGACCTGTTTGAGCTCAGCAGAGGGAAATTACAAGAAAGTAAAGGCCTCAGGAACAGAATGATAGAGATAATAATAAAAGCAATAATAATTCCAATAATAATAGAATAACAATCAATGGCCCATTCTCAAGCTGGGAGGCCATAAAAAGCCGTGTCTGGCAGGCGGTAGCTCCAGGCCTGAGATCGTTACACGTCGTCGCCAACGACTTCAATGGGGTAACATAAAACAAGAGGAATGGTTTTGCTGGGGAGGAGCCATCGAGGCTGGGAGCGGAGGAATAGGAGTCCAGCTGGAGAAATGGGCAGAAGCCAACGGAATGACCTTCAACTGACACAGGAAAATGGATTTAGGAAGAAAATTCAACCCTGCGATGGGGAGAGACATTGAATCCCAACTGTGGCAGGAAACGATCGATCAATCGTAGCTACTGAGTGCTCACTGTGCGCAGAGCACTGTACTAAATGCTTGGGAGAGTACAGTGTAATAGAGATGGGAGACATGTTCTCTGCCCACAAGGAGCATACAGCCTAGAGGGGAAAAGATCAGGGACTCGGAGGCTTCAAACGGAGTGGGACTCAGAAAATAAACTCCCTGAGCAAGCGAGGACGACTACGTGCATAAGGGAGGGTGGGGAAATGGTGATGATAATAATAATTAATAATTGGGCACTTACTATTTGCCAAGCACTGTATTTTTAAGCACTGTGGTAGACATAAGATCACTGGATCAGACACAGGTCCTGTCCCACACTGGGCTCACAGTCTAAGTCAGAGTGGGAACGGTATGTAATGCCCATTTTACAGATAATGAAACTGAGGCACAGAGAAGTCAAGTGACTTGCCCACAGTCACACAGACAGGTCCCATCAGGTCCAATCACTCCATTTGAAAAGCTGGAGGACCTGACTAGAGTCCATGCCTCGGTAGAGAGCTCCGGAGAGTAAGAGTGCAGAGTGTAAGCTCTGCACACAGTGAGCGCTCGATAAATAGGATGGAATGAATGAAGAGGAAAGCAGCACGGCCTCGTGGCTGGAGCATGGGCCTGGAGTCCGAAGGACCTGGGTTGTAATTCCGGCTCTGCCACTTGTCTGCTGTGTGACCTTAGGAAAGTCACTTAACCTCTCTGTGCTTCTCTGTGTATTCCTTTTACCGCACCTGTAAAATGGGGATCAAGACTGTGAGCCCCATAGTGGGATACCGGCTGTATCCATCCTGATTAGCTTGTATCTATCCCAGTGTTTAGTTGAGTGTCTGGCACATGGTAAGTGCTTAATAAATATCATAAAAAAAAGAGGGATCGGGTAGTTTGGAAAGGGTTCATAGAAGAGCAGTGAAAAGGATTAGGGAAGTAGAAAAAGCACCTATGAGGGACAGGAGTTGGGATTATCCTGCCTGGGAAAGAGAAGGCAGGAAGTGGGCTGATCTGGGACCGGTGAGGGACTTAGTTACCCAGCAGCATCAGATTGTGCCACGTAATAATGTTGGTATTTGTTAAGCGCTTACTACGTGCAGAGCACTGTTCTAAGCGCTGGGGGAGATACAGGGTAATCAGGTTGTCCCTCGTGAGGCTCACAGTCTTCACCCCCATTTTACAGATGAGGTCACCGAGGCACAGAGAAGTTAAGTGACTTGCCCACAGTCACACAGCTGATCCGGATTTGAACCCATGACTTCTGACTCCCAAGCCCGGGCTCTTTCCACTGAGTCACACCACAGCTCCACTAGGAGTAGGGAAAATGGTATTCGGCTTCAATGGTAGGATGAGGAATTCAGGTTGAATATTAGGGAGCCTTTCCTAACAAGAAGAATTGAGAGATTCCAGGATGGGTTGATTTAGAGAAGCTGCCTGCCCTTTCTCCTTCTTTGGAGGTAGTCACGTAGCTGGGAAACCTCAGGAGCAAGGCTGTATGGAGGCAGGGGGTGGACTGGATAACCTTTAGTGTTCCTTCCCAGGACTTTGAGTGTACGGAGGGCTTACCAGATGCACTAACCTATCTTGGAGCAGCTCAAAGTGTTTACAAATCTTTCTTTTCCTGATTAATTTGCCCTTCCCGGCAGCTCTTCAGCTTCCAAATCTGTTCTAACAGCAGGGAAATTCCTTAGAGGATGGTAGAAAGGGGCAGATACTATCCTCTCTTTTAAACAGGTGGGGAAAGTGAGCCCAGAGAAAGGACTGTTGGAAAAAGAATACAAGACAGAGAGCCAGGAGACCTGGGTTCTAATCCCAAATGGACACCCAGCCTGCTCTGTGACCTGGGTCAAGTCCTTTAACTTCTTCGTGTCTCGTTTTCCTCATCTTTAAAATGGAGTTTAAATACCTGTTCTCCCTCCTTCTTACATGTGAGTCCTTTGTGGGATGGAGACTGTATCCGAACTGATTATTTTCATCTGTCCCAACGCTGACCTCGGTGCTTGGCACATAATGAGCATTTAACAAATACCACAGTTATTATCATTGATCATTATTCTTCCAGGTCCCGGGCCAAGCTGGGGAAGAGGTCAGTGCCCGGCGCGTAGTAAGCACTTACCAAGTACCATTCATTCATTCAATCGTACCATAATTACTATTATTAATCACTATTCTCCCAGGCTGAGTCGGGCCATAGTCGATGTGAGGAAACAATCTCAGGAAGGAAACTAAGGACATTTCCCATATTCCTTTCATTGCTCCAAACTGTTCTCCTCTTAGCCTGTGGAGTTCTAAACTGAACAGAGAGCTCCAGTCAAGTCTTGAAGGGTTGCATGGGGAAGGAGATGTGTGAAAAACGTGGAGCTCTCTGCTTGGACTGGAAGTCCCATTCTTTGAACTGAGAAAGGCCTGGAGTGGTCTGAGAGGCAACACTATGCACCCAGAGATTTCGCTAAAGCAAAGCTTTTGTGTACAGTCAGAAGGTCAAGGCATCGATTTGCAGCAGAGAGAGATTTTTCACTCCACCGGTGGGGCAGTGGGTCTTGCTACCTTCCAGTTCCGGGGGGCAGGATTAGGGAGATACAGGTCAGCCAGGAAACAGCTTTATGGACGTCAAGCAGGGGATCCTCTCCCCGTCTGCAAAGTGGGGAGCCGGAGCCCGGAGGAGCCGCTGTCTCCTCCCGCTGCGTCCATGGCAACCAGCAACCTCCCTGCACGGAGCCTGGGTTAGAGGCTGTCAGCCCCGCTGCCCAGCCCTTGCTAAGGAAGCCACCTGTTCAGTCTGGAAGATGCTGGCAGAGAGCAGACCCGTCCCTCAGCAGGACATGAGAGGGAGGACCGGAGCAGTGACGCCCCATCAAATCCAAAAACATGTCAGGCGCTGACTGTCTTTGCCTGTGGGGGAGTGAAGACAAACACAACCTGGTAGTCTGGTTTGAGGGTGCCTGGATGTCGAGATATAATAATAATAATGGTAATAATAGTATTTAAGTGCTGTACTAAGTGCTAGAGTGGGTCCCACATGGGGCTCACAGTCTGGGCAGGTGGGAGAATAGGTATCGCACCCCCATTTTCCAGATGAGGAAACTGAGGCCCAGAGAAGTTACATGACCCGTCCAATGTCACATGGCGGGCAAGTGGTGGGTCAGGATTAAGAACCCAAGTTCATGCTCTTTCCACACTGGGCCACATTGCTTCACAGTAGAGAAAAGTTGCCGAGGCCTCCCTCTCCCTGCTGAGTGACACTGAAAGGAAGTAACACATAGTGAAGGATCCCCCGTATCCTCGCTCGGACTCCGCAACCGACGAAGTGTTTTTTTCCTTCTGCACTGGTGGGCTCCCAGCGTTTCTCCTCCCCTTTTCCCTCCTCTTTGCGTCTCCTTTCTTCCCTGGTCCTACCCGAGGGACACATCTTACACCCTTCTTATGCATAAGCCTATTCCCAGTTCTTCCACTCCATCAATTGTGGGTACTTACGCATGGTACTGAGCCTTCCAGGCTCTAAGACCTTGGGAGTCGAATGTTTAGAGCTCCCTGCTGGAAAGAACCCACCACGAGACCCCGAGGAAGGGAAGGCCCTGACGAGAAGTAGCGTGGCTTAATGGATTGAGCAAGGTCCTGCGAATCAGAAGGACCTGGCTTCAAGTTCTGGCTCCACCACTTGCCTGCTGTGGGACCTTGAGAAAGTCATTTCACTAATCTGTGCCTCAGTTACCTCTTATGTAAAATAGGGATCAAGACAGTGAGCCCTTTGTAGGACCCGGACTGTGTCCAACCTGATTATCATGCATCTATCTCAGCCCTCAGTGACAATGCCTGGCACACTGTAAGTGCTTCACAAATGTCATTAAAAGAAATTTAAAATGTGTAGCCTAAAAGTGAAAGTAGCCATTCCTCCCACTACAAGTTGGCAAAGGCTGCGGCCATCACTCCCGTGCCAAGTTGGCCTTGCCTCACCATCACCCCTAACCCCTGAGATGACGTTAGGGATGGAGTCCTAGAAATGCAGCTTACTTTCTGGGTCCCACTCCTGGGACTGCCCCTCTCAGACTGGATCTGCTTCGGGATTTATTCAATTGTATTTATTGAGCCCTTACTGAGTGCAGAGCACTGTAGTAAGTGCTTGGGAGAGTACAATATAACAATAAACAGACTCATTCCCTGCCCACGAGGACCTTACAGTCTAGAGGGGGAGACACATTAATATAAGGTTGGTATCTGTTAAGCGCTTACTATGTGCAGAGCGCTGTTCTAAGCGCTGGGGTAGATACAGGATAATCAGGTTGTCCCACGTGAGGCTCACAGTGAATCCCCCTTTTACAGATGAGGTAACTGAGGCACAGAGAAGTTAAGGGACACTTGCCCACAGTCACACAGCTGACAAGTGGCAGAGCCGGGAGTCGAACTCATGGCCTCTGACTCCGAAGCCCAGGCTCTTTCTACTGAGCCATATATTCCAGATATATACATAAGTGCTGAGGGTCGGGAGGGGGGATGAATAAAGGGAGCAAGTCAAGGCGATGCAGAGAAGTGGGAGAAGAGGAAAGGGGGCTTGGTTAGGCAAGGCCTCTTGGAGGAGATGCGCCTTCAATAAGGCTTTGAAGCAGGGGAGAGTAATTAGGGAGGCAGGGAAGGGTCCCAAGATGAGGCCGTGCCCATGAAGGGGGGGTGTTCATACAGGCCATGTCTAAACAAGGGCCTGGCCCCCACACCCTACTAAACTCTCTTGAAAATCAATACAGCAAGCCCTCACCCTCAACTGCCCAAAGATAGCCGTGCTTAGGCCAAAGCCTATCCTGGAAGGGCTGAGTGCCTTTTGTCTTCAGAATAAAATTTCCTTTATTTTTCATTCCAAGAGTACATTAGTCATCCCTGAGATTCTTCAGGCAATTCAGCCTCATGTATTGTTTCATGACAAGTAATCACACTTGCTAACTGCAAGCTGCCATCTCCTCTTATCAGAGTTAACAGCTTTCTCTCTGATCCTCAATTAAAGGTAAAGGGGAAAAAAAAATCACCAGGGGATTTTGAAAGCTACATTAGGAAATGAGTGATATTCCAAAAAAAGAGAGAGGGCAGCACTTTAGAAGGCATCTTCTCCCCATCTTACAACCACTTTACCCTAATCGCTGACGTTAAGGTTATCTCAACGGTCAGTGAATTCTTCACCCATTGCAATCAAAACAGTCAAGCTTTTTGCTGGCTATCATTCCACTGAAGAGGAAAAAGGCTCTCTTCTTCAAGCACTCAAACTGGGGTTCCAAGTGAGAAAGTGTTTGACTTTGGGGGTGTCAGCCTTCTTTTTAAGCACTTTCGCTCTGGGTTGTGCATTAAACCTCCACCAGTCATTGGCCTAAAGGCAAGTACTTACACTGCCCAGTGTCTATACAATACTGGCAACAGCCACTGTTTAAGCAGGAACTATCCCAGGGCTTCTTTTTTTTTTTGGTATTTGTTAAGCGTTTACTAGGTGCAAAGCACTATTCTAAGCGCTGGGGGGATACAAGATGATCAGGTTGTCCCACGTGGGGCTCACAATCTTAATCCCCACTTTACAGATGAGGTAACTGCGGCACAGAGAATTTAAGTGACTTGCCCCAAGTCACACAGCTGGCAAGCGGCGGAGCCGGGATTAGAACCCATGACGTCTGACTCCCAAGTCCGCGCTCTTTCCACTGAGCCACGCTGCTTCTCTAAGTAGGATTGACAGATACCACTGGTTACGGTATCCAGGGGGCATCCAGAACTCAGGAACTTCTTGGCAGAAAGAAAAAATCCAATCATTTAAAGACATATGTAAGCATAAGAAATTTAGACCTGGGTCCATTCAGCATTTCAACTGGCCACTCCCCGTGGGCTTAAGGGGAGGGGAAGGCAGAGACGTGTGCTAGAGAAGTCGAAAGGAATGTTCAGTTCAGTGGGCACATTTCCTAGTAGTTCCAGGGGGAAGGAGGATTAATAATTACAATTTAGTTCTCCTTTGCAAGGCTGATGTCTAACTGGACTGCCTAGTGCACAGAATGAATCAATCAGTTGTAATTTACTGAGCACGAACGGTAGTAAGCATTCATTCATTCAGTGATTGTATTTACTGAGTGCATACCATGTGCAAAGCACTGTACTAAGCCCTTAGGAGGGTACAATATAATAATAAATAGGCACATTCCCTGATCACAGCGATCTTACAGTCTTAACTGAATAAATAAATTATAGATACGTACAGAAGAGAGTACAGTATGACAGAGTTGGCAGACAGGTTCCCAGCCCACAACGAGTTCACTGTCTAGAGGGGGAGCAGACATTGATAGAAATAAATAAATTATGGATATGAATATAAGGGCTGTGGGGATGATGGAGGGGTAAAAGGGTGCAAAGTGAAGTGCAAGGGCAATTCAGAAGGGAGTAGAAGAAGAGAAAATGAGGCCCTAGTAGGGGAAGACCTTCCAACGGAGTCGTGCCCTCAATAAGGCTTTGAAGGTGGGGAGAATGAGTCAGACTAGCTTCCCCTAGAAGGCTGAGGTACTTTTTTTTGTTTCATGGTATTTGTTAAGCGCTACCATGTGCCAGGCATTATACTAAGTGCTGGGGTAGCAACAAGATAACAATAATAATAATGTTGGTATTTGTTAAGCGCTTACTATGTGCCGAGCACTGTTCTAAGCGCTGGGGTAGACACAGGGGAATCAGGATGTCCCACGTGGGGCTCACAGTCTTAATCCCCATTTTACAGATGAGGGAACTGAGGCACAGAGAAGTGAAGTGACTTGCCCACAGTCACACAGCTGACAAGTGGCAGATCTGGGATTCGAACTCATGACCTCTGACTCCGAAGCCCGTGCTCTTTCCACTGAGCCCACGCTGCTTCAGGTAATCAGGTTGGGCATATCTGTCTTACATGGGCTCAGAATCTTAATCCCATTTTTACAGATGAGGTAACTGAGGCACAGAGAAGTTGTGGCTTGTCCAAGGGCACACAGGAGATAAGTGGCAGAGCCAGGATTAGAACCCAGCTCCTTCTGACTCCCAGCTCCATGCTCTCTCTATCCACTAGGCAACGCTGCTTCTTCTTTGTCAAGGCAACGGGATAGGGTGCAACGCGTGAGAGGTGACTTGAACTATCCAACTGGGTTGGGGGTGGGAAAGGAACTCGAAAATACAGGAGAGGAATCAAAGGCTGCCTGAGCCCTAAGTTGGGCCCCTGGGATACTTGAACTCACTGGCCAACTGGTTTCTCCAGGTCTCTCCCTAGAGTGGTCGACCCTGGCTTTACACACACACACCACATACACACACACAAACGCCCCCCCCATACACACATGCACACATATGCACACACACGCTAAACCTACCCATGAATTGTCCCAACAGCTCGGTATACATGGTGCCCTTGAGGACACATTGTCTTAATATCTTAATTTTTTAAAAGTCTTAAGTCATCAAGTGCTTTTATGATCTCCCTTCTAGGAAGGAGCTTCAGCTTCCCAGAGGGAGGCCGACGCTTAAAATCAGAGCGTGGGATGGTAACTAGGAGCCGCTGGCTCCAATTCTCCCCGGAAACCTGCCCTGAGACAAGGGAATAATCGAGGGGTTGCCCAACGCCCCGCACAACAGTCGGCTCCTGGTAGGGTAAAGGTGAGCTCAGACAAGGCAAATTGGAGGCTCTGCAGGATCTTGGGGATTTTCAAATTTTTCAAATCTACCTGAAAGGCTGCTGTAGCTCCTCCCTCTACCTCTGGATCAGATCAAACCCGAACTCACTCCCAGGTCCTTAGTGTTTGTGTTGTAGCCACGATTTTCACATGTACATGCCTGGAGGTCACACCTTTAAACTCGAGCCCTCTTCCCCCAATGCCTGGACACCTATCTTTCAGAGGAGAGATGTCCAAGAGGGGAAGGTCAAAATGATCGGAGACCCAGCCAGAAATTCTCCTCCTGGGAATTTGGCTCCCAGAGAAGTGTGCTTTCTCCCTGGGCCACGCTGCCTTTCAAGCTCAACTCCTCTTCCAAAACTCCCTTGTGGGGAGGTAACAAAGCCAAAAGACGAACAGATACTCTTTCCATCTTCACTAAAATACGCTTCAGGGCCAGAAGAGCAGATGGCACAGAGTCGTGCCATCCTTCCAAAATTTGCAAGTTATAAGGACACGGCAGTACATCTTATAATGTCCTCATCCAGTTTGGGTTTTCTATTAATGACGGAGGCAGAAAGGAATGGAAAAATAAAAGAACCCTTTGGTAGAGTCAGATGAGAATTCAATACTCGGGGAGGCTTAGCAGAATGGCTTTGAGTCTGGAGTCAAAATTCACTGAGATGAGCAGGAGTTTTAGTAGGAAAGTGATAGAGGAGCAGTGTGACATGATGCAAAGAGCACAGGCCTGGAAGTCAAAAGACTTGGGTTCAAGTCCCAGCTTTGCCACTTGCCTCCTGAGTGACTTTTAGCAAGTCAGTTTACCGATCTGTGTCTCATTTTCTGCGTCTGTAAAATGAGGATTCAATTCTTGTTCTACCTGCGCCTTATACTGTGAGCCCCATGTGGGACAGGGACTCTGTCCAACTTGATTACCTTGTATCTACCCTAACACTTAGGCCAGTGCTTGGCATAGAGTAATCACCTAACAAATATTATCATTATTATTATCATTCAGCTTCATTTGGGAGGAAATATGCTCCTTCAGGAAAAGCAAAGTATCTACAACCCACGACCCTTGATCCCGACTACTCCGACTCAGTGGGAGGAGAAGAAACAGTTTTTGGTTCTTCCAAGAGGTTGAAATGGCTGTTGAGGAGGAGGTCCAACACAATGATCTCGCTCAGCTCCCCGGAAAATGCTTGTGGTACCCAGAGATAGAAAATGAACAAGTCCTCACAAGCTTTTTCAGCATCTGTGGAAGGCCCCAACCATGGTGGGAAACAGCATAACCTAGTGTAAAGAGCCCAGGTCTGGGAGTCAGAGGATTTCAGTTCTAATCCTAGCTCCACACTGGCCTGCTGTGTAACCTTGAGCAAGTCACTTACCTTTTCGGTGTCGTTTTCCTCAACTATAAAATGGGGATTCAATACCAGTTCTCCCTCCTACTTAGACTACGAGCACCCATACGGGGCAGGGACTGTGTCGAACCTGATTTTCCTGAGTCTACCTCACTTAACAAATACCACAATTATTAATAGCCAGTAGTGCCTGGAGAGAAAGAGGGACATCAAAGGGGCCAGAGGGCACTGGGCTGGCACATGGCCCAGGGATAGCTGTGACTTAATAACAGGAGAAAATGATAAAGAGAAGAACGGAACATCAAGTAGGATTTATTGCCTCATCAGCATTGCCCAACTGGATGGGGAGATGGGGTCGGCTGGAAAGAATGTTCCCTAAGATCACAAAGGCTCAGAGCTAAGGCTGGAGCTTGGAGTCTGGGGGGGGGGGGGGGGGGGGTTAACTAAATTAGCGCATGTCTCTGTGGGATCCCATGAGGGACTCCCTCCTGAAGCAAAGGTGCTGTGGCATTCAGAAGGAGTGTGGACTTGGAAACCTGCCTTAGCCATTTCTCTACATGATCCTGGTCTTTCTGGAAACTACAATGGGAATGGAAACTAAGGGCGGCACTTGAACCATTCTCATTTGTTGCAGCTCTTGTTGCTGCTGGGAGGGGGCTCAATATCTAATAAGAATGATCACTGGGGTATTTGTTAAGTGCTTATTATGTGCCACGCACTGTACTGAATGCCGGAGTAAATTCAAGATAATCAAGTCGGACACAGTCTCTGCCCCACATGGAGCTTTCAGTCTAAATAGGAGGGAGATGATAATAATAATAATAATGTTGGTATTTGTTAAGCGCTTACTATGTGCCGAGCACTGTTCTAAGCGCTGGGGTAGACATAGGGGAATCAGGTTGTCCCACGTGGGGCTCACAGTCTTAATCCCCATTTTACAGATGAGGGAACTGAGGCACGGAGAAGTTAAGTGACTTGCCCACAGTCACACAGCCGACAAGTGGCAGAGCTGGGATTCGAACTCATGAGCCCTGACTCCAAAGCCCGTGCTCTTTCCACTGAGCCACGCTGCTTCATAATAATGTTGGTATTTGTTAATCGCTTATTGTGTGCAGAGCACTGTTCTAAGCACTGGGGTAGATACAGAGTAATCAGGTTGTCCCACATGAGGCTCACAGTCTTAATCCCCATTTTCCAGATGAGGTAACTGAGGCACAGAGAAGTTAAGTGTCTTGCCCACAGTCACACAGCTGACAAGCGGCCGAGCTGGGATTCGAACTCATGACCTCTGACTCCCAAGCCCGTGCTCTTTCCACTGAGCCACGCTGCTTCTTGGCTCAGATGAGGAAACTGAGGTCCAAAGAAATTAAATGACATGCCCAAAGTCACACAGTGAACAGGTGGCAGACCCGGGATTAGAACCAAAATCCTTCTGACTCGTAGGTCTATGCTCTTTCCACTAGGTCACACTGCTTCCTTATCGGCTCTTGATATGGTCGAGGAACATGAGTGTGGCTGAGAGGCTGAGGCTAGGGCTAGCGGCTTCACATTCATTCATTCAAGCATTCATTCATTCAATCATATTTATTGAGTTCTTACTGTGTGCAGAGCACTGTATTAAGCATTTACAACAATAAACAGATACATTCCCTGGCCACAACGAGCTTACAGTCTAGATGGGGGGAGACACAGGAATATACATAAATAAAAAAATATATTACAGGTATGAACAAAAGTGTTGTGGAGATAGGAGTGGGGGTGATGAATAAAGGCAGCAACTCAGGTCGATACGGAAAGGAGTAGGAAAGGAAGAAAGGGGGGGCTTGATCGAGGAAGGCCTCTTGGAGGAGACGTGCCCTCAGTAAGGCTTTGAAGGAGGGGAGAGTAATTGTCTTTTGGATTTGAGGAGGGAGGGCATTCCAAGCCAGAGGCAGGATGTGCGTGAGGGGTCGGTGGTGAGATAGATGAGATCGAGGCACAGTGCAAAGGTTAGCATTAGAGGAGCAAAGTGTGTGGGCTGGGTTGTAATAGGAGAGTAGTGAGGTGAAGTAGGAGAGGGCAAGGTGATTGGCTAAGTCTTGTTCCTTGGGCTCTCCATAAGAATAATAATAATGATGTGTTTATGTACCAAGCACCGGTACTGTATTATATACTAAGCACTGGGGTAGATACAATATAGTCAGATCAGATACAGTTCCTGGCCAACATGGGGGCTTCCCGGGGTATGGATCGATTAGTCATATTAATTGAGCACTGGGCAGAGCACCGGGCAGTGGTCGAGAGAGTATAATATAACAGTCGGTAGAGTTTACAGTCTAGAGGAATAGTGAACTCTGCGTACTCTGTCCCTGGGGTCAGGCCTTGCAGCAGCAAGTGCTCCAGACCCATATGCCAGCAGAGCAGGGTGATCCCAGCAGTTTCCCTTTGGACACTCCTCCCACCCCCTGCCTTTGAACGATTTGTGCTCGGCACGGCAGCCTCTCCCTTGGAAGACACAGCCATCCCACCACAGTCAGCTGCGACATACTCAGACCTCTGCCAGGGTATGTATGATTCCCCAGGCAGCGCTCCTGTCAAGGTCCCGGGAGGCAGAAACAGCCCAGACTCAGAGAGGATGTTACTTTCAGTTTTCCCTCACAGATAGGAAAAATAAACTGGCCTCCCAAGCCTCCCTCAGTGAAGTTCCTTAGATGACGTTTGGGCCGGTCTTCTAATTACCCCGCCTGATGATATCATTAATCAAAAAGATAGTCTCGGCCCTCCTTATTTCCATCACCCCTTAGAGTCCTCGGCTCCTGTCCCCCTAGATTTAATTAGCTCTCAGGGAGTCTGGTTGAAACTTTCCCTTTCCCCCTCATGAAGAACGATGTGACTTTTGCTGGGTTCATCTGTAACAATTTAGCTCTGACTAAGTCGGACACATTTCCTCACGATTCCCCAGGCAGTAGCCACAGAATTGAGAGCTCGTCAACTCAAGAGATATTACCAAAGTGAGGGGGAGAAGAAGGAGACTCAGATTCAGAAACTCACTGAAGGTCATGTGGGCTATCGAATGGCAGTTATTGGTAATATTAGGAAGTAGATTTTTCAAGCACACTAGCCCACGGTGCCTTAATTTTTAAATTATGGCATTTATTAAGAGCTTACTATGTGCAGTACGCTAGACTAGTTGCAAGATAATCAGATCAGGCACAGCCTCTGTCTCACAGGGGGCTCACGATCTAAGAGGAAGAAAGAGCAGGTATCATCCCATTTTAGAGATGGGCCACTGAGAGGTCAAGTGTCTTGGCCAAGGTCACATGGCAGGCAAGGGCAGAGAAATGGGATTTGCTACAGAATAATCAAGAGCAAATTTCTTTAGTGTCAACATTGACTCTTTTTAAGGTGTGAAAAAAAATCCTTTTGATCTCTCCACATGAAATATCAATTAAAATCACAATCTCTTCTGCTATATGATGATCTGAGTTGGCTCTCCATTCTGTGAGAATGGAAGACTACTGCATCAGTCCTTGTGTTGTGAAGGAGAGAGGTGGCAACAGCAGACACCCCGGCACATGTTTTGGGGGTTTTAAGTGGCCACTCCAGTTTGAGATTATTAGTCATGAGTGGATTGAGTCTCCTCCTTTTACCTAGGGCAGATGCCATGCCATCACCTTAGCATCTTTAACACTTTGAGCAGCTGATGCTGATGACCCGAACAAGATTCTGATGAAGCCTCTCCGGGCATTCTCGGTCTACTCTCTCTCATCTCCAGACAGGACCTCAGAGCACAAAAGGATGTTAGGGAGCTGGGCAATTAACATTAGAAAGTAGATTTTTTCAAGCACACTAGCTCACAATGCCTTAATTTTCAAATTATGGTATCTATTGAGTATTTATTTAAAATATTAAGTATTTATTATTACTATGTATAGTGAGCCATGACAGAAATAAGAGAATCAGATCAGACACAGCCTCTGTCCCACTCGGGGCTCACAGTCTAAGAGGAAGAAATTGCAGGTATACTTTACGCCAAACCCTGGCTTTTTCTCATTCAGGAAGGGGAACAAGTTTTATGTTTGATTTATCCAGAGATGGTGGCCAAGTGGCCCTAACCTAGTGGTCCCTTTACAGTGACCCGGGTTCCAGGGTAGAAAGGAGCGGAGCACTCGCTACTGCTCCCCCAACTCAGCTCCTTTTAAGACTCTCCCTAAAAATGGAGGAATCAGAAAATACCCACCCCCACCCCAGGCATTTTTAGAAAATCGAATCAAATTGCTTCATCCATATTTAAAACTGGCGATTGGATAGCACTCCCTGGCCCAGCCTCAGTGAGGCACTAATGGCTTCTCACATATTCTTCTGATCCTCAAAGCAGCCTTGTAACAAAAAGTGGGTCAATCACCCTCACCATCATTTCCGGCAAATTAAAGCAAAGAGATGGAGCCAAGGTTGAATCCCAGGGCTGGGCGGCCTGTCCTCCCAAGCTTTTGCCTGTGTCTGGCTGGGCCAGTGATCTCCAATTAGTACAAGACATCATACAGCACATCACACAACAGTTCGGGCTGTCGCTCTCTTTCCAGCTGATTTTATCCTTGGAACAAGGGAAAGGGGGGTGAGGGAGGGGTTGGGGGAGGCGGGTGTAGGGAGCTGGAAGGAGACTTTCACAATAGATATACGGACGCCCATTAACTGGAGCAGAACTGTTCAGAGAACGATCAGAATCTGTGTTTAATAACAGATGTGTCTATTTCCCCCCCTACACTTACCCAGGGAGGACAGGAGGGTTGGCTGCAGCTTCTCAGCTGGGGCTTTTAATGTAATCGACAAAAGGAGAAAAAAAATGCTCGTTAATGGGACCCCTACATCTGAAAGAATTAGTAGTATTAGTGACTTAACAGCACTGCCCAGATGTAATGGTCTTGGGTTCCTAATTGCTTAGATGTTGTTCTTTACACTACTTTGATGACAGAATCGGTGATATTAAGACCACTTTCACACACAATTGATGAAAAGGACACAAACTATATAAGCAGGCAGGGTTTAAAAGCTCCGTGGGCTCATGAAGAAAAAGTGAGGTCATTATACGCTGCATTCTTCTCAGCTGCCCTCAGTGACTATCAGTCATCATTACAGCTCTCTGAATCATAATGGACTCCAACAGTTTAATAATGATTGCAACACCCTTTCTAATGAGGTTGGTGCCGCCGTCTGATGTGAATATTCATAAAAAGGGGCTGGTAATGGGTTGTTCTTCTGATTAGCAGGTTGTGGTCCTGCTCTAAGTTTGTGAGACATCTTTTTGAAGCCCCAAAAAAGGAGAAATAAAGGGGAAAGAATCAAATTAAATCCCTGTTTTAAGCCGAGTAAATGAATTTGACTTCAGGTGATGGCGGGTGGGGGGAGGAAGAAACTTCTAATTAGACACCCGAGCAATCCCAGAGCTCGGTGTTCCCTGTGAGTCACGCTAAGGGGTGACAATACCCTAATAACCGCCCCTTCCCCCACACTGCCCCCATCACTTTTGAGATAAATGTGGAGGATTATAATTCAGTGTAATTAAAAGTCATCAATCTGATGATGTACTTTCCATTGTCAGGTTGTGGTAGCTCTACTCTCTGCAATTTCCTTCTTCAAATCCCACTCCCTTCCTACTTGGCTTTACTGGTCTCCACACAACTCCTCCAAGAGGACTTCCCCAGCTAAGCCTTTTCATTCCTACTCCCTTCTGTGCCACTTTTGCACTTGGATCTGATATGTGCACTAATCACTCGATATTCACCCCATCCTCAGTCTCCCAGCACTAACGTACTTATCCATAATTATTTTAATGTCCGTCTCTCCCACTAGACTGTAAGTTTCTTGAGGGCACGGAATGTGCCAACCAACTCTGTAGCACTGTATTCTCCCAAGAGCTCAGTACAGTGATCTGCATAGAGTAGTACTTAATACTAGTACAGTCTACTTATATTAATATTAATACTAATACTTAATACAGACATTTAGACTGTGAGCCCATCACTGGGCAGGGATTGTCTCTATCTGTTGCCGAATTGTCCATTCCAAGCGCTTAGTCCAGTGCTCTGCACATAGTAAGTGCTCGATAAATACTATCGAATGAATGAATGAACTTAATAGATACCGCTGACTGATTGACTCCCCTCCCTGAGGTACTATGAGAAAGAAATCTTCAGTCACAGCCTGGGAGATGCCATCTCGTAAAACTCTCCTTGGTGTTTTGGATGACTACCGCATTGAGGTGAATCCCAGAAGGCTCCATATGTCAGCTGAGAAGTAGCATCTTAGATGGGTGATTTGGTTCTTCCCGAGGACGGGGCCCCTCTGAGATTTCCCGCACTGTGTTATTTATGATGAAAAAGGTCCCTGGGATAATGGTTTCCAAAGCTGTTCTACTTGAGGGTGAGGGAGTTTGGATTGGAACTGAGTCATCACCTTTTTAGTACAGAAGGAATCTCTGCTTTCCCACTGCTTTCCCTCCGTCCGGTGGAGCTGGGAAATTCAGGGGTGGGACACTTAGCACTCCAGTTGTTTGAAACCTCAATTCTGCATTAGCCTTGCACTTGGATTGGCTCCCTTTATTCACCCCTTCCTCAGCCCCACAGCACTTATGGAATTTTCCATAATTCATTTCTATTAATGTCTTTCTCCCCCTCTATGCTGTAAGCTTGCCGTGGGCAGGGGACGTGCTTACCAACTCTGTTATACTGTCATATTGTACCCCCTCAAGCACTTAGTACAGTGCTCTGCACATAGTAAGCACTCAATACATGCGCTTTACTGATTGTCAGTGAAATGAGGTCCTTCAGGGAAAAGTCTGGGTCACAAAGCTGGGGGACTGTTCACATTTAGCACCATGGGCCTCAAGCTGTTTGTCTGGGGATGGCTGGAAGTCAGGTCAGGAACTCACAGAAAAAGTGAGTGAACCCACCTCTAGATTCTAGCTTGTTGCCGATTTGTACATTCCAAGCGCTAAGTACCGTGCTCTGCACATAGTAAGAGCTCGGTAAATACTATTGAATGAAATACTATTGAATGAATTCTCAATTTAGTCCAGAGATGATTAGGAAAAATGGGAGCCCAGAGCTGGGAGGAAAGCCACCAGAGTCTTACATACCTAGCTATAATTTATTTATTTATATTAATATCCGTCTCCCTCTCTAGAGTGTGAGCTCACTGTGGGCAGGGAATGTGTCTGTTATATTGTATTCCCCCATGCACTTAATACAGTGCTGTGCACACAGTATGAGCTCAGTAAATACGATTGACTGACTGAATCTTTTCGCCTCATTTGAGTGGAGTGCGGATAGAAGCGCTGGCTTTCCAAGAGCCAGTCTGGTTGCTTCTTAGCCATTCCGGAGCAGAAGGCAGCTGGGCTACTAGCCCCCAGGGAATGTGGGGAAGACCTCCTCCAGGGAATTCCCTCCACTGCCCTGCGGCCCTCCCCTCTGTTCTCCCACACGGGAGACTGGAGATCACCAGTGGCAGAGCTGTGTTGCGTTGGAAGGGGTCGCGTCTACTAACTCTGTTGCTTTGTACTTTCCCAAGCGCTTAGTACGGTGCTCTGCACACAGTAAGCACTCAAAAAATGCCACTGAGGGATTGACTGTCTGGGAAGGAGTAGTTAGTTCCTGTGAAAGACAGGTGGAGTCTGCAGCATCCCAACAGAAAGAAGCATTCTTCTATTTATTTATTTGCACTCTAATCAGCGAGCGCTAACTAGGACACGGCTCCCCCACCCCCTGTGCTCAGGCACTTGGCGGTAATGGGTAGTGAAATCTTTTAAGAAGTTAATTATGGCAGCCAGTTCCTTTCCCTTCTCTACATTGTGGCTTTGTTCCCCGCCTCCCACTCCCTCCCGCTCCTAAAAAGAGAAAAAAAATTGAACCGAACGGGGAAAAATAAAACCACCACCCCACATCTCAGAAAGAGGCCGTGTTTTCCTCTGGATGGTGACATTTTAAAACCCCCTGCACGTAGGTGCTCAATTGCAACAGTGCTCACTATCTCACCGAGCAGATGCTGTGTCACCGACAGGCCTCCGCAGCTACTCACAACGCTGACTGGTCTCCCCGGCTCCCTCTCAGTCCCAGAGACCACTAGGGGCCTTGGAGCAGATGGCTTATCTCAAAGCCTAATTATCAATCCTGACTCGAGCCCACAGCCGAGCCCAGCTCCAAATAGAATTGTTTTCCTTCTCTATTTCGTTTGGTTTTTCCAGGGACCCCGAGGGCGGGAGAGGCGAGGGCAGGACACAGCCAGGAAACGGGAAGGACATCCCTGTTGGTTATCTAGGAGGAGGCGAAGGGTGGGGAGGGAAGAATGGAGGGGGTTGCCCAAGGGATAATCATTTGGGTCCTTCTGGGCTGAGAGGCCCCTGGGTAGGGACCTGTTGAAGTGATGGTGGCCACAGCGAAACCAAACCTCGACTCATGTGGTCCCTTGGGTTTGACAAAGGAGATGGCTTGTGGTGGATTCACTTTATCTTTTCCCTGGATGTGCTTCAGCAAATGCTACAAGGAAAAGCATCCAAGGGTCACCTGACCTCCGAATAGCAGGGGGTGGGGAGTGGGCCAGTGCAGGGTGGTTCCCTTCCTTAGGCAACAGAACTGTCTGTTTAGCTGCCCCCAGCCTTCTGCCTCCCTGGGTTTCGGAGAAACCTGATCCCCAGTTTTCTTAGGGATTTCAGGAGTGATGTATATGTAGGGTCACGAGAGAGTTTGTGAAGGACCAAAGGTTCACTGTCCACAAGGGATCTCGCACCATAAATTCCACGACTGAGTTCAGGCGATCAGCTCTATTTGGTGGACTGTCCTCGCTGGTCGGCTGCGGCCTGGCTTCCCTCTGTCACCTAGCAGGTGGGCAAGCATGGAGGATCCCACCCCATTGTTGGTTATAAACAGAGTCCGTCTGGCTTTGCCTTCCCAAACAGATCACCATCACTCAATTATCCAGGGACTGGTTATCCAGATGGTGGATTATCCAGATCCCTGGCTCAGCCTCCTCCCTTCTGCTGCCCGCCTCCTGCCATTTCACTCTCATTGACAATGGCACCTCCACCAATAGGGAAGATCTAAAGGTTTACCATCAGCCTTAATGATACTAATGCTAATTGACAATATAATACTAATCATAGTAATAATAATACTAATAAAGGTATTTGTTAAGCACTTACTATATGCCAGGCACTGGACCAAGCACTGGGGTAGATACAAGCTAATCAGGTCCCAAATAGGGCTCACAGTCTAAGTAGGAGGGAGAGCAAGTATTGAATCCCCATTTTGTCGATGAGGGAACTGAATCGCAGAGAAGTTGAGTGATTTTCATTCATTCATTCATTCATTCATTCAATCGTACTTATTGAGTGCTTACTGTGAGCAGAGCACTGTACTAAGCGTTTGGGAGAGTACAATACAGCAATAAACAGTCACATTTCCTGCATACAACAGGCTTACAGTCTAGAGTCGGGGGGACAGATATCGACACAAATAAAATTACAGATATGCACATTGAGTGCTGTGGGGCTGGGAAGGGGGAAGAGCAAAGAGAGCAAGTCAGGGAGATACAGGAGCGAGTGGGAGATGAGGAAAAGTGCGGCTTAGTGTGGGAAGGTCTCTTGGATGTGATTTGCCCCAGGTCACCCAGTAGGTAAATGGCAGAGCCAGGATTAAGACTCAGATCCTTTGACTCCCAAGACTCCTTCCACAAGGCTACCCTGCTCCTGTAAAACCTTCGATCAACTCTCTTCTTCCTTCCAATACTTGTTGCTCTCCCGCCACAACCCACCCCACCCACTTCACTCCTCTAACGCGTTTCTACCTACTATGCTTCGATCTCATCTCCCTTCATTCATTCGATCGATCGTATTTAGTGAGGGCTTAATATGTGCAGACCACTGTACTAAGCTCTTGAGAAAGTACATTATAACAATAAACAGACACATCCCTTGCCCACAATGACCTTAGAGTCTAGAGGGGGAGACAGACGTTAATACAAATGAATAAATTACAGATCCGTCCGTAAGTGCTGTCCCCTCTCAGGGATGCACCTGGAGAGTTTCCAGTACTCTACTAGTCTCATCTACGGGAGGGAGAAGTCAAGCAGAGGCACACTCATTCCATTCCTAGCTTCGACAGTGGCTAGTGAGTGGAAGGAATCTGCTACTAGTCAAAACTCACCTGTGCTGGGCAGCAGGAGCACAGGCGAGAGTGGAGGGTGGAGACTCAAGTTTACCGGGCGGAAGGCGGCAGTGGTAAATCACTTCCTTATGTTGACCAAGAAACTCTTTGGATACCCTACCAGAAAGATTGCGGATGGAGAGCGGGGCGTTCTGGGAGAGATGGGTCCGTGGTGTCGCTATGGGTCGGAAACGACTCGACGTCATAAGACAAGACGTAAGTGCTGTGGTGCAGGGAGTGGTGGGGGAATGAATAAAGGGAGCAAGTCCCAGCGACCCTGTGCTTTCGCCTTTCCTCCTGCCTGAATTCTTTCCCCAACTAGAATATAGGCTCTTTGAGGGCAGGGATCTTGACTACTTTCTTCTACTCTCTCAAGAGCCTAATTCAGAGCTCTGCATGCAGTAAATGCTCAAAAAATTCTATTGACTGATTGAAGGAAAGGCAGATGAAATTCCTTTAGGTCACCTTTGTTCTGGTGAAAGGTCAAGCAGAAGAATAAAACTATTGACAAAATGAAGTAGTGTGGCCTAGCGAGAAGAAGTATGGCCTAATAGATAGAGCACGGGCCGAGGAGTTGGAAGGTCCTGGGTTCTAGTCCCGGCTCTGCCACTTGTCTGTTGTGTGACCTTAGGCAAGTCACTTAGCTTCCTTGCACCTCAACTACCTCATCTTTAAAATGGGAATTAAGACTGTGAGCCCCAAGTGGGACCTGGATTATGTCCAATCTGATTCGCTTATATCTACTTCAGTGGCACATAGTAAGCACTTGACAAATATCATTAAAATACATTCGTTGCGGTATTTGTTACTATTTGAAATTTTTCTGCGGATTTCAATTATGGTGCC
Organism: Ornithorhynchus anatinus; assembly: GCF_004115215.2. Classification (NCBI taxonomy): domain Eukaryota; kingdom Metazoa; phylum Chordata; class Mammalia; order Monotremata; family Ornithorhynchidae; genus Ornithorhynchus; species Ornithorhynchus anatinus. Next base: position 23,060,023 of record NC_041730.1, read on the forward strand.
ATCTCTGTTCCCCCGCACCCCCCGGCCCCCATCGGTAACTGAAAATTAAGATTTGTCCACAACATCAGGTTCAGAGATAAGTAATCTGATTCAGCTTCATGGTTTTTTAGGAACACTGAAGTAAAAATATTTTTTCCCAATAGTTATTTTAGGTTGACAGTCTCCCTTCTGGAGTTTAATAGTTCTGTTGACTGCCCTATTGGAGTTTTATTTCTGAACAACTAATTAGGGAAGTTGGTGTTATAAGGAGACTTTTAATATTTTGGCACATCTACACCCCCTCACTACAAAACCTTTCATCGATCATTGTATTATTATTCATGAGGTTTCTGGCTACATCTGCTAATTACTAGGGATTTGGGTTTGCGAGAGTATCTCTTCCCTAGCAGCATTCTCAAAGATATTATTTATACTTCTGACACAGACAAAGCTCACACAGCCACCTGCGAACGTGGGAAACTGCAGCAAGAGAGATGAAAATAAATAAATGGTCATATAAAATTTCTGTTCTGTGTAAATGAACCTTCAAAATAGTTTTCTAAATCATTAGGCTGTGAAAATCTATTTAGCCACAACATTTGCATTACAGCCCATTCAAATGTTGAATGCCACCCCCTACCGCGCTGATTTTTTTCTTTTTACTACTTCCTGTCTCTCTCTGTCATAGTTGGACAATTCTTTTGGCCAAAGTGGGCCAATTACCCAGCACCTTTGAGGGCTACACAAACAAATTCCACCAGGTGAAGAATTGGCTGGGGGGCAAGGGGAGAAGGGAAGTTTGGGAGGCAGAGGTGGCTCTGATCATGGGTTTATTTTCATGCTCTGTTAAATTGTCTTCTCACCCGATTATGTTGAGGTACAACAGCCTTTGCTTTAGTTACCGTAGGAAAGAGCACTCAGACCTAATCCATTCCTTAGCACAGGTTCTCAGTCCTGAAGTTTCAGGAGAGGGTCAAAGATAGAAAAAGCCAGAGGCAGGAAGACGGGTAGGGAGGCTGATAAAATAATCCAGCGGGGGCCATCACAGCATCTTGAACCAGTATGATGGACATAGTGAGGAGAAGAAGAAAATGACTTCAGAAATATTTTAGAGGAAAAAACTGGCAGGATTTAGAAACGGGCTGGATTTAGGAGGTAAAGCGGAGGGAAGTCATAGACGACACCAAGGTTGTCAGCTTCTGAGTGAGAAAGAATGTTTAGTGCTGTTGACCATAATGGGGAAGTTGGGAGGGGTAGGTTTCAGAGGAAGGATGAGAAACTCAGTTTTCAAGTGCCAGTGGATCAGCCTTGTGGAGAAATCCTGGAGGTAGTGGGAAATGTGAGATTGTAAAGTAGGTGAGAGCTAAGGACTGATTTGGGAATCATCTGCTCAGAGCTGGTAGCTGAAACCTTGTGCGTAGATGAGCTCTCTGAGAGAATGAGGTGACAGTAAGAGTAGGGAGTCAGAACAGACCCTTAAGGGACACCCGTGGTTATAAAGTGGGGGGAGGATTGAGAGCCCCCAAAGGAGCTAGAGATTGAGAAGAAGGAGTCTGGGAGGACGGAAGAAAACCAGGGAGTACTATGTCAGGGAAACCAAGGTCTGAGAGAGTTTCTAAGAAAAGAGAGTGATCAATAATGTTAAAGGCAGTAAGGAGGTCAAGGAGGATGTGAAGACTTTCTGAAGTAAAGGCCAAACTAAAGAACTCATTGAGTCTCTCAGCTCTGCTTTTTTTCCTTACAAGTGCGCCCTTCTTTCCCATGACTTGCTGATTCCCTAGCTGGCTTTCTGACTTTGAAAATATTTGAAGATCTTTTGTTACTAGCTTTGGAATTATTTTCAAGGTTCTCTTCCAAATCCTCTTTGGCCTGACTAATTTCCTGTCAATACCTGACTTATAACACTTTACAGATTGTCATGTTCTCTCTCAGGTGTGCCTGCCATGTTTTCAAGAACGATGCTTCCCCTTTGAAACATGTCAGTTGTCCATGCAAGGTTTCTGTTTGCTTGTCTAGTTTGGGGTTGGGTTTTTTTCATGTATGTCTTCTGCAACACACATTTTTCCTGGGCCTCAAAGATGGTGTTTTATAATAGCATCTTACTTTTTAGACAGGAGACTCAGGTTCTAATACTATTTCCACGACTTGCCTGCTGGGGGACATTGGGCAAAACACTTAACTTCTCTGGGCTCCAGTTTCCTCATTTTTAAAATGGAAATTAAATATCTGCTCTCCCTCCTCCTCAGACTGCATGAGACAGGGGCCATGTCTGACCTAAGTGTTTTAGCATAGTGCTTGGCACATAAGTACCTAACAAATACCCTAATGATTATTATTATTTTAGTACATCACTATACTTTCAGTTACACGTATACCCGGACTGACGACCTTGTTTTGTCACTGACTCATGGGTGACCTTGATCAGGTCACTTAAACATTTCGTACCTCAGGTTTGCCATCTGAAAAGGAAGGGATAACAAGACCTGTTCATTCCAGAGGTGATCCCAGAAGAAAATGAGTTCCTAGTATGTGTGAAAGCACTTTGGAAATGAAGGTGAAGTAATAGTATTATTGTTGAGTGGGAGACACTGATCTCCATTAAAGAGTGGCCATTTTAACTGGCTTTAAAAGGAACTTCTGAAGGTTTTCCAAGTACTAAACCATCCCCCCGTTATTCACATGGAGCATATTTCACTAATCTCCATTAAAGAGTGGCCATTGTAACTGCTCTTAAAAGAGACTTCTGAAGGTTTCACAAGTACTGAACCATCCCCTCTGCCATTCTGCGTGGAGCATATTTCCTAGGTAACTTTCAGGAAATGTACCTACCAACTCTGTTGTATTGTACTTTCCAAGTGCTCAGTACAGAGCTCTGCACACAGGAAGGGCTCAGTAAATACTACTGGTCGATTGACTGACAGCAGGGGAAGTAGACAGCAGGGAGCTGGGGAGGGCAGAAAGGAAGGGCCCATCACCACTGTCAAAAAGCTGCATCGTTTAGTGCTAACCGGGACCTGAACAAGACGTTGATCCTTTCAGGCAACGGAGGCGTGAATCTCTGCCGCCTCGGAAACTGGTTTGCGAGACTGAAAGGTGAACGAGGAGAAAATAGGAGAAAAGGGAAAAAAAAATCTCAAAGTACAGGTCTGAATTTCTTCTCTTCCTCTACAGACTGCAGTTCCAGGGTCCCGAGGGACAACCGCTTCAAGAACAATGTCTTTCTCCAGCAAGTTACAGGGTTCTGAACTTTTGATGAGAATAGTTTCTGACTAGACATTCGGGAACATGGCCTTGGTTCTCCAGCATCGAGCTCCCTATGTACTACAGGGGCCACGTGAGGTTTGATCCCCGGCTGGACGTGCTTTCTGCCAGACTCTCTAGCAGGTCATGTTAAGGTCCACCAGGATTCTGATGAATCTAAAGAGTTGGACCGACACTTTTAAAACATTATTTTACTTTTATTTCTCAGACTAATTTGATCTATCATAGACACTATGTACGAATTAGCTGAGTTTGTTATATTTATTTCCTTTTAAATCCCTGTTATAGGGCTGTTATATATTAAAAATTTATGAGGAACAGTATGGCCTTAGAGGCACAAGCACAGAACTGGGACTCAGGAGATCTGTGTTCTAATCCTAATTCTGTCACTCGCCTGCTGTGTGAACAGGGGCAAATCACTTATCTTCTCTGGGTCTCAGTTTCCTCGCCTGTGAAATGGAGATGAAATTCCTGTTCTCTCTCTCCCTTAGACTGTGGGACCACGACTGTGTCCAAGCATCATGGTGCAGTGCATAGAGTCTGGGCCTGGGAGTCAGAAGGTTATGGGTTCTAATCCTGGCTCTGCCACTTGTCTGCTCTGTGACCTTGGGCAAGCCACTTAACTTCTCTGTGCCTCAGTTACCTCATCTGTACAATGGGGCTTGAGTCTGTGAGCCTCACGTGGGACAAGGACTGATTTGCTTGTATTCACCCCAGCACTCAGTACAGTGCCTGGCACATAATAAGTGCTTAACGAATACCACAATTATTATTATTATTACCTCAGTGATTGGCACATAGAAAGCACCTAAAAATACCAGTTATCATTTACTTCTCTAGACTGTAAACTCCTTACAGGCAGGGAAGGTGTCTGCTAATTTTGTTCTATTGTACTCTCTCAAGAACATAATACAGAGCTCTGCACATAGTAAGCACTCAGTAAATACCACTGATTGATCGATTGCTTGATAATGTGTAACTGAATTAAAGCCAGTGTATTTCCTCAGTCTCCTAAGCCGTTTAGCCAGCACGTGCAGAACACCTTAGTCACTGAGAAAACTGGTTTTACTTTACTGTATTTCAACCTCAACATTTGTTTTTGGTTCTCTTCCAAGCCCATATATTTATTTATCTTCTTTCCGTTTGGTTTCAGATTATGTCTCTTTAGTTTTTTTAAGGTATTTGTTAAGTGCTTTATTATGTGTCAGACACTGTACTAAGCACTGTATAAGTATAAGCATGTGTTAAGTTCTTACTATATACCAAGATAGGTATAAAATAGCCAGGTTGGTCACAGTGCCCGGCCCACACGGGACTCACAGTTCGGGTAGGAAAAGAGAACGGGTATTAAATCCCTCGTTTTACAGATGAGGAATCTGAGGCCTGGAGAAGTGAAGTGACTGGCCCAAGGTCACCCAGCAAGTAAGTGTCGGAACTGGAATTGGAATCCAGCTCATTTGGCTCCCAGGTCTGTGCTCTTTCTAGTAGGCCACGCTGTTCTTAGGTGAAAAGCAGTTTCAATAAAGTCCTCTGTTTTGAAACAGCAGACTAAATAGCCTGTGGCCAGAATTTGTGGACTTGACACTGACTCACTACAAGTTACCCCATCCGTTTTCCCACCCCTTCTTGGGTTCGGACTTCTAATGCTGTATGGGGTCCACTGGTTGAAGTTGAGCCAGAAGGCTACTTAGGTGTGTTCAACTCGTAGCAATATCACGGTGCCTGCTGGTATCTATCAATCGTATTTATTGAGCACTTACTATGTGCAGAGCTCTGTATTGAGCTTTTGGGAGACAGCATTATAACAATATAACAGGCAGATTCCCTGCCCACAGTGAGCTTACAGTCTAGAGGTATTTGGTATCCTCTCAATAATGGATCAAATGATCAGTGGCATTTATTGAGACTTAGTCTACTAAGCACTTGGGTGAGTACAAAGCGTAGTTGACTTGATTTACACCACATGTCTTCTTCTTTTATTGAAGAAGCAAAATCTTCTTCACTTTGAAGCTGGAACAGTTTTTAGAACAAACCACACCTTCCCGAATCACCGTAAGGAGCAGCGGGACCCAGTGGAAACAGCATGGACTAGTTCCATTGACACAGTATCCCCCTGGTTCTCCTCCTACTTTTCTGGCCATTCTTTCTCAGTTTCATTGGTCAACTGTCCTCCACCTCTCACTCTCTAGCTATATAACCCAGGCTCCGTTCTAGGGCCACCTTTCCCCTCTCTTGGGGAGATCATCCCTTCAAACAGTGCTTGGCACATAGTAAGCGCTTAACAAATACCATTATGATTATTATCATTATTATGACTAACTTACACCTCCATGCAGATGTCTTGCCAATTTGTTTGGATGCTCCTGGGGGCAGAGATTATTTATTTTAACAGTACTGCATTTCCCAAGTGCTTCATACACTTCAGCACTCAGGAAGTGCTCAATAAAAGACTGTAAGCTCTTTATGGGCAGGGAAAGTGTCTGCTAGTTCTGTCGTACTTTCCCGAGTGCCTAGTACAGTGCTCTTCACAAAGTAAGTGCTCAATAAATGCCACTGATAGATTGATTAAATAAATACTGTCAATTGACTGGTTGTTTGGGCAGATGCACGTCCTTACAATAGGGAATGAGTTTAAGTTGCAACGTGAGGGCTGAGGAAGAATTTCCTGACATGGAGGATTTAGAAATTTCCTTCTCTGTTTATTTTAAATCATTGACTGGGATGATTTTGACCAGCCCTCTCTTCTGGCCTTCTATTAATGCATGCTGGAAATGGGGAATGGGACATTTTATAGTTGTGCTGTAGAAAACAAAGTCTGGTTTAAATGGGTGATCCTGGGTTTCTCCAGTTGCATACTCATGATTCCAGACATTTACAGAAGGTAGAAATGCCCAGAGAAATCCTTATGTAAGAAGAGAACACCACCAATTAAACATTGATGAGGGCTTGGGAAATATTAGAAAAGCAGTGTAACCTAGTGGATAATAATAATGTTGGTATTTCTTAAGCGCTTACTAATAGATACAAGGTATTCAGGTTGTAGGGCTCACAGTCTTCATCCCCATTTTTCAGATGAGGGGACTGAGGCACAGAGAAGTTAAGTGACTTGCCCCAGGTCACACAGCTAACAAGCAGCAGAGCCAGGATTTGAACCCTCGAACTCCGACTCCAAAGCCCGGGCTCTTTCCACTGAGCCACGCTGCTTCTGAGCAAGGGCCTGGGAGTCGGAAGGACCTGGGTCCTAATTTCATCTCTGCCGCTTGTCTGCTCTGTGACCTTGGGCAAGTGACTTAACTTTTCTGTGCCTCAGTTATCTCACCTCTAAAATAGGGATAAAGACTGTGAGCCCCACATGAGACTGGGCTATTTCCAACCTCATTACCTTGTATCTACCTCAGTGCTTACTACAGTGTCTGGCACATAAAAAGTGCTTAATAAATACTATTTATATATGGATGGTCAGGACTTTTTATAGAAGTCCCTCTAATGCACTGATTTCTTGGAGATACTCATGCGACACGGCACTACAGCTTTAAGCAGCTGTTATTCACCAAACCCAAGACACCGCACCAAAGCTGGAAAGCCAAGTCTCAGTGACTTCCCTGTCCTCTCTGAGAAAATTGCCTAGACACGCTCACTAGGTGTACGAACACGGACTGTGTTTGCATTCCATCATAGTCACGGGTTATTTCAGAAGAGTAAACAAAGACCTCTGGCAGAAATGACCTGCCAAACTTTTTCAAGCATGACTGAAGAAATTCCTTTGGCTGGAGCGATGTATAAAAGGGGAATTGGCTTTGAGCTATAAAATGTGTCTGTTAAATGAAGAGGATTCCTTCAATGGACAAGGACTGCTTAGAGGGTATCTACTGCAAAGACATCAGAAGGTAAGACTTTGTTCTTCTAAATATATCCATTTGATTTCCACAGCCCCTTTTGATCCTAGGGCTGCTGGACAAATGGGCCTGTAAAGGACTGGACTCACTTTGGAAACTTGACTTCCTGAACTAAACTTTTCTTTAGGCGACAAAATGAAAGTCCTCACACACTAAGTCAATCGGTCCTATCCTGAGGTCGCTCCAAGGTGAGGGAGGAGAAGGGCTATACAGAAGGGAAAAATGCCTGGGGAAAGGCCATATTTCTAATTTATTCCAGGTCTTATCATTGTGGACCTCCAAAAGTCTTATTGATAATAATAATAATAATTGTTTAGGGTTTAAAATGTACCGACCACTATGCTAAGCGCTGCGGAAGACACAATACAAACCAAACTTTCACAGATCCTCCACCACATGGGGCTCACAGTCAAAGAGAGAGAACAGGTACTGAATCCCCACTGTAGAGATGAGGAAACTGAGGCACGGCACACTAGAAGAGGATTTTTACTCACCCGTCAGGATGTGCCCGGATCTTTGTTCATCTCTCCTGACTCTTTATGGGCCAGGGGAGAGGAATCAGCACGACTCCCTCTCGTGTTCTGGAGAGACTGAAAGAATCTGACCCAATATAATAATAATTGTGTATTTGTTAAGCATTTACTGTGTGCCAGGCCCTGTATGAAGCGCTGTGGTGGATGTCTGATGTTCTTCCCCTTGACGCTGTTTAGTGCCATTGTTCTTGTCTGTCCGTCTCCCCCGATTAGACTGTAAGCCCGTCAAACGGCAGGGACTGTCTCTATTTGTTGCCGACTTGTTCATCCCAAGCACTTAGTACAGTGCTCTGCACATAGTAAGCGCTCAATAAATACTATTGAATGAATTGAATGTCTTTATCTGTTGCCGACTTGTTCATCCCAAGCGCTTAGTACAGTGCTCTGCACATAGTAAGTGCTCAATAAATACTATTGAATGAATGAATGAATGAATACAAGCAAATCTGATTGGACAGTCCCTGTCCCATGTGGGACTCACAATCTCAAGCCCCGTTTTACAGATGAGGTAACTGAGGCCCAGAGAAGTGAAGTGACTCATCCAAGGTCACTCAGCAGACGAGTGGCGGAGCCAGGTTTAGAACCCATGACCTTATGACTCCCATTTCCATATTCTTACTGCCTCTGGGGAAAACCCCTCCACTTCCCACAACAAGAATCATCCAATTCCACCCCGGAGCATTTCCCCCTCCCCACATTCACCCCACAGGGAGGGTGGCTCCAGGACAGTTTCATGGTGCCGTCACCCAACATTTTCACCCCTAAGCCAAAGCAGGGGCCACGCTGACCAGACATCCACTTAGACCAAAACCGGGGAAACAAAAGGGCAGCTTTGAAATGACTGGGAAACTTTGCTCCGCCATTCCCTCGGAAGGGAGCTGAGTGGCTTACCACCTAACCCTGCTGTCGGTTCTGGTCGCTAAATCAGATTAGTCCTTTCACCGACTTGTCCTAGTTTACACTTTTACTCCAGAAAGGACTTGACCCACATAAACGACATAACAGCCAAGGGTCTGGGAACCGAGGCACGCCGACACCTGGAGACAGTCAGAGCCTTTAGCGTGCAGGGATCTGGAGCGCTTTTTATTTTTTAATCGTGGAAAATGCACCTGAAATGGCAATCATCTCACATGAGCTCTGGCCTTTCTCAGAGCCTTTCGAAAGATTTGCGCACCTTCTTGCTGCTCTCTTTTTAGAGAAAGAAATGTCAGCAGAGCAGCTACAAACATGCTTGTTTACTCTCCTGGTTTCTGGCCTCGGAATAAATCTATAGATTCTGTTTTTCAGTTGAATCTCCAAAAAGGACAGAGGGGAAAATAGGATGCTACCTACTGTGAAGAAAATAAAGAGAAAAAGCACATCAGAGGCTGAGGATGAAGGTGAACAAGAACCAGCTGGTTGCCCATCATGAGTGAGAAAACTCCAGATTTCTTCCTTCCTCACCTCCTCTGGATAATTAAACCCCAGAAGAGATGAATTTCAGTCAGCCAAGTGTCTGAAGCCAGAGGCTAATCCCATCCAAAAGGGAAGGATGAGAAGCAGAATGGCCAAACTGATAGATCCTGGTCCTGGGAGTCTAAAAGACCTAGGTTCTAATCTTGGCTCCACTGCTTGTCTGCTGGGTGACTTGGGAAAGTCACTTCACTTCTCTGTACCTCAATGACCTCATCTGTAAAATGGGCATAAGATTTGTGAGCCCCATGTGGGGCACGGATTGAGTCTGACTTGATTATCTTTTATCTTCCCCAGTACTTAGTACAGTGTCCGACACAGAGTAAGCACTTAATACCATAATTTTTTTTTAAAAAAGGATTCTGGGACCTGAAGCAGGTTGGCTGTGGCAGACTTGAACTCCGAAGCTCAGTGAGTTAATCAGGTTCTTGTTAATCAGGCCCCTCTGGGATGAGTTCTAGGGAAGGAACTTGAGGCTTCACAAATGTCGTCAAGTGCTTAGTACAGTGTTCTGCACAGAGTAAGCGCTCAGTAAATACGATTAAATGAGTAAGCCCCGAGAGTCATAATTGAAAGGAATGTGGAGAACTTGGAGTGGTCTCAGCAGGGAGCCCAAAGCTCATTGCAAGCTTGAAAAGATATATTGACATCTCTCTCAAGATGGTAATAAAAATAATAATAATACCTGTGTTATTTGTTAAGCAATTACTACGTGCTGTACACTGTATTAAGTGCTGGGGTAGATACGAGATAATCAGATCCCACATGGGACTCACGGTCTAAGTAGGTGGGAGAACAGGTATTGAATCCCCATTGTGCAGATAAAGGATCTGAGGCACAGAGAAGTTACGTGACTTGCCCAAGGTCACATAGCAGGAAAGTGGCAGAGCCCGTATCGTTTGTCTGTTTTTATACCAGGTGGATTAGTTTTAGTTTTAGTCTGGTATGGACACGGCATCGCGTGTCTTGATATCCTGTAATTTTATTTAAAGAACTCATCCTCCCTTTGCCTCAGCTCCTGACTCTCGAGTTCTGCGGCGTGGAAGCAGCCCCTATGTCCATGGGGACTCGGGAAGGAAACGCAAAGTCTCTGGAGCAAGTGGTGGTGAGGACCGAGGTGGGGGAGGGGGACAGGATCCTCCAGAAAAATGACCTCATCCTGTAAAAAGGTATGCATGAAATCAATAGACGTGTGATGTCCTCCACATCTGGGTGTCCAGTATCTGCACGGGCCGCTAGGCACTGACCTGGTCAAGATCCACTTACCCTAGGAAGGCAGCAGACCAGGGAGGCATATTTTTCAAGCATGAACATCTAGTCCGTGGGATATTAACAGAGGGGAAGATGAACTCTGACAGTCAGGAAAGTGAGGAAATATAAGTGCCAGAGAGCTCTAAGTATTCCTGATCTAACTGTTCTCTTGGATAAGTGTCGGCTCTCACCGCGTGTGTATACGTGTGTGTCTGAGTGTGTGAACGTGCGTGTCTGTGTGTGTAGCTTTGTGTTCTTGTCTTACAGTCAGTTGGTCTCTTACAGAGTATGTCTTGGATATGAGTGCTGACACGTTAAAAGGTCTGCTCACGCAAACTTCCATAATTACTAAAGTGAAAGTTCTGTCCAGCGATTTCCTCCTCCCCATTATATCTATTTTTAAAGAAGTGCCCGATCCCAGAGGGTCTTCAGGCTCTGTCCACGTACGGACGTTTCCTCCCATGTTATGGACAAAGTGGGATGGGTTTCTCCAAGAAGTGAGGATTCAGCTTATGACCCTCCTCATTAAAGCCAATGGTCATGTGGCGAGACCCAAGCACTGAAGAGTCACATTATAATATGTTTCTATGCATAATTCATGAAGCAGGGACCGTTACTCAATAATGCATTTATCTGAACTGCTCGAAGGAGAGTCAGGGCAGGCTGTATTCCAGGCTTTTCTGCCTCCTAGCACAAGAGATGAGACCCAAAGAAATCTTGATCTACTCTCCGTTGGGTTTTACTTCTACGGTCAAAGAAGAGATGAAAAGTCACGGGGCTCAGTGGTTCAACTTATAAGAATGTCTAAAACCCCACTGTTTTATGGGGAAAACTCATACACTGTCCACTCCATCCCCCTGCCTCTAAGTCATGGGAATAACGAAGGTAAATCCCATCTGCCACTTTTTCATTTTCCTTTTTGGGCATTTAGGAACGTTCCATTTCCCCCAAATCTGCATGGTGGTTTTGCTTTTAAAATGGTACCGAGACCTTCAGGAGGTTAGGGCCAGTTGTCCTCCATCCCACTACGGGAAGAACAAGAGAAAATCGACCTAACCTTTGGTCCAAGGGACTTGGGTTAACTATAATAAGAACTTCCTGAAGGAGGAGGTTACTAAGGTGAGCAGATGTGCCAAAAAGGGCAGGACCTTTACATTACTTGAAAGGCCAAAGTGGGACCCATTGGTCAGGGGTGGAGAGGGTCTCCTTTCTTTTTCTTCCTTTTTCTACCGGCTGCTTCCCCGCTGGCCCCTCCAGACACAGACACACAGACACAGACATACACACACTGTCCTTTTTTTCTTTTCTTTCCTCCTCCCTCTCTTGCCCCTCCCATTCTTTCTGGACCCACCTCCTGAAAGTTCTATTGTATCCTTCCATGAGCTGGAAGAATTTGGGTCATTTTTATCACAAGGATGGATTGGTGAGTGAGACTGGAGAGTTTCTTTCCCTGGAGAGCTTTAAAACTAGGATAGATACTCTTCTACCCCAAGGGGCTTATTTTCCATTCTGCCTAGAAGTAGGGGGATGGTATAGATGACTTCTTCACTCCCACTCACCACCCTCCTTCTCTGACTCCATAGCTCCACCTTGAGAGTTCCAAACGATTGAGAAAAATGGCTCTTGGCCAACCTTTTCTATTCACTTTGTCTGGAGTGGGAGTCTCCTGTTGTTTTAACTTCAGTTCCAAAGGTATCTTCCTGAATGCTGCCTGTCCAAAGACTCATTTAAAACAAACTCAGAACACTTGAAGCCTCAAAACATGAGTTGGGTGTCCTGGTTTCATGTGACGGGACTTCTGGGAGTTGTCATAGGTATTCTAGAGGGTCATTTTCAATCTTAAGGCTATGTCAAGATCCAAAGGTTTTCCCAGCTACTCTGATCTGCTCACCATTTTTGAGTTTTTTTGGTTTGCTTGCTTATTTTAATAATGGTGTATTTGTTAAGCATTTACTATGTGCCAGGCACTGTACTGAGTGCTGGGGTAGATAGAAGCTAACCAGGTTGGACCCAGTCCCCGTCCCAAATGAAATCTTCATTTTACAGATGAGGTAACTGAGGCACAGAGAAGTTAAGTGACTTGCCCAAGGTCACACAGCAGATAAATGGTGAAGCTGGGATTAGAATTTAGGTCCTCTGACTCCCAGACCTCTGCTTTATCCCTGTTTTTGATCTGATTTCTTTTGTTTTTGGGAAAAATTGGGGTGGAAAATTGAGGAATCCAAAATGGTTGTTTCTATAAACTTTAAAGATGATCATCCTTCTCTTCTCGCCACCCCGTCTCCCCAACCCCCACACACATACAGATATTCCATCCCTCTCTTTTGGAACACTACCACTGAGAAAGGCGTACATGCACAATAATCACTAAAGTTGTTGAGATTTTCCTATGCCAGCAAAACCTAAACTAGCCCAATTGGCCCTCATTATCAAGCCAACTAGCTCTGTAGGGAACATCATGATTTCGGCAATGCAATCTCCTCCTCACAGAATTATGGCAGCCTCATTACCCAGCACGAAAAAAGCAGAGTGGCCTAATGGGTGTAGAGCACGGGCCTGGGAGTCAGAGAACCTGAGTTCTAATCCTGATTCCACCACTTGTCTGCTGTGTGACCTTGGGGAGATTTCTTAACTTCTCTGTGCCTCAGTGACCTCATCTGTAAAATGGGGATTAAGACTGCGAGCCCCCTGTGGGACAGGGACTGTGACAACCTGATTAGCTTGTATCTACCCCAGCACTTAGTACAGTGCCTGGAACATAGTAAGCGCTTAACAAATATCATAAAATAATTAGAGTTCCTCTTCTCCTTTATTTTGAGGTTTTTGTAAAGGTATTTGTCAAACATCGTCCTAAATCCTGGATTAGATATAAGTGAATTAGGTTGGACACAGTCCCTGACCCACAGAAGGCTCATGGTCTAAAGGGAGGGAGAACAGGAGAACTGAAGCATGGAGAAGTGAAGTGACTTGTCCAAGATCACACAGCGAGCATTTGGCAGAGTCAGGCTTGGAACCCAGGTCCTCTAACTCCCAAACCTGGACTCTTTCCACTAAGCTACTTCTTTTTGCCAATTACATATGGAGGAAACAAGAATAAGGGTGAACAAAGAAAACTCCAGTTTCCAACTATTAGAAAAAAAAAATTCACCCACAAGAAATTTCTACATCACCCAACCTTTAACCACGGGGAAAACAGCCTGCAGCTTATCCTTCACCTTTGCTATGTCTGGAGACCTAGGTGAAGGGATTCCTGTCAATCCCAAGCCATTTTGGGACTCTCCCAGTGCTCCTTCCAATGTCCTGACACTGTCAGGCTCAAACAGCTGTGTTAAGGAAGAGGTGGGGGTAAGTGGTCTATCGGTAAAGCTCCATTGCTACTCTGTAGGCCAACCAAAGGCTTGGAGAAATTAGAGAGAAAGGTTGTTAGATCTCTGACATTGTACTGTCAGTGTCATCTTTGAACTCCAGAATAATGATAACGTAGGCATTTGTTAAGCGCTTACTCTGTGCAGAGCACTGTTCTAAGCGCTGGAGTAGATACAGGGTAATCAGGTTGTCCCACGTGAGGCTCACAGTCTTCATTCCCATTTTACAGATGAGGGAACTGAGGCACAGAGAGGTTAAGTGAGTTGCCCACGGTCACACAGCTGATAAGTGGCAGAGCCAGGATTCGAACCCATGACTTCTGACTCCCAAGTCCGGGCTCTTTCCACTGCTACCTAATCTGCTGCATTTGTCACCTCTAAAAATGTTGTTAACCATCCGGGGATCCTGCTAGGGTCAGATTCCTCAAGCCCATTATCTGTAGAGATAAATCCCATGCTCCTCAGCAGGTTGCCCTGTGGTCATCATTATCCGTATTTAATGAGGGCTTACTGTGTGCAGAACATTCTACTTGGCATTTAGGAACAAACAACAGTAGCTGCTTGGAATCCAACGGGATTAGCCTAGGACCTTTGAGTGGGATCTTCCCGAAACCAAATCCCCTCTCGACTGCATGACTGTTGGAAACAAGGAAGGGTAGGAGGCTGCAAACCTTGGGCCAAGCAGATCCCTGTAAGTAAAGTGATTTCAACATCACACTCCAGCTATATGTACATTATTCTACATAAAATAAACTTCATTTACCCTAGAAGTTTCTCCCAAGTGCTTAGTACAGTGCTCCGCACACAGGACACGCGCAATTAATACCATCAGAGGAATGATTGATTGTAGGCCGAGGTGATAAATACGCTAATATGCTAAAAGATGTGAGAAGCCTTAATGGTGCTGGACCGGTGGCCCGACAAGTCCAGTTTCCAAAAATGGACATAGGTGGCTTGGAGGAACTATTAATTAGTCAATGATGGTATTTGCTAAGCGCTTACTATGTGCCAAGCACTGTTTTAAGCACTGGGGTAGATATGAGGTAATCAGGTTGCCCCACGTGGGGCTCACAGTCTTAATCTCCATTTTACAGATGAGGTAACTGAGGCGCAGAGAAGTGAAGTGACTTACTCAAAGTCACACAGCTGATAAGGGGCAGAGCTGGAATTAGAACCCATGTCCTCTGACTCCCAAGCCCGTGCTCTTTCCGCTAAGCCATGCTGTGATGTTGCCATCCTTAACATCTTTATAATGTTTGAGGATGCACCATCTAACATCTCTAATTTTCTCTAATCACATACCTCTTATGTTACCATTACATATCTCATCCACAAATGATTCTAAATCCCTCTTGAACTTACTGATATTTTGGATGGTTTATGCCTGTGTTGCAAGTGGGCATCAACAGTCTATAGAACTGTACTATTAAAGCTGTTGAATGTGTTTATTTACAATTCTTAAATACCTGCAAACAAATTTCTGGTCCTGAGCCAATGGGCCTGTGCTAATTTGCAAGGTTTCCATAAAGGATCTACTGCCTTTCTACTATGGATGTCACATTCCACCCGTATCCACAATATTGTTTCCATAGAAACTAATGCATCTCATAGAGGACAAAGCAGAGGGAGACGAGAAAAATGGACAAAAAACTCAAGAACACATTATGTGACATAAAAAAAAATTCTGTGAGGCTGTGGGGTGCAATAAAGGTTTTATTGCCACTTGCTTAGGAAAAGCTTCATAAGCCACAGCTGGAAAGGGTTTTGTTATTGTTGGGATTTTTTTAGGGTTTGTTGATGGCTTTTTTCTTGGAGACAGATACTGGCAAATCACAACCCAAGAGTGGTGCTAAATAAATTATGACTGCTGCAACTCATCATGACTCCTCAAGCGTTTTATCACAAAGGTGGCTTTGCAGGCAGATTCTTTTGAATCTACCGCCATTTTTAATTTTTTTACCAACCTACAATAATATTTACAGGTCCAGTCCTTCTCTCTTTATGTGTCTGTCCCTCTCTTCCTTTTCATTTTTAGATTGTCAGCACCTGGAGGGACAGGGACGGTGCCTAATTCCCACCTGTGTAATCCCTCCCAGTGTTAGGTACAGTGCTCTACACACGGAAAGCTCTTAATGAATACAGCACTTGCCATCCCTACCGATGTCATAGGAAGCTACAGTGATGGAGCGGGTACATCAAAAGCCTGAAAAAATGCACTGCAGGTGTTCTGGAGTTGAATTACATTTCTTATAGTTCTGCGCTAATTTATTCCTGGCCATGAACTTGAGGGCTTGTACTAATCTGCATGGTTGATTTAAATTTGAGGATTACTACATGCAGCCCCCTGGAGTATAGCCCCTCTGGACTTAATACCCTTAGTCACTTCCACCAGGGTCAGGAAGCCCAGCTAAGCCACCCTGCCTGTGCCCACAGATTTCCGTCTCATTCATTCAACCGACGTGCCAGTCTGAACTGGGTGTCCGGGGAATTAACAGCGAGAGATAGTGGAAGCTGGTTACTGTTCTGTCATATTCCTTTTCCAGAATAAGACAAATATTCGTACTATCAATCTGGATTATGGCGGATTAACCAGAGAGATGGCCCAGCCAGCGCAGAAACCTGAAACATTGTTCTGATGTCATGTCATTCTGTACCAGTAGAGCAGCTGGACTCAAACTTCCACTAAGCCCTTCTTTGGAAGCCGACCCATTTTCAGGGGCTTCCTTTCAACATTGGGGATCTAAATGTCCACTCCCCATTAGGAGTCATTTCCAGCGTTTCTCCGTGCCATCATCTTCCGGGTTCTGAGAGAGAGTGAATGCTTGCCCTTGGGGAGGTCAGTGGAATGCTGGTCCTGGAGTAGCCAATGGTTCTTGGCTTGGATGCCCTGTTGAGCCCTGGAGATTAGAGTTCCCAGCCTTAGTGCTCATAGATCTTGTCTATCGCGGCTCCAAACACTTTACCTCATCCTCCCTCTGACTCGGAAATCCCTCACCCCTCTCTATATGTCAGGCCACCACTCTACCCATCTTATTATGATCACATCTCCTCCAAGAGACTTTCCCCGGCTAGAGAAGCAGCGTGGCTCAGTGGAAAGAGCACGGGCTTTGGAGTCAGAAGTCATGGGTTCAAATCCCGGCTCGGCCATTTGTCAGCTGTGTGACTTTGGGCAAGTCACTTAACTTCTCGGTGCCTCAGTTACCTCATCTGTAAAATGGAGATTAAGACTGTGAGCCCCACGTGGGACAACCTGATTCCCTTGTGTCTACCCCAGCGCTTAGAACAGTGCTCGGCACATAGTAAGCGCTTAACAAATACCAACATTATTAAGTCCACTTTTCCTCAGTCAGTCAGTCAATTGCATTTATTGAGCACTTCCTGCAAGCAGAGTACTGTACTAAGCATTTGGGAGAGAACAATATAATGGAACATCAGACACAGTCCTTGCCCACAGTGAGCTTGCAATCTAGAGGGGGAGACAGATATTAATATAAATAAATAAATAAATTACAGATATGTACATAAGTGTTGTGTACATAAGTGGGCCTGGGAGGGGGAATGAATAAAGGGAGCAAGTCAGCGGGACGCAGAGGGGAGTGGGAGAAGAGGAAAGGAGGGCTTAGTCGGGGAAGACCTCTTGGAGGAGATGTTCCTTCAGTAAGGCTTTGAAGGTGAAGAGAGTAATTGTCTGTCAGATAGGAATCCAGAGGACATTCCAGGCCAGAGGCAGGACATGGGCGAGAGATCGGCAGTGAGAGAGATGACATCAAGGTACAGTGAGAAGTTTGGGGATCTAAATGTCCACTCCCCATTAGGAGTCATTTCCAGCGTTTCTCCGTGCCATTATCTTCCGGGTTCTGAGAGAGAGTGAATGCTTGCCCTTGGGGAGGTACATTAGAGGAGCAAAGTGTACGGCTAAGTTGTAGCAGGACATAGGAAAGTGAGGTAGGAGGGGGCAAGGTGATTGAGTGGTTTCAAGCCCATGATAAGGTGTCTCTGTTTGATGCGGAGGTGGGTGGGCAACTACTGGAGGTTCATGAGGGATGAGGAAATGTAGCCCTTACAGGCATATCTATAAATTATACATTACAGATTATTCATTTATATCCATATCTGTCTCCCCCTCTAGAATCCCCCCAGATAGAACAAGTTCAACTCAAGAAAGTGTCCAAAGTCCACAAGAATTTTGGGAAAAGTGGGAAGTGGGAGCAAAGGCAGGTAGGGCCTCAGGTCGACTCAGGCTGGAAGAACCAGGGAAATTGCTGGTAGAGCTGGGACTCAGAGTTCTTCAAAATCTCCCTGATCTTCTGGGATGGGGAGTTTGTGCCCTTCTGGTGTCCCTGGCTCCTCCATCTTCCTGACTCATACCTCAGTCTCTCTGGGTGATCTCAGGGCAGGGAGCTTGTTCCCTCCCTCCCTTCTCTCAACCATTTCCCCAGCTGCTCTGGGCCTCCAGGAGCTGCAGGTCCCGGTAAACATTTCCAACCTAAAGGGGCATGGCAAGAAATGGGAACCAAGGGACTGGGTAGGCAAGAGGCAGGTTCTGGGTAACTACTGGCAGGACGGGGCAGGGATTGAGAAGGACTATAAACATCAGTGTCTCCACACTGACCTGGAAGAACACCTACTAATCTGTTTCTCTTTCCTCTTCAGCGACCACAGCTCTCATGCACTAGCACCACCTGTTAATAATATTTATGGTACTTGTTAAACGCTTACTATGTGCCAAGCACTGTTCTAAGCACTGGGGTAGATAAAAGGTAATCAGGTTGTCCCACGTTGGGCTCCCAGTCTTACTCCCCATTTTACAGATGAGGTAACTGAATCATAGAGAAGTTATGTGGCTTACCCAAGATCACACAGCAGACAAGTGGCGGAACCAGGATTAGAACCCATGATCTCTGACTTCCAAACACATGCTCTTTGAGATTAAGATTTCCCGGCAGCCTGACCATAAGCCGCTGGAGAGTTAGAGATTCCCGATTAATCAATGGCATTTACTAAGCGCTTACTGTGTGCAGAACACTGTACTAAGCACGTGGCAGAGTACAGTACAACAGAGTTGGTAGACACATTCCCTGCCCACAACGACCTTTCAGTTTTGAGGCTCCACTGGTTCCATCTGACCAGGCCGACGAGAGGAAAAACTACAAGATGGCATTAGACCCCTAGGATGAGGGGTCCAGCCCTAAAAGGCATGACGTGTGGTGAAGGAAGATGACCCTCCTGTCTTGGAGACCCTCCCGTTCTCCCCTACTCTCACTTGAACCCAGACCCAATCCAGACCCAGGGAAACCAACAGTCAGGAGGCGCCATGGAAGAGGGTGCTCTGCCCTTCAAACAAGTCTTCTCAGGCCCCCGATAACTCCCTTCACCCACCAGTCATGGAAAGGCCCACACCTCACCCCCACAGGAGCCAGTGGTCAGGACCTTTGGAGACCCACAGACCCAGAGCAGTGGGAAATGTGAGAACGTTAGTGAGGCTGTGGCTTCCCGACACCCAGGACTGTGCCTGGAGCGGGGAAGGTCAGCAGGACTGTTTGTTCATTTACTTTGCTAGACCCCTGCCTTCTAACTCTGGTTTTCTAAATGCTCCTATTGTCTGGGTCCTAATCAATCCATCAATCAAATTTATTGAGCATTTATTGTTTGCAGAGCACTCTATTAAGCGCTTGGGAGAGTACAGTACAACAGAGTTAGTAGTCACATTTCTTGCCCACAACGAGCTTAGAGTAGACAATTATCTTTTATTAAGGGTCTGAACTTCCCTACCGAGGCTGAGGGGTAGGGAATTCACTTATTTTGTACTCACCCTTGCTCTAGCTATAGTGCTCCACACAAAAGCAGGTATTCAGTGAATTCTATTGCTATTCTTTTCTGCAAGATTCCCCTCCAAAGCTGTTGGGTAAAACCAATTAAGTTTTCGCATCAATCTGAACTTATTTATTCATTAAAAATGAAGAAATGCATTGACTTTACTCTTCCGATACACTCCTTCCTAAATGCTCTCTTGATAATGCACAAAAACCTGGGCTCCTAGTACAATAATAAGCACATAAGGATAAAGGTTAGGAAACACACTATTTCTCAGCACTCCAAACAATGGCCTTTTCTACCAAGGGCATTTAAACTGGAAATTCTGCAACCTTGGCCCTGCCTACACAGCAACGAGAAATCTGGGTAGATTAAACCACAGCCCTTAATGATGACTTCTCCTTCATTAGCTGTTGGGAGGAAGAGTAACTGTAGGACTGCAAACATGGATTCATGACTCTCATTAGCAAAAATGGCAGTGTGCAAATCAATTTCCATGGATCCTGCTAGGCTGGCCATTCTAATTACTCCATCATTAGGCAGCTAAGTTCTCACCAGTTCTCAGATATCAAATAGCCCCGATGCTCCAGCCGAACCGGGCAAATTTTAATGAAATCATGTCCAAATCGACCGTTTCTCGGAAAAGCAGCAGCACAATGGGTTATGTTTTATTAGCACCTTTACCTGCCCTTTCTGTCCTTTTCGCTCCCACTGGTATTCTTTTTGTTTGACTTTTGCAAACTTGGATTCGTCTGATTACTGATTCCTGGTATTTTCCACCTCTCTCTGCTTCCGTGCCTCTCCTGTCTCACAGTGAGAGAGATAGGTGGGAGAACAGATGATGAGGGCAGGGACAAGTGGAGGCAAAGAGAAGGAAAAGAAAGCATGTGATTCCTGGTTTTGAAGTGGTCACCTGGAGACTGTAAGCTCCTTGCGGTCAGGGACTGAGTCTACCAACACTGTTGTATTGTGCTTTTTCCAAGGGCTTAGTACAGTGCTCTGCAAACAGTATGCACTGGGTAAATACCATCGATTGATCGATTGATCGACTGGAGAAAGGGTCTACTTGTCAGTTTGGCTTTTATACATCATGCCCTGGCTATCCTACGGTTGGGAAATGTCCAAGTGCCGAGGAAATACTCAGCACAAAGCGAATCCTACAACTCTAGATGTGGGCCGGCTGAGGAGGCCTGAAGCTAAACAGAGAGGCAAATAGAGCAATATGACAGCAAAAAGGAGAAAGAAAGAATAGACTCCCGGGAAAACCTAAAAGGAAAGACATATAGGACTTTTCTATAGAAATTCAACCTTTTCTAAGATTACTTTACAAAAGCTCTCGACAAAATGTCCAAAATATGCTTTTTTTTAATATAAACTTTCAATCTGTTCCCTGAATTTAGATTGACTAAGAGAGATTTTTATTCACCAAGAGTCCTAATTTTTATTTTAAATGCTTGCATTGAATTACAGGGATTGACAGCTTCCCATTGCCAGAGATCTGCTAAAGTCTTGAGGAAACCAAGGAAAAAGATACTATATAGAAACAAATCTTCTTACTTAGGGGTTCTATCTCTCCATCATAGTTTCCCCCTCCTGTCTTTCTGGCTGGAGAATATTTATATGAGAACAGCATCCTGGCTTTTAAACATTCATCTGTTCCTTGCTGCTCATTTCCCACCTGAAGTCATAATCCTCTATTTGTGACGACATAACCATTTCCAAAGCAACCAATTGTGATGCCACAAGCAGAGGATTATGTGTTTAGGTGGGGAATAAACAGCAGGAACAGATGAACACTTAAGGAAGCGCAGCCTTTGCTTCATGCAAATCTCTCATCAGCAAGAACAAGGTTAGAGAAAGCCAGAAAAGATGGGTTCGCACATAAACTAAAATGTTTTCTAAACAGAATGCTTTTCCAAATTGTCCAGGAGGTGATCGGCTGGTTTTTTTTTTTCTTCAAATGATCTCTCTACGTACTGGGGATTTTTAAAAGCTTATAAAACACGGACAACGTCATTATTCTACATCGCTAATTGAATTTTCAGCAGCGATTGCATAATGCTCTTTGTGCCATTGTAAACTTCTCCCCCAAAGACCCAGTTCCAATTGTCCCAGGGCATGATGGATTCGGATCATCATCAGTACATCTAGTGCCGTCAGGGTTGGGATGGATTCCTGCTGTTCCAGTTAACTGGGGCAAACCGACTTTTCCTTCTTTAAACACACAATAATCTCTTTGGCGGGTTTATCCCTGAATTAAAAGCAAAACTACACCAAAAAAAAAAACAGCAGAGGAGGCAAAAGTGACTCCCCGTTTAAGGGTAAAATTTGCTCCTTTATTTTTGCTCTGGATTTTGCGTAAGTGGAAAGAAGCAGCGTCGTCTAGTGGATAGAGCATGCGCCTGGAAGTCAGAGGGACCTGGGTTCTAATCCTTACCACCATTTATCTGCTGTAATGCTTTAGGTAAGTCACTTAACTTCTCCGTGCCTCAGCTGCCTCATCTGTAAAGTGGGGATTAAGACTGCGAGCCCCATGTGGGACAGGGACTGTGTCCAACCCGATTTACTTGTATCCACCTCAGCGCTTAGTATAACGCCTGGCAAATAGTAAACACTTAACGAATACTAAATTATCGTTGTGATTTCCCTAGTGCTTAGTACAGTGCCCAACATATAGTAAGCACTTAACAAATACCGTAAAACAAAAACAAAACAAAAGCATAAGTGTAAAGGATCATGCCGTCACCACCATTTTAGAAGCTCCCAAGAACCACTCAAGTCCGGATAAAACATTGTTAAAATGTAGCATCAAATCAATACGCGGAATTATTGAGTATTCACTGTGTTCTCTACTTGATTGTATGCAGCTTGAGGACAGGAATCATGGTTACCACTTCTACTATTCTCTCCCAAGAGTTCAGTACAGTGTTCTGCATTCAGTAGCTGCTCGATAAATTTTATTATAAATAAGAGCAGTGTTCTAAATGTTTGGGAGAATACAATAAGATCAGTAGACACAGTCCCCGTCCTTCAGGAGTTGACCATGTATTATCTACCATGCCCCTGGTCCCACCCTCGAGTGACTTTAACTCTTTCTCTCCTTCTTTCTATCTCTTCTTCTACACCAATATTCAGGGATTTCAACAACCATTAGCTATTTCCAACAAGCTCCCACTGACCTTTCACTCCTCAACAACACTGACCTCCTGCTCTACCCCATTTCAGCCCGATACACCCACTGGGGCATTCACTGGACCTCATCAGCTCCAAATCACTGTGCCTTTTCTACCTTCACTAGCTCCCAAATTCCACCCTCTTGCTCCAACCTGTCGCCACCCTGTCACTTTCCCACTGAGTGTCAACAAATATTAAGCCACAATAATGCAACAGTCCTTCAATCCAGTCACCACCATGAGGAGGTGATATTATGATGGACACAGCCAATAATGGCGAGCCTCTTCCAGCCCCAGAGTGGGTGGGTGGAAGGAGGAGTGAGAAGAGTAGAATGAAAGGAGACATGCACACCTCTGAGTGTACTGGTAGGGTGCTTACTATGTGCCAGGCACTGTACTGAGCGCTGGGGTAGATACAAAATAATCAAGGTTGGACACAGTCCATGTCCCACATGGGGCTCACAGTCTCACTCCCCATTTTACAGATGAGGGAACTAAGGCACAGAGAAGTTAAGTGACTTGCCCAAGGTCATGCAGCAGATAAGTAGACTAGAAGCCAGGCCCTTCTGACTCCCATGCCCATGCTCTATTCACTAGGCCATGCTTCTCTTCAGAGTACCTTCCCCTCAACCAGAGGAAGCTTATGCAGGCCACTCCTGACCAGTAATGACTGTCAATCTCTATGTTGACCTACATTTTTGGACTGTTGAGGTGGTAGGCAGGTTAATTTTGATTTTTGGAAACTCAGTCTATTTAAATGATCAAGGAATGACTTTGATATGCTTAATCTGACAAAATTTGTCACTCTTCTGTCTCGAGAATGCAGTGCATTGTGGACCCCGAGGGCCCTTATTGAATATCCGTTCTTGAAGATCAGCAGGGATACTCTGTACCAGCTCCTCTGACCATCTTCAGAAAGATGATTATATAATAAAAATTGTGATATTTGTTAAGTGCTAAGTGCCAGGCACTGTACTAAGTGCTGTGGTGGACACAAGCAAATCAGGTTGGACAGAGTCCCTGTCCCACCGCGGGGCTCACAGTCTCAATCCCCAATTTACAGATGAGGTAACTGAGCCAAGTGACTTGTCCTAGGTCTCACAGCAGACAAGTGACAGAGAAGGGATTAGAACACGATCCTGCTACTCCCAGACCTGTGTTCTTTCCACTAGGCCACACTGATCCTCAATTTAAAAGTACACTAACCCTGAATTTCAAAAGACAAGGTGCTTTCCATACAGTGGACCAAATTCCTCCCATCTAGTTGCTGTAATCAGAGTGACAATCCTGTTGATTTGCCCCCTCTGAGCTTTCTTGGTAGCAATAGACGTGTTCGGAAGGCACCAGGTGCAATTAAAAGAATACTTGCCGGTCCCTTGACTTATCAATATAAAAGTTTTTCATTTGTGTCCGCTCCCCCAGTTTATCGTGGTAGGCCCTATTGAGAAATCCACATCTGCAAAATACGGCCCCTGACCCTCTCCCTAGCATCCTACTTTGATTGTGAAATCAAGCAAAGTCAAGCAGCAGAGCAATAAAGAACTATTGTTCTCTGAGGTTCCAGTTAGGCCACATTCAGGGCTTTTTTAGATTCACTGATAGAAAGGCACCTGCTGTCTCAATCTTGTGAGGGCCTAGTGATAAAGAAGTGTTTGGAGGATGTAAGGATTGTTTCCATGTGTTCCTTCAAAGTTTTCTTTCTAGGAACTTTGTGATCATCTGCATAATCATCGGGACACTCCTTGAGGGAAATGGACATGGAGATATCAAAAGAGGAGAGCAAATGTCTAATGTCTAATGGAATTTTATTAATTTAGTGTGAATTTTTATTAAAAAAAGGGGCAGTGAGGAAAGGAAGATTGGAAATATAGTGTCTTTAGTGTGTTAGTTCAAATGTATTTTCAAAGCAAGCTATTGAACTGGCTTGGGGAGAGACGGGCACTCTTTCCAAATCAGTCTTTAATAATTAAGTTATACAAATTGAACCTAATTAAGTTATACCAGCTGAACACATAATGCTGTGTATTAGAATGATGAGGTCGATATTAAAAAGCAATACAAAATAGATGTTACGGCAATTTCTGCACAATTTTCCACCTTTACTAAATAAGTGAAGATGTCCAAATTGTAACGGTGATTACCGTCAACTCTCTCAATTATTCAGGAATTGATCATCCAGGTTTATGGATTAGCTAACCACACTACTTCATCTCTTTCTCACTAGCCTCTTGGTTCATTAACATGGGTACCAGAGGATGAGGTACAAGAAGGGAAAGAGCTTTGCTATTTGTTAGTGATAATAATGACGATGATAATAATAGTTGTGTGTTTGTGAGGCATTTATTGTGTGCCAAGATAAGCAGACTGGATACAGTCCTTATTCCACAAGGGGATCACAGTCTAAATTCCCATTTTACAGATGAGGTAACTGAGACAAAGAGAAGTAAAGTGATTTGCTCAAGGTCATGCAGCAGACAAATGGTAGATGTGGGATTAGAACCCAGGTCCTTCTGACTCCCAGGTCCGTGCTCTATCCACCAGGCCATGCTTATCTGGTTCTTTGTAGGGAGGTGCTGGAATCAGAATTCATGCTCCAGAGATATCTTGGCGGGCAAGAGCTGCTCCGGAGACTGGAGTGACTGCCAGGAGGACGATTTCCTCAGAAACCTGACAATTGTTCACACTCACAGTCTTGGCCGCCCGCCCTTCTCTCCTCCATCCTCTCAGAGATGGGGACAGAGAAACTGGAAGTGATCGAGGAGACTTGAAGCCAGAGTCCCATTTCATGGGCTCCATTTTTTCTCTTCAGGCCTTATCAGCCTCGCTCCTCTAGTAATCTCTTCTCGCTCTGGTGGGAGGAGATATTCCCTGAACACTGGGCTTTGTCTCTCACAGGGAATTTGAGAGAAATCAAACGAACATGACCGACTAGTTAAATGAGTGGCAGTTCTGGGATTAGAATGCAGGTCCTCAGACTCGTCGGTCTGTGTTCTGGAAAGGACTTCAAGAGACCACCTGGTTCAATCCCTTGCCTCCACACAAATTCATTTGTCTTAAAATGCCCTAGGACAAGCAAGGTTCTGTGTTTTCCCTAGAGATGTCCAATAGGCATCACATAACCCCTCAGCATCTGGCCCACTATCTCAGCAGTAACCAAAATGTCCTTCCTTATGTTCATTTGAAATCCTGCTTTTAATTTAAGGCTGTTTCCCTTACAGGGATCTCTCTGCTCAGGGAGGACAACCGACACGGTCTCATCACAGACCTCCTTCATGGTCTCGGAGACTGTTATAAAGTCAACTTTAAGCAGGCTCCTTTTGAAACAAACCCTTTAACGTTTCTTCACAGGATCTATTTTCCATTCTTTTAATCATTTGTCATTTTTCTCCAGATTCTCTTCAATTTCTTCACATCCTTTTTAACGCAGGGACTACAATCGGACACAAAACATTAATAAGCGATTAGATAATACAAAGTATAATGGAAGAACTGCTTTCCGGTTCTTTCGAGTCATACTCCTGTTTAATACATCCCAGACCTGTGTTGGCTTTTTTACACACAGGCACTAAAAACAGAACAAAAAGAATTACTTTGTCCATACAGTGGGTGGTAAACACGGGAAGTTGCATAGGCTGAAAATATCCACAGATTCAAAAGTGGTTTGGCTACATTCATGGATGAAAAGTTCAGAATGGGTTATGAGAGGGAAAGTTAGGGGTGTGGAGGGAAAAAGTAGGAATAAGTCATAAGAATGAATGTCCAGGAGGGTAAACTTTCCCAATTCTGGTCGGACTGTCTATTGTTCTGACGTCCTGCCAGCAGCGTGGCTCAGTGGAAAGAGCCCGGGCTTGGGAGTCAGAAGTCATGGGTTTGAATCCCGGCTCTGCCACTTGTCAGCTGTGTGACTGTGGGCAAGTCACTTCACTTCTCTGGGCCTCAGTTACCTCATCTGTAAAATGGGGATTAACTGTGCGCCTCACGTGGGACGACCTGATTACCCTGTATCTACCCCAGTGCTTAAAACAGTGCTCTGCACATAGTAAGCGCTTAACAAATACCAACATTATTATTATCATATCTGACAGTTACACTTCCAACCTTCAAAGCCTTATTTAAGGCACATCTCCTCCAAGAGGTCTTCCCTGACTAAGCCCTCATTTCCTTTTCTCCCACTCCTTTCTGCATTGCCTTGATTTGCTCCTTTAACTCCCCCAGCCCCCGGTCAGCCCCACAGCACTTACGGACATAGTTGTAATTAATTTATTTATATAAATGGCTGTCTCCCCCTCTAGAATGTAAGCTTGCTGTGGGCAGAGAATGTGTCTGTTTTATTGGTATACTGTACTCTGCCAATCGCTTAGTACAGCACTCTGCAGAAAGTAAGTGCTCAATAAATATGATTGATTGATTGGAATCAAAAGGCCTTCGTTATGCAGTTGGGTGCACATTCTGCTGAACTCGAGCCTGGCCAGTCTTGGTGTTGCTAAGGCCTTCTTCTTTGCCTTTGTCCTTATTGAACGTCATTTCGTTTTGAAGGATCATTTGGGGCGGGGGGGGGGGGGGTTGTCAAGGTCATTAGAATGTAAGACAAGCCATTCCGAGTTCCATGCAAAACAATGTTCTGTTCCTACCAAGAGCAACAGTTTGGTTGTTTGACCTTCTTGAATCCATCCTCATGTTTAGGAGCCTACTATGGTAAATTTTTTTTTTAACGGTACTTGTTAAGCATTTACTAGGAGCCAGGCACTGTTCTAAGCACTGGTGTGGATACAGGATAATCAGATTGGACACAGTCCATGTTCCTCTCGGGGCACAGAGTCTTAATCTAGGACAGGCTGCTTCTCATGTACTATGTTTAATACATCGCTGATTTGTCCCACTAGTAACCTATCATAGATCCATCATCTATCTGCATATCGATTTAATTCTTCTTAAGATTCTACTTCCTTGTCCCTTTGATAATTCACTGGAGAAACAGCATGGCCTAAAGAGAACGGGTTTAGATCTGGGTTCTAATCCCAGCTCCACCACTTGCCTGCTGTGTGAGCTTGGGCAAGCCACTTAACTTCTCTGTGCCTCATCTGTAAAGTGGGGATTAACACTGCGAGCCTCATTTGGGATATGGACTCTGTCCAACATGATTAAAACTGTGGCATTTGTTAAGCGCTTACTATGTGCAAAGCACTGTTCTAAGCGCTGGGGGATACAAGGCGATCAGGTTGTCCCACGTGGGGCTCACAGTTTTAATCCCCATTTGACAGATGAGGTAACTGAGGCACAGAGAAGTTAAGCGACTTGGTCACACAGCTGACTAGCAGCGGAGCCGGGATTCAATCCTGTGACCTCTTTCCACTGAGCCACGCTGCTTCCCAGCACTCGGTACAGAGCCTGGCATAAAGTAAGAGCTTAACAATCACCAGTAAAAAATCATTATGTGCCTCTTTTCCATTAATTCATCCAATCCCTTCTTGAATCTATTGCTACTTTCTGCCTTGCCAATATCCTGTCATAATGAATTCCACCTGCTTACCTGTGTGTGAAAAGTTTTTAGTTTTCCCTTTTATTTGTTTTGAAAGTACCCAATCCCTTAAACCTTTCCTCCTACATCTCTTTTCTATCCTTTTAATCATTTGATGCTCTCATCTGTTCCTTTGAATTTCATCCATGCCTTTCCAAAGGGTAACAACCACATCCAATTTAGTACCGTGTGCAAATTTGATATCTCAGGTAAAACCTTTGTGGGGAAGAGATTACAGTGAGAAGCTCTTTGTGGGAGGGCCCATAGGTTTCATTTAACCATGCCATCCCTGACCCTGCCTGTATATTTAATCATGCCTTCTCTGTAGGCGGATCTTTGAGCAAGGGCAAACATCTTGAGGGGATTTAAATACATTTGCATCTTTCCAAATTTGATTTCCATTACGGAGGAGAAAGTTTCTCCTTCACTGTAAAATATCAAGCTGGGATTTCGCCGCCCCCCAACCCCGGTCCTCCCTCCGGTCGGCGAGGTGCTTGCCTGTGATTGGGCAGGAATGTGTCTGTTATATCGTTATAGTGTACTCTCCCAAGCGTTTAGTATAGTGCTCTTCACACAGTAAGTGCGCAATAAATACGGCTGATTGATTGATAACTATCCACTGGGTCAAAGTCTCTGTAAGAGCCACACTCCATAGCTCAGTCACTCACGTTAAGTCTTACTGACAAGTTTACACTGTAAACTTTAAGATCTTTGGTTACCTGCCTTCAGGGACTCACTCAGCTCACAGGAAGATAATGAAAACAGGCACACAATCCTTGTGTGAGGATGAGATTAAGCATTCCCAGATGGAAGGCACTAATTTCAGAGCATTCTGATTCCAGGTTTTCAGGTTGGCAAAATTTCCTAAATCAATCGGGTCACAGAGATTCCATTTGGCCTCATTGTTCATTCATTCATTCAGTTGCATTTAGTGGGCACTTACTGCGTGCAGAGCACTGTACTAAGCGCTTGGAAGAGTACAATACACAATACAATACAAAAATAAACAGACCCTTGTCTGCCCGCAATGAGTTTACAACCTAGGGACCCTCCCTGCCCCACAGCACTTATGTATATAGGTACATATTTATTATTCTATTTATTTTATTAATGATGTGTATATGTCTATAATTCTATTTATTTATATTGATGCTATTGATGCCTATTTGTTTTGTTTTGTTGTCTGTCTCTCCCTTCTAGACTGAGAGTCCACTGTTGGGTAGGGATTGTCTCTCTCTGTTGCTGAACTGTACTTTCCAAGTGCTTAGTACGGTGCTTCGCACACAGTAAGCACTCAGTAAATACAATGGAATGAATGAATGAATAGAAAGGGGAAGAGGAAGACATTAAGATAAATAAATTACAGATATGTACGTAAGTTCTGTGGGGCCGGGAACAGGGGTGGGTGGGTGGGGGCAGGTCTGGGCATTAACAGTCCCCTTTCACACTCAGTGACACCCGGTTTAACCCTAGAGTGCGGTGAGTCGGAGCAGTTCCCCAAAATCCACACCCTAGGAGTCCCTCTCATCTTCTGGAGCCCCACAGCTGCACAGGGAGAGACCAAACTGTCTCTGCCTTGTCTTGTCTTACGTTGCCGAGTCGTTTCCGACCCAAAGCAACACCATGGACACATCTCTTCCAGAACGCCCCGCTCTCCATCTGCAATCTTTCCGGTAGTGTATCCATAGAGGTTTTCTTGGTAAAAATACAGAAATGGTTTACCTTTGCCTCCTTCCGCTCGGTAAACTTGAGTCTCCACCCTAGACTCTCTCCCACGCCGCTGCTGCCCAACACGCGTGAGTTTTGACTGGTAAGCAGATTGTCTTCCACTCGCTAGCCATTGGCCAAGCTAGGAATGGAATGGGTAGGCCTCTGCTTGACTCTCCCTCCGGTAGCCGAGACTGGTAGAGAACCGGAAACTTTCCAGGTGCGACCCTGAGAGGGGCAATTGTCTCTGTACCTGGAGCTATTTCGGGCAGGGGGGAAGGGCGCGCTATTCCAAGAGCAAGAATTTTTGATTAGGTTCTCATTTCTTCTATTCACCCTCCCGTCTATTTGCCTACCAGTCAGTCAATCAGTGGTATTTATTGAGGGCAGAACACTGTACTAAGTGCTTGGGAAAGTACAATAAAATGGAGTTGGCACACACAATCCTTGGGCCTAGGAGTTTACAATCTACAGCGGGAGACAGACATTACTCAGATCTGTACCCCTGAAGTACCACCCCACCCTCAGCCCTACAGCACTTACGCACAGATCCTTCTGCACTCCTATTCCCCTATTAGTAATGTATTTCAATGTCTGTTTTTCTGTCTAGACCATAAACGCCTTATGGGCAGGGAATGTGTCTACTATCTCTACAGTACTGTTCTTTCCCAAGTGCTTAGTAAAGCGTTTAGTAATGACAATAATATTTATGGTACTTGTTAAAATGCTTCTATGTGCTAAGCACTGGGATAGATTCGAGTTAGGTTGGACAGAGTCACTGTCCCATATAGGGCTCACGCTTTTAATCCCCATTTGACATATGAGGTAACTGAGGCCCAGAGAAGTGAAGTGACTTGCCCAAGGTCACACAGAAGACAGGTGGCAGAGCTGGGATTAGAATTTTCTGATTCCCAGGCCGGTGTTCTCTCCACTAAGCCATGCTGCTTAGTAAGATATAAGCACTCAATAAATACCATTGATTAAACACCCCAGGCCCCACAGTCCCTTAGGAAATTAATGCTCCTCCTTCCCTTCCTCCTACTGGTCCCTTTAATGTCTTCAGATTCATTCATTTATTCACTTGTATTTATTGAGTGCCTACCATGTGCAGAGCACTGTACTAAGCACTTGGAAAAGCACAGTACAACAATAAACCGAAACATTCCTTGCCCACAATCAGTTTACAGTCTAGATACAGTCATATAAGCAAACAGAGGTATCAACTTGTAGTAGAAACCTCCCTATTATAGATTCGCAGGAAAACCAAAATTGTCAAAAGGGAAAGAAATGCATTCATTTTTTTTTCATTTCTATTCTGAATTTAGTTAGGCCAGCTGCCTGATTTCTAGGCCCTCTCTGATTACTTTGAGGACATGGGCTCATGGACAAGGGCTTATTTTGATAACTTAGATGAATAATTTCCTCTCTTTCAAATTAGGAGAATGTGCCCCCACACCCCTTCTTGAGATGTGTTTTTACACGGTACTTATTAAGTGCTTTTTATGTGCCAGGCACTGTATTAAATGCTGGGGTAATATGAGCTTATCAAATTGGACACAGTCGATGTCCTACATGGGGCTCACGGACTTAATCCCTATTTTACAGATGAGGTAACTGGGGCACGGTGAAGTTACGTGACTTTCCCAAGGTCACATAGCAGACATGTGGAAGAGCTGGGATTAGAACCCAGGTCCTCTGACTCCCAGGCCTGTATTCTATCCACTAGGCCACGCTGCTTCTCACAGTTACGCCCCTGACGTATATGAACGCGCCGTCACGGAATGGAAAAGAGGAAGTCAACTCTACAAAGAGAGGAGAGTAACCCGAAGTCTAGACGTTTTAAAAGACCGGGATGCAAAAGCAGCAGAGAGAGAGAGAGAAGAGGAGGATTGAGACGGGGGTGGGGTGGGAGAGAACCCGGGGAGAACCAGGGGTTACCTCTGTTTCTGGAGAAGCCGCCGTCTAGCCCAAACAATATAGCCAGAATCTGACCAAGTCACCGACACTGCCACTCCACAAAGGCTCTCTTCCCCCACCAATGGGGGTTCCACTCTGAGCTTTTCAGGAGCTGGAACAGAACCTCCCAAATCTCGATGATCCTGCCTGTTGGCCCCCCCATCTTCAAAGCCTTATTAAGGTCACATCTCCTTCCAGAGGCTTTGCCTGATTAAGCCCTCTTTCCCCCTACTTCCTCTCCCTTCTGTGTCACCTATGCAACTAGATGTGCACACTTTGAGCTCTTTACCCACCCCATCTTCAGCCTCACAGCATTTATTATCCATAAATCATTTATATTAATGTCTCTTTCCCCTTTTAGACTGCCAACTCATTTTTGTTCTTTTTTTAATGTTATTTGTTAAGTGCTTACTATGTGCCAGGCGCTGTGCTGGGCGCTGGCACAGATACAAGCTAATCAGGTTGGACACAGTCCATGTCCCGCACGGGGCTCACATCTTTAAATCCCCATTTTACAGATGTGGTAACTGAGGTCCAGAGAAGTGGAGTTGCTTGCCCAAGGTCACACAGCGGACAAGTCGCAGAGCCGGCATTGGAATCCTGACTCTCTAACTCCCAGGTCTGTGGTGTTTCGACCAGGCCATACTGTTTGCCACAGTGGTCAGGGTACACGTCTACCAACTCTGTTGTATTGTAATCTCCCAAGTACTTAGTTGGGTGTTCTGCACACAATAAGTGCTCAATAAGTACCGCTGATTGATCGATGGATGGCAACCATCTAGTCACCTTAAATTTGAGCAAGAGGGAATTTAGTCCCTCTCCTCGGCAGGCTCCGCGACATGTAGAAAAGTCCCAGGAAACTCCAGAATGTGATTTCAGAAGGGAGGGTTTAGCAGGGCTTTAACTAAGGATCACGTCTTCCTTGGCTCCGAGCGAGATTCTCACTGGAAAGTTCGGCTGAAAGAAAAGGAGCTACAATACCTGCATTGCCCCTCTAACCTTCAGAAGGACGCACTTGTGGGAGAATCGTTATTACCAATTGTAAATTGATTGAAGCCCACCCCTCCCCCTTTCTCCTTATTGACCTTGTAAGAATAATAGCAACCCAGAGAACAATGGAGACAAATGAGGATGGACACTCAGCCCCGGTTCTTCTGAACGGAGGCGTAGACAGTTAATAGAAATAAAAGAAAGTGGTTAGACTTGACCAAAGGGGCAGATCAACTGGAAAAAAGATTAGAAGTTGGAGAAGAAAGAAGTTCTAATGAGCGGGCGATAGTGCTGTAAGGGGAAGAGGCCTGATTAGATGAAGAATGAATGTCTAGGACTGGAGAGTCGGTGCATAACCGGGCCTTATTACCGGCTAATAAAATACAGATGCCGTCCGCTGGATCACAAATTAAAAGCCTGGAGTCAGAGATTAGCATTGGAATTAAATACCATGAGAATTCAAGTAAAAAAAAAATCCAAATAAAATTCAATTTAAAGGATTAAGCCGTAATACTTTTTTCTTAAGCTATCCACTTCTGCTGATAAAAATGCTTTGCATTTCAATAGGGCCTCTCGTCTGAAGATCTCTAAGTTCTATATAAACGCTGAAAGAAGCTTCTTGGCAAATGCATAATATGCTCAGGTCCTAGGATAGCTATTTTTCTGGATGAATAAATAGGCACAAAGGGGTTAAGCTCCCTGGCCCAAAAGCCCCTTGCCCAAATTTATGCAACTAGTCGGGTGTCCGGGGAGAAAATCCACCTGCCCGCTTTAATGCAAGCTGGAGATCCACATCCCGAAAGAAATTCAGCCATAAATTGGAGACAGGAAAAATGGATTTAAAAATGGAAAGAGGGACTGTCTTTCTCTTAAGCGTGGCAAAGGTTGGCCCCGGACTGAGGAGTTTCCTGAGCTTGTCGAGGAGGCAGCTCTAAACTTGTAGACTTCTCTACCCTAAAAGCCCCAAGAGCAGAAAAGGGGAACGTCAGTGGGAAGGGAGAAGGGCAGAGGGCTGGTGTGCATGGGACTGATATCCCTAAAGAAGAAACAAAGAACCAAGATAGGGTAGTTTGACTTTCCACGTGACCCAGCTCTCATGATATCAAAGCAAAGTGGTAAAACCGGAGGGATCAGGAAAGACAGACACCAAGGACAAGGTGTAGTGGATACAGCACAGGCCTGGGAGTCAAAAGGTCATGGGTTCTAACTCTGGCTCTGCCACTTGTCTGTTGTGGCCTTGGGCAAACCACTTCACTTCTCTGTGCCTCAGCTACCTCAGCTATAAAATGGGGACTGAGACCGTGAGCCTCATGTGAGACAGGGACTGTCTCCAACCCGATTTGCTTGCATCCACGCCAGCACTCAGTACAGTGACTGGCACGTAGTAAGCACTTAACAAATACTGTAATTATTATTATCGTTTTATTATGATTATTAGGACACCAAGTACAGGGAGGTCCTTATGTCTCCCCCTCCCCCGGGCCAATCCTCGTGTGAAAATGCATGTCCTCTCCAGACGTTTCCTAAACGATCTACCTTCTGGCAGGATTACAACAAGCGAACTGAATCGTTCATACAAACAGAGCAATGTGGAAAAGAGAAAATGGAATGTGAGCCAAGCTAAGGTGAAGAGATCCTGGAGTCGTGATCTTGCTCAGTAGATTAGGTTTTCTGATTTGGCCACGTCAGGGTTCTCTACTTTATTTTAATTTTTGTGGTTTTTTTTAATATGGTATTTGTTAAGTACTTACCATGCGCCAGGCATTGTACTATGTGCTGTGGTAGATACGAGATCGAATACAGTTCATGTTCCAAATGGGGCTCACAGTCTTAATCCCCATTTTACGGATGATTTAACTGAGGCAAAGAGAAGTGAACTAACTTGCCCGAGGTAACACAGCAGACAAGTGGCGGAGCTGGGATTAGAACCCGGGTCCTTTTGACTTCCAGGCCCGTGCTCAAACCACTAAACCTTGCTACTTCTTTAGTCTTTCCCTATGGTGTAGTGTCTTTTCAAAAAGAGGTCTAGTTTTCTAAACAGAAGCCAACTCTCCCCCATTACTTCCTAAAAGAAATCAGGCCACTTGGAGAGGCCTATTAACTCATTCAGACTCTATGGAGCTGTTTGATGTCTCGCTGCAAATTGTGCATAAGTTTCACTTCAGCTAGTTCACTACATCTATGCCCTAAAAAGCCCTCAGAAGGTAAGCTCATCTCCCACATCGCCTAATCAACAGATTGCTCTGTCCAGAGAGAACTGGGTTCAATCATTTTAGGGCAAGATGGACAATAGCAATCATTGGACAAATGGGAGGCATCACAGAGACTTCAACTTCGCCAAATCATCTCTGCAATTTTAATACGGTGAAAAGCCATGAGGATGCCTTATATTCATTTCAAGCAAAAGAGACTGTATGGGATCTCTGAATTTCCAAAGTGAATTTTTTTCATAACACCCAGGAACTGGGGGAAAAAGAATGATTATGTTTAGCAAGAAGATTAACGGAGGAAGAGTAACTTCTTTTGGAACCCTATTTTCCATACGAAGGACCAGTCTACACAGAAAATCTATCAGTCAACCAATCAGTGGTATTTATTAAGTGCTTACTATGCACAGAGCACTGTACTAACCACTGGATACAACACAACAGAGAAAAATCCAACAGAATTAGCAGAGACATTCCCTGCCCATAACGAGCGTATAGTCTAGAGGGGGAGAAAGACATTATTGTGAATAAATAAATCAGGCATAATATATAATATAAAGACATGTATGTAAGTGATTTGGGGTTGGGGGTGTGACAAATATCTTTTCAGATCACCATTATGAACACTAACTTCTGCCACTTTATCCTCCTTGGAAAGATACATCCTGTAAAGTTGACAACCTAATGGTGACCTCCTGGGGTGTTGAACTAGCTTCAATCAACCAATCAGTGGCATTTATATAAATATAAAAATAAATAAATGGTGGTATTTGTTAAGCGCTTACTATGTGCAAAGCACTTTTCTAAGCGCTGGGGAATACAAGGTGATCAGGTTGTCCCACGTGGGGCTCACAGTTTTCATCCCCATTTTACAGATGAGGTAACTGAGGCCCAGAGAAGTGAAGTGACTTGCCCAAAGTCACACCGCTGGCAAGCGGCGGAGCCGGGATTAGAACCCACGACCTCTGACTCCCAAGCCCGGGCTCTTTCCACACTGAGCCACGCTGCTTCTCGTCTGCAATAATAATAATAATAACAATGCTATTTGTTAAGTGCTTTTTTAAGCACCGTTCTAAGCCCTGGGTAGATACAAGCTAATTAGGTTGGATACAGTCCCTGTCCCACAGGGGGCTCACAGTCCTCATCCCCATTTTACAGATGAGGTAACTGAGGCACAGAGAAGTTAAATAACTTGCCCAAGGTCACACAGCAGGCAGGTGGTGGAGGCGGGATTAGAACCCAGGTCGATCTGATTCTCAGGCCCGTGCTCTATCCGCTAAGCCATGCTGCTTCCGGGGAACGTGTCTACCAACTCTGTTGTGCCATACTCTCCCAAGTCGTTACTTCGGTGAGCTCGGCACAAAGTAAGTGCTAAATGAATACCGGCGATTGATTGGTTGATTGAAATATTTTCTTTGTAGTCTTGTCTTTTGCATGGAAAGTAGGGTAAGTGCACAGTAGGGCAAGTACCCAGTAAGCACTCAATAAATACGATTGATCGATTGAATGCTTGCTGGTGCAAAGCACTGTACTAAGTGCTCGGGAGAATGGAGTTCAACATTGTTTGTAGGCACGTTCCCTATCCACAACGAGCTGTAACGAGGTCTCCTAAGACTTCAGGAACAGCCCATGATTTGGGAAGCACCGTGATGTACAGGAAAGAGGACAGACCTGGGAGTCAAAGGACTTGGGTTCTAATCCTGGCTCTCCAATCTTAGACAAGTCACTTGATTTCTCTATACTCAGCTTCCTCAACTGTAAAATATGAGGATTCAACATTTGTTCTCCCTCTTTAGTCTGTGAGCCCCATGTGGACCTGATTAGCTTGCATCTACCCCAGTGCTTAAAGCAACGTTTGACACGTAGAAAATACTTAACTATAATAATAATAATAACGATAATAGTTATTATAACTATTGGTCCGAGTCCGATTAGACTGTAAGCCTATTAGTCCGAGTCCGATTAGACTGTAAGCCCGTCAAAGGGCAGGGCCAGTCTCTATCTGTTACCGATTTGTACTTTCCCAGTGCTTAGTACAGTACTCTGCACAGAGTAAGCGCTCAATAAATACTATTGAATGAATGATAATAGTTCATTCAGTCGTATTTATTAAGTGCTTACTATGTGCACAGCACCGTACTAAGCGCTTGGGGAAGTACAATACAACAATAAACACTGACATTCCCTGCCCACAATGAGCTGACAGTCCGGGGCGGGGGGGAACGTGCATCAATAAAAATAAATAAAATTACAGATATATACATAAGTGCTGTGGCGCTGGAGGTGGGGAAGAGCAAAGGGAGCAAGTCAGGGCAACTCAGAAGGGAGTGGAAGATGAAGAAAATAAAAATGATAACAATGATGATGGCATTTGTTAAGCCCTTAGTACGTGCCAAGTACTCTTCTCTCTGACCTCCCTTCCTCCTCTCTCGCCCCGCTCCGGTCTATTCTTCACTCCGCTGCCCGGCTCATCTTCCCGCAGAAACGATCTGGGCATGTCACTCCCCTTCTTAAACAACTCCAGTGGTTGCCTATCGACCTCCGCTCCGAACAAAAACTCCTCACTCTAGGCTTCGAGGCTCTCCGTCACCTCGCCCCTTCCTACCTCTCCTCCCTTCTCTCTTTCCACCGCCCACCCCGCACGCTCCGCTCCTCCGCCGCCCGCCTCCTCGCCGTCCCTCGGTCTCGCCCGTCCCGCCGTCGACCCCCGGGTCGCGTCCTCCCGCGGTCCCGGAACGCCCTCCCTCCTCACCTCCGCCAAACCGATTCTCTTTCCCTCTTCAAAACCCTACTTAAAACTCACCTCCTCCAAGAGGCGTTCCCAGACTGAGCTCCTCTTCCCCCTCTACTCCCTCTGCCATCCCCCCTTTACCTCTCCGCAGCTAAAGCCTCATTTTCCCCTTTTCCCTCTGCTCCTCCACCTCTCCCTTCCCATCCCCACGGCACCGTACTCGTCCGCTCGACTGTATATATTTTCGTTACCCTATTTATTTTGTTAATGAATTGTACATCGCCTCGATTCTATTTAGTTGCCATCGGTTTTTACGAGATGTTCTTCCCCTCGACGCTGTTTATCGCCATCGCTCTCGTCTGTCCGTCTCCCCCGATTAGACCGTAAGCCCGTCGAACGGCAGGGACCGTCTCTATCTGTTGCCGACTTGTTCATCCCAAGCGCTTAGTACAGTGCTCTGCACATAGTAAGCGCTCAATAAATACTATTGAATGAATGAATCTTCTAAGCACTGGGGTAGATACAAGGTTAGCACGTTGCCCCACGTGGGGCTCACAGTCTTAATCCCCATTTTACAGATGAGGTTACTGAGGCACAGAGAAGTTAAGTGACTTGCCTGAAGTCACACAGCTGACAAGTGACGGAGCCGGTATTAGAACCCACGACCTCTGCCTCCCAACCCCGGGCTCTTTCCACTAAGCCACGATGCTTCACAGGAAAAGTGGGGCTTAGCCTGGGAAAGCCTCTTGTGGGAGATGTGCCTTCAATAAGGCTTTGAAGGGGGGAGAGTAATTATCTGTCGGATTTGAGGAGGGAGGGCGGTCCAGGAGAAGGGGAGGTCGGTGGCGAGACAGGCGAGATTGGGGCACAGTGAGGTGAGCACTAGAGGAGCAAAGCTGGGGGGGCTGGGTTGTAGAAGGAGAGAAGTGAGGTAAGGTAGGAGGGGGCAAGGTGACAGAGTGCTTTAAAGCCAATGGTGAGGAGTTCTCGTTTGATACGAAGGTGGTTGGGCAAGTCCTGGAGATTTTTAAGAAGGCGGGTGACATGTCAGAATGCTTTGCCAGAGGTTGCCTGGAGACAGGGCTCAGTGATCCACAGAGGATCTCAATCATCCATCTAGGTATTTTTAACGGTGATGGAGAACCAGTTACTTGCAGAGAAGTTGAGAGAGCCTTTCTTCGCCCGAACTACAGGTTTACCTGAAAGGAAATCAAAGAGCCTATTGAAAAGGGATTGTTGGCTCTCACCCAGAATTCTGATGACCTCAACTGTAACAAGAACATTTTGATTCAGTGAACATAGCAAGGCTGAGAGGGTAGGTCTGTTTATAAGGCTTCCTGATTTCCAAGTCACACTCTATGCTCAAGTACGCTCCGGCCTTTCGGAAGGCTCCTAGGCGGGCCAGGCCATCCGCAGTCAGGTTAGCTAAGAACAAGTTTCAATATTCTCCGTAAGAGGGTTTAGTCAGATGCAAGCACAGGGTCCTCTTTTTTTCTTTGCCACTGGTAATTAATGTTTGTTAAATGACTGAACTGTTTTTGCTTTTGAAAATGATTAAAATGTCAGTGCCCTGGAACTAGCTACATAAACAAACAAACATGACCTTAAATGTACCAGCCATTCTGTTTAACCGCTTGGCTGCTAATTCGACCATACAGATTCCTGATAATAATAATAATAATCATGATTATGAGAGTGGCATTTGTTCCGGGCATACTACGTGCCAAGAACTGCGCTAAGCGCTGGGGTAGGTACAAGCTAATTAGGTTGGAGGCGGTCCCTGTCCTACCCGGGGCTTACAGGTTAAGTAGGAGGGAGAACAGGAATTGAATCCCCATTATACAGATGAGAAAACTGAGGCACAGAGAAGTTAAATGACTTGTCCAAGCTCACACTGCAGACAAGGGGCAGACACGCACTTTCCACTAGTCCACTCGGCTTCTTCAGTCACGTTCCTGTTTTGCAGGGAAAAGTCACTGCAAAAAATTCTAGCTTGCCTGTTTGCAAGGTGCTGTGGGGAGGGCAAAGAAAACAGACCTCTGAAATACATTTCAGAATCAAAGCGGTTCTCTCAAGCTCAGTATGCGCAGGGAGCGTGTCTGCTCATTCTGTTGTATTGTACTCTCCCAAGTGCTTAGTACAGTGCTTTGAACATAGTAAATGCTCAATAACATCATTGATTGAAGAGGGGTTCGTGGCATTCCACTGTTCAAGAAATCCCCACTTGCCCAGGCCCTTGGACGAGGGAGCAGGAGGTAGACAGAGCCTTTCGCTCGTGGCTTCTAACTAGCCTGGAAGCTTACTGTGGGCAGGAAACATGTCTATCAACTCTCTCAAATGCTTAGTATTACACTCTCTCAAGCGCTTAGTAGAGTACAGTAAGCGCTCCGTAATACACCATTGATCGATGAATTGATTCAACGCATTTTCCAGCTGAAAGTTCGCACCCTGCACCGTGAGTACTGCAAACACCTGATATTCGGGAATTGGGGTTGCCAGATTGATAGGAAAATAACATTCTAATTAGTGGTTTAATTTTAAAAATCTTTAGAGGGGGGCAAAACAGCATGGTTACACTACTAAGAATGGCTGCATTATTAAAGCTATAAATTCACCCCAGAGATGGATGGGCAGAGGAGGGAGAGAAAAGAGAAGACAGAGGTTTTCCTAGGAAAGCAGTGAGGGTGGAAAGAGGTAGGAAATCACTTGCAACTGCCCAATTCAGAAGGTTTGGGGGCGGCTTGGCCTGGGTGGAAAGCACCCTGGGAGCAGGAGGAATGATTCCTGGGTTTTATTCCCGGGTGGGAAGAAGGAAATTGAGGTGTATGCCGCTCAATTAATTACTGTCATGTTGGGTGGCCAATCATTTCCCCACCTGTCAAATAGGGGTAACGACACTGTCTCTAACCAAGCTTATCAAACAGTCTCTGAAAAGGACTTTGAACTCCCGGGAGACAGGTCATGGTGATTGCGGTGATGCACAGTGACCTGATATCTTGAGGGGGGTGTGATGGTCCCGGTTTTCAGGGTTCCATCCTGCCACCCATTCGTGTCTTCCTGTTGGCTGGGTCGGAAGGTGGCAATTGCATCATTTAAAGGTAGTGTCAGTAGCAGGGGCTTCCTCCGCAGGGAAAAAGCAGAGGAGGTGGAAGAGGAGGAACAGGAGAAGGAGGAAGAAAAGGAGATGGAGGAGGAAGAAGAGGAGGAGGAGAAGAGAGTTAGGGAGCCACTTCCTCTATCTAGTCCCATTCTAGAAGGCTCCATTTTGGTGGGTGCAGACAGCCTTTCTTCCATTTACCCACTCCTGCCCAGCTTAGCTGCCCAAAGGACAGCAGACAGTGGCCAAGCAAGGGGCAACTTTACTCTAGACAAATGTTTAGCACCAGCTGGCAGTGGCTGTTTTGGATTGGGGAGATAACGGTGGCTTGCAGAGAGAAGATAACACCCCCTTGCTGTTCTCATCTCATTCCTTTTCTCCTTTCTCTCCCCTCCCATTTCCCCCCATCTTCTTTCCTCATTCCCATCAATTTTTCTTTCTTTCTCCCTGCACCAGTCTTCTCCCCATACCATCTCAGGAGACTGGCTACCTGGGTCCAGATTCCCGGTCACCTTTTCCTACATGT
Organism: Ornithorhynchus anatinus; assembly: GCF_004115215.2. Classification (NCBI taxonomy): domain Eukaryota; kingdom Metazoa; phylum Chordata; class Mammalia; order Monotremata; family Ornithorhynchidae; genus Ornithorhynchus; species Ornithorhynchus anatinus. The sequence goes on from NC_041730.1 coordinate 23,101,479, forward strand.
ACATCTATTTTTATAGACGTCTCCCAGCACCCGTTGTGCTTCTGCCGCAGCGTCGGCCATCTTACCCGGCTAAGCTTTTCTTCGAGGGATCACTTAAGGGCCCTCCAAGCCCCTCGGATGGTATTCTGATCACATTCTCCTAAAGCTCTTTCAGTCAAAACTCAGCCTCCCTTTCTGCCCTCCTTTCTCTTCAGCTGCAATTATGAGCTGAACAAGATTATGATCCCGATTGCCTAGATGCATCCCTCTAGGGTTGCTGCTTGGGCTCTGGTGCTCCTTAAGTAACCTTCGGCTTAGCTAATTGGGCCGTGCTGGCTGAGAGCACGGATGGGCCTCCCCCGCTGCCTTCTCGTTGTCGGGGAATTTGAGAATTGGGCACCGAGAAGGAGTAACTGTTGTAGCCTATGAGCAGTGGCCCCTCATAGAGCGGCAGAGAAAGAATCAATCCAATGTGAGCTCAGTATGAATTCCCTGATTATTATTTTTAAGGGTATCTGTTAAGAGCTTACTAGCTTACGATGTGCCAGGCACTGTACTAAGCGCCGGAGTAGATACAAGTTAATCAGGTTGACCCAGTCCACGTCCCACGTGGGGCTGATGGACTTAATCCCTTTGCATAGACGAGTAACTGAGGCACAGAGAAGTGAAATGAGTCGCCTGAGGTCACGCAGCAGACGTGGCAGAACGGGATCAAAACCCGGTGATTCGTAGCAATCATCGATCTCCCATCCCCGATCGTGTCCACTGGACCACTTGGAGCTGTAGGATGGAGGTGTAATTCTCCTAGCGATATTTATTCATCAGTGATACTTACTGAGAACCTCTTACCTGCAGAGCATTGTGCTAAGCGCTTGGGATAGTACAATACAATAGAATTGGTAGAAATGATCCCTGCCCACAATCTACAGGATGAATGTCCCTGGGGTAGCTGATCAAGGCTCAGTGGCTTTCAGAATGTATGGGGAAGACCCCCTACGAATCCGCCGCTTTTGGCAAATTGACAGATCACTTTATTGAATACACTGAATCTGAAGTTAGCACGCTACCCACTGACTTGCCTGGCTCTCTGTTCCTTCTCCTTCACCTGCTAAGCAGAGTGCTATATTCTGTTGAACAGGGAGCTAGACCGGAATGCAGAATATGTGGACTCTATTTCCAGTTCAACTAGCAACTCCGGGAAAGACTACGAGCACGTCGATTCCATCCTGCTGGGCCTCAGTTTCCCCCATCTGTGAAACAACACGTGGTTTTCCTCACTTCAGCATAACGACGTGACCTTCCCATCCTGGGCTCCATTTCCAAGATGTGGAATGCTACATTAGGACCGTAAGCGAAGGGATAGTGGAGGTTTAAACTATAAACATCAGGCATAAATCCTCCTAATTAGTAGTAGTACTAAGTAGGGGACAGACGAGCTGAAAACTGGACAGATAATAATAATAATAATGTTGGTATTTGTTAAGTGCTTACTGTGTGCAGAGCACTGTTCTGAGTGCTGGGGTAGATACAGGTTGTCCCACATGAGGCTCACAGTTAATCCCCATTTTACAGAGGAGATCACTGAGGCACAGACAAGTGACTTGCCCACAGTCACACAGCTGCCAAGAGGCAGAGTCGAACCCGTGACCTCTGACTCCGAAGCCCAGGCTCTTTCCACTGAGCCACGCTGCTTCCGGCCACCCTACGCTGCTTTCTTCCCTCGGCAGCGGTTTTGGATTAAAAATCACCTGGGCAGAGTCGGGGGGGGGGGGGGGTAATTGGGCATTCTGGGAAGGTGAGAGGCAGGAGAACCTTGGCCTGGTTTCCCATTAATCCTCTTCCTCCGGAGAACCACCTCAGTCTTCATTTGGCCCGAATAATATGGAGTGGCCCCGAGCACGCCATCTGAGTGGCTCTGGTTGACATGACTGACAGCTGATGTCTCAAGGTGCTGGGTGATGACCTTGTCAGACTCTCAACCCATCATCCTCCCCTCTGCTGCAGCCAACCAGGACCTTCCGGACTATTCTGAGGTCAGAACCGGGTTGACGTTTGAATCGCTGAGGTAGGTTCAGGGGCAGGAATAATGGAAAATGGCCGCATCTTCCTGTCCCAGCTTCAGCTGGCTAACTCGCCTGAAGAAACAGGGTCAAATGCAGAGACTCTACGGCTAAATAATAATAATAATGGTACTTGCTAAGCGCATACTCTGTGCCAAGCACCTAAGTTCTGATTCGAGTTGATCAGGTTGGACACAGTCCCTGCCCCACCTGGGGAATCATTCTCTTAATCCCCATTTTACAAATGAGGTCACTGAGGCCCCCAGAGAAGTTAAGTGACTTGCTCAAGGTCACGCAGCAGACAAGTGGCGGAGCCGGGCTTAGAACCCTCCCCCAAACCCACCCGCCTCCTGGAGCCTACTTCTCATGCTACTGAATCCACATCGTTGTCTACTGGTTTCAGTTGAGGAGGAACTCTGTTGCCCAGTCTGCATCTCCACCTAGCTGGGATGCAAATCCCAAACTCTGAGAAAGAGATTCCATTTTTAAATCCCTGCCCGGTTGCCATCTGAGGATCTGACTTATCGACCAAGCAGTCTTAATAATAATAATAATAATAATGTTGGCATTTGTTAAGCGCTTACTGTGTGCCGAGCACTGTTCTAAGCGCTGGGGGAGATACAGGGTAAGCAGGTCCCACGCGGGGCTCACAGTCTTAATCCCCACTTTCCAGATGAGGTAACTGAGGCACAGAGAAGTGAAGTGACTTGCCCAGAGTCACGCAGCTGACAAGCGGCAGAGCCGGGATTAGAATCATATGTATCGAGTGTTTACTGTGTGCAGAGCACTGTACTAAGCAACTCCTACTGACTGGTCACCAGCAAGGTTGTCCCACCACTTTCCCATCGTGACCGGAGTTCAAGTTGTCCCATCACTTTGACTGTGACAGTGTTCTTACTCCATATCGTGAGGGAAAGTTAAAACGGATCCGCTGGACTTATCTACATCCAGTCAATCAATCGATCGATCGTATTTATTGAGCACTTACTGCTCCTTGTTGTTAATAGTATTTATTAGGCACTTATTATGTGCCAGGCACTGTACTAAACGCTGGGGTAGATGTCAGCTAATTAGGTTGGACTCGGTCCACGCCCCACCTGGGGCTCACAGTCTTCACCTCCATTTGACAAAAGAGGGAACTGAGGCACAGAGAAGTGAAGTGACTTGCAGACAAGTCACATAGCAGACAAGTGGCAGAGCAAGGATTAGAACCCAGGTCTTTCTGACTTCCAGGCTTGTGCTCTGTCCACTAGGCCCCGTGTGCGCAGAGCACGGTAGAGTTGGTGAACACGTTCCCTGCCCGCAGTGAGCTTACAATCTACATCCAAGATTAATGAGTCCAGGCCGTGTAGGGGCCGAGCCAGTGACACTGACTCTCAAGGCATCTTTGGCATCAGTCGGCTTCAGCTCTGAGTCGCGCTGCCACTCGGATCTCACTGTAATTAAACTCAGCTAGAACTCTGGGCTTTTAATTTGGAACCGTGTCATTTTCAGGTATTGATCGTCTCGATTAGTCATTTCTCCTCCCCCCACTTTAAAACAAATCCTCTTCAACAGCGGTCGTTCTGCCCCACCACCAGCCCCCCGCTCCCCTCACGCTCTCTGCCTCCAGCCCGCGCTCTAATGATTCCGCCAAGTGACGAACTGCGTTAACGAAATGCCATACGTTTTCCGATTCCTGCCGCCGGTGTGCAGGTTCAGAGCTCCTATCTGTCACAATCCCGCGGCAGAGAGGAAGGATATTCACTGTCGCCCAGTCACGTCCCACGATCAGGGCACTGGACGCCAGCCCAAAGGTGGCAAATTCCCTCCAGGCCACTCCCCACCCAGAGAAAATGGATTTAATGAGATGGCAACCTTTACCAACCACTTGGCTTCCTGAAAAGAGCTTCTCAGGTCTGTCCTCCCCCACCAGTCTAGTATCCCTTACCTCTGCGGGTCGCTGTCACAGGCTTCTAAACTCCTTTATACGGCAATGTAGAGGAGGAAGAGCTACATTACCTCTTGTCACGGGTCTGAAGAGAAGGATGTTTATAACACCGGAGGCTCGAAACTTCAGAGGCATATGGGATTTTATTTTCAGGGGAGGAAACTGAGAAACAGGGGACTGAACAGGTAATTCAATTATCGAGTGCACTCCCGAAACCATCTGCAAAAGGAGATAGAGGGTAGCGGCCGGAGAGAAGGTGGGGGGATGAGTGGCGTAAGCGCTCGGCACAGTGCTTTGCGCAGAGCGCTCGATAAATACGATTGACTGAACGGGTGAACTGGATGACGGGGGGAGGGGGAGCATGGCCTAGTGGATAGAGCACGGGCCTGGGAGTCAGAAGGACCTGGGTTCTAATCCTGACTCCGCTACTTGTCTGCTGTGTGACCTGGGGCCAGTCGCTTCACTTCTCTGTGTCTCAGTTACCTCATTTGTAAAATGAGGACAGTGCGGGACAGGGACTGTGCCCAACCTGACAACCCTGTATCTACCCCAGTGCTCAGTACAGTGCGCGGTACATAGTAGATGCTTAACAAATTCCATCAGAAAAAAAAAAAAAGGAGCGCGTGGGATACGAGCAGCGAAACGAATCGGAAAGACCCGTCACCCCCACGGCAGCGAGGGGGCCATTGTCCACGTCGGTTCATTTCGCAGATCTCTTCTGTTGTTTTGGTGGCAAACGCGCCGGGGAGAAGTAATTCAGTTAGCTGTACTGGCTTCCCCCTGTTTCATTAGCAGTGGGAGTGGGGCCTCTGCGTTTGGAATAACAGCCCTGAAGGATGAGAAGAAACAGCCTAGATCCAGGTGGAAGTATTTCATGTCCCCTACGCTCTGTACCCCCGGAGAGGGGGATCGGGGAGAGACGCCCCCTCCCCCCACGGCCCCCCGAGAAACGCCCGGTTCTGAAGCGCGGCTCCCAACACTTCAAAACCGGCGAAATGCTCATTATTTCTGAATACACAATCACTCTGGCAGGGTTATGTGATCTCCAGCTGCCTCGCTTCTTGTTAACGGGGGATCTTCTTCTGGGGGGGGCCCCCAACTCCCTTTACAACCCGCTAAATGGCGGGTGGTGAAAGAAGCAGATTAAATGCCGCGCTCTCATTTAATAAGGGAAGGCACGGTTCTGGCCTCTGTGCCCTGGGCCTCCTCCCCTAGGTCAGGGGGCCACTGCCAGCCAGAAGGCCTTATTGACTTTATAACTGGGGGAAATTGCCTTCAGAGTGGACCTCTCCAGCTGAGAGAGCCTCAAATCACGGGAAGCAGCATGGCGTAGCGGTTAGACCACGGGTCTGGGAGTCAGAAGCTCACGGGTTCTAATCCCAGCTCCGCCACTTGCCTGCTGTGTGGCCTTGGGCAAGTCATTCACTTCCCTGTGCCTCAATTACTTCGTCTGTAAAATAATAATAAGGTTGGTATTTGTTAAGCGCTTACTATGTGCCGAGCACTGTTCTAAGCGCTGGGGTAGATACAGGGTCATCAGGTTGTCCCGCGTGAGGCTCACAGTGAATCCCCATTTTACAGATGAGGTAACTGAGGCACAGAGAAGTGAAGTGACTTGCCCAAAGTCACACAGCTGACAAGTGGCTGAATTGGTTAAGTCAGCCTTATGGGCGGTGGCAAGAACGATGCCATCTGGATCTCTCGGAGATTCCCACCACAGAGATCCCCCAGTGGGGTTCGAGGTGGTCCCATTCGAGGCTCAGAGGAGTCAGTCTTGCCTTTCTCCTGGAGTGTGGCCGGCCCAGTGTACTGATACTTGAAAGTTGTTCCTCCATCTGCATCTGGTGCCCAGGTGTGCTGACAACAGTGGAAAACCTCTTTTTTTTTTTTTTTTTGCATTATCTGTTAAGTTCTTACTATGTGCTAGGCAACGGACTAAGCACTAGGGTAGATAAAAGGCAATGGTTTGGACACCGTTCACGTCCCACATGGGGCTCGCAGTCTTAATCCCGCTTTTACAGAAGAGGAAACTGAGGCACAGAGAAGTGAAGTGATTTGTCCAAGATCACACAGCAGTCAAGTGGAGAATGCGGAATTAGAACCCAGTTTCTCTGACTTCCAGGCCTGTGCTTTCAGGTCCCAGAAGACCTCTGAAAGTAGGAATGTAAACCGAGCTCCTTTAACAGTGACTCAACCTGGCAAGCAGCTCGGACGTACGTTTGGAATAATTACCGGTGGACTTTGCCTCCTCCGTGAGCCCATTCCTCCACCCGATGTTCTGCTCACCCAGAGCACAGCCAATGGCTTCAAGGCTGTCCATCACCTCGCCCCCTCCTACCTCTCCTCCCTTCTCTCTTTCTACCGCCCACCCCGCACGCTCCGCTCCTCTGCCGCCCGCCTCCTCACCGTCCCCTGTTCTCGCCCATCCCGCCGTGGACCCCCGGGCCACGTCCTCCCACGGTCCCGGAACGCCCTCCCCCCTCCCCTCCGCCAAACCGATTCTCTTCCCCTCTTCAAAACCCTACTTAGAGCTCACCTCCTCCGAGAGGCCTTCCCAGACTGAGCTCCCCCTTTTCCCTCTGCTCCCTCTCTATCCCCCCTTCACCTCCCCTCAGCTAAGCCCTCTTTTCCCCCCTTTCCCTCTGCTCTTCCCCCTCTCCTTTCCCCTCCCCTCAGCACTGTACTCATCCGCTTAACTGTATATATTTTCATTACCCTATTTATTTTGTTAACGAGATGTACATCACCTTGATTCTCTTTATTTGCTATTGTTTTAATGAGATGTTCATCCCCTCGATTCTATTTATTGCTATTGTTTTTGTCTGTCTCCCCGATTAGACTGTAAGCCCATCGAAGGGCAGGGACCGTCTCCAGCTGTTACCGATTTGTACATTCCAAGCGCTTAGTACAGTGCTCCGCACATAGTAAGCGCTCAATAAATACTATTGAATGAATGAATGGGCTTTGCAGCCATCCTGGGAAAATCAGCCCAAACCAACTTGGTAAGGCTCAAATTTGTATCTGAACATGCTGCAGCCAGTCTCTAGAACAGCTCCGAAAGTACAATATTCTAACAAAGGAAAAAAAAGGCTTTGTCTCTCTTTAGAGCACATTACCTTCCTTTTTCATTTTTTTTTTTGGCATATGTGGGCTGAGAGTAGGATAGGCCAGGAGCCCCAGGGAGTGGCTGGAAGGGAGAGATGGTGGGGGTGGAGGAGAGGGGTTAGGGCCGCTATGTGTGTCGGGGAGGGGAGCGGAACCGACCGGGAAATTGGCCTCAGGTTTCTCGGCCTGCCTCTTCCAGGAGCTTGTGCCTCTCCGTGATGAGAGTCTGTAAGGCCACAATAAGGATGATACTCATCAGAATTTCAGCGTGAAGGAGGACAAATCAAATTCCATGGGGGTGGAGATGCACCTGGTAACGTCTGAGAGACCTTGAATCTGTTTTGCTGTTCCGGCTCTTGTATGTCTTCTAAATTTGTTCATTAGAGTCACAGGGCCAGATGAGAATGGAGGAGAAACACTGTGGCTAAGTGGAAAGAACACAGGTCTGGGAATCAGAGGACCTGGAGGTTCTTATCTAGGTTTTGCCAATGGCTTGTCGGGCAAGTCGTTTAACTTCTCTGTGCCTCAGTTTCCTCATTTGTAAAATGGGGATTAAAAACCTGTTGTCCCTTCTGCTTCCCTGCGTAAGCCCTCATTTCCTCTTCTCCTCTCTACATCACCCTTGAATTTGGAATTACTCCCTTTTTCCAGCCTTCCCTCGGCCCCACAGCACTTAAGTACATATCCACAGTTTATTTTACTTATATTAGTGTCCGTCTCCCCATCTAGATGTAAACTTATTGTGGTGAGAGAATGCGTCTACCAACTCTGTTATACTGTGCTCTCCCAAGCACTTAGCACGTTGGCATTTATTAAGCGCTTACTATGTGCCGAGCACTGTTCTAAGCGCTGGGGTAGACGCAAGGGAATCAGGTTGTCCCACGTGGGGCTCACAGTCTTAATCCCCATTTTACAGATGAGGTGACTGAGGCGCCGAGAAGTGAAGTGACTTGCCCACAGTCACACGGCTGACGAGTGGCGGGGCCGGCATTCGAACTCATGACCTCTGACTCCCAAGCCCGTGCTCTTTCCACTGAGCCACGCTGCTTCCCCAAAGTACAGGGCTCAGCACACAGTGAGTGCTCAATAAATGTGATTGACTGATTACTTAGACTGTGAGCCCCATGAGGGACGTGGGCTGGGCCCAACCTGATGAACTTTTATATACCCCAGCACTTAGAACAGTGCTTGACGCATAGTAAGTGTTTTACCATAAGAAGCAGCGGGGCTCAGTGGAAAGAGCCCGGGCTTGGGAGTCCGAGGTCATGGGTTCGAATCCCGGCTCCGCCACTCGTCAGCTGTGTGACCGCGGGCAAGACGCCTAACTTCTCTGTGCCTCAGTTACCTCATCTGTAAAAGGGGGGTGAAGATTGTGAGCCTCACGTGGGACAACCTGATGACCCTGTATCTACCCCAGCGCTTAGAACAGTGCTCTGCACATAGTAAGCGCTTAACAAATACCAACATTATTATTATTAAATCAGTAAAGGGGTTACCTCTTTCTCCCCTTTGTCCCAGAGCCTTTTCCACCTCCTCTCTTGGCAGCCCAGCCCCTCCAGGACGGCATAAACCCAAGCCGGGTTCCCGAGCCTTGCTCTCTGCTCCAGCTGGGCCTATTGAAGCTGGAGGTCTAGAGCAGGTTCCATTCGGCCACACTTTGTGGCCTACTGAATACATCGCAGGTCTGGAAGTAAAAAAGACCTGGGTCCTAAGCCCAGCTCCTCCGCTTGTCCGCTGTGTGACCCTGGGCAAGTCACTTCACTTCTCTGGGCCTCCGTTCCCTCATCTGTAAAATGGGGATTAAGATTAAGATTATGTAAACGCTTACTATGTGCCAACCACATTGCTAAGTGCTGGTGATCAAGCACCTCTCCCTCCCCTGACTTCCCTTGATAGAAATGGGGGTCAAGGACGATCTCCAGTTCATCCTTAGGCTTTCCCTTTGTTCTCCCTCAGCTCCGGTCCCACTGTGGCTTGGGGCTCTCGTTTCCGATTGCTCGCGAGCGCAGATCCGACGACTCCCGCTCGTGGACCTACCTGATGGGCTCCTCCCCACAGATGCCGGGATGAGAGTAGGGGGTCTACGCTCAGGGGCGTCTGCCCCGGCACGAACTATGCTCCAATCGCCCCCTTCTTCTGCACACCCCGGATCGAGTCGTCCTGCCTCTGGGGGAAGGGTTCTCCCAAGCTCCCATCAGCAGCGGCGTTGCCTAGCTGCTACGGCACGGGCCGGGGAGTCAGAAGCACTCTGGGTTCTAATCTCAGCTCTTCACCCGTACGCTGTGTGACCTCGGGCCAGTCACTTAACTTCTCCGCGACTCAGTTACCTCATCTGCAAAATGGGGATTAAGGCGGCGAGCCCCACGTGGGACACGGACTGTGTCCAACTCGATTAGCTCCCATCTACCCCAGCACTCAGAACGGTGCCTCGCACGTAGGAGGTGCTAACAGACACCACGGAAATAAATATATGACTAAATAAATAAATAAATGCTGATCCCGGGTGCACAACCACAGCAGGAGTCGGGGCTGCTCCTGTCCCCTCTGAGGGAATCGCAAGGCAGACCGGCCGGCCCAGGGAAACAGGGACTGAGCGCAGTCCTGAACCTTGATCCCACGGTAGGGGGCTCAGGGCCCGCCGCAGGGTCGTGGTTATTAAATCGCGACTCAGAGTCCCATCAATCTCTTGATGCATGAGGCGGAGGCAGAGCTGGGCCGCGGCCAGCAGTAAGTCATTCGATCCAGGTAGCCCGTCGGCCAAATGAAATGGCCTCAGGTAGACAGGCTCCTAATTATCTGCCAGTTAGGGGAGGCGGCATCATTCAGCTTCTCCCCTGCCCGAGCCTCAGGAGTCCAGAACGCACGGTGGAACTTACGACTAAACGGCAAATTGGAAGCCGCTCAGGGTGAAGAGGGTCGGCTGTTCGGGAGATAGCGGCAGCGAGGGAGGGGACGCTCCGGAAGGAGGATGGAGTGAACCTGAAAGGGGTCAACGGGCCCGGTGGCTCGGAGTGGGCAGCGTCACCTGGAGGGAACCGCTCAGGGGAGAACACTGCATTATCGGCGAAAGCCAACTCCCACCGGGAGAGCCCGGGAGACGAGGCAGCGTCTCCAGGGATGCGGCACTTGGAAATAGATGGAAACCGGAGAAGTAGCCCGGCCTGGTGTACTCTCCCAAGTGCTTAGTACGATGCTCTGCACACAGTCAATAAATACGACTGAATGAATGAATGGTGGAGAGAACGCAGGCCTGGGAGTCAGAAGGACCTGAGTCCTAATCTTGGTTCTGCCCGTTGCTTGCTGTGTGACCTTGGACTGCTCCGTGCCTCAGTTTCCTCAGCTGTAAAACGGGGATACCTGTTCTCCCTCTTATTTAGACTGCGAGCCCCGGGTGAAACAGGACTGTGTCTGACTTAGCTTGCACATATCCCAGCACTTAGGACAGTTTTTGACACATAATAAGTGCTTAACACACCAAAAGAAAAAGGCTCTGCTGCATAGTCAAGTGGAAAGCAGTGTGCTGGACTCCTGGACAAGAGAGATTGGGAAAATGTCTTCAGGGAATGGAAGTGACCAGCTTCTCCTCAGAAGCATGACGGACGAAGTCAATCAATCAGTGCTCTGGATTAGGCGTTCCCTGGGCCCAGAGAACTATACCGGAGAACGTGATAGAGTCGGTAGACACCATCTCTGCTTTCAAAGAGCTTTTCAAAGAGCTTTCTAGCAGGCAAAGCTTCAAAATGACCCTTTCAAGGAGATCCACTCCATAGCCTGGGCAGACACAGTTTGGCAAAAAGGTAGCAATTTACATTCTAGATAAAACTGACTTTTATATCGGTACCGTTCAAGGAGGAGATAGTCCAGGGTCTGTGTCCATTCTGACTGTAATTATCCCAGCGCTTAGCCCAGTGCCTGGCACGTAGCAAGTGCTTGACAAACACTATTACTGTGATGAGGTGGGACATGGCCAGCAAGGAGTTTGGGGGAAAATAGTCTTGTGTTCTAGCCTCAGATCAGGCACCGACTTCATCTGTCTGCTGCCCACTTCGATTAGCCTTTGGGCCCACTTTCTCTCTCTGTGGTTCTCTCAGGTGGGTAAGGCACATGAAAACATCTTTCTGTTGTGGTGGTTACTGTAGGGGTCGTGTTAGCGTTCACTCGTGCCCATCTAGCTAAAAATCTCCCCAAATCTAAAAATCTAAAATAAAAAAATCTAAAAGCTAAAAAATCTAGCTAAAAGTCTTCCGGCTGTAGAAACGTTCGGATCTGTCCGGTTAAAGTGCTAGTATGTAATGTTTAACCCATTTACATGAGGGTTTCATAGTCTCTTTGGAATGAGAAATCAGGTCTCAATCTGCCTCCTAATGGTTCCTAACCATTTAAAGAGAACCACCTTCACTGCTAAAAAAGGTCTTTTTGCTGCCTCCTCCTCTCCCCACCTTCAAACTTTATTAAAAGCACGTCTCCAAGAGGCCTTCCCAACTAAGCTCTCATTTCCTCTTCTCCCACTCCCTTTCGCATCACCTTTTCACTTGAAATTGCAACCTTTATTCACTCCACCCTCAGCCCCATGACACTTATGTACACATCCATAACTTTTTAATTAATATTAATGTCTGTCTCCCCCTCTTTGTGGATAGGAATATGCCTACCGACTCTGTTATACGGTACTCTCTCTCTCTCTGTACAGAATAAATACGATTGATTGACTGACTACCACCTCACGGAAGCCACCGTGAGCCAATTCCTTATAAACCCCCTTGTCGGTGGGTATGGGACTTTATCCCAATGCTGCTACTAGACAAACACAGATGGCTTGAAAGGAAGAGATTCTCTGCATCCAATAACAAATTTGTCACGGGCAGAATCATCTCTTCTTGGAAGACCTGAAGATTTCTCATGACCTGTAAGCAGTGTAACCTGCTGAAAAGCCATGCAGCCTCCTGGAAAGAGTGTAGAACTGCTGTGTGACCTTGGACAAGTCACTTAGCTTTTCTGGGCCTCTCTCTCTTCATCTGTCCAATGGGGATTGAATGCCCATTTTCCCTCTTAGATTGCGAGCCTTGCGTCGGGGAGGGACTGCATCTGATCTGACTGTATTGTAGCTACCCAAGTGCTCAGCACAGTTCTTGGCAGAAAGTAAGCTTTTAACAAAATACCATAAAAGTATTAATATTTTTATTATCTGAAGGTTCCTCAAGACATCCGAAGTCTCCAGGCATCCACGAGGAAACCAGAGCTTGATTGATCAGACACCACGGGGTGGGAGAGGATCGCTGGTCTTCCCAGACCCCAAGACAAGCTTGCCAGGAGGTACTTTGAAATTTTCAGAAGCCCAACCTTATCTTCCTTTAATAGTTATATAATTAATTGTGGTATTTATTATGTGCTTACGATGAGCTAAGTGTTGGGGTAAGTGCAGTGTAATGAAATTGGACAAAAATCTGTCCTACACAGAGCTCACAATCTAACAGTGCGTGGCACGTAGTAAGTGCATAACAAATGATATTATTATTATGATGGCAGGGGAGCTGTAATCTTATTCCCATTTTACAGATTAGGAAATGGAGCCCAGTGAATACTACTACTACTACTAACTACAGCAACAACAATAGTACTTGTTGAGGGCTTACTATGTGCTGAGCACTGTACTAAGCACCGGGGTCGATGCAACTGTAAATTCGTTGTGGCCAGAGAACGTGTGTGGTTATTATTGTATTGTGCTCTCCTAAGCACTTAGTACAGTGCTCTGCATACAGTAAGTGTTCAATAAATAGGATTGGATGAATGAATAAACAGCAGTTAATTAGGTTGGAAAGCAGTTCCTGGCCCATATAATAATGTTGGTATTTGTTAAGCACTTATTATGTGCAGAGCACTGTTCTAAGCGCTGGGGTAGATACAGGGTAATCAGGTTGTCCCACGTGAGGCTCACAGTGAATCCCCATTTTACAGATGAGGTAACTGAGGCACCGAGAAGTGAAGTGACTTGCCCACAGTCACACAGCTGCCAGGTGGCAGAGCAGGGAGTCGAACCCATGACCTCTGACTCCCAAGCCCGGGCTCTTTCCACTGAGCCACGCTGCTTCTCAATATGGGGCTCTCAGTCTAAGCAGGAGGGAGTAGGATTTAATCCCCATTTTACAGATAAGGAAACTGAGGCCCAGAAGTGACTTGCCCAAGGTGACATAGCAGGAAGGGATGGAGCCTCGATTAGAAGCCAGGCCCCCTGAGCCAGCCAGGGAACCCTCTGCCCTGTAAACTCAATTAAGTCTGCTAATTCTGTTGTACTTTACTCCCCCCGAAGTGTTCTGCACATAGCAAGCACACAATAAATACCACTGATTGATTGATCGACTAGGACGCAGCTCTCCTGACTTCCAGTCCCGCTCATCCCATGAGGCCTCACGGTCTCCGACTGGGATCAAATTTCTTTCCCCGGACCCTTCTTTCCATTCCTGAAGCCAAGATTATGCCTGAGCAGTGCCGGCAGGCAAGCAGAACTGCTAGGGTTTGTGTCACCAGTCCAAAGCTAGAACACAGAGCCCTTGGTAAGCTGTTTCTGCAAGATGTCCTTTCAAAACAGCAGCAGCTTCTGTGCATCAGGGACACACAGCGTCTTCATTTGCCGGAGAGACAGCGGCCGCGGCTGACAGCGGAGCCTCCTTTCTCTTTCATTTGACTCCGCCTGGTTTCCAGGTGAATTCTGACCCTCTTCACTGAGCGCCTTTCTGAAAAAAGACCTCGGTGTGATGCAGCCGTGGTATCTTTGCTCAGTGAGGGCTACAGAGCTCAAAAAGGAAGGAGGAACGGGGAGAAGACGGAGAGTGAGAGATAGGAATCAAATCCGTGGACCCGGCATCCAGCAAGCAAATAAAAGCTGCCAGGTAAAGAGGGATGCAGCAAAAGAAGTTGAACGATTTAACAGGATTAAGGGAGGAAAAGACGACGAGCGCGAAGGGAATCTGTTTATAAATGAACCTTTGAAAGTAGGAGCTCACGGTGACTCAATTCAAAAATAGTGACTCAGATGAATGGTTTATGGACTTCAGAAACAATATGCCATGGATGAGGAGTAAACAAACACTTCAAACTCACATCTGAACACATTATGACTTAATACATTTAGCCCCAGACATAGTCATGGGTAATTTGACGATTTAGCATGCTAGGGGAACTTGGTGCAAGCTCTCGGAATGCAAGGAGGTAGACAGCAATATGGACGACGGTTCCGGTACTAAATATACAGTGGGAGTCTGATTTTCCATTCTGCTGAAAGCCAAGGTCCTTCTCATAATTTGGGCAGAATGGTGGCTACCCCATATAGCTATGGGTGACTTAGGGACTGGCTCTCCAGGACCACGAGCAGATGAGGAGGAAGGGAGGAGGAGGAGGAGGGGGAAGGAGGAGCCTAAGTGAAGCCATGTGGCGTAGCAGGAAGAGCATGGGCCTAATCCCATTCCATCACTAGTCTGCTCTGTGACCTTGAACAAGCCATCATGGCCTAAGGGATAGAGTACGGACCTGGGAGTCGGAAGGTCATGGGTTCTGATTTCGGCTCTGCCACTTGTCTGCTATGTGATCTTGGGCAAGTCACTTTGCTTCTCTGTGCCTCGGTTACCTCATCTGTGAAATGGGCATAGAAGAATGTGAGCCCCATGTGGGATTAGGGACTGCGACCAACCTAACTTGTAACTACCCCGGCAGTTAGAACAGTGCTTGGCACATAGCACTTAACGAGTATCATTATCATTATTGTTATTATCTTCTCCGTGCCTCATCTTCCTCCCCTGTGCAATGGAAATTTAATATCTGTTCTCCCTCCCCTCTGGACCATGAGTCCCAGGTGCAACAGGGACCGTGTGTCTGATCTGATTGTCTTGGATCTACTCCAGTGCTTAGCATATAGTAAGTGCTTAATAAAAACTGCGACGATTAGGGAGGAGGAGAATAAAGTGGAGGAGGAAAAGAAAGAGGAGTAGGAAGAGAAGGAAAGTTCCCCTAACTCTCCCTGCTTTGATCTTGGATCTGGCTCTTGAGACCTTGACTCCAAGGACAAGTTAACCGCCTTAATGGTTACGGCAGAGACAAATCTGTAATTCAGCGGTTCCTCTGGAGATGGAGTCTGTTTCTAACTCCTTTGTGTTGCCAGGGATTGAAATAAAAAATGAGAGCAAAAAATCCCTACCAATCCGCTTGGAGTTTCCTGAATGAAAAGCTCGATGTCCCCACAAAGCATACTAATAACGGTACTAATAATCAACCGCTAGAGGATAAGGGGAAACGGACGCAGGAGGGCTTATCATCAGTGAGACATGCCACCTTCTCGAGCTTTTTCGACAGAATGACAAAAGTCAATGTCTAGAGGGAACACAGCAGATCATCCAGTGACTTTGGCAAAGTACTCAAACTGTCTCAAGAGTTCTGCCTTGAATGAAAAGAGATTTAGGTGGGGCATTTGGATGAGAGGGTTGGGTGGGCGGTGGATGGGCGGTGATCCAGGCCACCCGTAATGGCTTCCTGAATGGTTCACACAAACACCCTTTACTCAGGATGCCTTTAGAATCTGTCTCCTCTCACTTCACAGCCTGCTGCCAGTACTTCTAGAGCTCTAAGGGTTCTCACCACTCTTTTCTCGGTCCAGTGCCACAGATGACCTTGTCTATCACACTGCCGACCTCTTGCCTACATCCTGCCTCTGGCCTGGAACCGTCTCCCTCTTCGTATTCGACGATCACTTTTCCCCTCTTCAAAGCCTTACTGAAAGCCCATCTCCTTCGAGAGGCTTTCCCCTTCCCCAACTAGGCCCTTATATCTTCTTCTCCTGCTCCTTTCTGCATCACCTTTGAACTTGGATCTGCACCCTGTATTCACCCCTCCCCCTCAGCCCAACAGCTTTATGTAAATATATACAATTGATTTATTTATATGAATTTCTGTCTCTCCCTCTAGACTATAAGCTAAATACCTACTTAGACTATAAACATTGTGGGCAGGGAATGTCACCAACTCTATTATATTGTGCTCTCCCAGCGCTTAGTACAGTGCTCTGTCCACAGTAAGCACTGAATAAATACGAGTGATTGACTGAAATAAGCAGCGCTGCACTCCTCGCCTCGGTTTCCTCCTTCCACATCCTTCTATCATGGCCCTGGAACATCTCCCAGTGCAGAGGGCCCATGAGTATTCCACCATGTTACCTAGCCCTCGGTTCCCTCAGGATTCTGAATGTCTCCTGAAGTCCAGGCCACATCTCTGCCTTCACGAGATGGAGGAAACCGAGGCAGCAGAGAGCCCGGCAGACAGGACAGAGTACTCACCGGCTAATGTTCTGCCTTACAAATATTTCTCCCTTGAGACGCCACTGTAATTTCCGTCCTAAGGAAAGCTGCTGTCTCTCACACAGAAGCAATACCTTCTGTGGCAACAGACAGCTGTTTCAGTAGTATTTAATTTACCTGGGAGATGAAGGGGGGTATGAAAAATCTGTATCAGAGATGGTGCCAGGATTGCAAAATCTGATACAAATAAAATAATTCAAGGTTCTCTGCTGAAAGTTTTTCTTTCTGTAAGAGAGATTATTTGGAACAAAATGAGGGATATCAGGAGTAGGTTTGTTCACAACATGGCTTCCTGAACATGGACTTTTTTTTAATGATATCTATTAAGCCCTTACTATGTGCCCACGTCCTACCGCTGTCCGGAATGCCCTCCCTCCTCACCTCCGCCAAACTAACTCTCTTCCCCTCTTCAAAGCCCTACTGAGAGCTCACCTCCTCCAAGAGGCCTTCCCAGACTCAGTTTCCCCTTTTCCCTCTGCTCTCTCTGCTCCCCCTCCACCCTCTGCTCCCTTCCCCTTCCCCCCTTCACCTCCCCTCAGCTAAGCCCCCTTTCCCTCTGCTCCTCCCCCCTCCCTTCCTCTCTCCTCAGCACTGTGCTCATTTGCCTATATTTTTATTACCCTATTTATTTTGTTAATGTGGCGTACATCCCCTTGATTCTATTTATCGTGATTCTGTTGTCTTGTTTTTGTCCGTCTGCCTCCCCCGCTTAGACTGAAACCCAGTCACTGGGCAGGGATTGTCTCCATTTGTTGCCGAACTGTACATTCCAAGCACTTAGTACAGTGCTCTGCACATAGTAAGCTCGGGAGTCAGAAGTCATGGGTTCGATTCCCAGCTCTGCCACCTGTCAGCTGTGTGACCGTGGCGAGCCACTTCACTTCTCTGTGCCTCAGTTACCTCATCTGCAAAATGGGGATTAACTGGGAGCCTCACGTGGGACAACCTGACTACCCTGTATCTACCCCAGCGCTTAGAACAGTGCTCTGCACATAGTAAGCGCTTAACAAATATCAACATTATTATAGTAAGCGCTCAATAAATACTATTGAATGAATGAATGCCAGGCACTGTACTAAGTGTTGGGGATACAAGATCCTCAGGTTGGACACAGACAATGTCCCATATGAGACTCACAGTCTTAATTCCCATTAATCCCAAACAACACACAAGTGACAGAGCCGGGATTAGAAACCAGGTCCTCTGACTCCCAATTTCATGCTTTATCCAATAATAATAATAATAATAATGGTGGTATTTGTTAAGCACTTACTATGTGCCAGGCACTGTACAAAGCGCTGCGGTGGATTGGAGAAGCAGCGTGGCTCCGTGGAAAGAGCCTGGGCTTTGGAGTCAGAGGTCATGGGTTCGAATCCCAGCTCTGCCACTTGTCAGCTGTGTGACTGTGGGCAAGTCACTTCACTTCTCTGTGCCTCAGTTACCTCATCTGTAAAATGGGGATGAAGACTGTGAGCCCCACGTGGGACAACCTGATTCCCGTATCTACCCCGGCGCTTAGAACAGTGCTCGGCACATAGTAAGCGCTTAACAAATACCAACATTATTATTATTATACAAGCAAATTGGGTTGGCCACAGCCCCTGTCTCACATGGGACTCACCGTCTCAATCCCCATTTTACAGATGAGATGACTGAGGCCCAGAGAATCAAAGTGACTTGCCCAGGGTCACACGGCAGACAAGTGGCGGAGCCAGGACCGGCAGCCTTGACAGGCTGATTCACTTCACTGCTTGTCACCGCTCCCGCCGCACTGTCAGACACAACTCTGCACAAAGCAAAGGGACACCCTACGTACAGCCTAGCAGAGGCTGAGTTCCACAAAGTCCAGTCCTCCCTCCCCACTCAAATGTTTTCCAGCCCACGGGAGTTTATAATCTGATGGGGGAGAAAAGCAGATACTGATGAATAAGAGATGGATAAAAACTATGTAACTGTAGATGTGTCCATGAATGAAATAACAGAAATGGATAAACAAATCAGAAGCAAATGAACAAATGCATAAGAATCCTGAAGTGTCTGAATAATAATAATAATAATAATGCTGGTATTTGTTAACTGCTTACTATGTGCAGAGCACTGTTCTAAGCGCTGGGGTAGATACAGGGTAGTCAGGTTGTCCCACGTGAGGCTCACAGTTAATCCCCATTTTACAGATGAGGTAACTGAAGCACAGAGAAGTGAAGTGACTTGCCCACAGTCACACAACTGACAAGTGGCAGAGTCGGCAGGCATTCGAACCCATGACCTCTGACTCCCAAGCCCGGGCTCTTAGATGGCCTGAATGAGAAGGGGGTAAAAATGGCGATAAAATACCAGCTCTCTCTCCCATTTAGTCTGTGAACCTAATGTGGGATCAGGACTATGTCTGATCTGATTGTATTGTACTTATGCCAGCGTGTAGTACAGTGCTTGGCACATAGTAAGCACTTGACAAATATACTATTATTATTAATAAAGGGGTATGCTGTTGGTGAAGGTGTGATGGACTTTGTCCTGGGTGAAGGGTGAGATATTATCTCTAACTCATTTTTTTTCTTTTTCTCCTCTCTTCATAGCACAGAGAAAGCTGAGTGGGACAGTCTGGGAACCGAAGATCTGAAGTCACCAATTCTATGGGTGTGGCACAAGTCCCCAGCTTTCTCCATTTGGGGAAAATCAATCAATCAATGGTATTTATTGAACATTCACCATGTGCAGAGCACTGTTCTAAGCACTTTGAGAGCTGAAAAAGACCTTGAGTGGACATCTTGTCTATCATCTTTCCTCCATACAGCACCCCCCCTTCTAAATTATACCAGCTGGGTAAATATATTCCCTTAAATTCTTAAAACATTTTCACCCCAGCACTTACTTAAATATCATTATTCTGGGTTGCTTCCCCTTCTTATAGTTTATTTTAGTATGTCTCCTCTGCTAGATTGTAAACGCCTTGAGGACAGGGATCATGACCATTTAATTGTACTATCTCAAGAGTTTAGGGTAGTACTCTGCACAAAGTGTTTAAGGAATGCAATTGATTGAATAATGATTCATCCTGTTTTAAATGACATGGATCATTTTGTAAAATGCTTTAGGATCTTCTTGGCAGAAGGACTGGGAGAGGCAAATTCCTTCTTTAGCTTTCCCGGAGCTCTGGTCCTCCCAAATGTATCCATTGCTGAGGTGGTTGCTGGGCCTGTTTAAGTGCACTATCTCCATTTCTTAAAGGTGAGACAGGAGGCTAATCCCTCCCTTCCTCCTTCCGCTGAGGCAGTTTCCATTAGCGATCCACATTACAGACAGTGCGAGAGAGAGATGGAAAGAGGGAGAGAGAGAGAGAGCCCCATCTCCTTGAGGAAGCGCCATTTCTCTAATTTCTACACGGCCCAGATTGGGATTTAAAAATGTTGGTTTGCATGGAACTGAACTCTACCCGAATCAGAAACCCAAACACGACTCTTGGGTCATAGCAAGAGCCTTTTGAGATCACACTGGCTTTGGCTCTTTCTGTTTTCTCAACTTAATGTTTCCCTAAGGCCGAGGTTTTGTCAGTGGTGGTTTAATACACCTGCCTCTCCCCTGACAGCCTGAAACCCCAGAACTGGGTATTATGGGAGGTTGGACTGGCCCTTCCATGCTGAACCCTGGGATAAAATATTGACTTTGGAAGAGGGGACAGGGAAGGGGTTGGGAGCTACTGTGTCTGTTCTTCTGTGAGCAGGCTTTAACTCTTTACACTGAAATTTACACTGAAATTACATGCAGCAACTTCACCTTGGCACATAGTAAATGTTTAACAAATATCATTATTCTTATTATCTATTGAGCTGGTAGAGGCAGGAGGCGTGATCCCGAATACTCCTCCCCAAGACCCACCTCTCCCTTTTTATAAACTGGGGCCTTAGCAAAACGAGGGGGCTGGAGGTGCACGTACTCACAGAAATGCTGGGAAGCGCGGAAAGGTTTCCATCATTCAGTCTCCAGAATAGAGGGCTTTGGAAAAGCCCCAATGCTGTGCAAGGTGACCTGTACTTCTTAACTCCCTTTTAAAATGACTTTGAGCCCCATGTAGGACAGGGGTTGTGTCTGATCTGATTAACTGGTATCTAACCCAGTGCTTAATCAGTGCTTGACATACAATGAGAGCTTAAATATAATAATAATAATACGGTTAGGTTTTAGTTGAAATTTTCTTCTTTGAAATCTCTTTGAACAAACTGAAAGGCTCCTCAGTGTAGATTTTAAATATCCTCTTCCCCCAATAGGGCTGGACTCCTCTTTGTTATTTCAACTCAAATTACATTTCTCAGTCTCTCCTTATACCCCTCTCCCAAGCTTCCCCATTCCTCCCCTAAAAGATCCCAGGACTTGAGGTAAAAACAGAAGATACCAGATCTGAGCTCATTACCAACAGGGAACATGTCTGCTAATTCTGTTATAATGCACTCTCTCAAGCACTTGGTACAGTGCTCTGCACAGAGCCCCATGCGGGACATGGACTGTGTCCAACCTTGTTTCTACCCCAGTACTTAGTACAGTGCCTGGCACAAAGTAAGTACTTAACATAGACCATGAAAAAGTAAGCGTTCAATAAATATCACTGATCGACTGATCGATCGATCTGAGAGCCTGTTCGGTTTGATGCTCAGATCTGAGTCTCGGGGGTAGGAGAAAACTTTAGGAAAAAAAATCCCGTCATCCCCGGGCTAGATACCGATAATCACGAGGTCTCCAAAGTGATCCAACCCCTACAGGTTCAACTGCCCAAGGATCAGGTCAGGGAGAGCCCTAATGAATCCCCAGAAGATTCTGGACGTAGCAAACGGCCGGCGAACAAAAGAAAAACTGCTGAAAAAATATCTCTGGGAGATGAACCAAAATTCCCTCAGCAGAGAATGAAAAAAATCTCACTTTGCCAATTTTGCGGCAAGGGAGAAACCTTCAGGTCACAGTTTCCCGGAATGAAAAAATAAAGAATTCCCATCGGTGGCCAGTCCACCCCCGCCTCGTCTCTCCCGGCTCCCTGAGCGTTGACTCTGCCCCAGGCTGACAGCCCGAAAGGCAATCCAAGCAACCGATGTGCACAGATAAGTCTGAAAAGCCCCTACCTGATGCTAAAGAAATTAAAACGTGGAAACCTGATTGATATGGTAAATGGAAAACAGCAGCAAACTTGGCTGACGCGGTGTGGAGACAGTGGGCTTAAACAACACTTCAAGTCAGTTTAATGAACATTTCAAGACATCTCCTCCAGCATGGAGCAGTAGGAGCCCTGCAAGCAATAGGGGATCTGTTAAAAACTATTTATATCCTACCTGCCGACTGACAATATAATCACATTTTCCCTCTGCCTTGACTTCCATTCTCAAACAGCATTTGCAAAACCGAGGGCCTCAAAGGACGGCGGGTATTTCCGTGCTGTCGCGACTCGGAACCTGCTCTGCAGGGGTTGTAAAGTTTCTAAAACAACTCCGAGAGAGGGAGAACTCTGTTCTCCCACCTTTTCTGTCTCGCTCCAGCCCCCGGCTCCTGCTCTTAATCAGACAGTAATGTATCGCTAATAAGAAACTCAAATCACGGTGGTACCGTCGAACATCTTTCTGTGTTCTAACAACTTTTGAAGATGTGTGACAATGGGACCGAATCGAACGTCTTTTATTGAAGCAACTCGACGACGGTGCACGGTGGGGCCATTATAATTAAGGGCAAGTTGCCCTTAACCATTATGAACCCTGTTCTTCTCGAGGCTATAAATCAACCGCTTTAATTCTCATCAGGATGAAACTTGGCAAGGAAATTGCCAGCTTGGATGTAAATTTGACAAGCTATTGAATATCGCAGACATGTAAAATCACCCATTGCTCGGAGATCTGTGCAAAAGCTACGCACAGTGAGTTACGGATGGGAGAGCAGCAGTCCCTTGAAATCTACCCTGTGGTAATAGACCCTTAATGTTATTCTAACACGTTTCTCCCGTTTAATTCCCGCCCGGATATTTTTCACGTCGCATCCTGCGCTGCAGCCGGCACGAGAAAAGGCCGGACGGGTCGGGGAAGAGCTAGGTTTGCAACTTAAGGTGCCTGCTGTTTTCCCCAAACCGGTGGCAAGGCAGAGTACGTCGGATGTCATTTTCAGGTCAGGGTGTGTGTAAAGAGGCCTGCTGCCAGGTCACCAAAACCCAGTTCCCCCACGATCCCCATAAATCCAGGAGGGAGCCTCTCGCCCCTGCCGCAGCTCACTGACTCACGGGTGGCTGTCGCTTCTGTTGGACATGAGGGAATGCGTCCGTTTAATGTTATATTAAAAAAGACACTCCCAAGCGCTTAGTATGGTGCTCTGCACGCAGTAAGCGCTCAGCATGGCTTTGTGGATAGAGTATGGGCCTGGGAATCAGAAGGACCTGGGTTCTAGTGCCGACTGTTAATTGTCTGCTGCGTGACCTTAGGCAAGTCACTTAACTTCTCTGTGCTTCAGTTCCCTCATCTGTAAAATGGGGATTAAGCCTGGGACCCCTGGGTGGGACAGGGACTAAGTCCAACCCAATTCCCTTCTATCTACCCCAGTGCTTAGCGAGGTGCCCGGCACATGGTAAGCGCTTAACAAATACCACGATCATTATTACTATTATTAAATACAATCGACTGACCGACTGACTCCCACACGACCGTGCCCTCCCATGAGTGGGTAAGGGAGGACTGATCTGGTGGCAGTTGATGTCATTACCAAGGATCTCAAAGTGCAGCGTGGCTCAGTGGAAGGAGCCCGGGCTTGGGAGTCAGAGGTCATGGGTTCAACTC
The DNA here is from genome assembly GCF_004115215.2 of Ornithorhynchus anatinus. NCBI lineage: Eukaryota > Metazoa > Chordata > Mammalia > Monotremata > Ornithorhynchidae > Ornithorhynchus > Ornithorhynchus anatinus. Next base: position 23,124,691 of record NC_041730.1, read on the forward strand.
CCGACTCTGCCACCTGTCAGCTGTGTGACTGTGGGCAAGTCACTTTACTTCTCTGGGCCTCAGTTCCCTCATCTGTAAAAGGGGGATTAAGACTGTGAGCCTCATGTGGGACAACTTGATTACCCTGTATCTACCACAGCGCTTGGAACAATGCTCTGCACATAGTAAGCGCTTAACAAATACCAACATTATCCCCCCATTTCCCTCTGCTCCTCCCCATCTCCCGTCCCCTCCCCTCAGCACTGTACTCGTCCGCTCAACTGTATATATTTTCATTACCCTATTTATTTTGTTAATGAGATGTACATCGCCTTGATTCTATTTATTTGCTATTGTTTTAATGAGATGTTCATCCCCTTCATTCTATTTATTGCTATTGTTCTCGTCTGTCCGTCTCCCCCGATTAGACTCTAAGCCCGTCAAAGGGCAGGGACTGTCTCTTATCTGTTACTGATTTTGTACATTCCAAGCGCTTAGTACAGTGCTCTGCACATAGTAAGCGCTCAATAAATACTATTGAATGAATGAATGAATGAAAGTGAGGGAGGAGTTCTCCTGCTGTCCTGGAGAGGGTGGGGAAACTGAGGCTCCAGGCTTTGCTCAGGGTCATTTTATAGTGAATGGGTAGGAAGTGGGACATGTTGGACCTCACTAGAGGTTGTATCTCGCCATAAGCATAGAATTATGGGTCTTAATAAGAAGAACAGAAATGAAACCAAGAGAAAATACCTCTTCTAGAAACTCCTGTGGGAAGGCTGAAATAAGCCTTTAAGTCGGAACACAATTGCCTTTTTCCCAGGAACCGCTGGCTGGAATTCTTTTTGTCCAAACTAACTTCAGTGAGAATACTCCCACTGGGTGTTGCTGCTAGAAAAGTCCTCAAAAGATCATCAAGCCAACCACCGGGCTCTGGTCAGAACTGAAGTTGTACAACCCTTCTTGAGTACATTAGTTACCGGATCTTTTTTTTTTTTTTTTTACATCCCCAGTGACCAGGATGGAGTGAAAACTAAATTACCAGAGGAAACTAAGACAGGTTTGGATGCAGAGAGCTTGATTAATTAATAATACTGGTATTGGTTAAGTACTGACGTTGTGTCCAGCACTGTGCTAAATGCTGGGGTCACTAGAAGATAATAGGTTTGGACATAGTCTCTCCTATGCGTGGCTCGGTGGAAGGAGCCCGGGCTTGGGAGTCAGAGGTCATGGGTTCGACTCCCGGCTCTGCCACCTGTCGGCTGTGTGACTGTGGGCAAGTCACTTAACTTCTCTGTGCCTCAGTTACCTCATCTGTAAAATGGGGATTAACTGTGAGACTCACGTGGGACAACCTGATTACCCTGTATCTACCCCAGTGCTTAGAACAGTGCTCTGCACTTAGTAAGAGCTTAACAAATCCCAACATTATTATTATTACCCCACATTGAAGCTCACAGTCTAAGGAGGAGGGAGAACAGGTATTTAGCCCCTCTACTTCAGAGGAGACGCAGAGAAGTTAAGGCATCAGTTACTCAGCAGACAAAGAGGCCAAGTCAGGATTAGAACCCAAGTCCCCTGACTCCCAGACTCGTGCTTTTTCCTCTAGGCCATGGTTCTTGTCTAGAGGAGACGTTTCTCTGTAACAGTGTCCCTGGGACTACTCCGACTGGAAGACCCAGTTGAAGTAGACAAAGGGTAGTTTTGTGGGGATTAAATGCCGCAGTCTGCTGTGTGACCCTGGGCAAGTCACTTCACTTCTCTGAACCTCAGTTACCTCATCTGTAAAATCGGCATTGAAACTGTGAGCCCCACATGGGACAGGGACTATGTCCAACCTTTTTATTTTGTATCTACTCCAGTGCCTGGCGCAAAGAAAGTGCTTAACAAATACCGTAAAAAAAAATCTAATTGGAGAGAAAGATGGACACAGATCGTTTATGATTAGTAAGAACCCGAATAAAATGATGCAACTGATAAAAATAAATTAAGCAATAAATGCATGAAACAAAGGGATCTGTACTAGTGTTAAGGGAATCGTATGGGAAGACAGGATCTTGTCCTTTAAGAGGCCATAACAAGGCTGACTAAGCACTGACCTTGTGCAGAGCACTTTATTTGACCCTGAAGAGCGATAACAAGAGAAGACTCAGACCTGGACCTGTTCTTGGGAAAAGTAGCAACTGGTTGAGGAGACAGGACAAAGCATATTCCCCCGATTAGACTGTAAGCCCATCAAAGGGCAGGGACTGTCTCTATCTGTTACTGATCTGTACATTCCAAGCGCTGAGTATAGTGCTCTGCACATAGTAAGTGCTCAATAAATACTACTGAATGAATGAATATCCAATTAGCTAAAGCACAAGTGCCGAAAGAGTCCAGACGAATATGTCATCAATCAGTCGATCGATAGTATTTTTTGAGCGCTCTGTGAGGGCAGAACACTGTATTAAGCACCTGGGAGGGTACGATACAAGACTTAATACACACACGATCCTTGTCCTCAAGAAGCTTACGCTCTAGGAAAGACTTTGTGCCGAAAGTGATTTTGCGAGAAGCTTGGAATTATTATCCGACTTGTTTGGTGCGGAAGAGACCATTTCACAGATGGTATCTACGGCACTCTCCAACTCACCAAGGGGCAGCGAAATGAAGAAGGAAAGGGCTAAAGAGAAAGGAGGCTTTTGCATCCGAGTAGAACTCCGGGGTCTACGTAAAAGAGTGCGGTCTGGTCCACACCAGATCCTTCCCCCTCATTACAGCCTCATTAGCCTGGTGGAATCCTTGCCAATTAGCTAGGTGGAGAAAGCAATCTAGCCCTTTTGAAGCCTGGGCCCTCACTTGACTGGTTTCAAATCACCTCATGATGACTTCAAAGGAGAGGGAGTTCAAATGCAAAGGAACTTCAATGCGGAGAAGGTGGGGGGTGGGAAGAAGGAAGTGGGGAGGGGAGGGTTGGTGGAAGGAGGTGCATCTAACATTAGAATGTCTGAGAAAAGCAACAACCAAAGACACATATTCCAAGAAATCCACGCACAGTAGTCCCATTCTGGGGCAGGGACATTAAACCAAATGACCAGACAATAAACACCACTCTACGCGGATACCGGCGCCTAGTGCCGAGTTGAACGGAGCCCTGCTCAGACGTCACATCGACACCGCTCAGGACCCGGTGGGGAAGACGTCGTCGTTATCAGCCGTGTACAGATGGGGAGACTGATGCGTGGAGGGGGGCAGTGCCTTGGACCATACAGCGTCGTCGAGGTCCCGGCACGAGACCGTTCGCTGCGGGGTTCCTTGAACAATTAATCGGTGGTAAAATTCAGCTCTTCCAGAACTCACGCTTCCACGACGCATTTCGGGTAGAATGCTGTCAGGGAATTCATTAGGGAATATTCTGCGGACAATGAGTCTCTGGATGTGATATAATTGAGATTTCTGAACGCACAGGGTACCAGAGAAGACACTTGTACTACCCTACAAATTTTCCTACAATTGGGATTCATCAAGAATGCAATCCTCATTGTTACAGGGGAACTGAGGGCATTTATCAAGTGCCTTCCGGGTGCAGAACACTCGTGCAAGAGCTCGGGAGGGTACTGTCCCAGAACAATTTTGCAAAATGCCAGTTGCCCAGGTATATGCCCTCAGAGGCCCCCTAATGCCACCCCGATATCACACCCTGCCCCCCGCCCCTCCGTTCAACCTCCACTGAAGCTGCTGTTCAAGGCAAAGGGTCCCAGCAGTAGCAGTTATAGTAGTCATAGGATTCATTAAGTGCTTAGTGTGCAAAGTAATAATAATGACGGTATTCTGTGAAGTGCTTACTATGTGTCAGGCACTGTTCTAAGCGCACTGAGGTAGATACAAGATAATGGGGTTTTACACAGTCCCTGTCCCACATAGAGCTCACAGTCTTAATTCCCATTTTACAGCTGAGGGAACTGAGGCACAGAGAAGGGAAGTGACTTTCCCAAGGTCACACAGCAGACAAGTGGCAAGAGTCAGAATTAGAAGCAAGGTCCTTCTGATTCCCAGGCCCGTGCTCTATTCACTAGGCCGTGCTGCTTCTAATGTACTAAATGCTGGGAAATATACACAGAAGGGAATATCAGGGAAAGGAACAGCCGGAGTTGGGGAGAGAGGGGTAGTCACACTCCGAGCCGTGAACTTCTCCAACCTCTAGGAAACCCCGGATATTCCAGACCCCTAATCTGATCTGGCTTCCCTGGATCCTTGTCTTCTCAAAACCAGAATCTGCAGTGTGCTTTTTCCCAATACGGTGGAAGCTTCCAGATTCAGTATGCTTTGAGCACTTGATACGCACCTCCCCCTCAGAACCACAGCACTTACGTACGTCTCCGTAATTCGTATATCAATATCAACGTTTGTCTCCTCACCCATCTAGACTGTGAGCTCCTTGTGGGCAGGGAACGTGTCCGCCAGTTTGGTAGTCTCTCGGGCACTTAGTGCAGCGCTCCGCACCAATAAGTGCTCAATAAATACCACTGATTAGGTTTAAGGAGAGGGCAGGATTGAGGGCAAGGAACCTGAAACATTCTTCTTTTGTGCTTCTCCAAGGGCCTAGTAGAGTGTATCGCACTCAGTGGGTTTCCAATTAATACTCTCACCACGCCTGCAAATAATAATGCTAATGATGGTATAAAGTGTTTACTATGTGTTCACACTGTGCCTAATCCTGGGATGGATACAAGATAATCAAATCGGATACATTAATCCCTGTCCCGCCTGGGGCTCACAGCTTAAGGAAGGAGAACGGGCATTTTATCCCCATTTTAGAGATGAGGAGACCGGGATCTGAATAGGTGAAGTGATTTACCCAAGGTCACACAGCAGACAAGTTGCAGAACCTGACTCCCAGTGCCCGGCTCTTTGCACTAATCTGTACGCTCTCCCAACCACCCAAATACTGAGCATCCCACTTTATAAAGAGCTCCTTTAATGCTTTCCCATAATGCTCAGCCAAGGACAAGATCTGGGATAATAAAGTTGGTATTTGTTAAGTGCTTACTATGTGCCGAGCACTGTTCTAAGCGCTGGGGCAGATATAATCAGTTTGTCCCACGTGGGGCTCACAGTCTTAATCCCCATTTTACAGATGAGGTAACTGAGGCACAGAGAAGTTAAGTAACTTGCCCACAGTCACACAGCTAAGTGGCAGAGCCGGGCGTCGAACCCATGACCTCTGATTCCCGAAGCCCACGCTCTTTTCACTGAGCCACACTGCTTCTCCAACCACACTGAATAATAATAATAATAATAGTTGTGGCATTTGTCAAGCATTTACTGTGTGCCAGGTGCTGTTTTAAGCAGTGGGGTAGATACAAGGTAATAAGGTTGGACACAGCCCACGGCCCACATGGGGTTCACAGTCTTAACTTCATTCTACAGATGAGGGAATGGAGGCCCGGAGGAGTGAAGTGATTCGCCCAAGATCACACAGCAGGCAAGCGACAGAGCCGGGACTAGAACTCAACGACCTTCTGAATCCTAGACCGGTGCTCTATCCACTAGACCTCACTAAATCCAACACCCAGTACTGGCAGAGGGAGGGACCAACTGCATCAATGAGAAATACTGGAAGGGATTAAATCACCTTGAGAGATCAGAATCACAACTTGAACCCACAAAGAAAACAAGCTGGTCCACGTGGGCGAGAGCTCCGCAGAGCAACTGCACAGACTGCGATGCACGAGTCAATTTTTTTTTTTTAATGGTATCTGTTAAGCACTTACTATGTTCCAGGTACTGTTATAAGCACTGGGGTAGATATAAGGTAATCAGGTGGGACGTAGTCCATGTCCCACATGGGGCTCACGGTGTTCATCCCCATTTTACAGGTGAAGTAACTGAAGCAACAGAGAAGCTAAGTGACTCGCCCAAGGTCACACAGCAGGCAAGTGAGGGACCCAGGACTAGAACCCAGCTCCTTCTGACACCCAGGCCCATGCTCTATCCATTAGGCCATGCTGCTTCTCATTCCAAAAGACATTTATTTATATTAATGTCCATCTCCCCCTCTAGAATGTAAACTCCTTGTGGGCGGCGACAATTCTGTCGGCGGTAGGGTAGATACAAGACCTCTCTCTGAAGGTGGGGCCCGGTGCCTCGTTTAGGGAGAGGACAGAAGGGAATGAGAGGAAAAAAGGGAATGAGGGAGATGTACCGGGCGGGACTGGAGCCTGCGTAGACTACCTGTCGCCCGTATATAGATAATAACGGAATACCGAAGAAAGAGGTGGATAAGTCCGGGTCGACAGTTTATTTAGGGTGGAACGCGGGGGTGGTTTACCCACAGAACGGTCCAGGGCGGCCGGCGGACTTGGAGAGATCACAACGCATCCTCCCCCCGCATGCACTGCCTTATATCCCTTCCGGTGTGCCAAGAACAAAGGGGGTCCTGAACGGGCAGAGCGGAGGGAGGCATCGGCCACCTGGCTCGATGCTCCCTTCCAGATATCCCTGGGGCCCCAAGATTAGCGAGGCGTTACGTCTTTGGCGGTCATTCACCGTTCGATCTTGTTGCTGCCGTGGGGCCTCCTTCCTCCGGCAGGTCCGTCTTCCTCCCACCCGGGGTTGGCACTACGCAGGCGTTGTGCAATTAACAAGGCAGGATGGAGCGGGGGTCGGTCTTGACTGTACTTGCCCAAATGTTTCCCATGGAGTGTGACCATACAGGAGATCACTCCGTTATAGTGTAATAATGATAATGTTGGTATTTGTTAAGCGCTTACTATGTGCCGAGCACTGTTCTAAGCACCGGGGTCGACACAGGGGAATCAGGTTGTCCCACGTGGGGCTCACGGTCTTAATTCCCATTTTACAGATGAGGGAACTGAGGCACAGAGAAGTGAAGTGACTCGCCACAGTCACACAGCTAAGTGGCAGAGCTGGGATTCGAACTCATGAGCCCTGACTCCGAAGCCCGTGCTCTTTCCGCTGAGCCACGCTGCTTCTCTCCCAAGTGCTTAATAGAGTGATCCGCGCATAGCAAGCGCTCAGGGAATACCACTGATTCCTTTCCCAGTCTTGTTCTCTTAGACCGGAAAAGGGAAAGGGTCGGCCGGGTGAGGGAATGCCTCCAGCAGCTGGAATCTGTCTCACAGAGCACAGACAACTCTGCTCCCTTGATTTCAAATGCCCATCCCTGGAACGGCCTTATCATAAGGGATGGCCCGTTTTTCCCCGAGTCCCCGGAGACGGACGGCGCTCCTCCCGTAAACTTCGGTGCGGCGCAAACAGGAGGACGCGGGATCGGCTCCAACCCAAACCCATCATCCCGCAGTGGGTTTTACACACTGACATCAGGTAGTTTATCCTCCTCCCGCGCTGGGGCTGCGGTGTAGTGAGCTCGTCCGCCCTCGTCAGCCCCGGAGCTGGCAATATCGAAACAGACGGGGCTCGGCTTTGACGGGAGTGCGGGAGAGAGTAAACCCACGCGGGGGCTGCAGCCGAACTCCGAGGGAACCTCACGGACCATCGAGCAAATCCGCCGCTTGCCGCAGATACAGCGTTGTTAGGTGTGTTTATGAAAGGAGAACCGTTAGAGCACCGAGCCTTCTGGATGCAAACACAAACCCGGCCGGATGGGCCTCACGCAGATCTGCACAGCCAGCACGGAACCCTCTCCCACACTTTCCGGGCTAGTAGATCCCGTGGTAGTAATAATGGTATTTGTTAAGTGTTTACTATGTGCCAAGCCCTGTTCTAAGCGCCGGGGTAGATACGAGATAATGGGGTCGTCCCTCGTGGGGCTCACCGTCTTAATCCCCATTCGACAGACTCACAGTCTCAATCCCCGTTTGGCAGATGAGGTGACTGAAGCCCAGAGAAGTGAAGCGACTTGCCCAAAGTCGTACGGCTGAAAAAGTGGCGGAGTCAGAATTAGAATCCACGACCTCTGACTCCCAAGCCCGTGCTCTTGCCGCTAAGCCACGGCCATGGTGCCTCGGGAACCAATGCCGCCTCAGGGTTTCGGCAGCGCCGAGGCGCCTGGTCACGTGGACGACATAGGGGTCGACCAGGCCGGAGAGGTTCCCTACCTCAAAGCGTTCCCCCGCCCTGTCTGGGCTGGTGACTGTGAAAGCAGGGGCAGGGGACATAATAATAATGATAATAAATATGGCATTTGTTAAGCCCTTACTATGTGCCAGGCACTGTACTAAGCGCTGGGTTGGATAAAAGCAAATTAAATTGGACACAGATCCTGTCCCACTTGGGGCTCACAGTCTTAATCCCCATTTTCTAGATGAGGTAACTGAGGCACAAGAGAAGTGAAGTGACCTCCCCAAGGGCCCACCGCAGTCACGTGGTGGAGGCAGGATCGGAACCCAGTTCCTCTGGATTCCCAAGTCCGTACTCCATCCACTAGGCCACACAGCCCAAGGACTGCTTAGGGCCTAGACTTAGGGCCAGAGCATGACCATTGGGATTTCCTCAGTTCCTTACTTTTCCCCATCTGGTTTTAGGAGCTGGTTTTCCATCCCCCTCCCCAAGTGGTAGAGCCTCCAGGGATTGGGCGGCGTTGGGCAAGTCAACCTTTGGGAGCGGAGAGTATGTAAGCAGTGCAAGCGAAAGGGCCATACGTGGCGGGGAAGACGGGAGCTCCACTTCTGAAGCTCCCAACCCGCCCCAGGGACCCTATTTGGAATCTGGGTACTTCTACCCAGCGCTTAGCCCAGTTCTTGGCACGTAATACCCTTGATAAATATTATTGCTACTAGACTGTGAGCTCTAGACTCTGAGCTCATTGTGGTCCGGAACGTGTCTCCCAACTCGGTTATAATCGCACTCTCCCAAGTGCTCTGCACAGAGTAAGAGCTCAGTAAATACGACTGACGGACTGATCGATTAGGACTGTACTAGCGCTACAGAGCAGCGTGGTTCAGTGGAAAGAGCCCGGGCTTGGGAGTCGGAGGTCATGGGTTCGGATCCCGGCTCTGCCACCTGTCAGCTGTGTGACTGTGGGCGAGTCACTTAACTTCTCTGTGCCTCAGTTACCTCATCTGTAAAATGGGGATGAAGTCTGTGAGCCTCGTGTGGGACAACCTGATTCCCCTGTATCCACCCCAGCGCTTAGAACAGTGCTCTGCACATAGCTAAGCGCTAAACAAGTACCAACATTATTATTATCAGACTGTGAGCTCTAGACTCTGAGCTCATTGTGGTCAGGAGCGTGTCTCCCAACTCGGTTATAATTGCACTCTCCCAAGTGCTCTGCACAGAGTAAGAGCTCAGTAAATATGATTGACGGACTGATTGATTAGGACTATACTACTACTAATAATAATGTTGGTATTTGTTAAGCGCTTACTAGGTGCCGAGCACTGTTCTAACCGCTGGGGTAGATCCGGGGGGATCAGGTTGTCCCACGTGAGGCTCACAGTTAATCCCCATTTTACACATGAGGGAACTGAGGCACAGAGAAGTGAAGTGACTCGCCCACAGTCACACAGCTGCCAAGTGGCAGAGCCGGGATTCGAACCCATGACCTCTGACTCCCAAGCCCGGGCTCTTTCCACTGAGCCACGATACTAGCGCTACAGACCCGGGATACAAAACCCTGGTAGGCCTGGAGTCACCAAAATACTAATGCCGCCATCCCTCCGCTCCCGGACCTGGATCCGGGAGCCCTGGCACTTTCAGAGCTCAACGGGAATTGGTACGGTTGTGGGACCCTTCCTTAGATTTCCAGGCCCCCGAGGTGACCCAGATGCTTATTAGTAGGTGGGGTCTGGACCAGGGAACCCGCAGACTGGGGAGTACATGTCGGACGATAGCCTGTGACTTCGGATTTCCTTATCCTCTGCTCACAGGTGCTTGTTTTTACGGTATTTGTTAAGCCCTTACTATATGACTATAAGCGCTGGGGTAGATATAAGATAATCAGGTTGGGCACGGACCATATTCCACATGGGGCTCACAGTCTTAATCACCATTTTACAGATGAGGCACCGGAGGCAGAGAGAATAAAAATGATGGTATTTGTTAAGCACTTACTACTTGTCAAGCGCCGTTCTAAATGCCAGAAGAGATACAAGCTAATCAAGTAGGACGCAGTCCCTGTCCCACATGGGGCTCATAGTCTTTAATCCCCATTTTAAAGATGAGGTAACTGAGGCACAGAGAAGTGAAGCGCCTGGCTCAAGGTCACACAGCCAACGAGTGGCCGGGCACGGATTAGAAACACATCCTTCGGATTCTCCCAGGCCCATGTTCTATCCACTAGGCCATGCTGCTAGTTGTGACTTTCTCAAGGTCACATAGCAGACAAGTGGAGGAGGCAGGATTAGAACCTAGGTCTTTCTGACTCCCAGGAGGTGCTAGTTTGGTTCGGGAACATGGGGGGATCCTGGTGGGTCGGTCAAGGCCCCCACGGGAAATCTTTCCTGGCCCCGGGGCCAGCTCCAGAGAACCTCCACACCTCCCTGAGTTGCACATCTTGGTGCTCAGTGCCCTGCACTAAGAAAACTCAAGCATCTACTCGCATACGATCTTCACACAAAGTTCCCTCCAAACTCAGACCCCCATAAAAACCACTGAACGATGTGTCCTTTTGGCCCCGGGCCTGATTTCCATTAGGTCCACCCTAATTTTGTTTCAGTTCGGGAATTGGTTCAGTGCTTATTTTCATAGCAGATTCTAATACCCTGCCCATAAAATCTATTTATTGCCTTTCTCCCGGAAGGACCCGAAGTGGTTCGGGTAGATTGGTGTGACCTCACTTGTTCTCCTTCGTCGTTATCCCCGATGGTCACCTATGAAGCCGCTGACGGCGCTGAACCCACGGACAAGAGTGTGGTCACGATTCTTTCTCCGGGGACGGTTCAGGGGGCCTGCAGCTAGGCCTGGAGGCTGCTGGACGGTCACTCTTTACACATCTTTGCTGCCTATTTGCTTCCAGGATCGTGTAAAGCCTTGACTCGTATAGAATCAACTCTTCAGAGGGCCTGCGTTCTAATCCCTATTCTGTCTCTTCCCTGCTGTGTGACCTTGGACAAGTCAGTTAATCTCTCTGTACTTTGGTTTCCTCATCTGTAAAATGGAGATTAAATACCTGTTCTCCTTCCCCCTTAGACTACGAGCGCCATGAGCGAACATCGACTATGTCTGATCTGATTATCTTGTATCTACCCCAGCGCTTAGCGCTCAGTAAGCGGGTAACGAGCACCACTATTTTCATCATTTCTGTTATCTTCCCATTGGCTGTCACCAGGGTGAATCTGTGAATTCTCTCAACCATCCCTGTAGAGCGACAGGAGGCCCAAATCACCCCCATCCAGAGACAAGGAAACCGAGACCCAGTGAAGATACCAGTTTGCCTGAGGTCACAGAGCACTTTCCAGCTGCCCGGACTGAAGAGCCGGCTCTATCTGAAGGGGACGGGAGGCCCGGTGAGGAGACGGTGCTGTCTCGGGCACCGAGAGCTTCTTCGAAAATCAAGTCAGAGACACTCACTGGAAGAGCGCAAATGAATTAGCATTTATGAAATATTAACGTGTGTTATAAAGCGTCGCCTCCCACTTCTCGCCCTGAGAACGTGTGGCAGAGATTGACAGCCAGAGCAGCAGGCCAGAGCAACAACGGCAATCCGGCTGTTGGAATCCGAGCGCTTTCGACTGTACTCCGGCAGTAAAGGGTTGAGAGACCTTCAGGAAACCATCAGTTTAGGCTCGGCTGATCAGATGCTCTCATGTCACCCCTCCCAGAGGAAGGGAACAATGGGCCCTCCATATCTGACGGAGCTGCAGTTGTGGCCTGCAGGCATCTAACGGATTCTAACTCAGTTCCCTCATCTGTAAAATGGGGATTAAGACTGTGAGCCCCACGTGGGACAACCTGATTCCCCTGTGTCTACCCCAGCGCTTAGAACAGTGCTCGGCACATAGTAAGCGCTTAACAAATACCAACATTATTATTATTATTATTATTAATTAGAGAAGCAGCGTGGCTCGGTGGAAAGAGCCTGGGCTGGGGAGTCAGAGGTCATGGGATCGAATCCCGGCTCCGCCACTGGTCAGCTCTGTGACTTGGGGCAAGCCACTTCACTTCTCTGGGCCTCAGTTACCTCATCTGTAAAATGGGGATGAAGACTGTGATCCCGATGAGAGACAACCTGATCACCTTGTATCCCCCCAGCGCTTAGAATAGTGCTTTGCACGTAGTGAGCGCTTAACAAATACCAACATTATTATTATTATTAATGGCTGTTTGGTTGTTCCAGGCCCGACAGTCTCCCACTAGGTAATTTTTTAAGTGGTATTTGTTAAACCCTTACGATGCGCCAGGCACTGAAATAAGTGCTAGAGTAGATACATGCTAATCAGGCTGAGTCCCGTGTGGGGCTAACAGTCTTAATTCCCGTTTTGCAGATGAAGAAACTGAGATGGAAGGAAGCTAAGTGACTTGCCCAAGGTCACACAGCAGAAGGTGGTGGAGCTGGGATTAGAAGCAGCGAGGCACAGTGGATAGAACATGGGCCTGGGAGTCGGGAGGACCTGGGTTCTAATCCTCGCTCTACCACTTGTCTGCTATGAGACCCTGGGCGAGTTGCTTAACTTCACTGTGCCTCAATTGCCTCATCTGTAAAATGGGGATTAAGACGGTGAGCCCCATATGGGACAGGGACTGTGTCCATCCTGATTAGCTAGTATCGACCTCAGCATTTACAGCAGTGCTTGATACAAGGTAAAATGCTTAACGAATACCATCGTCATCATCATTATAACATAACAGAGTTGGTAGACACGTTCCCTGCCCACATTCAGCTTATATTCTGGAGCGAGGAGTCATTCCAGGATGATAATTCGGGAAGTTGAGGAAAAGCAGACAGATCCACAAGACCTTTGTGGACACTGCATAGGAAGAAACTTTCTAGGATTTGGAGCTTGAAAGGTTTATGTCTAAATCACACAAAACCCTTGGTTACTCATTCTTTCCCTCAGCTTTCCCTGAGACAGAGATGCCATCGCGTGTCCCGGTGACTTGTGGGAACCTTTCGTCATTCTTACAACTAATAGTTCTTCAATCAATTAATCAGTGGTATTTCTTGAGCACTTGCTCTGCGCAGAGCATTATACTAAGCACTTGGGAGAGTGCAATAGTAGACACCATCCCTGCCCTCAGGGAACTTACAATCTCCTTTTGTCTAACCGAACTGTCTTGCTCCAGTTTAAGCATGTCCAAGTGGAAAGATCATAGGCCTGGGAGTCAGAAGACCTGGGACTTGGGTTCTAATCCTGGATCTTCCATTTGCTTGTTGTGAGACCCCGGGCAAATCACTTCTCCGGGCTCGGTTTCTATAACTATAAAATGGGGATTCAATACTTGTCCTCCCTCCTACTTAGACTATGAACCCCTCTTGGGACGGGGACTATGTCGAACCTGATTAACTTGTATCTACCCTGGTACTTAGAACAGTGCTTGACATATAGTAATCACATAACAAATATAACAGTGACAACAATCCTTTGTTTCTGATCTTTGTGATCATGGAGGATACCTGTGTAATTAATAATAATAATAATAATAATAATAATGGTACTTGTTAAGCGCTTACTATGTGTCAAGCACTGTTCTAAGCACTGGAGGACATACAAGGTTATCGGGTTGTCTCAGGTAGGGCTCACAGTCTTAATACTCATTTTACAGATGAGGTAACTGAGGCACAGAGAAGTTAATTTACTTTCCCAAAGTCACACAGCTGACAAGCGGCGGGGCCAGGAGCAGAACCCACGACCTCTGCCTCCCAAGCCCGTGCTCGTTCCGCTAAGCCAAGCTGCTTCTCTCAATCAATCGATCATTCGATAGTACTGATTGAGTACCTGCTGTGTGCAGAGCACTATATTAAGCCTTTGGGAAAGTACAATATAACAGTTTGGGTAGTGTTGGTAGACACCATTCCTGCCACATGGAGCTTACAATGCGTAGGCCATGACACCTGAAGGCCAGTTATCACAACCTTCTTTCCCCTTCTGTTTCCCAAAGACAATCTCTGCCCACAAACTCACTGGGCTTCATAACCTCTTCGCCGTTCCTCATTCTCGACTCTCCTTGCCGACCTCTTGCTCACTTCCTCCCTTCTGTCTGGAACTCCTTTCCCCTTAACATACGGCAAGATCACTAGTCTTCCAATATTTAAAGCCCTCTTGAAATTACATCTCCTCCAGGAGACCTTCCCTGATTAATCTCTCATCTCCCCACCTTATTGCTAATTCCACTCTTCTGCACCACACAAGCACATGGTGATCCATCTCCCTTTCCCTCCCCTCACCGTCACCGGTGAAACACTTATTTAAACTCTGTTTCTTTCTCCTGCCTGTAGTTTATATTAATGTCTATCTGCCCCGCTAGACTAACTCTTCTGTACCCTCCCAAGTCCTCATTACAGTCCTTTACGCAAAGTAAATGCTCAGTAAATACTGGTTGAAATCTGCCATCATGCCAAGACCCAAGTTAAAAGGAGAGGAGAAATGTATCCTGGCACCCTTTCAGTTTTCTTTCCTTGTCAAAGATGGTAGGTGAAGTAATTATGGTTTATAGAGACCTACCACAGGCCGATTATTTTCAGTCATTTAGGGAGAGATCATCTCTTTCTCTGTTTTATCCAGCCTCTCATACCCTCTGGGCAGCTAATGAATTACTGTTGACAAGGCCTGGCCCCGCTCCCAGTGTAAAGTGATTAAAATCCTCCTCCATGTGACATCAGGATGCCATGGGAGTGTCCTAAAAAAGTCCCTGACCGAACCCTCAGGCCTCAACAAGAAGGGTGAATACTTTGCCCATTGGAGAATGAGGCTCAAGTGTGAACTGCAATAAAGAGGACAAAAAGTCCATCAGCCTCTGGACTAAGTAGTTTAACGTCTGTCTTCCCCTCTAGTTTGTAAACTCTTTGTGGACAGGTACTGTGTCTACCAACTCTGTTGTACTGTACCCTCCCAAGTGCTTACTAGAGTACTCGGCACATAGCGCGCTCAACGAATACCATCGCTTGGTTGATTGATGATAATAATAATGTTGGTATTTGTTAAGCGCTTACGATGTACAGAGCACTGTTCTAAGCGCTGGGGTAGATACAGGGTAATCAGGTTGTCCCACGTGAGGCTCACAGTCTTCACCCCCATTTTACAGATGAGGTCACCGAGGCCCAGGGAAGTGAAGTGACTTGCCCACAGTCACCCAGCTGCCAAGTGGCAGAGCGGGGATTCGAACCCATGACCTCTGACTCCCTAGCCCGCGCTCTTTCCACTGAGCCATGCTGCTTCTAATGAATTAACTGTGCCATTTGTTAACCACTTACTACGTGCTGAGCACTAAACTGAGCACTGGAATAAACACAAGATAATCAGGTTGGAGAGAGTCCCTGTCCCACATGCGGCTCACACTCTAAGGGGGAGGGAGAACTGGAATTCAATCCCCATTTTACCAGTGAGGAAACTGGAGCACAGAGAGGTTAAGTGCCTAGGCCAAAGTCAAACAGCAGGCAAGTGGCAGACCTGGGATTAGAACTCACATCTCCTGACTTCCAGGTCTGTGATCTTTCTACTTGGCCACGCTACTTCTCTCTGGGCACAAAGGGTCCAGAGTAAGAGAGGCTCCTACGTCCCAGGACTTGAGCTCAGCCAATACTGGGAGCTGAAGAGTCACGTCACTGGTTAAGTGCTTACTATGTGCCAAGCAGTCTTTTAAACACTTAAATAGTTGCGAGTTAATCAGTTTGGACACAGTCCTTGTCCCACCTGGGGTTCACGGTCTAAGTAGGAGGGAATAGGAGGCCCGGAGAAGTTAAAAGTGACTTGCCCGAAGTCTAGACTTCACTTCTCTGTGTCTCAGTTACCTCATCTGTAAAATGGGGATTAAGACAGTGAGCCCCATGTGGGACACGGATTGTGTCCAACCTGATCAGAGAAGTGGCGTGGCTCAGTGGAAAGAGCCTGGGCTTTGGAGTCAGAGGTCATGAGTTCAAATCCCAGCTCTGCCACTTGTCAGCTGTGTGACTGTGGGCAAGTCACTTCACTTCCTCTGTGCCTCCGCTCCCTCATCTGTAAAATGGGGATGAAGACTGTGAGCCCCACGTGGGACCACCTGATTCCCCTGTGTCTACCCCAGCGCTTACAACAGTGCTCTGCACATAGTAAGCGCTTAACAAATACCAACATTATTATTATTATTATTATTATTATTATTATTGATTAGCTTGTATCTACCCCAGGGCTTAGAACGGTGCCTGGCACATGGTAAGCACTTAAATTCCATAAAAAAAAAAAGAAAGGTCATACAGCAGACACATGACAGATCTGGGATTAGAACCCAGGTCCCCTTTGACTCCCGGGTCTTTCCAGCAGGACTCGACTGACTTGGATCTAGAAACCCAGACGCAACAAGCCCGCGATCTCTCGGGGTCAGCAGCTCTCATTACCGCTCACGGTACAGTTTCCTCTCTCTCGCCCACCCGGCTTCTCAAATCCCTACTCACACACACCCTTCAGCTATTCGTTAAACCACGAAGAGAATGGCAGAGCCAGGCTAGAATTCGACAGCCTTCGAAATCTTCAGTGCTTAGAGTGGCCTGCACAGCTTTCAGCTGTAGATCCGCAGGGAGCTGAAGGGCCGCACAAAATTCTCCCCCATTAGTTCCCAGTGCCAAGGAAAGAAAACCCTCAGCACATAGCGGAGTAGTTTTTAGAGACACGAATGTGCTGAAACTCAAAGAGGAATCTAACTGGGTCCTGTGGCCAGCAACCGACGCAGCTGAAATCTCTCCCTGGATTTGTGCTCTGGCAGAACACGAGGATGTTGAATGGCTCAGCCTGGTCGTGTCCTGAATGGCAGAGGGTGCCAGCAGGTCACAGCCGTTGGCACCTATCTCCAGGCCGGGAGCAGTATGGTCTGGTGGAAAGGACACGGGGTGGGACTAGGGGGGAGTCAGAGGACCTGGGTTCTAATTCTAGATCCACCACTTGCCTGCTGTGTGACCTCGGGCTAGCTGTTTAACTTTTCTGGGCCTCAGTTTATCTGCAAAGTGGAGATGCAATGTCTAGTCTCCCTCCTAGGAGTAATAGCATTTAGTAATATCATTTAAGTGCTTACTGTGTGCGGAACACCGTACAAAGCGCTGAGCACTACTAAGCTCCTACTTAGACCGTTAGACTGTATTAGACCTGATTATCTTGCATCCGCCCCAGATCTTAGATCAGTGCTTGGCACAGAGTAAGCACTTACCTTTTTATGGTATTAAGGGCTTACTATGCGCCAGGACCCCTCTCAGAGTCGCTCCTGTAGAGTTTCCAGTACTCTAATGATAATGTTGGTATTTGTTAAGCGCTTACTATGTGCGGGGCACTGTTCTAAGCGCTGGGGTTGACACAGGGGAATCAGGTTGTCCCACGTGGGGCTCACAGTCTTAATCCCCATTTTCCAGATGAGGGAACTGAGGCCCAGAGAAGTGAAGTGACTTGCCCACAGTCACACAGCTGACCAGTGGCAGAGCTGGGATTCGAACTCATGACCTCTGACTCCAAAGCTCCTCTGACTTTCCACTGAGCCACGCTGCTTCTCTACCAGTCACAACGACAGGAGGGAGAGTCACGCAGAGCCCTACCCGTTCCATTCTTATCTTGGGCAGTGGCTAGTGAGTGGAAGGCAATCTGCTACGAGTCCAAACTCACCTGTGTGGGCAGCAGCGGCACGGGAGAGAATCGAGAGACTCGTTTATTGCACGGAAAGAGGCAACGGTAAACCACTTCCGTATTTTTACCCAGAAAACTCTATGGATACGTTACCAAAATGATTGCAGATGGAAGTGGGGTGTTCTGGGAAAGATGCGTCTATGGCGTCGCTATGAGTCGGACACGACTCGGCGGCATAAGACAACAATGATGTGCCAGGAACTTACCGATCAGTCAGTCGATCGTATTTATTGAGCGCTTACTGTGTCCAGAGTACTGTACTAAGTGCTTGGGAGAGCATAACAGTATAATAGACACATTCCCTGCCCACGGAAAGCTTTCAGTCAAGAGGACGAATAGTAATTGGCTCAGACACAGTCACACAGCTGACAAGTGGCGGAGCCGGGAGTCGAACTCATGACCTCTGACTCCGAAGCCCAGGCTCTTTCCACTGAGCCAATTACTATCCGTCCTCTTGACTGAAAGCTTTCTGTGGGCAGGGAATATGTCTATTATACTGTCGGAGTCAGAGGTCATGAGTTCGACTCCCCGCTCTGCCACTTGTCAGCTGTGTGACCGTGGGCAAGTCACTTCACTTCTCTCTGCCTCAGTTACCTCATCTGTAAAATGGGGATTACCTGTGAGCCTCACGTGGGACAACCTGATGACCCTGTATCTCCCCCAGCGCTTAGAACAGTGCTCTGCACAGAGTAAGTGCCTAACAAATACCGACATTATTAATAGTAATAGCGATACTAACAAATGGCACAATTATTATTATTATCATTGCAAGACTGGTCCACTCAGGTTCCCTTTACCACATCGCTGCTCCATCGTTCCCAGGGGTGCCCAGGGAGGGATTCAACAGAGTGCGAGCACCACCTTATCACCCTCCGAGTAGCTCAAGTCTCCAAGGGTGAGCACCCGTCACAGCCGGAGGACAGGCTTTGGATTCGAGGAGGGTGGGGGGCACCACTGCAGTGAGGCAGGGAGAGCTCCGTGACTGCGGGGGATCCTCGGGACAAGCGAACGCTCCCTGGAGTTGGCCGGAGTTTATCAGAGACCCAGAGGCTTAACGAGTGGAAAAAGGAATGAAAGAACCCGGTGGCTACTCGAGCTCCGGGAGCAGAAGACGGGAGTTCTTCAGAAAAACAGAGAATTCCAGTCCACGTGTTAACCGGTCCCTCTTGGCCCTACTTTCTGATGGACTTCCTGAAGACGTTTCTCCTAAGTCTCCTCCTCTCTCTCCTCCTGAGCCGTTTCAGGATCCTTTTCTGGCCCTACCTCCGCTCCCCACCCCCTAAATGTGGGCGCTCCTCGAAGTTCAGTCCTCGGTACCCTAATCTTCTCAATAAACTCACTTTGGGGAGCTTGTCCTGTGTTACAGGTTCAACTACCACCCTATAACAATAACGATCATAATGAGAGTAGTATTTATTAAACGCTACGTACCAGGAATCTACTTAAATGCTGGAGAAGATACAGTGTGAGCGGTTTGGTTACAGTTCCTGTCCCACATTAGACTCACGGTCTAAATGAGAGGGAGAACAGATATTTATTCCCCCTTTTTATTAATAATAATAATAATAACAATAATAATGGTATTTGTTAAGCGCTTACTATGTTCCAAGCACTGTTCTGAGCGCTGGGGTAGATACAAGGTCATCAGCTTGTTCCATGGGGGGCTCACAGTCTTAATCCCCATTTTACTAATGAGGTAACTGAGGCACAGAGAAGTTAAGTGACTTGCCCAAAAGTCACACAGCTGATAAGCGGTGGAGCCGGGATTAGAACCCACAATCTCTGACTCCCGAGCCCGTGTTCTTTCCAATAAGCCACGCTGCTTCTCTAATGATTATAGTATTTGTTACGTGCTTACTACGTGCCGAGCACTGTTCTAAGCACTAGGGTAGATACAAGGTGATCAGGCTGTCTCACGTGGAGCTCACAGTTTTAATCCCCATTCTACAGATGAGGAAACTGAGGCAGAGAGAGATTAAGTGACTTTCTCAAGGTCACACAGCAGGCAAGCGGCAGCATCACGATTAAGTAAAATGTGAATCTCCTGACTCCCGGGACCGTGCTCCTTTTCCAAGCAAATGACTCCTAAATCTACCGCTCTAGAACTGACCTCCCTCTTTCTCTGCAATCTCATATTTCCTCCATCCTCCAAGGCATTTGCACGTCAATATTCCACTAGCACCTCAAGCTCAACATGCCAAAGCTGAACTCCTGATATTGCATCCCAAATCCTCTCCTCCACCTAAATTTTCCATCAAGGTTGACAACACGCCATCCCTCAAGCCCATAACAGCACCCTTACCCTCCTGCCTAGAAATCCCTCCCTCTTCGCAATTGGCAGGACGCAGTTTTACCCATCTTCAAAAGCCTCCTGAAATCACATCTCCTCCAGGAAGTCTTCCCTGATTAATCCCTCATCTCCCCCACCTGCCATTTCAAGGCTGCTGTGTCGCCTAAGCACTTGGATATTCACCTCCTGGCCCCCTAACACTTCTGTCTGTATTTTATACTTTTACTTCCTCTAACATTAAATTAATTTTTGTGTCTGTCTCCTCCACAAGATTATAATAATGTTGGTATTTGTTAAGCACTTACTATGTGCAGAGCACTGTTCTAAGCGTTGGGGTAGACACAAGGGAATCAGGTCGTCCCACGTGGGGCTCGCAGTCTTAATCCCCGTTTTTTACAGATGAGGTAACTGAGGCGCAGAGAAGTGAAGTGACTCGCCCACAGTCACACAGCTGACAAGTGGCCGAGCCAGTTTTCGAACCCATGACCTCTGACTCCAAAGCCCGTGCTCTTACCACTGAGCCACGCTGCTTCTCCAAGCTCCTTGTGAGTAGGGATGCAGGGCTCTGCACGTAGTAAGTGCTCAATTAATAAGATGATTGATCGATTGATTGAATATCTATTAATTCTATTTCACTCTCTCCCAAGCAATAATAATAGTGCTCTGCCCAAGGTAAGAGCTCAGTCATCCTCATCATCATTAACAGTAAGTGCTTATGTGCACAGCACTGTACTAAACACTTTGGAGAGTACAATACAACAGAGCTGGCAGACACATTCCCTGCCCACAGTGAGCTTACATTCTCGAGGGGGAGACGGACATTATTATATATAATTTATAACACATAAGTTAAGTAATATTAAATAGTATCGATCGATAGTTAAAAACTTCCCAATCCCTCTACCTACCCAGCCGATTCCCTACCACCTGTGTCAGATAAACCCACAAGCCCTATTTAGCACTTTTGAACCTATTTTTCCTCTCCCTCCACAAGTCTATATGCAGTGGTTCAATTACACAGTCAATTATTTATTTTGATTACTCCATCTGTGATTATTTTTACATCCATCTCCCCTGTTAGAACATAAGCTCTTGGTGGGCGAGGAACGCGTCACGTGTCTTTGGCTCCTTGAGAGCTTTAAATCAGCGCACGACCGCAAGTGGAAGCTCAGTAAATACTATTACTCCTAATAGCCGAGACTCTATTTTCTAGCTCTTGCTCCTCAAGCTGCAAAACCCCGGGTCTCCATAGGATTCAAACCCCGACTTCCCCGCTGATGAAGAACTGCTCTCACCGCTTTGATCACCTGGACGAAACCCGATCACTCAGTTCAGTGACCCTAGCTGATACCTCAGAGAAACCAGAGGCAGTGCAAAGAAATAACATTTTTAATGGTATCTGTTACTAATAATGTTGGCATTTGTTAAGCGCTTACTGTGTACAAAGCACTGTTTTAAGCGCTGGGGGGGATACAAGGTGATCAGGTTGCCCCTCATGAGGCTCACAGTCTTCATCCCCATTTTACAGATGAGGTAACAGAGGCCCAGAGAAGTTAAGTGACTTGCCCAGAACTCTGAAATTCATTCATTCGTTCAATAGTATTTATTGAGCGCTTACTATGTGCAGAGCACTGTACTAAGCACTTGGAATATACAGATCGGTAACAGATAGAGGCAGTCCCTGCCCTTTGACAGGCTTACAGTCTAATCGGGGGAGATGGACAGACGAGAACAATAGCAATAAATAGAATCAAGGGGATGAATAGAATCAAGGGGATGAAAAGAATCAAGGGGATGCTTCTCTATTTCAGAGCTTAAGCTCTGACTATGTGTCAAACACTGTTCTGGGGGCTGGGTCAGGTACAGGTTAGTTAGATCAGACCACATGGGGCTCACAGTCTAAGAAGGAGGGAGCCCTGAACTCCGGTCTTTAGCCAGGCCCACCCTGCGCTGCAGAGATCTTCCCCCATCCCTGGTTTTTAGCAGCTCTGACAACGGTCCGAAGGCTCCCCGTTGTCTGTCTGGCTGCAGGATTGAACAAGGGAACTGCTTAGAGAATTCAAAATTGGTTTCGTTCCCCATTTCCCAGAAACCTCCTTGCTCTCTGGAGGAAGTGAGAGAAAAGGAGGGAAGGGGCTGGGTTTGCCCTCACCGAAGCCTACGCAGGGAAAGTGTCTGAGTCTTCTGCCCCCTCCCCGACCCAAGTATCAATCTTAGAGTGAGACAACACCAAGCATATACAGTGACTAACGCAAGGAGTACACAGACCCATCAGTCCTGGAGAGCTACTCACCTTCCCTGCAAAAGGAAAACATCTTCCAGAGCCGGAGAGGTGTCCTGCAGTAGACACAGATGAATGATAAGCTTGGTTGTTGTTTTTTTGGCCCACAAAAGAAAATGGGAACATAATCCTGGTAAATGATGAAATGGCTTTAGAAATAAGGCCACAGAGGGAGCGGGCAGATTGATTGCTACTGCCGTGCCGACGCCCAAGCGGCCCAGAAAATGCCCCGGGCTGAGCAGCTTCTTCTTTCTATTTACGCAGAAATTCCATTTCAAATAACAATAAGACAAGCAGCAGGGCATTTCTCGAGTGGCAGAGCCCCTGGGTCTTGGGGCCACAAAGTCTTTCTTTAGAAGCTGATAAAGTTGAGCAACTTTCTTCGGCACCGCTGCAGTACGGAGCTCATGGTTTAGAAGGAAGGTGGGGTTGGGAGAAAGCGCTTCTCCCTCTTCTACCCGAGGAGAGCAAGGGGAGAAAGACACACCTTTCCCCTGGATCTACTGCCCCGCCGCTCCCCCCAGACCCGGCACATTCAGGGTCTGGAATCCAACCTTCCTCTTCTTCCATTCACTCATTCAATCATATTTATTGAGCGCTAACTGTGTGCAGAGCACTGTACTAAGCAATTAAGAGCAGAGGTCGGAAAACTCTTTGCCATTCGGCTTTAAAGCACTCAATCACCTTGCCCCCTCCTACCTCACACCTCACTGATTTCCTACTACAAACCGGGCCGCTAACTTGACTTCTCTAACTCCAGCCTGTTCTGGACTTCATCTGTACCTCGAAATCATACCTTAGGTACTTCATCTGTACCTCGAAATCGTCTATCTCACCTCCGACCCCTTGCCCACGTCCTGCCTCTGGCCTGGAACTCCCTTCCCCTTCATATCCGACAGACCATCACCCTCTCCACTTTCAAAGCCTGATTAGACCGTAAGCCCGTCAAACGACAGGGACCGTCTCTATCTGTTGCCGACTTGTTCATTCCAAGCGCTTAGTACAGTGCTCTGCACATAGTAAGCGCTCAATAAATACTATTGAATGAATTAAAATCTCATCTCCCCTCAAGAGGCCTTCCCCGATCAACCCATCGTTTCTTCTACTCCCTCTATTTCCCCTACTCCTTCTCCCTTCTGTGTCAACCTTACACTTGGATTTCTACCCTTTATTCACCCCAGAGCACGTAGGTATGTATCCATAATTTATTCGTTTATATTAACGTCAGTCTCCCTCTCTAGACTGTAAGGTCTTTATGGGCAGGGAACAGACTACCAACTCTGCTGTATCGTACCATTCCAAGAGCTTAACGCATTGCTCTGCATCTGGAAAACACTCCGTAAAATATCAATGATCGGGAAAGGACGGGGAGAAGGATGATGGTGGGGGTGTGAAATAGAGTCTAGATGTTGAGGTTCTTCTGCTCCTTGGAGCTGCTTTGCTAAGTAACCCCAAGTATCTGGCCCAGTATCTCTGGATTTAAGTTTCCCCACCATCCAGTAGGAATTGCCACTGAGGGTGGAACTGTCCTTGGGGCAGCAGCTTCAGGGGCTGGAAGAGACCGATTTTCCGAGATGGGGACCCAACTGCAGTCCTCTGCGGGGAGGGGCGGGCGGGCAGCACATCCCAAATGGGCACCGAGCTCCCGTTTCCCTGGGTACGGCCACCGCTCCTAGACCACCACTCTCAACGCCCGCCAGGCATCCTTCTCCAGCCTCATCTCTCAATCAACCCCTCATTCAAACAGTATTCCCTGAGTGCCTGTGGACTGTACTAGGCACTTGGGAAGGAGCATGGCCTAAGGCGGAAAGACCTGGAAGTCAAAAGACCTGACCAGGTTTTAATCCTGACTCCGCCACTTGCCTGTTGTGACCTTGGGCAAGTCACTTAACTTCTCTATGCTTCAGTTTCCTCATCCGTAAAACGGGGATTAAATCCTACTCCCTCCTACTCAGACTGTGAACCCCATGTGGGACAGGGACTGTGCCCAACCTAAATATCTTGTATCAATCCCAGCGCTTAGTACAGTGTTTGGAGCGCTTAACAAATACCATACCGTACAATAAGCAGACATGATCCCTGCCTTCAAGGAGCTTACCCTGGGGGCTCAGAAGCAAGGTGCACCAAGGTCTGAGCAGGTGTCAGTGGAATGACAAGCTGAAAACAGTTTAGTAAAACAGCTCTGAAGGAAGACGATCACCGAGCTGATCTGATTTTTTTTTCACCCGGCATGTTAGCCAATTAATAAAGAAAAGAGAAAAACACCACCCAAAACCAAAACAGATGGGACACAGCAGCAGGAGACGTAAACTCAGACAAGATTTAATTCTGACAAAAGCTAGAGAGAAATACTCATCAAGTACAGGGCTCTTTTCCTTCTTTTCTGGCTCTCTGCTACAAATACTAGTTCTCCATTCATTCGATCGTATTTATTGAGCGTTTAATGTGTGCAGAGCTCTTGGGAAAACATTACAGTAATATTCTATTCTGTTTGGGGGCAGTCGCAAACATGGGAGGAAGGGAGCTGTGATAATCTGACACACTTGGAGCCAAAAGGAGTTCTTAGGTCCACTGATTTGTCTGGAGCCTCTGATGTATTGGCTAGATCTCTTCGTAGAGCAATAAACCACTGACTTTATCCCAAGGACCAAATGCCTCCCAAATGGATTAATCTGAATCCCCCCCCAAAGTCACCGGTCAACAGTGGGCTTCCCTCTGCTCCAGGAAGGACTGTACGGTCTGCTCCTTGGGAGCTCGGCTTCAGATTTTCTTCTCTTCACCCTGCACAAAACTGATTTGGGAAAACTGTTGAGCTCGGGGCTACGCTGGAAATCAACTTAGCTTCCCCGCCCCTAAGCCTCCTCCTTCCAAAGATGCCACAGAGCATCGGCAACCCATTTAGTACCTGCCACTGTGACTGTAATCGTGTTTTCTTGAAGAATGGACTTGTTGTGCTCACGAGGTGAGCTCACACAGACACCAACACGAAGCGGGTGAACACCATTTCGTCCAGTGCAATCTCAGGAGTCGCACAGAGTTTCCCAAGTCCCAACCCAGCTGCCAAGAGTCTTGCAGACACCACTAGTGTCAGTCGATGGAATGTGGGTGCCCTGGCCTTCTGGGTGTGGCCGATATGTGGGAATGATCTAATGGAACCAGACATCTAAATCCGGGGATTCCCAGACTGTTCCAGCTAGTGGGCCCTTGTGAGACCAATTTTGACACCCAAATGTGTCCTGCCAAGTGCTTCATTCATTCAAATCATTCTCTCATATTTTTTGAGCGCTTTCTATGTGCAGAGCACTGTACTAAGTGCTTGGGAGAGTACAATATAACAATAAACAGACACATTCCCTGCTCACAACGAGCTCCTTACCTTCACCCTACGTAATCACTCCCTTCTAATAATAATAATAATGATAATAATGTTGGTATTTGTTAAGCGCTTACTATGTGCACAGCACTGTTCTAAGCACTGGGGTAGACACAAGGGAATCAGGCTGTCCCACGTGAGGCTCACAGTCTTAATCCCCATCTTACAGATGAGGTAACTGAGGCACAGAGAAGTTAAGTCACTTGCCCAAAGTCACACAGCTGACAAGTGGCAGAGCGGGGATTCGAACCCATGATCTCTGACTCCAAAGCCCGTGCTCTTTCCACTGAGCCACGCTGCTTCTCCTTCTCTATACTGTAAACCATATGCTCACTGTGGGCAGGGAGCTTGTCTACCAACTCTGTTGTATTGAACTCTCCCAGATGCTTTGTACAGTGCTCCGACACCAGTAAACATGCAATGAATACCAGCGATTGATTGGCCGATTGATTCTCCATCCTCTAGACCAGTTAATTTGATTTATTAGGTGTAACCACCGTCTACTGTTCTCTTCTCTTTCTTATCCAGATTCCTCCCAAATCTGCAGCCTAAAATGCAGAGCCCTACCTGTCAATTATTGAGACTGCCCCCGGGCCATTTCTTGGGGGTGTTACAGAGGAAGTGAAAGGCAAGGCTCCCTCTTCAAGGAATTTAAAGCTAATGGGGGAGATCCGAAAACCACATAGGCATGTTTCATAGGTCTACCTAATAGAAACCATATATTTTATTCAGAATAACATATGCATCTGTCCAACCAACCACCTGAGGCAGACACAAGCTCCTACATGAACAAGAGCTAAATCTCCAGGAAGATGGGAAGTCTGAACGATGAGGATCTGTTTCTGACTTAGATATAAATAGGTCCATGGCAGACAAGTGGCAGAGGAACAGTGTATGAAGAGCAGTCGTTGATAAAACAATTCCTCAGATAGCCAATCCCATTCCATGAGGGAACAGAGAAAAAATAATAACAATTATAATTAAGCACTTACTATGTGCCAAGTACTGTAATAAGCTCTGGGGTAGATACATGATAGGCAGGTCAGATACAGTCCCTGGTCCCACACAGAACTCAGATTAAGGAAGAACAGAATAGAACACTTTACAGATGAGGGAACTGAGGCCCAGAAAAGCGACATGCAACAAGTCACACAGCAGGTAAATGATGTATGTGGAATAGTAATTATGGTCCTTATTAAGCACTTACCCTGTGCCACGCCCTGTTCTAAGCGCTGGGGTAGATACAAGTTAATCAGGTTGGACACAGTCCCTATCTCACATGGGGCTCACAGTCTTAATCCCCATTTGACAGATGAGGTAACTGAGGCACAGATAAGCTAAGTTACTTGCCCAAAGTCACATAGCAGACACGTGGCGGAGCCAGGATTAGCACCCAGGTCCTTCTTACTCTCAATCTCATGCTCTATCCACTAGAACTCGGGTGTTCTGACTCTCTGGCCTGGGGTCTTTCCACTGGGTCAAATTGGATCCGCGGTTAGATGGACTTTTCAAGCAAGAAGGGAGACATCGGAGTGATGGGACCTTGAACCCTATGGCTAGGTGGCTAGCTTTCATTCATTCAATAGTATTTATTGAGCGCTTACTATGTGCAGAGCACTGTACTAAGCGCTTGGGATGAACAAGTCGGCAACAGATAGAGACAGTCCCTGCCGTTTGACGGGCTTACAATCTAATCGGGGGAGACGGACAGACGAGAACGATGGCAATAAATAGAGTCAAGGGGAAGAACATCTCGTAAAAACAATGGCAACTAAATAGAATCGAGGCGATGTACAATTCATTAACAAAATAAATAGGGTAACGAAAATATATACAGTCGAGCGGACGAGTACAGTGCTGTGGGGATGGGAAGGGAGAGGGGGAGGAGCAGAGGGAAAAGGGGAGAAAGAGGGTTAAGCTGCGGAGAGGTAAAGGGGAGATGGCAGAGGGAGTAGAGGGAGAAGAGGAGCTCAGTCTGGGAACGCCTCTTGGAGGAGGTGAGTTTTAAGTAGGGTTTTGAAGAGGGAAAGAGAATCAGTCTGGCGGAGGTGAGGAGGGAGGGCGTTCCAGGACCGCGGGAGGACGCGACCCGGGGGTCGACGGCGGGATGGGCGAGACCGAGGGACGGCGAGGAGGCGGGCGGCGGGGGAGCGGAGCGTGCGGGGTGGGTGGTAGAAAGAGAGAAGGGAGGAGAGATAGGAAGGGGCAAGGTGACGGAGAGCCTCGAAGCCTAGAGTGAGGAGTTTTTGTTTGGAGCGGAGGTCGATAGGCAACCACTGGAGTTGTTTAAGAAGGGGAGTGACATGCCCAGATCGTTTCTGCGGGAAGATGAGCCGGGCAGCGGAGTGAAGAATAGACCGGAGCGGGGCGAGAGAGGAGGAAGGGAGGTCAGAGAGAAGGCTGACACGGTAGTCTAGCCGGGATATAACGAGAGCCCGTAACAGTAAGGTAGCCGTTTGGGTGGAGAGGAAAGGGCGGATCTTGGCGATATCGTAGAGGTGAAACCGGCAGGTCTCGGTAACGGATAGGATGCGTGGGGTGAACGAGAGAGACGAGTCAAGGATGACACCGAGATCGCGGGCCCGAAAGACGGGAAGGACGGTCGTGCCATCCACGGTGATAGAGAAGTCTGGGAGAGGACCGGGTTTGGGAGGGAAGATGAGGAGCTCAGTCTCGCTCACGTTGAGTTTTAGGTGGCGGGCCGACATCCAGGTGGAGACGTCCCGGAGGCGGGAGGAGATGCGAGCCCGAAGGGAGGGGGAGAGGACAGGGGCGGAGATGTAGATCTGCGTGTCATCTGCGTAGAGATGGTAGTCAAAGCCGTGAGAGCGGATGAGTTCACCGAGGGAGTGAGTGTAAATGGAGAACGGAAGAGGGCCGAGAACTGACCCTTGAGGAACTCCAACAGTTAAAGGATGGGAGGGGGAGGAGGCTCCAGCGAAGGAGACTGAGAATGACCGGCCAGAGAGGTAAGAGGAGAACCGGAAGAGGACGGAGTCCGTGAAGCCGAGGTGAGATAAGGTATGGAGGAGGAGGGGATGGTCGACAGTGTCAGAGGCAGCAGAGAGGTCAAGGAGGATTAGAATGGAGTAGGAGCCATTGGATTTGGCAAGATTGTGGTGTAACCACAGAGAGACAGTGTGGCTTACGGGAAAGATCTCAGACCGGGGAAACCCGAGTTCTAATCCCAACTCTCCTAGTTACCTGTTGTGTATTCTTGGGCAAGTCCTTTCTCTTCTCTGTGTTTCAGGCTCCTCATCTGCAAAATGAGCATACCCGTTCTCCCTCCCCCTTAATCTGTGAGCCCCATGACAAATGCAGACTTCAATCTAGCCCAGAATTTAGTATGGTGTTTGGAATATAGTAAGTGCCTAACAAATACCATTATCATTATTATTATTCAATTATGAATGAAGCAACGATTCTTTGAGGTGCACAGCCAGCTGGGTGGCTGAAGTCCATTCACATCATAAATCTAGGCCAGAGCAGTGGGATCTTGCCTTCCCAGTGTGCTGGGGAAGCAAGCTAGCTTCAAGTTCGTTTCTAATCAGAGTCAGATCACTCAGTCCACTGACTCACTCCACAAGTCCTAAATGCCCACGTTGGAATCGGCTCCCAGGGAGGCTCCTGTCAACTCCAAGGGGGATATTTCAGCGGCTCATCGACCAGCATTGTCTCTTCCTTTCGGGGCTGTTTCTATAATTTTATTGATTGGGTCTAGGTTACTTATGTACTATTACCCAACATAAAATTAAAAAAAAACAAACCCAAAAAACAATGTTGCGGTGATGTGCTTCTGATGATTTTGTTTCGTCTCCTAGGATACTGTTTGAACTTGCTGCTGCATCTGAAAAGCTTCTTCTGAGGCCGATGAATCGATCCACCAATGATATCTGTTGAGCACTTACTGGGGGCAGAGACCATTGTATTAAGCACTTGGGAGAATATAATACCTTCCCTGCCTACAATGAGTTTACCATCTAGAGGGGTGGAAGGATGTTAATATAAATAAATTACAGATATAAACATAAATGCTGTGGGGCCGAGGGTGGGATGAATATCAAGTGACGAGATTTTTAAATGAAATCTGGTTATGAGTGGAAGAAATGGAGAGTCAGGGCCAGTTAAAACTCTGGTAGGCCAAAGGCGAAGAACGGAGAATGCCCTGTCCTTCTCCTTCCCTCCCTGAAGAGGCAAGGCCCCTCCCTGCTACAGCCATGGATATTTTTCGTCTACAGCAGTTGAAATTAATGAAAAGTGGGTATCCTAGGGGTACATCCTCAAGTGTACCCTACTGTCCACTGATTAAAGCATCCCTGTGAAGGCTGGCTCTCTATTAGCCACTCATTTCCATGCCCCAGAACATCCACTCAATATCACCTACAGAAGGTTATTCTCATTGGTACGTCCAGGACATCTGAACCACAGAAGGAGGATTTGGCTTGTCCTAGACCATTTACCCATCACTCCTGTCTTTCCCTTCATCCCACCTCCCCATACTCCTGGGAAGCCTAGAGCTGAAGTTACTTTGGCCCACTGCCTGGTAGGAGGTGGAGGGGTACATATCCCAGTAACCCCTGTGGGGAGAGGTAGGGAGGATACCTGGATAAGGGCAGCATTTTTCTGGATCTAAGGGAGTTCTCTAGGAGCATAAGATGGAGGGATTCTAAGATCACGCTGGTGCCCACCCAGAAGCTCAGCTCGGTCTTTAGATCGACATCGCGTCTCCACACAACCTTAGCCATTAACACAATTTTTAGCACTGCAACAGAGTTGGACACAGTGGAAAAAAAAACCCCTGACACTTCATAACTTTTCATTTCCCCACAGCTGCAAACACCCAAGAAACAGGGGGAAAGATGATAAATATCTCTGCCTGTCCATTTTTAAATGAAATATTGCCCAAACGGCACCAGCCCGGAGTCTGGCCGGAAAATCCCCTATACAACAATAGCCAGCCCAGATGCCGAGTTTTATGGACAACCAGGCACATTTAAAGTTTTACCTGGATTAAAGCCCCCCGGTTGGGGAGCACCGATCTAGCCCTCAGTTAAATTTTGAGTTGAAAGCAGTACCGTCGCCTCAGAAGAGCTAAAAGTCGGGCAAGCTTGGAGACGGAGAACTCTGGAGGACTCTTTGAAGAGAGGCTGATTTGTAAGCTGATTTTCAGACCGATCCTCCCCCCACATTGGCTGCCAAGTCTCACAGGCAGATACACAGAGGTGACATCTCCTTTGTGCCTAGAGAAGATGCTTCTTTCCAATAAAGCCAAGGCGACGGACCAGCAGCCAGGGACCAGAAGCCCTCCCCTCCACGCCTTCCACCCCCTCCATGGCGACTGACTGTTTAATTGTCTTGATGTCAAGCCAAATGCTTTCCAAACCATTTCTAGCAGATGTTCGGAACATACATTACCTCCTTGTTATCTGGAGTGACTGAAGAGGCTATCTCACTCACACAGCCCTCTCAGAGCAAATTCCGTTTAGGGGGTCAGCACGAACCGGGGGCCATTTCTCTAGCTCCAAGTTGTGCGGTTCCCTGGTCGAAGCTGCACATGAGGCTACGGTCCAAAGGAGGCTTGTGCTTAGACCGAGACACCTGCCGTTTGGGCTTTCTGGTTTGAGAGGCTTTGTCTCTCTCACCCTCTCCCGAGCTCCCACCCGCAGCTCTCCTCCTTGGCAGTGGAAGAGAAAAGATTTCATCCACAGTGAGCATTCTGCTTCTGACAGATGATTGTGGCTTTATGAAATGGATCATTTCCTTTTGTCTCCAAAAAGGGTCACTGCCCCTCATTCTAGCAGAGGCACAATTGCGGCTTAAAATTTGGGTTTGTATTGTATTATGGAATCGTTTCAATTAAAAATCACGGGGGAAAACATCACCCGACATTTTTTCAGCAACAAACCTATCACTGCCTCTCAACACAACAACAACAAAATCACGGAGGGTTCAGGGTGAAAGGACAGTTGGGGGGATTTTATTAGTGAAAACACACACTGTCAGCACACAGCAGTTAATAAAACAAACAACATCACTTGTTAGACGCTGAAGCTAGTCTTCAGCTCTAAGTCTCTGCACAGCGGAACTAATTAAAACGGCATCTAGAACGCTGGACTCTTAGGTCCTTTAGGACAGTCCAGATGTCTCCACTTTCTATCTTGTGTTTGGGTCTCCGGGATCACTCGACATCTAGTCCTATCAGAGGAGTCAGAGTTCACGGCAACTTCCGCTGTGATTTCAGGATAGAAATCCATCTGGAACGGGGAATGCTCTCAGCCTCCTAATTTGAGAGTAATAGTAATAATAATAACTGCGGTAGTCCCTCTGCACCACTTCCCTATACCTGCGGTTCTTTCCCTCACCTCACCACCCTGATCACCAAGTTGGCTCCCTTTACCGTTCAAAGTTGAAATAATCTCTTCTCCTCCTGGAAATTTTAGTACAGTACAGCCTTGCCTAGTATCATACATATGGCAAGGACCTTGAGAAACTATCTTGGCTCACCCACTGCCTTTAAGATGATTCCCCCGCGCCCCCACCCTATTCTTTTCTATCTTCTTCGATATGTGCAATTCAGTCATTCAATAGTATTTATTGAGCGCTTACTATGTGCAGAGCACTGTACTAAGCGCTTGGGATGAACAAGTCGGCAACAGATAGAGACAGTCCCTGCCGTTTGACGGGCTTACGGTCTAATCGGGGGAGACGGACAGACAAGAACAATGGCACTAAACAGCGTCGAGGGGAAGAACATCTCGTAAAAACAATGGCAACTAAATAGAATCAAGGCGATGTACAATTCATTAACAAAATAAATAGGGTAACGAAAATATATACAGTCGAGCGGACAAGCACAGTGCTGTGGGGATGGGAAGGGAGAGGTGGAGGAGCAGAGGGAAAAGGGGAAAATGAGGCTTTAGCTGCGGAGAGGTAAAGGGGGGATGGCAGAGGGAGTAGAGGGGGAAGAGGAGCTCAGTCTGGGAACGCCTCTTGGAGGAGGTGATTTTTAAGTAAGGTTTTGAAGAGGGAAAGAGAATCAGTTTGGCGGAGGTGAGGAGGGAGGGCGTTCCGGGACCGCGGGAGGACGTGACCCGGGGGTCGACGGCGGGATGGGCGAGACCGAGGGACGGTGAGGAGGTGGGCGGCGGAGGAGCGGAGCGTGCAGGGTGGGCGGTAGAAAGAGAGAAGGGAGGAGAGGTAGGAAGGGGCGAGGTGACGGAGAGCCTCGAAGCCTAGAGTGAGGAGTTTTTGTTTGGAGCGGAGGTCGATAGGCAACCACTGGAGTTGTTTAAGAAGGGGAGTGACATGCCCAGATCGTTTCTGCGGGAAGATGAGCCGGGCAGCGGAGTGAAGAATAGACCGGAGCGGGGCGAGAGAGGAGGAAGGGAGGTCAGAGAGAAGGCCGACACAGTAGTCTAGCCGGGATATAACGAGAGCCCGTAATAGTAAGGTAGCCGTCTGGGTGGAGAGGAAAGGGCGGATCTTGGCGATATCGTAGAGGTGAAACCGGCAGGTCTCAGTAACGGATAGGATGTGTGGGGTGAACGAGAGGGACGAGTCAAGGATGACACCGAGATTGCGGGCCTGCGGGACGGGAAGGATGGTCGTGCCATCCACGGTGATAGAGAAGTCTGGGAGCGGACCGGGCTTGGGAGGGAAGATGAGGAGCTCAGTCTCGCTCACGTTGAGTTTTAGGTGGCGGGCCGACATCCAGGTGGAGACGTCCCGGAGGCGGGAGGAGATGCGAGCCCGAAGGGAGGGGGAGAGGACAGGGGCGGAGATGTAGATCTGCGTGTCATCTGCGTAGAGATGGTAGTCAAAGCCGTGAGAGCGGATGAGTTCACCGAGGGAGTGAGTGTAAATGGAGAACGGAAGAGGGCCGAGAACTGACCCTTGAGGAACTACAACAGTTAAAGGATGGGAGGGGGAGGAGGCTCCAGCGAAGGAGACCGAGAATGACCGGCCAGAGAGGTGAGAGGAGAACCGGGAGAGGACGGAGTCCGTGAAGCCAAGGTGAGATAAGGTATGGAGGAGGAGGGGATGGTCGACAGTGTCAAAGGCAACAGAGAGGTCAAGGAGGATCAGAATGGAGTAGGAGCCATCGGATTTGGCAAGAAGGAGGTCACGGGTGACCTTAGAGAGAGCAGTCTCGGTAGAGTGGAGGGGACGGAAGCCAGATTGGAGGGGGTCTAGGAGAGAATGGGAGTTAAGGAATTCTAGGCATCGATTGTAGACGACTCGTTCTAGGATTTTGGAAAGGAAGGGTTGTAGGGAGATAGGACGATAACTGGAGGGGGAAGTGGGGTCGAGAGTGGGTTTTTTTAGGATGGGGGAGACGTGGGCATGTTTGAAGGCAGAGGGGAAGGAGCCCTTGGAGATTGAGTGGTTAAAAATAGAAGTTAAGGAAGGGAGGAGGGCAGGGGCGATGGTTTTAAGAAGGTGAGAGGGAATGGGGTCCGAGGCGCAGGTGGAGGGGGTGGCACTTGCGAGGAGGGAGATCTCCTCTGAGGATACTGCAGGGAAGGATGGGAAAGTAGGGGAGGGGGTTGGTGGGGGGGAGGGGAGAGGCAGAGGGGTGACTTTGGGGAGCTCAGACCTGATCGTGTTGATCAGTCATAAGGATTCACCCTCCATTCCACTACAAGCCCTTCAATAGAATGCAAGGATTTTAATTTGTTCACATCATGGTTCGTATCATGGCTATGTGTCTATTCTTTTATTGTGTTTATTCATTTAGGGTATTTGTTAAGCACTTACTATGTTCCAGGCACCGTACGAAGCACTGGGATAAATACGAGACAATCGGGTCGGACCCAGTCCTCGTCCCACGTAGGGCTTACGGTCTCAATCCCCCTTCTACAAACTGAGGCACAGGGAAGTTAAATGATGTGCCCAAAGTCGCACAGCAAACAATCGGCAAAGTCAGGGTTAGAACCCAGGTCCTCTGAATCCAAAACGTTCTACACGTTGCTTCTCTATTGTTCCCATCAAAGACACCCATTTCCGACGGTGAGTTTTCAGAGGGTGGGGTCTTCTCAGCTAGCTTCACGTGGGGACCAGCACACCACCACTCTGGATGCCTGATACATGTTTAGGTTGAGGAGGATGAAACGGATGAATTCTCTGTAAAACGACAGGCTGGAGAAAATGTCACCTTATGTGAGTCAGATGAATGGGAGCCAGAAGTGGTCTTTTGTTCAGCTCCGCTTCGTTACTTGGAACCTAGCAGAGAGTGTGGTCTCCAGGAAGCCTCCAGAAAGCTTCCGGAAAGGACGGAGGGGTTGACGGAGGAGGGGAGGTGCAGACCCTGACGGGAGCACGGCTCTCTAACCGCTGCAGATCCCGGGGCCAGCCTCAGGGTCTGACGATCCCGGCAACTTCAAAGATGATGGCCACAGTTGAAATACGGAAGCCACCCTTCACCCCCCGCCCCACCCCCGGCATCAACATGACCAGACCAGCTCGACCCAATCGGTACCTTTCTCTCCCAGGGG
The DNA here is from genome assembly GCF_004115215.2 of Ornithorhynchus anatinus. Classification (NCBI taxonomy): domain Eukaryota; kingdom Metazoa; phylum Chordata; class Mammalia; order Monotremata; family Ornithorhynchidae; genus Ornithorhynchus; species Ornithorhynchus anatinus. Next base: position 23,159,813 of record NC_041730.1, read on the forward strand.
CCGCTCGCCACCAAAGGCAAGTTTCAGCCGCACAAGACAGAGCGCTGAAGTCGCTCATGCAAATCATAGACGATCCCACATCTCATCATCCTGAATGAGCCCTCAGAGATCTGGGGAGTGAGGTCCATTTGTTTCCGGTGAAAAGTTACCTAGAGGAGCCCAGAATTGGCAAGAACATTTGTTATGTGGGCAAGTTTCCATCCCCGCAAGGTCGTCTCCGGGCTCCCTAATGAGTCTGGGACGGTTCATGTGCTGTCATTAGCATGTATTGCACCTCATTTGAATTCCAGCCGTGACCTGTGGGCACGAACATCTTTTATGCCTTAGGATCCCAAGGCGCTTTTACAGTGTGGAGCGCTCTCCCAGTTCTGAAATGCACCCTTCTCTGGGCAGAGCAGTTCGGCCTGAGCAGCCATGCTGAACAGCAACATTATTTTTTGCAGCGAACGAGTGAAGAATAACTTCTCTAAATGAAACCCCAGCCGGGAATGGAATTACCCAAACGGCCATTTGCCGAGGACTCCGGGTTTAATAGCCCTGATCTTCTTGCCAGGGTTTTAATCAAATGGGATCTCAGAGGATCTAAGACCTAACAACTCGGTGGTGCTAGGAGAAGGGGTGAGGAAATTGAACTTTAACTGGCATGGGGTGGAGAGGGGCCCGAGATTTGACTTGGATTACTCGCGCCTTGCCTTTTGCTAATAGCATCACAGAATTAGCAGAGTGGGTCCAGGTTTGGAGCTGCTCTTTTTTGATTTTCATTATCACTACCCAGCTTCTCCATCCCAAAGCATCTCTGAACTAGGACTTTGCTCCAGTAATAAAAATAATGATGGCAGTTGTTAAACACTACTCTGTGCCAACCACTCTTCTAAGTGCTGGCATGGATCGATACAAGCTCTACGGGGCGCAAAGTCTAAGAGAGGAGAACAGGTATCTAATCCCCATTTTACAGAAGAAGAAGCCGAGAAGTTAAGTGACTTGCCCAAGGTCACACAGCAGGCAAATGGTGGAGTTGGGATGAGAACCAAGATCTCCCAATTCCCAGGCCTGTGATTTTCCAAGGGTTTCACTGCTTCTGTTGTGATGAACCTATTCCTCGAATTTGACTCATTCATTTGACCCTCCAAACCACGTACATTTTCATATATCCCCATGTAGGAGAAAACTGAGGCACTGAGAAGTTTAGTGACTCGTCCAAGGTCACACAGCAGGCAAGTGAAAGAGCTGTGATTAGAATCCAGGTCCTTTGACTCCCTGGCTGGTGGGCTTTCCAACAGCCTATGCTGCTTCTTGCGCTGCACCAGCATTGGACTGATTCATGGAAAAGAAGGCCACCTATTGAGTTCCACCATCCATTTTTGAAGAGTTCCTTTATTTTTCTTATTCACCAGCTGCTTTGAAAGCAGGCAGATTTCAGCCCTTCTTCATCAGGAGATTAAAATTAAGGGGCCGTACCTGCTTCAGGAAACACCACGTTCGCTCGAGATCCTGTTCCCTTCAAGGAAATTGACTACGTTGCTTTATCTGGTTATTGGGACCCATTTGTTTGGTCCAAGATTTTGCTACTTCCCTATTAAGATATGGAAGGACAAAGTGAGCAGAAATTGCAGAGAAGGAAACAGCTCACGGGTTCAGAAGGTCAATTGGGTCTAAACCCAAAGGAAAATACAATGAGATACTCAATTTTCTTGGATTTGGCTTGATTTTCTTCTTCTTACCCCAATCAATTGTATTTTTGAGTGTTATGCAGAGCACTTTACTAAGTGCTTGGGATAGTACAATATAACAGAGTTGGTAGACCTGTTTCCTGCCCACAGGAAGCTTATTGTCCGGAGGAAGAGCTTACGGTCTAGTTTACAGTCTAGAGTTTATACTCTACCCCAACTCCAGGGGAACCTTTGAAATGAGAAGCAGCGTGGCCTCTGAGGAGCAGCATGGCCAAATGGATAGAGCACGGGCTTGGGAGTCAGAAGGACCTAGGTTCTAATCCTGGCTCCGTCACTTGTCTGCTGTGTTACCTTGGCAAAGTCACTTCACTTCTCGGTGTCTCAGTTACCTCATCTGTAGAATAGGGATTAATACTGTGAGCCTCATGTGGACACGGACTGTGTCCAATCTGCATAGCAGGTACCTACTCCAGTGTCTCGTACAGTACCCGGCACACACAGTAAGCACTTAACAAATACCCTTAAAAAATATTGGACCTAATAATAATAATTATGATATTTACTAAATGCTTACTAAGTGCCAAGCAATGTACCAATTTCTGGGGTCGATACAGTACAATCAGACAAGAGCTGGCTCAGAGACAGATTTTTGTGCCGGGAAAGTTTCACAAACTACATCTTGACTTTATGTGACCATAGCAAAAAACAATCCTGAAATTCTCACTGTATCACCTCCCTATTTATGCCACTACCAACCCAATTGGAACAGATTGCCAAATAGGCTCTGGCCCGGAAAACGATGGCATGCAGTAGATTTTAGAGGAAATCACTCACTTACAACAGTGTCTTAGCACTTTGTCATGAATCTCATGGAAAATGTCTAGCCTCCGTGATCAACATCAACATCTTTATCAACAGTATTTCCTGAGCACCCACACTGGGGTGAGCACTGTGCTAGATATATGAGAACATTAAACTAAAAGGAAAGGTGGAGTCCCTGGCTGCGAGAACCTTACAATCTAATGGGGGAGACAGGGAGACATACATGACCACGCACATCAGCATCATCAGTGGTATGTATTGAGCGCTTACTATGTGCAGAGCACTGTGCTAAGCACTTGGGTATTGTACTTTGAAAGTACAATACAACAGCATTGGCAGACACGTTCCCTGCCCACAGTGAGCTTAAAAAAGGGGCAGAGATACAAATGATAAAATCAAAAGTACATACATCATAATCAGATATGCTCTGAAATGCTAAGAAAGGGGGAGATTTCTTAAGGACTGTCCCTTGGAGAAAGCAGCACAATCTACTGGAAGGAGCCTGGATCTGGGAGTCAGAGGATCTGAGTTCTAATCCAGAACCACCACTTATCTGATGCATGACCATGGGCAAGTCATTTATCTTCTCTGTGCCTCAGTCACCTCATCTGTAAAATGGGGATATAAACCCCACTTCCCCCTACTTAGACTATGAGTTCCATCTGCGACAGGGACTGTATCTACTCCACTGCTTAGTACATTGCCTGACATATAATATGCACTTAACACGTACCATTTAAAAAGTAGTTTTTAAGAAGGGTTTTGAAGATAGGGAGGGATAAGGCTTATCAGATTTAATGTCTGTGGAGTTCCATGCAGGGGAAAAGTTGTGATCAAAAGGTCGATGAGAGCAGAGTCGTCAGCAGAGAGAGTCTGAGAGTAACGGAGAGTGCGATTTGAAATGTAGCCGGGAAAAAAAAGAGTGATAGGTGACAGAGAGGCAGCTTGATCGAAAGTCTTGAAACTGATCACTAGGATCAGTGTTTGGCACATAGTAAATACTTTAAAAATACCACGAATATGATTATTATTAGAACTGAGGAGCCATTAGGGGTTTTTGAGGAGAGTAATGTAAGCTAAATGATGTTTAAGGTGTTTTGAGGAGTTATACGTGGGATAGGGATTTTCCTGGATTTCCCATCTGCATACAGTAAGCACAATAAATACCACTGATGGATTGATCTCTCTGTGAGTTGCTGAGGTTTTGTGGCTGGTGTAAAGAGGTGGACTAAGGCTGCTGGTGTTCTGTTTTATTCCTGGAAGAGCCCGAGGTTGCAGGATACCCTTTCCACATATGCTAAGTGTTTTCTATGTGCCAGGCACTGTTTTAAGCGCTGGGGTAAATCCGAGATAATCAGGTTGGACACAGGCCCTGTCCTACATGGCGCTCACAGTCTTAACCCCAATTTACAGACGAGGAAACTGAGGCCCTGAGCACGGGCCTAGGAGTCAGAAGGACCTGGGTTCTAATCCCATCTTCACCACTTCTCTGCTGCGTGATCTTGGGCAAGTCACTTCACTTCTCTCTGCCTCAGTTACCTCATCTGTAAAATGGGGATTAAGGCTGTGAGCCCCAGTGCTTAGAACAGTGCTTGACACATAGTAAGCACTTAAATACCATTATCATCTTTTTACAGTGTTACTGTCAAACTGCTAGATCTGTGGTTGGTCATGAGCTGCATGGCTTTGCTGCCTCAGCAGGGAAACCAGAGGATCCCTGGGCCAGAACCTCAATGCTACAGCCCTCAAACCCCTCCGCACGGTGACAAGCAATCCCCAAGAGGGGCTGGTTGATGGGGCCTGTTGAAGAGAGCCAGCAGAGGTCCCGCCAAGCAGAAATTCAATACTGTCTTAAGCACAGAGCAATAGAGCACCCTCATCTGCCCCCTTCTAAATGAGCTTGGCAGCAGAGTGAAAAATGGAAAGAAAATTTCTATCAACAAAATCCTTGCCCATTAAAAATTAAGAAATCGAGTAGGAAGCACAGCTCAGCACCCTTGTGATGAATAGACTCTTCATTTGCATAGATCGAAAACCTTGCCCTCCGCCATAGAGCCCGGAGCGGGGCTGCCTCTGGGTCTCAACACCGTCACGCAACCATCCAAGGCCCTTTCTCTTTGGCGGAGCAGAAAACATGGGAAGGGGAAGGGGTGTTGGGGGGGAGAATCATGCATTAGACACATCTGACTCAACACTCATTTTTTAAAAGCAGGGTTGGGGGCTTGAGGGGTGACTAGTTTCTAACAGCAGTGAAGTTCCTTTTTTCTTCCAGGTTGCTTTAAAATCCATCTTGAAGCAGTCTCTCTCCAGCTGGTAAGCAGAGCTTACAAGGAGCCACTGCAAATTAGTTCATGGCTGTGTAACTTTCTGCTTCATTACCCAGGATAGCAATAATCCAAGGAAGGAACTCCTAGAACGGCTAACCCTTTCCCTTGGATATCCTCTGGGGAATTTTCTCTTGGTACCGGGGGTAATGCCTAACAGGTTTAGATGCCATTCAGACCTGCCTAAAACTTTCTAATTGACTTACATTCTCAAATCGATTAATAGAATATTTGCTTGCTATGGGCAGGAAGCATATCTACCAACTAGGTTATATTATATTCTTCCAAGTGCTTAGTACAGTACTTAATGACACAGCAAGCATTCAATAAATACGACTGACTGATCGATATCCACAAAGGTCACAGACCCGTGTCCTCCATCTGGCCTGGAATTCCCACCCCTCCATATATGCTAGACTACCATCTTCCCATTCTACCACTCTCCCCACCTTACTAAGGTCATATCTCCTCCAAGAGATCTTCCCCTATCAATCCCTTTTTTCCTCAGCTCTCTCTCCCATCTGTGTCATCTATGCACTTGGATCTATGACCTTTGGGCATTTGGTATTTACCCCACCCTCAACCTCACCGCATATCTATGAGTTATATATTATAAATTATTTATATTAACACACATCTCCCCCTCTGGACTGTAAGCTGACTGTGGGCAGAGAATGTGTCTACCAATTCATTCATTCATTTATTGGATTGTATTTATTGAGCCCTTACTGTGTGCAGAGCACTGTACTAAGCACTTGGAAAATATAATACAGGAATAAAAAGAGACAATTCCTGCCTACAATGGACTCGCAATCTGGACGGGGGGCTGGAGACAGACATCAGTACAAATAAATAGAAATATATATATATACCTAAGTGCTGTGGGGCGGAGAGGGGGGGAAAGAGCAAGGGGAGTGAGTCATGGTGATGCAGAAGGGACTGGGAGCTGAGGAAAATTGGAGCTTAGTATGGGAAGATCTCTTGAAGGAGGTGTGCCTTCAGTAGGGCTTTGAAGGGGGGAAGAGTGATTGTCTGGCAGATTTGAGGAGAGAGGGCGTTCCAGGCCAGAGGTAGGACATGGGCCAGGGGTCGGCGGTGAGACGGGTGAGATCGAGGCACGGTGAGAAAGTTGGCACCAGAGGAGCGAAATATGCGGGCTGGGCTGTAGAAGGAGAGAAGGGAGGTGAGGTAGGAGACGGCAAGGTGACGGAGAGCTTGAAAGCCAATATGTGGAGTTTTTGTTTGATACGGAGGTGGATAGGCAACCCCTGGAGATTTTTGAGGAGTGGGGTGACGCGCCCTGAACGTTTCTGTAGAATGACAATCCGGGCAGCGGAGTGAAGTATGGACTGAAGTGGGGAGAGGCAGGAGGTTGGGAGGTAAGAAAGGAGGCCGATGCGGTAATTTAGGCGGGGTAGGATGAGTGATTCTACTGATGTGCTAGCGGTTTGGATGAAAGGGCGGATTCTTGGCGATGTTGTGAAGGTGAGCCCGGCAGGATTTCTATTCGCCCGAGAGTGTTCTGCATACAGTAAGTGTTCATTAAATACCACAGATTGATGACATGCCAGAATATTCAGAATATCCTAGCTTCCCCAATCCTTTCTTTTAAAGAAAGTACTGCCAGTAGTTGTAGTGGTAGCAGTAATGGTGATGGTGGTGGTAATAATAATAATAATAATGTTGGTATTTGTCAAGCGTTTACTATGTGCCAAGCACTGTTCTAAGCGCTTGGGTAGATACAGGGTAATCAGGTTGTCCCATGTAGGACTCACAGTCTTCATCCCCACTTTCCAGATGCGGTAACTGAGGCAGAGAGAAGTTAAGTGGCTTGCCCAACGTCGCCCAGGTGACAAGTGGTGGAGCCGGGATTAGAACCCATGACCTCTGACTCCCAAGCCCGGGTTCTTTCCACTGAGTCCCGCTGCTTAGTAGTAGGAGCAGCAGCATTTTAGTGCCTACTTCATTCATTCATTCATTCATTACTCAATCGTATTTATTGAGCGCTTACTGTGTGCAGAGCACTGTACTAAGTGCTTGGCATGTAGAATTCGGTGACAGAGGGAATCCCTGCCCAACGACAGGCTCACAGTCTATAAGGGGGAGACAGACAACAAAACAAAACCAGTAGACGGGCAATTGGTGCAGGGCCCTGAACTAGGAGCTTGGAAAGAACTGAATAATGAACCCCCAAACTGGAAGCAATTTATCCCTATTAAATCTAAGAGCCTAATAATAATTATTACGGTATTTGTTAAGCGCTTAATGTGTGCCAGACATTGTACTAAGTGCTGGGGTGGTTACCAGCGAATCAGGTTGGACACAGTCCACGTCCCACATGGGGTCACAGTCTTAATCCCCATTTTACAGATGAGGTAACTGAGGCACAGGGAAGGTAAATGACTTGCCCAAGGCCACACAGAAGCCAAATGGTGGATCGGAGATCAGAACCCATGACCTTCTGATTCCCAGACCCGTGCTCTATCCACTACGCCGAGCCGTAGCCTATCTCCCTCACTTGCTTTGAGAACAGAGTCTCTTGGAGTAATCAGCTTTACAGATCACCTACAAGATGGCACTGGAGTAACAAATGAACAGACGTCGGATCCCAGAACGTTAAAGCTGTGGACTGTAAACCTCTGAATGGAATCAATCACTAAATCTCATCCTAGATCAAATTAGGAGATAAGGCCAATGATCTGAATAGTTGGAAAGCCAAACGCTTACTAAGTACACCCCCTCAGAAAATGTCCAATATCTCCTTTTTAAATTGCTTTCTATAATGAGAAGGTATGTAGTGATAAATATCAATGGGCGAAAAGGAGCTTTATATTGTTAAACAGTAATAAAAAGCACCGAGAATGGAGAAAATGAAACATTGGTCAACTCCACCAATAACTTAGTACAGAAAGGTATCATCAGAATGAAACTCTACCCAAATTACTTTACTTGATGTAAAATTGTCCTCCATTATAGCCTAAAATAGGGTTTTTAAAGAGGTTAACATACTACTTAATGACTATAGAGGAATAATGTTCCTTGCACTAAATTAAAAAGTCTAATGCTGACATATGAAACTAGCAGATCATGAGTATAATATGCTTTGTATTCTTATTATCATTGGACCATATGATTGCATAAAACATTTGGGAATTTAAAAAAAGTAATTAATCCCATATATAAGTAAGCAAGCATCTACCCTTCAATGTAAAATTGCAACAAATGAACCTGTGATATTAAGAAATATCCTTACAGTCAGGCAGAAATGAAATGAGGCATTTTTGTAGGTGGGGATGCATTTAGGGAAAAGAAAAAGGATTATCAAAATGGCTGCTAAGGAAAGAAGGGAAAGTCTGGAACATGGAAAAGAAAGGATGTGTGTGTGTGTGTGTGTGTGTGTGTGTGTGTGTGTGTGTGAGAGAGAGAGAGAGAGAGAGAGAGAGAAAGAGAGAGAGAGAGAGAGAGAGAGAGACCGGGGCAGGGACAGGGCAATTAATCCCCTTTTTCCAACTGAAATACAATAAGCATTTGCCAGAAAGAAATAATTTGTCTCTAGATACTCCAAGAGTATGACTTAAAAATACAATTCTAAATGGAATGAATACCAAGAAAACACAAATCTATCAAATTCAGGGCAATAGTAAAAGCAGCTTTGATAAAAAAGAATTTCTGGAATATATCAAGTGATGTTAAGGTCAGAAACAGATGTAGGAACACTGCCAATTAGAGTTAAATGGGAAAAGAGACTTAAATCTCAAAATTAAAGATGAAGACTGGCAATTAACCTGTCTTCTAACTAAAAACATAACCATTAATGTTCGGTATAATTTAATATTTTTAAATTATTGCATCAAGCATATATGACTCCTGTTAGAAACATAAAATTGACCATAAAAGTGTAATCTCTGTCCTCAACGTTGCATAAGAGGCGGCACATCGATACATCTGTTATGGGTATGTTCCTGCATCCCAAAATATCGGGGCAGGATGAATAAAATAAAAATGACATTGAGAATTGTTTCCCGCATCTCAACCCTGCTTACTGTGTATTTTCTCTCAGAGCAAAGAGGGAATGTTTATTTTTACTTTATTTGCTTTAATCGCTCAATGATGGATTACTTTGAAGTGGGTGAAAAGGAAACTACGGAAACTCATCACATGGTTAGAAAACTTACTGGTGTGTCCCTAAGGAGGGCACCGGGCATAGGAGAAGAGTGAATATCCGATTGACATCTAAAAGATTCAGGTATTGAAATATATTAGGACAGACAGAACAATGCAAGTTATGCTAAGGCAGAGAGCCATGGGGACTACCAAGCATGTCCACAGGAAATTGTGCTTACCTAAGGGAGGAAATTAGCAAAATGAGAAAAGTAGAATGTCCTCTCCTGCAAATTCTGCCACAAAAAAGCCACAGCTGCCCTGCAGTATGACGAGGATGATATATCATCAGTTCATAATGATGAACTCCCCAGTACGTGGAGAGCGAGGAAGGAGAAGCGTCCATGGCTACTGAGTAACTCGAAGAGGGACGGCGACATTCCTCCCTGATAAACCGCTATCACCGGGAGTCAGAGCTCCCAGCTCCGGAGAGCCCTCCAAGAGCCCTCTAAAGATGAATGGAAACGGCCCCTTGAGACAAGTTACTTTGGCTCCCATAGGTGCTGCCACTGGAGGGATCGAAAGGAGGCTAGCCAACTACCGAATATTCTCCCTGGAAGGTTCAGGGGATCAGGACACCCCTCTAAATCTGGGTCCTGCCTCGCCAGTGAGGTGCGAGCCTCCAGGGCCGGCACTGTGGAGAATTTCTGAGGATCCAGCCGTCCTGCCCTGCACTCCTGGATGACCCAAAATAAAGGGTCATTCTGCCCAAACTGCCCAAACCCAAGATTCCCTGCCATTATGACCGTGGCCACTTTCAGTGGCTTTCTCCTGTTGTCTCCCAAGCGCCTAGTCCACTGCTCTGCACACGGTACGTGTGCAGTGGCCCATCAGATTCTGCAACTTCAAAGGGCCTCATCCTCCCTCAGACGTTCTTCACCGCTAGTGACCTGGAGAGACGATGCCAGGCTTGCAGCTCAGGGTGTCGGGATGAAGAAAATAGGAGGCGAGGGGCTTCGGCCGCTGGCAACCGAAGAGGCCGCGGACAAAGCAGAGACTGGAGCTGAGTGGCGTAGCCATTCCCAGGCCTGGACTCACACTGACCCCCCTAGTGATCGCCCACTGCCCTCTCTGCTATCCCCACCGCTGCCGTCAACCACCCCCTCCATTCAGGGTTTGGTTTTTTTTGTTAAAGCGGAGCCAAATTTGTGCACATCCCAGCTTACTTCACTCTCTGGTTAGAAGTCTGACTTGGGAGAAACAAAGAGAGTAAGTTGGGGAACAGCAGGGGAGTAATAACTGTGGTATTTGTTAAGCGCTTACTATGTGCCGGGCACTGAACTAAGCTCCGGGGTGGATACGAGAAAATCAGGTTGGACAGAGTCTCTGTCCCACGTGGGGCTCACGGTCTCAATCGAGGCAAGTTGGAAGACAGTCTTGAAGCCACTGCGAGGGTACAGAGGAATTCGGGAAGTTGGTGTGGGATCTTAAAGAGGGGTAAGATTTGTATGGGATGATACTTCAAGATGATATGAGCAGCAGCAGTGTGCAAGTCAGAGTAGACCAGGGAGAGGCTAGAGGCAGGAAGACCAGTACGGATAAAATAGTCAAATTTATTTTAATGTCCGTCTCCCCCTCCGTGCTCTTTCCACTAAGCCACGCTGCCACAGTTATTAAGTGAGGTTAGTGCAGAGGCTTTGTTTAAAGACACAGCATGGCCTAGTGGATAGAACACGGGCCTAGAAGTCAGAAGGATGAGGGTTCTAGTCCCGCCTCTGCCGCTTATCTGCTGTGTGACCTTGGGCAAGTCAACCGACTTCTCTGTGCTTCGGTTACCTCATCTGTAAAATGGGGATTAAGACTGTGAGGACCATGTGGGACAAAGACTGCATCCAATCTGATCATCTCGCATCTGCTCCAGCACTCAGTACATTGCCTGACATTTAGTAAGAGCTTAAATACCATTCAAAAAATGAATATGTCAAGGATGTGCCCATGCCGGTGACTGAGGTAAGCAGACGTAGCAAGAGGTCATCAGAGTTGAGGAGCGGAAGGAAGTGGGTAGCTGGGCCTGGGAAGGGGTGGGGAGGAATGGGGGTCACGGGATCGTCAACCTAGAAGTGGAAGCCCCAAGAATCAGAGTGGAAGTGAAAGGGAGAAAGACATCAAAGTCAGCACAAAATGCAGAAAGGGGTACAGGAAGGCAGTAGATACCGGCAAACAGTAGTGACAGGGTCAGAAAATGCTATACTTTCTCGCCCTTCACACAAATACAAACCCATACACATACTCACACATTTATACACCCATATATCACATCCACTCAAGGTGGGCAAATAAAGATTACTGACCTCCTTCCCCCTGCGACACCCAAGGGGGTATTTTCCAGACTCTTGCTTTGACCTCAACAAAACAAAGTAAGGGTCAGGGAGCTGGTGAAACCCTACCTAATTTAAAGTCAGAGTTTCACAGGCCTGAACCAGTGATCTCCACAGTGTGAGCGGGCCCCAGTGACAGAGGGCAAGTGAGAACAGAGACTCCCCGGAAAAGCTGACCTCAAAAGCACTAATCACCCTGCTTCCCAGGACACAAGAGTTATGATCTTTGCAGTTAGAGTGGGCTGCCCACAGACCCTTAAATGCTGTCTGCAATGATCCGTTTCTCCAGGATAACTTTGCCCTAGAGGCATCTGAAGACCCAACACCTAAGTCCTTCCACATAAATTCGGTCTACATCCATGGCCTGCACGGGAAACCTCATCTCTGAGAATGCCTCAAAATCTGAGGTTCACTTTCCCCATCGCTTTGTATTACACCGAGACTGGAAAACGAGGCCTATGAGAGTCAAACAACTGGAATTAATTAGCCTGGAAAAGAGAAGGTTAGAGGTGATTTAATACTTTCCTCGAGTCAATCAATTAATTGTGATTATTAAACCCTTACTCTATGCAGAGCACTGTACTAAGGGCTTGGGAGAGTGCAAAGCAATGGAGTTGGCAGACCTGTTCCCGGCCCACAACGAGTTTACAGTCTAGTGCAGTCAAATACGTGAAGGAGCGTGATAAAATGTTTGGTGACTAGGTATTCTCCAGGTCCCTCGAGGACAGAACAAGAAGAGACCTGGAGGTATTTAAATTACAAATAAGGAAGGATATTGCACAGGGAAGGCAAATGCACATGTAAATGGAGAGGGAGAGAGAGAGAGAAAGAAAGGGAGCGAGAGATTGAGAGACACTGTAGAATATTCTCCATGAAATTATTTCATGATAGCATCATTTCTCATCTGCCTGGATGCGGTTCTACTCTTATACAAGCGGGATGGACTCGATGACCTCTTCTGGGCCTCTTTTAGCCCTAAAAGTAGTCTCTCCAGAAACCGAAATGAAAATCAGCTCTCCCCTTTAACCAAAGGCACTGCAGCACAAAATGGAAGATACTTAACGATAAGGATGTGCCCAAATAGGTCAAAGTAGCGATTAAGAGGAACAGAAAACCACCCCGCCACATGGCCCAAGAGAAACACTAACATCCATCATATCCTGCACAAATAGACTTTCCCAAACAACCAAACACCTGCTTGGGTGAGGGGAGAGCTTTCAGGTTGCAGGATTAGAAAATATATCTCTGCCTGATAAAATTCTTAGTCCCTAAATGATATTAAATGTTCGTCTGCCTTCTGAAAGACAAGGCAAAAATTCAAAAAGGGGGAGATGGGAAGGGGAGTGAGGAATAATGATGCGGTGTAATGCAATTCGGTGCAATCACAGCTCTGCCACATGTCTGCTGTGTGACCTTGGGCAAGTTGCGTAGCTTCTCCGGGCTTCCGTTCTCCCTCCTCTAAAATGGGATTAAGACAGTGAGCCCCATGTGGGACATGAACTGTGTCCAATCTGAACAGCTTGTAACTACTTCAGCGATTGGTACAGAGCCTGGTACATAGTGAACGTTTGAGAAATACCATTAAAACAAAGGTAAGGATTGTACTACCCTATCTACTGATCTCTTTATGAAGTGTGGTAACTTCCATTTGAGCTGAAATGGTCTTGTGGTCTTCCACGACAAAACACGCACCCAAGTTGGTGCTGAGCGAGCAGATTGCTCTTCCTTTGCGGGTAGGGAACATCTAATAATAATAATCGTGGCATCTGTTAAGTACTTACTTATGTACCTGGCACTGGACTAAGCACTGGGACGGAACAAGAAAATTGGATTGGACAGAGTCCCTGCCCCATACGGGGGTTCATAGTCTTAGTCCCCATTTTACAGATGAGGTAACTGAGGCACAGAAAAGTGAAGGGACTTGCCCAAGGTCACACAGCAGACAAGTGGCAGACCCGGGACTAGGGCCCAGGGCCTTCTGACTCCCAGGCCCGTGGTCTATCCACTAGGCCATGCTGTGAAGGAAGGAAAGTCTTTGAAAAAATATTTCCGGCTGTTCTCTTGCTCATCCTCTTAAATGGCTGCTCCCCATTTTTGCTTCTTTCATAATAATTGTGGTATTTGCGAAATGCTTATTATGTCCTAAGAATTGTGTTAAGCTTTGAGGTAGAGAATAATTGTGATCTTTGTTAAACACTTGCTATAGCCATCCTTTAAACTGTAAGCTCACTGTGGGCAGGGAACACGTCTACCAACTCTCATATTGTATTCTCCCAAGGGCTTCGTTCAGTGCTCTGCACACAGTAAGCGCTCAATGAATACGCTTGATTGAAGGATAATAGCAAGCACTGAGCTTAACCCTGGGGTCGATACAATACAATCGAATCAAAAATAGTTTCTGTCCTGCAGTCTGGCCAGAAAGGACGTCTGTAAAGTCTGTCTGCCCCTCTAGACTGTAATCTTGTTATGGGAGGGGAACGTGTCTGCTAATTCTGTTGTATTGTACTCTCCCAAGTGCTTAGTACGGTGCTCTGCAAATAGTAAGCGCTTAATAAGTTGATTGATTGAGATATTTAGCCCCCATTTTTTAGATGAGGAAACCGAGGCAAAGAGAAATTAAGTGACTTACCCAAGGTCCCACGACAGTCAAGTGGCAGACTGGGGACTAGAACTGGGTTTCCTGACTCCCCGTCCTGTTCTCCGGGCCATGATGCTTCCTTCAGGAATAGTCCCATTTTTCAAGAGAGGGTGAAACTCCAAAGCCGTGCATTTGAGGGTAGTGGCAAAAACAAAGCTGAGCTGTTTGGGAGCATGAATCTACTGGAGTGTTGTGGGGCCTGAGAAGACTAAACCAAACCCAAATAAAAACTTGATTTGCCAGAAAATATGATAAGGAGCACGCTAACAAGTTAATAACTGTTGCCCTGTAATTATGTCCCTTGTTTTACAGGTGGTACTTCTGTTAATACAACCAAACATGGCATTTGCTGTTCTTGTCATAGCATTTCATTTTCATTTCAATCATATCCCAGTGCTAATTAGCAGCTGCGCTGCAAGGCGGGAGGGTCGGGGAGGGGGAGAGAGGAGCAGCCAGGACACAACACTATGGAGACTAGAAAATGTCTCCTCTCCCTGCTGTTCTGTCAGCCTCACTCCCAGCATCATTGCAGGGGAAATCTTCTGGAGCCACGGGAAAGTTTCCAGGTGGGAGGGGATCTGTGGGGTGTCTTTCACACAACTTGTCCCGACTCCCTAAAACTACCCTGTACAAGTCGCTTGCTGTCACCCCGCCTCCCTTCCTCCCTTCCTCCCACCTCTTCCACTGCTATGGGATGAGGCTCTCTGGTAGGTTTTGGCTGCCTTTCCCTTCCGCTGTGTTTCCATCTTACGGTTATTTGAACTAAGATTGGATTGTCACTCCCAGACTCAGAGGCTGAGCTGGATTCTTCAACCCATATGGCACCCAGAAGAAAAAAAAGTAGTAGTGATAGGGTATTTATTGAATGCCCATTGGGTCCAAGTAAGTGCTTGGGAAGCAACGTGGCCTAGTAGCACGGGCCTGGGAGTCAGAAGGACCTGGGTTCTAATCTCGAATCTGCTACTTGTCTGCCACGTGATCTCAGGCAAGTCACTTCAACTCCTCTATGCCTCAGTCACCTCATCTGTAAAATCGGAACTAATCCCGTGAACCCCAAGCGGGTCATGAACCGTGTCCAACCTGATTAGCTTGAATCTATCCCAGCATTTAGTACAGTGCCTGGCACATAATAAGTACTTAACGAATACTATAAAAAGTATGAACAGAACCTGATGATAAAAATAATAATAACCATGATTATTATTGCAGTATTTGTTAGCGTTTACTGTGAGCCACACTCTATTAGGAAGGAAAGAAGTGAGGGGGCAAGTGTTTTGATAAGGCTTGGGAGTCAGAGGTCATGGGTTCGAATCCAGGCTCTGCCACTTGTCAGCTGTGTGACTGTGGGCAAGTCGCTTCACTTCTCTGTGCCTCAGTGACCTCATCTGTAAAATGGGGATTAACTGTGAGCCTCACGTGGGACAACCTGATGACCCTGTATCTCCCCCAGCGCTTAGAACAGTGCTCTGCACATAGTAAGCGCTTAACAAATGCCAACATTATTATAAGGCGGGAAGGGATGGAGCCAGAGGTGCAAAATGGAGGGTGCATTTTGAGAGGAGGAGGAAGATCTCGGCTTCACATACCGCTAGGAAAGGTGGGAAAGCTGAAGAAGGGGCAGGACGAGGTGGGGACTGGAGAGGAGCAGGAGAGATTTTAGGGTGATTTCCCCCCCATGGTTTCAAGATAATCAGGTCAGACCACAGTCTCTGTACCATATAGGTTTCACAGTCTGAAACCTGTCCACAAGAAGCATACACTCCGATGGGGGAGACAAATACAGAGTGACTAAAAGTAGAGTCATGGGAATACCTGCTGTGCAACTGATTATACATATACACTTAGATACTAAGAGAGGGTATAAATAAATATCAAAGTGCTAGAGGTGGCTGAGAAGTTGATGTGACTTGGAATGTTAGGTGTTAGTTGGGAAAGAATTGTTAGAGGAGTTGGGACTCTAGAAAGGCTTTGAACACAGGAGGAAACAGGTCTATTGGACTGGGTCGGGATAGGGAGAGGTCTAGGATGGTGGAAAGGCACGAGCGAGGGGGCGGAGGTAGGAGAGCCAAAGAGTGCGGTACAGTTAGAAGGCTATCTTAGGAGAAATGAGGAGATCCAGCTAGGGAGTAGTGAGTGAGGAGGGCTTATACGTTAGACAGGGAGAGTTCGTGGAGAATCTCGAAGAAGTGTGTCCTAGGGGATAGAGCATGGGACTGGGAGTCACTGTACCTCCATCTTGTCTATCTCGCCACTGACCTCTTACCCCCATCCTGCCTCTGTCTTGGAACGCCCTCTCTCTTCAAATCCAATCAACAATTACTCTCTCCACTTTCAAAGCCTCATTGAAAGCACATCTCCTCCAAGAGGCCTTCCCTGACTAAGCCTTCATTTCCTCTTCCACTTCCTTCTGCGTCACCCTGATTTTCTCCCTTCTATTCACCCCTCCCTCAGCCCCACAGCACTTATGTACATATCCATAATTTATTTATAGTACTGTCTGTAAGCTCACTGCGAGCAGGGAATATGTCTACCAACTCTGCTAAACTGTACTCTCACAAATGCTTAGAACAGTGCTCTGCACACAGTAAGAGCTCAGTAAATACGATGGATTGAGTTGGGGATTTGGGTTCTAATCACGACTCTGCCACTTGCCTGTTGTGTGACCTTGGGCAAGTAAGTCACTTAACTTCTCTGGGCCTCAGTCATCTCATTTGTAAAATGGGGATTCAATATTGCTCTACCTTAGTCCCATCTGAGACAGGCACAGTGCTCAATCTGACAATCTTGTACCTATCTCAGCACTTCATATAGAGCCTGGCACATAGTAAGTACTTAAGAAGTACCATTAAAAAAAAATCTCAGATGGCCAATAAGAAGCAATAACCATTTTAGGATTCTTTTGGGCATGGTGTCTTAATCAGGCCCCTCTCCCTTCCTCCTAGCTAACTCACCCATCTCCACTAACTCTCCTGCAAATTACCTGGGAGGAGGAGCAGACCACAATCTGTATTATCGCTGGTCATTTTTCTAGTTGCAAGAAGTCTTTTGTCTTCTTTGAAATTCAGTGACTCAACATCAGCCTGTTTACCTAAACCGACCAACCCTCCATCCCAACCTCTGCCGTTCTTCCCGCAAATTTGATTAGCGAACTCTGGACGACATCCTCTAAGTTGTTAATGAACACACGGAAAACATCAGACCCCTGCTAGAAGCTCCTCACGCCTTCTTCCATTTTAATATTGAGGCATGAATAACGATCCTCTGCTCACCACATTCCCCACCTCACCATCTCCACCCACTTGTGTGCAACACTAAAAAAAAGCCCCAAGTTGGTTTCCTTATGAAAATGTCCTAAAGAGCAGGATCAAATACAAATAGAAATATGAGACTGGGGAAGGAGAGAGCCGCAAGAGAGTGAACAACCTTTGACAAAACGGCCCAGGAGGCAGCTTCATGTGGACAGACACATCAAGAGCTCAATGACAAAATAATCGGAGTCTCATGGGTAGCTCATCCTCAGCAACTGGCTTGATAAAGAAAACAAATTGTGAGCAGAAATTTCTGGAATGGTTACAGACTCCCCTTTCAGGCTCAGAATACAGCATTTCCGCTCTAAAGAGCAAGGCGGGAGCAAACTGTTTTCCTTTTTCAATGTCCAAATATGATTTTCCCTCTAAGTCATCAAATACTGAATTCATTTTGATCTATCTCAAAAATCAGCTCTTGGAAGTTCTTAATCCTCCTTTATCCCAAGTGCTTGAGTATGAGTATATTGAGTATATTGAGTATGCGCTCAATAAAGGCCACTGATTGATTGATTTATCCTTATACGGTAATGCTTATGAAAGAGCAAGGGAATTTTTAATCCATTCTATTTTAGTATTTAAAGTGTTATTAGAAGAGGCAGGGGCTTTGAATTTGTTTTCATGAGGATCATTTTTGCCTTGGAATTGCCCTAAATTGGAAGGGGAAAGGCAGAGAGTCTTAGCCAAAGTCTAAGGAAAGGGAAGCTCGGGAGGGGCTAAGATCTTGCGCGACTCCACTGGTCCGAGTTGTGTCTTGCTTCCCCGTGGTGGGTGTTCGCTAAGCTGCTTCCTGTGTTGGTGAAGGGGCGGGGATGATGCTCAAATATAGCCCAGCTTCCAATTGGCTCTGGAGAGTAATGTGGTAATCCCACCTCCGATGCCACACAGCCCAAGCTCTACACACCGCCTGGCTCTGCCACAGGGACAAACGGCCTAGTGGAACTATTTCAATCCGAATAAAGAGGTAAGTCATGACAGACGAGTATTTGCAAATGCCAGGCAAGCATCTGCGATGGGTAAAACAGCAATTTCCTCTCCCTCACCAGGGATAAAAGAAAACGAACACACACACACGGAATTTCCATGACCCACTGTCTGGATTTGCTGGCTATTTCCATAGGGAACTGGTCAGAGGCTCCCTCTGGTGATCCCTTCACAGCTGGAGCAAAATTAAAAGCAGGAAACCTAATGGGTCTTGTTAAAGATTAAACAGGTGTAGTGATACCTCATTCAAATTAAACCTTAACACCTCAGGTTGCTCATGTCAATTCTCTCAACACAGGGAAAAAGGTAATTGTCAATTAATGAGCCCATCAACTGAGGGGGAAAAATCAATAACATGGAACAATATGGAGCTATATAATCTCAATCAGCATTCTATAATGGAAAGGCTTTCAAACAGGGTACACAGAATAATTGGCTTCTCCCTCGAGGCCGTCCTTTAAGCTATACAACAGTTCAATTAAAAGGTAACATTGACAGCCACACAATTATTTGGGTTCTATATGCCCCAGTCAATGTTTGTTCAATCAAAGCTTGCAATGCAGAAGAAACTGAGAAGAATAGTAAAATCAAGATTGGCAACTGGGGAATCAGCTTATGGGTCAGGCAAAAGGGCAAATGCATCTTAATGAAACCCAGCATTTTGAATTTCCCACAAACTTGTTGGCTGTGTGACCGTGGGCAAGTCACTTAACTTCTCTGTGCCTCAGTTCCCTCATCTGTAAAATGGGGATTAAGACTGTGAGCCCCACATGGGACATCCTGATTCCCCTATGTCTACCCCAGCGCTTAGAACAGTGCTCGGCACATAGTAAGCGCTTAACAAAATACCAACATTATTAACTTCCTCCCTCAAGGCAAAATTGGAGTCATAGCTTTGATTCTGCTCGGGTTAGCCGGTTCTGGATTGTACCCCTTTCATTCTGGAATTGATTAGCTCAGACAACCGGGGTTCATTAGCCCAGAGATCTGCATCCTTTAAGGAAATGGGAATTTAGGATTGATCGTTGAGCAGTTCTCCAGCAACGACAGAGGGTTTGCATGTGTGGGCACGTGCGTGTGTGTGTGTAGAGGGTCATCAGCTGCTTAGGTACATATTCAAAATGGAAAGATCAGGGGATGGGACCTGCTGTGTGTGTGACCTTGGGCAGGTCACTGAACTTCTCTGAGCCTCACTTTCCTCATCTGCAAAATGGAGATAAAATACCTGTGCTCCCTCCCCACCTTAGACTGTGATCTGTTTAAGACTGGGGTTGTGTCCCATCTGCTTATCATGAATCTACCCCAGTGCTTAGAACATGAGTGTTTAACACCTACCATCATTATAATTATTATGGTTATTATTATGATAGCTATTTATGCTAGAAGGAAAAGCACTGCCTAGTGGAAAGAGTATGGGCTTGGGAGTCAGATAATCTGGATTCTAATCTCGGTTCTGCCAGTTGCCTGCTGTGTGACCTTGGGCAAGTCACTTAACTTCTCTGTGTCTCAGTTTCCTCATTTGTAAAATGGAAATTCAATACCTGTTTTTTCCTCCTACTTAGATTTTGAGCTCCCTGTAGACAGGAATTATGTCCAACCTGATTAACTTGGATCTATGCCAGTGCTTAGAAGAGTACTCGATCAACCAACATATTTACTGGGTACTTACTATGTACCGAGCACTGTACTATTTGGCAATATATAATTCACAGTACAACAGAGTTGGTAGACAGGTTTCCTGCCCACAGTGAATTTACAGTCTAGAGGGGGAGACAGTTACTAATATAAAGTTACGGATAGGTACACATGTATGGGCCTGAGGGAGGGGTTAATAAAGGGTGCAAATCTTAGTGCAAAAGCAACACAGAAGGAAGTCGGAGAAAAAGAAATGAGGGCTTAGTTGGGAAAGGACAGTTGGAGGAAATATGCTTTAAATAGGGCTTTGAACGTGGGGAGGGTGAACATCCATCAGAAATGAAGAAGGA
Source organism: Ornithorhynchus anatinus (assembly GCF_004115215.2). Lineage (NCBI taxonomy): Eukaryota > Metazoa > Chordata > Mammalia > Monotremata > Ornithorhynchidae > Ornithorhynchus > Ornithorhynchus anatinus. The sequence continues at coordinate 23,180,020 of NC_041730.1, forward strand.
GTTCCATGCCAGAGGCAGGACGTGGGCAAGGGGTTGGAGGTGAGATAGAGGAGATCAAGATACAGTGAATAGGTTGACATTAGAGGAGTGACATGTATGGGCTGGATTGGAGTAGGAAATCATGGATGGAAAGTAGAAGGGGGCAAGGGGATTGAGTGCTTTCAAGCCTTTGGCAAGGAGTTTCTGTTTGATGCAGAGGTGTCTGAGCAATCACCGGAGGTTCTTGATGAGTGGAGAAATATGGACCGAGCAGTTTTGTAGAAAAAAGGTCTGGGCAGCAGAGTGAAGTATGGACTGAGGTGGGGAAAGACAGGAGGTAGAGAGATTAGCAAGGAGGCTGATGAGGCAGGATAAGATAAATGCTTGGATTAACATGGAGGCAGTTTGGATAGAGAAGAAAGGGCAGGTATTAGCAATGTTATGAAGGTTGAACTGATAGGATTTGGTGACAAATTGAATATGTGGGCTGAACGAGAGAGGTGAGTCGAGGATAATGCCAAGGTTACAGGCTCTTTCATACATTCATTCATTTTTTTTGAGCGCTTACTGGGTGCAAAGCACTGTAACAAGCACTTGGGACAGTACAGTATAACAAACAGACACATTTCCTGCCCACAGTGAGATTGCAGTCTAAAGGGGAAGACAGACATTAAAATCAATTAATAAGTATATAAATAGATTATGATACAGGGAGGATGGTGCTGTCTACCGTGAAGGAAAAGTCGTGGGGAGGACAGAGTTTGGGAATTTGAGGAGTTCTATTTTGGATATGTTAAGTTTGAGGTGTCAACAGGACATCCAAGTAAAGGTGACCTGAAGGCAGAGGAAATGTGAGACTGCAGACAGGGAAAGAGATCAGGGCTGAAGATGGAGATTTGGGAATCATCCATAAAGAGATGGTAAGTTGAAGCCACAGAAGTGATTGAGTTCTCCAAGGGTAGTGGGTGTAGATGGAGAATAGGAGGGGACCCAGAAATGAGCCTTAAGGGACTCCCACAGTTAGGGACTGGGACGTAGAGGAGGAGTCTACTGAGGAGGAGTCTACTGAAAGAGACTGAGAATAAGTTGCCAGAGAGATAAGAAAGAGAACCAGGAGAGGACAGTGTCCGTGAAGCCCAGGTTGGATAATGTTTCCAGGAGAAGGGGATGGGGGATGATCAACAGTGTCAAAGGCAGCTGAGAGGTCCAGGAGGATTAGGATGGAGTAGCCATTAAATTTGGCAAGAAGCACCTTTGATGACCTTTGAGAAGGAGTTTTGGTGGAGTGAAGGAGACGGAAGACAGATTGGAGGGAGTCGAGGAAGGAAATGGAGGCAACTAGTGTGGACACCTTGCTCAAGAATTTTGATGAGGAATGTAGGAGGGAGATGGGGTGATAACTGGTGGGAGCCATGGGGTCGAGGGAGGGTTTTTTTAGGATAGGGGATTTATGAGCACGTTGGAAATCAGTGGATAAGAAGCCACTGGAGTGTGAACAGTTGAAGATTGTGGTCAGGAAGGGAAGAAGGGAAGGGGAAAGTGTTTCGATTAAATGGGAAGGGAAGGAGTCAGAAGTGCAGATGGAGGAGTGCATTTTGAGAGGAGGCGAGATATTTCTGCTTGAGACACTAGTGGGAAAGATGGAAAAGTTGAAGAAGGGGCAGGAGGAGGGAGGCACGGGAGAGGAGCAGGGGAGATTTTAGGGTGATGCCACCTGATGGTTTCAATTTTCTTAAAGTATATGGCCAGGTCATTAGGCGCAAGAGATGAGGAAAGTTGGGGGACAGGAGGTTTGAAGAAGGAGTTAAATGTCTGAAACAACTGGTGAGAGCAATGGGCTTGATAAGCACTTAAAGGGAATAATAATAAAAATAATGATAATAAATAATGACAAGACTCTACTCTCCGGTCAGTGCTTGGGCTGATTTGGGAGGTTAATGCAGGCAAATAGGCATATATGTGACCAGTGGAAACATTTTACGTAAACTACATGAGAGTCAGCTGCAACTCTTATTTTGGCTAGAATACCCGGCTGAAGTGAAGAAACCAGTTCTATTTCCTGTCCTCTTCCGATTTATGCCTTAGTTTACCACCTGGAAAATGGGGATAGTGGTTCTCCCAATATGTTTTCAAAGTATTTGTGATCTTAGAATGAAAAGTGTTAAACAAATGAAAAATGGTACTTTGAACTTAGTTGTGGATATTTAAAATTGGGACCATACAAGTCAAGGTGACCTGAAACTCTGATGCCAAATCCTCCTTCTTACCGAATCAAGTTGCCTCTGTTCCATTCTAATCCTTCTAGACCTGTCCTTTGGCACTGTGGACCGCCCCCTTTGTCCGGGAAACACTATCTAATTTTGGTTTCATGGACACCTTCCTCCCCTGGTTCTCTTCCCACCTCTCTGGCTGCTCCTTTTCAATGTTTTTACCAACTCTTCCTCTCACTCCCCAACTGGGGGAATTCTTCAAAGCTCAGTTTTGGATCCCCTTCTACTCTCCCTTTACACCCACTCCCTCAGAGAAATCATCTGGTCCCATGGCTTCAACTACCATTTCTATGGAGAGGATTCCCAAATTAACCTCTTTCAACTTGGATGGTCCACTGACAACTCAAAGTTAAACACGTCCAAAATAGAACTTGTCTTCCCACCTGACTGTTTTGAACCCCAGACTTTCCCACCATTGGAGACATCACCACTAGACTCCCTGATTCACAAATATCATCCTCGACCCATTTCTCCCATTCAGCCTGCATATTCAGTCTGTCAACAAATCCTATGGACTCACAACATCTCTAGACTCTATATCATTTCCTCTCCATTGAAACTGCTAACGTACTGGTCCAAACACTAATAACCCACCTCGACTGCTGCATCAGCTACCTCGCTGACCTCCCCATCTTCAGTCTCTCCCTACAACATCTCCTGCCCGAATCATTTTTCTAAAAACCTGTTCAGTCGAAATCTTGACACTTCTCAAAAACCTCCAATTGTTGCCTAATCTACCTCCGCATCAAAGCAGAAACTCCTAACCATCGACTACAAGGCCCTCAATAAGCTTTCATCCTCTTACCTTACCTCGCCGGTCCAAGCAGTGTGGCTTAATGGAAAGAGCATGGGCTTGGGTGTCAGAGGTCGTGGGTTTTGATCCCAGATCTGCCACTTGTCAGCTGTGACCTTGGGCAAGTCACTTAACTTCTCTATGCCTCTGTTACCTTATCTGTAAAATGTGGATGAAGACTGTGAGCCCCACCTGGGACAACCTGATTACCCTATATCTACCCCAGTGCTTGGCACATAGTAAGAGCTTAACAAATACCAACATTATTATTATTATTATTACTACAACCCAGACCAAACTCTTCACTCCTCCAGCACCATCCCTCTCACTGTTGGCCTTGATCTCATCTATCCCTAGTCCCTTGCCTACCTCCTCCCTGTGGCCTGGAAATCCCTCCCCTTTCATATCTAACAGACCACCACTCTCCCTATCTTCACAGCCTCATTAAATCACATCTCCTCCAAGAAATCTTTCCTGACTAACCTCTCTTTTCCCCACCCTCTTTGCCCTACTTTCTGCATTACCTACACACTTGGGTCTGTATCCCTTAGCCGCTTTGAAACTCACTCCACCTGCAACCCCACAGCCATCGGGATTTTTGCCAGAAGTCCCTATGTGGCATTCCAAGTGTCTTCAATTAAGACTTCCTCGCCTCTGTTTGCCAATCCCACAGCTAAAGGAAGGTGATTTATCTCAGATCAGATCTGTTTTCTGATGAGTAAAATTGCCCTCTAGGATTATGCTTAGAGATACAGAGAGAGGGTGAAGGAGATTGAAGGCAGGAAAAAACACAAAGACCGGCTGCTCAAAGGAATTAGATCTTGTCATACGTATTTTTTAATAGCCTGATATCCAGTAGGCAAGGACGTCTGCCCTTTTCAAGGATGGCGACAAACCACAGTTGACAAATCTCTGAGGTATTAGTGCCTCAAAAAGGCGAAGAAATTTGATTTTGAAATCCAGAGAAGTTTATTAGGGAAGGAAGTGATAAAAGAGGCTCTCTGCTGGTTTGCTTCTTACCGTATCCTTCCCAGAAAAGTTCTTTTTTGATTTTTCAGTAGACCAGAAACATCCATGCCTTGCGACCAAGCAGTTCATCACAAAGTTCCTTCTGACAGCAAACTTAGAAACAAATAGCCAATTCAGCTTGTGAGGGAAGCCTGATGGGGGGAAAACCTGTTGGGCATATTAATGCTGTTGATCTGGGCAAACAGCTGTAGGACCTGGAAGTCTTGTATGTCTCACACAAAAGAAAGGGTCTTTTCTGGAAACTGAGGGTGAAGTAACTGGGGATAAGGACTGTAAGTTCCAAGTGGGACATGGACTGTGTCCAACCTGATTACCTTGCTGATTAACCCAGCGCTTAGAACAGTTCCTGGCACATAGAAAGCGCTTAACAAATACCAAAAAAAAAAATAAAAAATTGATCCTCCTCCACTAAGAAGGGAAGCTCTCAAACTGTGGCCAATTTAGTCTAATCAGGTGATCGGATCCTGGGCTTGATATTCCTTTTGAGGTGAGGGAGGAAAGGAGGGAGGAAAGGGGAGGCAAAAAAGATAAAAATATACGATGGATGCATTGTTACCAACCATCTTTTAAGTACCTAAACTGGGGAGCAGTGGTCATGCCACCGACAGATTCAGATTCCCTTATGGAAGGAAATAATTGAATTGATTCCACGGTTTTTAATCCCTTTAAAGCAGCAACAGTCATCATCTCTTGGAATATCGTGGAACCTTATTTCAGAAATCATGTAACTACAAGGCAAGAGAGAGACCGTGGCCTAGTGGATAGATTACAGGCCTATGAGTCAGAAGGTGCTGGCTTCTAATGCCAGCTCTGCCACTTTGTGTGACCTTGGGCAAGTCACTTCACTTCTCTCTGCCTCAGTTATCTCATCTGTAAAATGGGGATTAAGACTGTGAGCCCCATATAGAACAGGGACTATATCCATCCTGACTGGCTTGTATCTACCCCAGTGCTTAGTACCGTGCCTGGCAAAAAGTAAGCATTTAATAAGTACCTTAAAAAATACTGCATTATTTGCAGTACAAAGAATATTGCAGTAAATTAATGAACTCGGAGGTGTTTTTCTCTTCATGTTTTGGATGTGAAAATTGGGTCTTTGTTCCTGACAACCTCAATCAGCTCCAGTGCCTTATATTCTTTTCTGGTCTCTATTTGAAGCCATAACACTATTTGTGACCTCAGCCCGTTAGTGAGAAACTGATAGATAATTAAATTTGTTATTGAGTGCTTCACTTTCTGGACAGCTGTGACACCCTCTGCTGTGTCTGCTTCCGTCAAAGCCCTATAGACCCTCATGTGGGGAGGGAATTTCCCTGCCTATTTCCTCAGAGATTCAAAAGCACGACCTACCTCAGACCCTCCTGAGACAGCGAGGTTGGCTAACCATTGGGACCCTGGCTCTACTTGATTTTACAGTCCCTAAATAAGCACTTGGTCACCCCTCCCACAGTTCGCCCTGCTCATCGAAACCACCTTCTTTTTGACTTTTTGGAACGGCTTCTTTTGCCATGAGATCCCGAAATACCCAGCTGGAATGGTCTGCCTTCTTCGCTTCAATGCCCCATCTGTTTCTGAATCTCCTCAAAAAGCATTGTTTCTCTGTGGTCATTCACTTTCTCCCTTCCTGTCAAATATGTTCTCTTTTTAACAATAACAACAACCACTAATAATAATAATAGTAATAATGGAATTTGTAAGGACTATGTAACAAACACTCTATTAAGTGCTGGGCTATACAATACAATCAGATCTGTTCAGTACAGCATATGGCTCAACTCCAAGCATTTTGAGATCTAGGTTAAATGGACTTGCATTTGGATTTGCTTCCTTTATCCACCCCTTCCTCAACTCCACAACACTTATAATCATAATTTCTTTCTATCAGTGTCTGTCTCCCTCACTAGACTATAAGCTCCTTGTGGGCACAGAATGTGTCCACCAACACTCTTAGTTTAGTGTTATGGGCACAGTAAGTGCTCAGTAAATACAACTGATTGAAGAATTGCTGTACATTGACACATTATTTGAAAGTTCTGGATTATTAATTAGTATTTATTAAGCACTTAGTAGGTGCAAAACAGTGTGCCAGGGTAGGCTCAATTAATGAGACCAGACACTGTCCCTGTCCAAAAAGGGACTTACAATCTAAAAGGTTGGAAGAGTAGATCTCTTATCCCCATTTTACAAATGAGGAAATTGAGGCCCAGAGAAGTTAAGTGACTTGCCCAAGTTCACATAATTAGCAAGCGACAGAGTGGCTTTGGAACACTATTTAGAACACTAACTGTGCTCTTTCCTCTAGGTCAGATTGCCATCCATCAATGTCACCATCCACATCAATGTTAACTAAAAGCCCCCCAAAATGCTAGGTGGACTATAGCGAAATAGGCTACATAGGTAGATCATATATTTTGTATCATATTTATACATAGGTAAATCTAAGTCTGTATTTCAGGCACATACACTTGCATGAGGCAAAACCAACAATTCCATATTGTTATCTTCCTGGTGCCTTTTGCTTTTTTGCCTTTTCTTGGGATTTACATGTTTTTAAAATTTTAATTTGCTTCATGTGATGTGGAGAGAAAGACATAGGTCCCAGATTAATTTTTGGATAGATGATAACAGCGATGGAAATAACAAAAGGGCATTCTTCAAGCACTCATTCTGTGCCAAGCACTGTCGTAGGTGCTGGGGTAGAAACTGTAAATCTGACAATCTTCACCACTTTCACTTCATAGCAGGTGAGAGAAAGGGATCCTTCCCCAGGTCAGGAATCTAAAAGCAGATGCAAGGCAAGGTGCCTAGTACAGTGCTCTGGACAGAGGAAGCATTCAATCAGTACCACTGATTGAATGAGTACCTGACTGGGGAAGGCTTCCTGGATAAAGTGGGCTCTGAATAAAGAAAGGAAGAAAGTTGGTAGATCAATCAATAAATTGTATTTATTGAGCACTTACAGTGTACAGAACATTGTACTATGTGTTTGGGAGAGAACAATATAACAGAGTTGGTAGATAGGATTTGGTGGCAGATTTAATTTGTGGATTGAATAGGAGAGATGAATTGAGTGATGAGTGATAGGCTAGTGAGACAAGGAGGATGGAGGTGTTGTCTACTGTGATGGAAAAGTCAGGGGGAGGACAGGGCTTGTGTGGCAAGATGAGAAGTTCTGTTGCGGACATGTTGAGTTAGAGGTGACAGTGAAATAGCAAAGGGAGGAGGAAATGAAGCCTGCAAAGGGTTGGAAAGATAGATTTGGGAATCAATCTATCAATCAATGGTATTTATTGAGCACTTACTATGCGGAGAACATTGTACTAAGTGCTTGAGAGAGTATAATACAACAGAATTAGCAGACACTTCCCCTGCCCATAACAAACTTACATATGCAGAATCATCTATCTAGAGATGGTAGTTAAAGTCATAGGAGCAAATGGTTCTTCGAGGAAATGGGAATAGATGGAGAACAGAAAGGGACCCAGAATTGAGCCTTGAGGGCCTCCCACATTTAGGGGGTGGGAGACAGAGGAGAAGCCCATGGAAGAGCCTGGGAAAGAGCAACCAGAGAAATAGGAGAACCAGGAGGACAATTGTCAGTGAAGCAAAGGTTGGATAATGGATAATGTTTCCAGAAGGGATGGAATACCAAAGGCAAGGGGAGAGGTCAAGGAAAATCAGAATGGAGCAGAGGCCACTGGACTGGGCAAGAAGAAAATCATTGAAAAGGCAGTTTCCGTGGAGCAAAGGGGCAGAAGTCAGATTGGAAGGGGTCAAGGAGAGAACTGGAGAAGAGGAAGTAGAGACAGTGGGTGTAGACAACTCACTAAAGGAGTTTGGAGAGGAATGGTAGGAGAGAGATGGGGAGATAAGTGAAGGGGGCCTTGGGAGTAAGGGAGGTTAATTTATTTTCGAATAGGGGCTTCATGAGCACGCTTGAAAGCAGTGGGGAAGAACCCAGTGAAGAGTGAACAGTTGAAGATGGCAGTCAGAGAGGGAATAAGGGAAGGGGCGAGTGTTTTGATAAGGTGTAGAGGGATGCAATTGGAGGTACAGTTGGAGAGAGTAGATTTTGAGAGAGGTGGGAGATCTCTGCTTCAGATGCTGCTGAGAAAGATGGGAAAGTTGAAGAAAAGCCAGGAAGGAGAGGCAGGAGGAAGGAGAGGCAGGAAGAAGGAGTGAATGGAGAAGGGCATGGGAGATTTTAGGGAAATCAAGCCTAATGGTTGAAATTTTATCAACAAAATTTGTGGCCAGATCTTTGGGGCAAGAGATGGGGGTGGGTAGAGGGGGAGTGAGGAGGAAGTTAAATATCTGAAATTACTGGTGAGAGCAATGGGTATGGGGGTATTTGAGCATAAGGAATGGCTTGGCAGAAGGAAGCAGGGAGGGAAAAGAAAATGGAAAGAGCCGAGAGACGGCCGGAGTTACAGGAGAAAACCAGTCCCAGAAGCTCTGATGCACTGCCTTATCCTTTGCTCTCTTCAATTTGGGCCTTGAGTTGTCTAGAAAATCCCAGATTTTCAGGATCTTCTCCCTTCCCTCCTCGCTCCCCAGGGACCCACAGGTCTTCTCCAGTATTGAGTCACTTCCACCATATATGCCCTGTTGTGTCCTCTTGGACAGCTCTTTTTGGGAAGGGATCCTCTCAACCAATTCAACTGTATTGTCACCTCCCAAGCATTTAGTATAGTGCTCTGCACACAGTCAGCATTCAATAAATGCCACTGATTGGTTGATTGATTGGCGTCGTAGTCTGGATAATTCTTCCAGTTTGGTCCGCCTTCATCCCCTTCCTTCTCCTCATTTTAAGGAGGAATCAATCAAGCAATCAATCGTGTTTACTGAGTGCTGACTGTGTGCAGAGCACTGTTCTAAGTGCTTGGTAGACACATCCTCTTCCCACTAGGAGCTCAGAGTACAGAGGGGGAGACAGACGTTAAAATTAATTACAGAGGAAGCGGGAGGATGCTCTTATTTTGCTGACTTCAGGATATAATCTCAACTCCAAATCGCAACAGCATTTCTAGTTGCAGCGTAAAGATTTAAGATAAACACAGAAAAAAGGACACCCAAATACTCGGCTGTCACTGCTTTTAAAAGGAAAATGATTCTACCGAGTAAACTGGAAAGCAGTGCTTGGGAACTTGATCTTTGACATACATCAAATGCCTCATTTGAGGATCCCAATGTCTTCAGAAAACAAGAATCCCTTCCCTGGGAAAGAAAACCCGTTGTTTTTTCGTTTAATATAAACCAGAAGAGGAGAGTCAGCAGAACCCAGCAGACGGGGAATAGGGAGGCAACAGTCTCAAAGAGAGTAGCATTTCTGGAAGAGACAGCTCTGGGCATAAATTGGGTGGGGGAATGGAAAAGCGGAGGAGTACGTAGGAGAGAGATGGGGCGGGGGGTTGGGGAGGGGGAGGAGAAGGCTGAATCCTCAGCACTGGATGGGTTAATGGAGCAAATAGAATTTGGGTGAAAGTTCCGTGCCATGGACTGATTAAACTCTGCCTCTGCCTCCCAACCGAAGGGAAATTTCTAAGAGGAGAGATGAGAGAGGAAGCCCTCATCCTTGTCACTTCTCTGTACAGGCTCCAGTGACCCCATCTTCCTTGGAGGTCCCTATAATAATAATTATTATTATGGTATTTGTTAAGCATTTACTATGTGCCAGGCACTGTACTAAGCACTGAGGTAGATACAAGCCAATTGGATTGGATACAATCCCTGTCCCACATGGGGCTCACAGTTTTCATCCCCACATTACAGATGAGGTAACTGAGGCACAGAGAAGTGAAGTGGCTTACCCTAGTCCACACAGCAAACGAGTGGTGGAGCCGAGATTAGAACCCATGACTTCTGACGCCCGTGCTCTATCCACTACGCCATGCTGCTCCTCTAAAGAAACAAGGTACCGATGGGATGGTTCTCCTGGGGGCCCAGTTCCCATTTAAGTGACTCCTTGGCCCTCGGGCAACCCTGGCAGAAATGACCCAGAAACCAGTGACACATGTCAGTGGTTGTGGGTTTTTTTGTGGGGGTGGGTATATAGTTTAACTATCTCAGAGAGTTACATTTCCGCCATTGGAGATTTGGGTTTTACTGTTCTACTTAGTTTTTTTAAATCAGATGGATTTTTCTCTTTCTTTTAATGAAAAGAAAAAGTTGGATTATTACTTTCAGGCTTGCAACTGCCAACACATGCTTCAGATCTCCTGATCTCTTAAAGTATTGTGTTCTGTGGAAAGGCACTTAAAAATAAGAGGTTGTTTGGCGGGTTGGGGGAAGGCAAGTTGAGGCAAAGAGCCGACAAATGGAGAGATAAATGTAGTGTTAAGTGAGGACTTAAAAATTCCCAAGGTGATTGTGAAAGATTACTTAGGGCCCTGGCCAAGAGGGCAAACAAAGGGGGTGTCAGCAGCCCACTAACTACACATTCATTACCATTGTCAGCTGGGAAACTACCTCCTCATGGCGGCCTGTGAGTTTGCCTGCTCATTAAGAACCAAGTCACTCATTTGTTTACCAACAGAACGTCACCCCCGCCCCCGAAATGGGACTCTGAATTTTAAGCTCCTGGAGGACCACTGCCAGTTGGACCTGGTCACATAGGCCATTTAAGCATTAAACCCAAGCTGAATGACAGCACGGCCACTCCTGAGAATCGGGCCCAGAAGCCGGGCCTGGAACAGAGGTGAGAGACATGGGAGAGGTGCGCTGAGAGGCAACAAGCTATTGCAGGAAGAAATTGTTTCATTAAGGGTTGTTTTTCTTAAAAGAATTACTGAGCTTATGAAATTCAATATCAAGCTTGAAATCAAATACCCCAATGTATTAAACACACTAAAATGAGCCCACTGCTTTGGAATCTGGCATCACACCCTCTGTTGCAGCGAGGACTCTCCCATGGAGTGGGGAAAGGGAGGTCAGGTGAATAATAATGTTGGTATTTGTTAAGCGCTTACTATGTGCAGAGCACTGTTCTAAGCGCTGGGGGAGATACAGGGTCATCAGGTCGTCCCACGTGAGGCTCACAGTTAATCCCCATTTTACAGATGAGCTAACTGAGGCACAGAGAAGTGAAGTGACTTGCCCACAGTCACACAGCTGACAAGTGGCAGAGCTGGGATTCGAACTCATGACCTCTGACTCCCAAGCCCAGGCTCTTTCCACTAAGCCACGCTGCTTGGAGAACAGAAATCTCTGCAAACCAGATCAGTCAATCAGTCAATAGTACTTATTGAGCATTTACTATGTGCAGAGCACTGTACTAAATGCTTGGGAGAGTACAATCAAACAATAAACATAGTCCCGGCCCACAACAAGCTTACAATCTAGAGGGAGAGACGGACATTAATATAGATAAATAAATTACAGACACGTAAATGCCGTGGGGCTCGGTGGCGGGGATGAATAAAGGGAGCAAGTCAGGGTGACGCAGAAGGGAGTGGTAGACGAAGAAAGGAGGGCTTAGTCAGGGAAAACCTCTTGGAGGAGATGTGCCTTCAATAAGTCTTGGGTAGCGGGGAGGATAATCCTTAATATTTACTGATGGCTTACTGTGTGCAAAACAATGTACTAAGCACTTGGGACCATCAGTGGAGGGGGGAAGCAAGGAGCGATCCTCACAACTGGCCAGCTATACGAGGGCCAGAGCCGGTTTGAAGACAGAACCAAGAGGGCTGTTGGTGCCCTCAGCAATCGACTTTCAGGGATCGCCATCTGGGGAGAATCTGACAGTTAGACTGCTGTGATGCGACTTGCTGGGCTTGACACACAGAGGGTATTTGAGGAGTAGAATTCCTTAAGTTATTCCACTCCTTAACTACCCAGCCTGATGTTGGGGGTGGCCGACTGACCCCCCTCCACTCAGAACGGCAACCTTTTCATTCATTCGTTCATTCGATCGTATTTATTAAGCGCTTTCTGTGTGTAGAGCACTGTTCTAAGCGCTTGGGAAAGTAGAATACAACAATAGTGATGTTCCCTGCCCCCAGTGAGCTTGCAGTCTACATCTAGACATCAATACAAATAACTAAAATGACAGATATGTACACGAGTCCTGTGGGGTTGGGAGCGGGGAAGAGCAAAGGGAGCGAGTCAGGGTGATGCAGAAGGGAGTGGGAGATGAGGAAAGTGGAGCTTAGTCTGGGAAGGCCTCTTGGAGGAGATGTGCCTTCAGTGAGTCTTTGAAGGGGGGAGAGTAATTGTCTGTAAGATTTCTGGGCGGGGGGGCACTCCAGGCCAGAGGCAAAACCCGGGCTAGGGGTCGGCAGTGGGACAAGCGAGATCGAAGCACGGTGAGAAGGTTAGCCCTAAAGGAGCAAAGTGTGCAGGCTGGATTTTGAAGGAGAGAAGCGAGGAGAGGTAGGAAGGGGTAAGGTGGTGAAGTGCTTTAAGCCAATTATGGGGAGTTTTTCTTCGATACAGAGGTGGAAGGGCAACCACTGGAGTTTCTAAGCTTTTGTAGAAAAATGATCCCGGCAGCAGAGCGAAGTAGGAACTGGAGTGGGGAGAGACGGAAGGCTGGGAGGTCAGCAAGGAAGTCGATGCAGTAATCCAGGTGGGATAGGATGCGTGACTGTATTAACATGGTAGCAGTTCGGATGGAGAGGAAAGGGTGGATTTTAGCGATGTTGTGAAGGAGAACCTTCACTCTTCTACCCAAAGACCAGGCTGGGCGCCTTGGGGATCGATGCCCATATGCCCTCTTCCTGAAAGTCCCTTTACCTTGTGAACCATAGGGATGATCTGGAGGCTGGTGCCAGGCATGGACTTCTTACATGCATGCTTACAGGCATGGCTATCTTACCGGTACAAGCTCTCATAATATCCCAGCTGGATTACTGTGTCAGCCTTCTCTCTGATCTCCCTTCCTCCCGCCTCTCCCCACTCCAGACTATTCTTCATTCCACTGCCCGGATCATCTTCCTGCAGAAACGTTCTGGGCATGTCACTCCCCTCCTTAAAAACCTCCAGTGGTTGCCTATCAACCTCCGCACGAAACAAAAACTTCTCACTCTGGGCTTCAAGTCTCTCCATCACTTTGCCCCCTCCTACCTCTCCTCCCTTCTCTCTTTCTTCTGCCCACCCCGCACGCTCCGCTCCTCTGCCGCTCGCCTCCTCACCATCCCCCGTTCATGCCTATCCCTCTGTCGACCTCTGGCCCACGTCCTACAGCTGACTTGGAATGCCCTCCCTCCTCACCTCCGCCAAACTCACTCTCTTCCCCTCTTCAAAGCCCTACTGAGAGCTCACCTCCTCCAAGAAGTCTTCCCAGACTGAGCATCCCCTTTTCCCTCTGCTCCCTCCCCCTTCCCCCCTTCACCTCCCCTCAGCTAAGTTCCCTTCCCCCCCTTTCCCTCTGCTCCTCCCCCTCTCCCTTCCCCCTCCCCTCATCACTGTGCTCATTTGTATATATTTTTATTACCCTATTTATTTTGTTAATGAGGTGTACATCCCCTTGATTCTATTTATCGGGATTATATCGTCTTGTTTTTGTCCGTCTGTCTCCCCCTACTAGACTGTAAGCCCATCATTGAGTTAATGTTGGTATTTGTTAAGCGCTTACTATGTGCAGAGCACTGTTCTAAGCACTGGGGTAGACACAAGGGAATCAGGTTGTCCCACGTGGGGCTCACAGTCTTCATCCCCATTTTACAGATGAGGTAATTGAGGCATAGAGAAGTTAAGTGGCTTGCCCAAAGTTACACAGCTGACAAGTGGCAGAGCAGGGATTCGAACCCCTGATCTCAGACTCCAAAGCCTGTGCTCTTTCCACTGAGCCACGCTGCTTCTCCAGGGCAGGGATTGTCTCTATCTGTTGCCGAACTGTACATTCCAAGCGTTCAGTACAGTGCTCTGCACATAGGAAGTGCTAAATAAATACTATTGAATGAATGAATGACTTCTCCCCCACTAAATGGCAAAAGCTCCTTAGCACAAGGGGTTAGACCGTAAGCTCGTGGTGGGAAGGGGACGTTTCTACCAACTCTGTTATACTGTACTCTCCCAAGCTCTTAGTACCGTGTTCTGCACACGGTAAGTGTTCAATAAATATGATTGATTGAGCACAAGGATGCTACCTATTGTTTTTGGTGTGCTCTCTCAAGGACTTAGCTAACTGCTGTGTACACGGCGCTCAATCAAGACTATTGTGTGCATGGTAAGAACTTAATCAATACTACTGTGGCTCAGTGGAAAGAGCACGGGCTTTGGAGTCAGAGGTCATGAGTTCGAATCCCAGCTCTGCCACTTGTCAGCTGTGTGACTGTGGGCAAGTCACTTCACTTCTCTGTGCCTCAGTTAGCTCATCTGTAAAATGGGGATTAAGACTGTGAGCCCCACGTGGGACATCCTGATTCCCCTGTGTCTACCCCAGCGCTTAGAACAGTGCTCGGCACATAGTAAGCGCTTAACGAATACCAATATTATTACTACTGATTGATCGACTGGCCCTCCCTATTTTAGAGGCTAGGCTGGGGGCGAATGTCCTAAACTTACTCCTAAGACTCCTCCTTCCCGGGAATGTCCCGGGATCCACCCCTCTCGGAACCTTCTGGGAAATACGTTCAAGAGAGCCCACCCTATTCCTGCACCCCCAAACCTGGAGCTGATCAAGACATTCAGACTCTGACAAGGGAATCTGGGAACTTCCATTTGAGGTCCCATTATCCCGGGAGGCCTCTATTCTGGTTCTCGCTTCCACTGGACAGTCCCATCGGCTAAACCTGGAGCCTGAGCTGGAAGAGGGGTCAGTGTGGCATCGGAAGGGGCGGTCAGAGCTGTGGTAGCCTCCAGTCAGGGCAGCAGTGGGCCCTGGAGGAACGATACGAGCTTTCTGATATCAGGATAGGAACCCCCAGCCTCTAGGTCTCAGCCGTGACGTTCTGCTGCTGGCTCAGATGCGGGGGACTCCCTCTCCTTCGATTGTTTTTCTTCCAAACTCGGAAGAGGATACAAGCTTACAAATAAAGACAAAAAGCCTGTTTCTCCCACTCACTTGTCCAGTACTTCTCGGTGCTGAAGTGAGGGTCTTGATGTGGGGAGAGGAAAGGGGAGGGCGGTGGGGTGCTGAAATAATGGGGTCCAAGGTGACATACATATGTTGAGGCTGAGCTTCGGAGGCCCTGCTTTTCCCCTTCAGGGTGACAGCGGTGGCCGTGGCTAGGAAGGGGCCTGGATGTCATTTGCAGACAGCTCTATGTACGAGGCTGGGGGCTAAACATTCTAGGTCTTTTAAATGCTGGCAAGGATGAAAATTTGTCCTCTTAAGGCTGTGCCATCTTCCCAAACTCCTTTGGGAAGCAGTAGCAGCAGGAGTCACATCTTTGGGCAGGCAATGAGGCCGAATAAGGTTAAGTGACTGAGCCACGATGAACCAGAGACAGAGAGAGCTGGAGGGCCCGGCTGCCCAAACTCCAGACCGTCAGAGGCTGGAGTGAGTGCTGCGGTCATTGGGTTCTCTCAGGAGACTTGCCCCAGCTTGAAAGCGGGTTGATGTAAAATGGCTGCTTCCCAAGGTGTCCTCTGGACCAGTATTTTCCCCACCCCCTCCCCATGTCCCTGCTACCGATGGAGAAATCAGCAAGGGGCCCAAGAAAAATAGTGCATTTGCTTAATTCTATCCCATCTGCCCCCGCCATAACTACAATAGATGGGAGCGGGGACGGTTAGAGAGAGGATCCGTCTCCGTATAAACGTGGGAAATAAATAAATATGTTTAGACAGGCAGGCTGGAGGGATTTTTTTCTTAAGTGACTGATTCCCCTCAAAGACTTTGAAAAGCACTCTGTTTCCACTGCATTGCATTTTTTTTTCCTTTCAAGACTCTTTTCCTCTGCATGGTGAGAGAAACCTCTTCGAAGCTCCCACTGCTTTCTCTCCCTTTTGAGACTTCAATTCTTCATCTGAGACACAATCGGTTGCTCAGGATTAGGGCTTCAGGAGGGGAATGTGAAATAGGGAAAACATCAGAGAGGAGGAAGTAGCTCCCCTAAGTGCTTTATTTAGACACCACTCAGCTTTGCCCGCCTCCAATCGCCCTTCCTGACCAAAACATCTGAATCCCAGCCCAAGGCTACACTGACTGAGCTAGAATGTTTCCCATTTGTTTCTCAGAAATAACTGTAGTATTTAAGCACTTACTATGTGTCACACACTGCTCTAAGCACTGGAATGGATACAAGGTGATCGGATTGGAAACAAAATCAGCTACTGTCTCTGCATATACTGAGAGGCAGTGTGGCCTAGTGGAAAGAGTATGGGCCCGGGAGTCAGGGGACTTGGTTCTAATTCTGGCTCCGCCACTTGTCTGATGTGTGATCGTGGGCAAGTCGCTTCACTTCACTGGGCCTCAGTTACCTCATCTGTAAAAGGGGGTTATGATTGGGAGTCCTGTGTTGGACAGGGACTCTAACCCAATTATCTTGTGCTTAGTACAGTACTTGGCACATAATAAGCACTAAACAAAAACCATTTAAAAAAGAACAGGTAAAAGGAGGAGGGGATATGACACTAATCACCACTTAGCCTTGGCCACCATTGCACCCATTCTCATGCAGTTGTGACTGAGCTGGGTGGTTCAGCAGATGGCACTGGGGGCACAGAGGCGAGGGCAGCACAAGGCAACAGACGAGAAGAGTGGGGGCATGCTTACATGTTACATGCTTACTATGTGTCAAGCACTGTGTTAAGTGCTAGGGTAATGACTTTATTCCTGGGGGAGGAATAAAGTGACCCTTCTCCCATAAGGAGCTCATAATGAAATGAGGGAGACAGACCTAAAAATATAACTGGAGGAGTCAAAATAAATTATCGAGAATACATATATCCATGAGAGCAGTCAGAGCTGAGTCCATGCCACGTCAGAGATGCAAACTCTAATCCAGAGCCTTAACCCGCCTGGCCATTCTAAACTCCACCGTTGCCCATCATGCAAATACTCCTGCCACTTGCCTTTAAGGCACTCAGTCAGGGCCCTCCTCCTACTTATCCTCTCTCTTCTCCCATCGAACCTCAGCTCCCACTCTTCATTTCTCTCAGGCTAACCTACTCACTATGCATTGGTCTCATCTCTCTTGCTCTGACTTTCCCGCCACGCCTGGAATTCCCTCCCACTTCTTATCAATGGCTCTCTTCATGTACAAAGCCCTTCTGAAATCACATTTCCTCCAAAGGCCTTCTCCAATATATTTCTAATCTCCCCACCTCTATTCCCCAACTGCTAGATCAGCATTTTCATGCCACCTGGGCATTTAAGTACTCACAATGCCCTAGAGCACTTTTTTTTACTTTATTATCTGCCCTACCAGTAATATATTTTAGTGCTTTACCTCCCCGGCTAAATTGCAACCTCCTTGAGGGCAGAAACTATGCATGCTAATTATATTTTAAGAATAATAATACTTGTGGCATTTGTTAAGCATTTACTATGCTCCAGGCACTGTACTAAGTGGAGGGGTAGACTCGAGCGATTCGACTTGGACACAGTCCTTGTCCCACATGGGGCTCAAAGTCTCAATCCCCTTTTAACAGATGAGGTAACTGAGGCACAGAGAGGATAAGTGACTTCCCTAAGGTCACACAGCAAACCAGTGGCAGAGCTGGGATCGGAACCCACTGGCCATGGTGCTTCTCTATGCCATTTCTTCATCCTGGTTTATAACTCCAATTGCTCCCACATAAAAACGATGCGCCTCAGTGAAGTCGCTCAAATAAACGTGGGTTTGTGAGTTTTGGTTCAGTGCTGTCATTTAAAGACAACGGAGAGGAAGGGAAAAAACGAAAGGAAAGAAAAAGGGAGGGCAAGGAGGGAGAGAGAGAGAGAAAAATAACCCTAGAGTAACAAAGGGGAGAAAACAAGAAGAAAAAATGTTTGTCACCTTTACAACTTCTCTCCTTGAAAGGTGAAATGAGGAGGCATATTCTCACGTCAAACTCTAAACTCAGAAAAGCGGGGAATTTTCGATTTAAAAAAAAATCCAAATCTATTTTTCTAATCCGAGCTGTCATGGCAGATTTAAACCCAGTTTTACTCTAGTCTATTCCTCTCAGCATTAGATCTTTGCAGCCCCCTACAGGACCATTATTTGTAAGAGTGTAAACTAGGACTCGTTAAAGCAAGAAGGATGGAAAATCCCCATTCCTGGAGACTTTCCCATCAGACAGAAATCCACATTCAGGGAAGGCATCAACAGGGGACTGTATGAACCTGTTCAGTGCCAAATCTCAGTGGCTCTCAACCAGGAACTGTGGCCCTCTGGAGTCTACTCTTCCCCTCCCTCTGCTTCTTTGCTTCTCTCTTCTTTCCTGTTCCTCAAGGGCCATCGAGTTGATATCTTTAAGTTCTCCTTACAAATTGTCTTTAATTTTATTTTTACATTCTGCAGCTATTGAATGTTCTTTTTCAATTTATTATGAATAACCTATTGTTTAAACCTGATGACTGCAGATCATTATTAAGTCCAAAGATGTGGTTTGCAGGAAAATAAAGATCACAGGTATTCCTTGAGGGAAAACAGGTTGGCTAAGAATTCCTTTTAATAAAACCTCCTTAGTCAAAACCTTTTTAACCACCTAAGTCATTTCAGAGCATCAGAGATGGAGAAAAGTTAACGTCACCATTTTCTGTTCCCAGGATCCTCTCCACGTTTATTTATGTCTATTAACATCTATCTCCCCCTCTAGACTGTGAGCTCCTTGTGGGCAGGGAACACATCCAACAATTCTGTTATAGTGTACTTTGCCAAGTGCCTAGTACAATGCTCTACACACAGTAAGTGCTCAATAAATACCACTGATTGACTGAGGTATGGTGGGATGGGATCTGTGAGCAGGAGTGGATTGAAAGGGGGCTGGCAATAAAATTGCACAAAGCCCTCCAACTATTGCTTTTTTAGGATTTAACTGAACTTTTATCATAAAGTTAATTATTTTCCCTCCCATTTTTGAACTGCTTGTCTTGAAACATGGGTAAATGATGAACCTCTGTATTGTTAGGACATGAAATTGTAAAAATGTTTCAGATTGTCTGGTGAACTCGGTCTAAAATGGACACCAATATTTTCTTGACACAGGGAGGTTACCCAGTAAGCTCATTATAGGCAGGGAACATGTCTGCTCATTCTGTTGTACCGTACTCTCTGAAGTGCTTAGTACAGTGCTCTGCATATAGCATTCAATAAATACCACAGATTGATTGATTTGTTTTTGCTAGGGGGTGGAATGAAGGAAAGGGACCCTGAATTTAAAGACCAGAATCAGGATGCCTCCCTGAAGGCAGGACTGAACATTTCAGGGAAGAGAAAAGAATCCGGATCCCTGGTTACCTTAGCTGGCCTGGGAAGGGGGAAAAAGAGGGCAAGAGGAGCCCTGGGAAGTGGAAAGGGCCAGAGAAAGGTGGGGGTGGGGGGAAGTCCAGGGAGAAGGGGAGGAGTCTGAAGGGAGCGGGGAGGAAGAGCAGAGGGAGGGGAGAGGAAAGGAGGGTGGGGGAAAGGAGCCAAGAGGAGAAAAGGGAGAAGGAAAGAGGGGTAAAAACAGAAGTCCTGGAAAGAAGGTGAGAGACAGGCAAGTGGAATGGTAGAGAGAAGGGGCAGGAGGCCAAGGGGAAAGAGCGGGAGAAAGGAGAGAGAAGGCAGAGTGGGAGATAGCCCTCAGATGCTTCTTCCTCCACCTTCAATGCCATTTCCACCCTAGGTAGGCCTGGGGACACAGGGCCAGAGCCAGGTTTGAGGCAGGGGCATTTCTGCTCCCAAGGCAACTGGACTGTCCTGGGTTGAATCTCAGCTGTGCTTCTTTGGTCGCACAACCCACGATGGGCGGACCTAGGACTTGCTGGGCAGCCCTGTCCCCTCTGGTCCCCCCACCACCCTCCAGACTCCCAGCCACCGCCCCCCCCCGCATTACCTCTTCCAGACCCTCTGTATCCCCTAGTTCTCCCAGTCCAACTGCTCTCTCCAGTCCTCCCAACTCCCACACATCTCCTCCTGCCATAATGAAGGAGGAGGAGATAGATAAAGGCAGCATCACCCTCCCTCCCTCCCTCCAGGGACCCTCCCCACAGCCGAGAAGCACAGACACCTGCTGACCATTTTGTTTCGCCATTACATTTGGGGAGGGAGGGAGGTAGAAGGGGATGCTGTATCTCAAAGAAACTAAAGGCAGGGACAAGCCAGGCCACCTGGGGACCGGCCTGCCACCAGAGGAATTATCTGGCCAATCAGAGGTCAGAGATCTCAGGCCTCCGGGTAAATATCAACAGGTAACAAGGAGGTGGAAAAGGCCAGGACACTATACTTCCAGGCTGAGTCAGAGGAAAGTGGGGAAGGGGAAGTGAAAAGGGATGGAAATAAATAACACTGACTGATTAAGGGGGTACAGGAAAGGTGGGGAGTAGGACGATGGGTAAGGCAACAACCACCCCAGTGTTCAAGCAAAGCACTGACCTAGGACAGGTATAGTACAGGCCTCCCTCAGTATTCTCGGCCTCTCCATGGCTTCCTTGGCTTCCTCGGCCTCCCACAGCCTTCCCTCTCTCCTCAGGCCGCCTCAGCCGCTCCAGGCCTCCCTCCTCAGGCCTCAGTCATCCCAGGCCTCTCTCCTCAAACCTCCTCTGCTGCTCCAGGCCTCCCTAAACCCTCCACCCCTCAGACCTCCCTCAGCCCCGGACCAGCTCAGTTGCCCTTCTGAGCCGTCACCCCTGCGAGCAACGGCAGATCACGTTTTGATGGCGGGGCCACCGCTGTGGAGCCAACAGAGGTCTCTGCCTGCTGCGGCCATTACCTCCACACACTCCTCCAGCCCAAACTGAGTCTTCTGCCTCTGCCCTCTGGCTCCCCTGGGCCGAGCAAGCACTGCTTTCCGGCAGGGACCCAAACTCAGCCGGCGCAATCTTTGAGAGTGGCAGCGTGGGCTAAGGGCCGGCAGCTGTGCGCTCCCTCCCCGCACCGAGGAACCCCACATTCATTCAATTCATTCATTCAGGAGTATTTATTGAGCCCTTACTATGTGCAGAGCACTGTACTAAGCGCTTGGCATGTACAATTCGGCAACTGATAGAGACAATCCCTGCCCAATGACGGGCTCACAGTCTAAACGGGGGAGAGAGGCAGCAAAGCCAAACAAAAACAAGACAACATCATCAAGATAAATAGAATCAAGGAGATATACACCTTATTAACAAAATAAATAGGGTAATAAATACTATATACCACAGGGCTGA
The DNA here is from genome assembly GCF_004115215.2 of Ornithorhynchus anatinus. NCBI lineage: Eukaryota > Metazoa > Chordata > Mammalia > Monotremata > Ornithorhynchidae > Ornithorhynchus > Ornithorhynchus anatinus. The sequence continues at coordinate 23,201,315 of NC_041730.1, forward strand.
GGGGAGGGGAAAGCGGAAGAGCAGGTGGGGAGGGAGGGGAAGGGCGGGTCGATGTCCCTCGACCCTATAACAAGCTCCAAACTCGGCCTCGGAGGCCCCAGTGTCTCAGTTTTCTCCTGCAGAAAAATGCTTTTTAATAACAAAGCAGGGATGATAAATTCATGCAAAGAAAGCGCTTAGAGATCCTCAGAGGACCACTGTTGACTTTGAGGACTTTCTTCCCTTCAAATCATTTTTCTCCCAACTTGAGGGAAGCACGTCTGTTGAGCTATGTGGTTCTCACCCTTTAAATCATTTAAATCCAGTCCTACAGAGTGAGAGTCAAAATACCAGCCCCAGATGCCGGGCTTTTAAGATTTTGTTGTTGTTGAAATTGATTTTTTTCCGAGCCCTGCCTAACACACACTAAAGCGTGTGATCAGTTTCACTGCAGCAAACAGTCTAAATAAACAGGATCAGGGCCTGAAAACCCAAACTGTCTAGAGACTCCATTGAAAACTCATCCAGGATTAACTAAGGAGGATGTTTGCTCAGCGCTATTTAGCTACCCAAATACTGTACTATTCAATCCCCTGTTTGTTCGGGGACAGAGAAAAGAAATAGCCCGAAACTCCACGTATAACAATAAATGCTGTTGAGGAGCTGACTATGAATCAAATTCTAGATTGGCCTATCCAATTACACCTGCTACAATTCAAAGATTCCTCTATTTCACTAAGGTTACTTTTAATGGGTACAATAATTTCACAGTGACATTCGCACACCCCTCTTTTTTACTAATCCTTTGATTTCCCATTGTACGAGATTTACTCATTCAGGGCTGTTTATTGGAAAATTAGCATCTCACACTGCAAAAGGCAAAACTGCAAGTTCATTTAGCAGCGTCTCTGACAGAGGTAGGGAAAAAAATTCAGAAAACCTGAAAGCAAAAATTTACAACTGCACCATTGGGGTAAAATATCTAACAGAGGGAAAACCTCTCTCTTGCCCTTGTCTCCAAAGAAGGAAAACACTAATCTCGAGAGGGAGAGGCTGGTTCAGCTGGACATAAACCAATGAGGGAAGACTGCCCAGGACAGAGGCACGGTGGACACAAGATGCAGTTAATAAGGTAATTTATTGTTTGTATTAGGTGCCAAGTTTTGATACCTACTGCTTCCACTTCCTTTCCTCCACTTCCACTTCCTCTCTTTGACCCCCTCCAATGTAGCTTCTGCCCCTTTCATTCCACTCAAACTGCCCTCTCCAAGGTCACTAATGATCTCCTTCTTACCAAGTCAAATAGCCTCTATTCCATCCTCATCCTCCCCAACCTCTCCGCTGCCTTGGACACTCTGGACCATTTCTTTTTCGTGGAAGCATTATCCAATCTTGGCTTCACTGACAGTCCTCTCCTGGTTCTCCTCTTATCTTTCTGGATATTCATTCTCAGTTTCTTTCATGGGCTCCTTCTCTGCCTCCCACCCCCTAACTGTGGGAGTTTCTTAAGGCCCAGTTCTGGGTTCCCTTCTTTTCTCCATGTACATTCACTTCTGGGTCCCCCTCTATTCTCTATCTTCACCCACTCCCTTGGAGAACTCATTTGCTCCCATGGCTTCAACTACCATCTCTGTTCGGATGATTCCAAAATCTACCCCCCTAGCGGGATCTTTTTACCGAGCGCAGTCTCACATTTCCTGCTGCCTTCAGGTCATCTCTATTTGGATGTCCCGCCTACACCTCAAACTTCATATGTCCTAAACGGAGCTCATCTTCCCAACCAAACCCAGCCTCCCCATGGCACTGTCATCCCAATAGACTGCACCATCATCCTTCCTGTTTCACGAGCCTGTAACCTTGGCATTATCCTTGACTCATCTTTCTCATTCAACCCACATAGTCAATCTGTCACCAAATCCTATCAGTTCAGCCTTCACAACATTGCTAATTTCTGCCCTTTCCTCTTCATCCAAACTGCTACTGCACTGCTCCAAGCACTTATCCTATCCTCCCTTGGCTATCGCGTCAGCCTCTTTGCTGACCTCCCTGCCTTCTATCTCTCCCCCCCCCAAGTCCATACTTCACTCTGCGGCCCATATCATTTTTCTATAAAACCGTTCAGTCCATATTTCCCCACTCAAGAACCTCCGGTGGTTGCCCATTCACCTCTGCGTCGAACAGAAACTCCTTACCATGGGCTCTAAATCATTCTGCCACCCTGCTCCTTCCTATCTTACCTTGCTTATTAATTGCAACAACTCAGCATGCTCACTTCACAACTAACTCCAACTTACTCAATATACCTCTTTCTCGTCTATCTCTCTGCTGATGCCCTTAACCACATCCTGCCTCTGGCCTGGAACTCCTTCCTGCGTCATATCCCACGGACCATCACTCTCTCCACCTTCGAAGCCTTACCGAAATGACATCTCCTCCAAGGGGCCTTCTCGGATTGAGCCCTCATTTCCCGTACTTCCTCTCCCCGCTGTATCACCCTTGCGCTTTTATACTTTTTATTTGCCCAACCCTCAGTCCTGCAGCACTTATATACCAATCTGTAATTTATTTTAATGTCTACCCCCCCACCCCCACCACCACAAGACTGTAAGCTCCCTGTGGGGAGGGAACATGTCCACCAGCTCTGGTATATAGTACTCTGTAATCGCTCAATATACATCAGTGATTAACTGATAAGAAAAAATCAGTTCAGACAGTTCCTGTCCCATATAGACCTCATAATCTAAGAAGGAGGAAGAGCAAGAATCTCATTAGAAGAGGAAACAGAAACCCATAGAGGCTAAGTGACTGGCTCCAAGTCAGATAGCCACCCTATGGCAGATCTGGAATTAGAACATCCTTCTAGTGACTTCCGGTCTTATGTTCTTTCCACTGGTCCACACTGCCTCTGTTGTTTAGTTCACTCCATACCAACTTACTTGTCCTAATGCCAATGGGTCATAAAGACTTTACAACCGAGATCTGAAATGTAGTTTAAAAATGGAATTCAAACATAAGGAATGATCTGTAGTTGTAAAAACCGATATCTTCATATTAGCACAGGGGACAAACTGCCTAGTTTATCTTCAGGGGAAATGGATCCCAATTATTTGAACGTCTGACTTAGCAAGGCAGTGTTTCTCAAACCAGGGTCCAGACCTGGAGAGGATGATGAAGTCTGGAGCTTCAGGTTCCAAATAATTGTTGGGGGGTTATAAGGGCATCACAGCTTGCGGCTCAGTGGAAAGAGCGCGGGCTTGGGAGTCAGAGGTCACGGGTTCTAATCCTAGCTCCGCTGCTAGTCAGCTGTGTGACCTTGGGCAAGTCACAACTTCTCTGTGCCTCAGTGACCTCATCTGTCAAATGGGGATTAAAACTTTGAGCCCCACATGGGACAACCTGATCACCTTGTATCCCCCAGCGCTTAGAACAGTGCTTTGCACATAGTAAGCGCTTAACAAATACCACAATTTAACCCAGGCTTCTGGTCCCCAAAATTACCATCGCATTTGTCGTTTCTAAGCCTTCTTCCTGTCCCATCATTTCTTCCCTCCCTTCCTCCCTATTCAAATCCCCAGAGCGGGGCTAAGTGACCACCATTCTCCCGACCTTCAAAGCCTCCAAGAGGTCTTCCCTGACTAAACCCTCTTTCCCCCTTTTCCCTCTCACTCTGTATTGCCTATGTGCTTGGATATATACCCGTTAAACACTTGGTATTCACCCTTCCATCATCCCCATAGCACTTATGTCCATATCTGAAGTTTATTTTAATATTTGTCTCCCCTTCTGGACCGAAAGCTTCTTAAGGGCAAGGAACATGTCTACCATACTACTGTATCATGTTGCTATATTAGCACCACTGTATTGTATCATATTGTATCATGTTGCTATATTACCGATTTCGTTTATTACTGTTTATTGTTGTCAGTGCTGCCACCCACCTCTCTGGCCTCGCCATGTCCCTCCTCCCCCCCCCCCCGCCCCTTCCTATCCTCCCCTTCCCCTCTCTCGCTCAGCTCTTTCCCGCTCTCTCCTCTGTCTCCTCCCCCCCTCCTCTCTCCCGCCCTAGAACCCCACTTTACCAGCGCTACCCCTCTTCCCCCTCCCCCTACTCTTCCCCCCACCAAACCCCCTCTTCACCCCCTCCCCCCTTCTCTCTTCCCCACCCATGCCCCATCCCAGTCCTCTTGTCCCACCGCCACCCCTCATCCCCCTCTCCTCGTCCAGGGCCCCGCCACCTCCTTCCCATCCAAACCCTCCCCTCCCCCCCGCCCTTCCCCCCCTCCTCCCCTTGCACCCACAGCTACTTTCAAGTGTGGCCTCTGGAACCCCCGCTCTATTACAGGCAAGCTACCTTTCATCCATGACCTTTTCCTCTCCCGCTCTCTCCTCCTCCTCGCCCTTTCGGAAACGTGGCTCTCTCCCGAAGACACGGTCTCCGCCGCCGCTCTCTCCGGCGGAGGCCTCTCCTTCTCCCACTCCCCCAGACTCACCGGTAAGGGAGGAGGCGTCGGCTTCCTCCTCTCGCCCCGATGCCGCTTCCGCACTATCCCTCCTCCCCCCTCCCTCTCCTTCCCCTCCTTCGAAGCCCATATCATTCGCCTCTACCACCCGCTCCAGTTACTTGTCGCCGTCATCTACCGCCCTCCCGGTCCCACCTCCGACTTCTTCAACCACCTTGACCCCTTTCTCACCTTCCTCCTCTCCTTCTCTCTGCCCACTCTGATCCTCGGAGACTTCAACATCCATACGGATGTACCCGACGACTCCTCTGCCGCCCGCCTGCTATCCCTCCTCGACTCTGCCGACCTCCTCCTCCACCATACCGCGCCCACTCACCGACTCGGTCACACCCTCGATCTCGTCATCTCCTACCGCTGCACTATCTCCTCACTCACTGACTCTGAAATCCCTCTCTCTGACCATAACCTTCTCACCTGCCTCATCTCTCACACTCCCTCCCCCTGCAAATCTTCGCTACTGCCCCACAGAGACCTCCGCTCTCTCGATCCCATCCGTCTTTCCAATAGCATCTCGCCTCACCTTGCCGCCCTGTCCTCTCTTCCCACTCTCGACGAGCGGGTCTCCGCTCTCAACTCCACCCTCTCTACTCATCTCGACTCTCTCGCCCCCCTTTCCCTCCGCCGCTCTCGCTCCACTAACCCACAGCCCCGGATCACCTCCTCCGTCCGCCTCCTACGCTCCTATGCTCGAGCTGCCGAGCGCTGCTGGCGAAAGTCCAAGCACCGAGCCGACCTCACACACTTCAAATTTATCCTTTCCTGCCTTAACTCTGCCCTCTCCTCCGCCAGGCAAAGCTTCTTCTCCTCCTTCATCGACACCCATGCCCGTCACCCCCGCCGATTGTTCCGGACCTTTAACTCTCTCCTTAGGCCCCCTGTTCCTCCCCCTCCCCCATCTCTCACCCCTAATGATCTGGCCACCTATTTCCTCACGAAAATCAACACGATCAGGTCTGAGCTCCCCAAAGTCACCCCTCCGCCTCTCCCCTCCCCCCCAACGACCCCCTCCCCTACTTTCCCATCCTTCCCTGCAGTATCCTCAGAGGAGATCTCCCTCCTCGCAAGTGCCACCCCCTCCACCTGCGCCTCGGACCCCATTCCCTCTCACCTTCTTAAAACCATCGCCCCTGCCCTCCTCCCTTCCTTAACTTCTATTTTTAACCACTCAATCTCCAAGGGCTCCTTCCCCTCTGCCTTCAAACATGCCCACGTCTCCCCCATCCTAAAAAAACCCGCTCTTGACCCCACTTCCCCCTCCAGTTATCGTCCTATCTCCCTACTACCTTCCTTTCCAAAATCTTAGAACGGGTCGTCTACAATCGATGCCTAGAATTCCTTAACTCCCATTCTCTCCTAGACCCCCTCCAATCTGGCTTCCGTCCCCTCCACTCTACCGAGACTGCTCTCTCTAAGGTCACCCGTGACCTCCTTCTTGCCAAATCCAATGGCTCCTACTCCATTCTGATCCTCCTTGACCTCTCTGCTGCCTTTGACACTGTCGACCATCCCCTCCTCCTCCATACTTTATCTCACCTTGGCTTCACGGACTCTGTCCTCTCCCAGTTCTCCTCTTACCTCTCTGTCCGATCATTCTCGGTCTCCTACGCTGGAGCCTCCTCCCCCTCCCATCCTTTAACTGTTGGAGTTCCTCAAGGGTCAGTTCTTGGCCCTCTTCCGTTCTCCATTTACACTCACTCCCTCGGTGAACTCATCCGCTGTCACGGCTTTGACTACCATCTCTACGCAGATGACACGCAGATCTACATCTCCGCCCCTGTCCTCTCCCCCTCCCTTCGGGCTCGCATCTCCTCCTGCCTCCGGGACGTCTCCACCTGGATGTCGGCCCGCCACCTAAAACTCAACATGAGCGAGACTGAGCTCCTCATCTTCCCTCCCAAGCCCTGTCCGCTCCCAGACTTCTCCATCACCGTGGATGGCACGACCATCCTTCCCGTCCCGCAGGCCCGCAATCTCGGTGTCATCCTTGACTCGTCCCTCTCGTTCACCCCACGCATCCTATCCGTTACCGAGACCTGCCGGTTTCACCTCTACGATATCGCCAAGATCCGCCCTTTCCTCTCCACCCAAACGGCTACCTTACTATTACGGGCTCTCGTTATATCCCGGCTAGACTACCGTGTCAGCCTTCTCTCTGACCTCCCTTCCTCCTCTCTCGCCCCGCTCCGGTCTATTCTTCACTCCGCTGCCCGGCTCATCTTCCCGCAGAAACGATCTGGGCATGTCACTCCCCTTCTTAAACAACTCCAGTGGTTGCCTATCGACCTCCGCTCCAAACAAAAACTCCTCACTCTAGGTTTCGAGGCTCTCCATCACCTTGCCCCTTCCTACCTCTCCTCCCTTCTCTCTTTCTACTGCCCACCCCGCACGCTCCGCTCCTCTGCCGCCCACCTCCTCGCTGTCCCTCGGTCTCGCCTATCCCACCGTCGACCCCCGGGTCACGTCCTCCCGCGGTCCTGGAACGCCCTCCCTCCTCACCTCCGCCAAACTGATTCTCTTTCCCTCTTCAAAACCTTACTTAAAAATCACCTCCTCCAAGAGGCGTTCCCAGACTGAGCTCCTCTTCCCCCTCTACTCCCTCTGCCATCCCCCCTTTACCTCTCCGCAGCTAAAGCCTCATTTTCCCCTTTTCCCTCTGCTCCTCCACCTCTCCCTTCCCATCCCCACAGCACTGTGCTTGTCCGCTCGACTGTATATATTTTCGTTACCCTATTTATTTTGTTAATGAATTGTACATCGCCTTGATTCTATTTAGTTGCCATTGTTTTTACGAGATGTTCTTCCCCTCGACGCTGTTTAGTGCCATTGTTCTCGTCTGTCCGTCTCCCCCGATTAGACTGTAAGCCCGTCAAACGGCAGGGACTGTCTCTATCTGTTGCCGACTTGTTCATCCCAAGCGCTTAGTACAGTGCTCTGCACATAGTAAGCGCTCAATAAATACTATTGAATGAATGAATGAATACCAACTCTACTGTAGTGTCCCAAGCACTTACTGCTCAATAAATACCATTGATTTATTGATAGAAAATCAATACAATACAGACAGTGTCCCAGTCTCTTTTCCTTTCTCAACGGAGCAGAGATGTTAACGGGCTTTACTGTTTGGGTGAAAGATGGGATGCGTGAAGAGATTGTAGACGTCCATCAGGGGAGGGTCTCCCGGAAAGAAGTCCTGATTCTGACCCTTAGTCGCCAACTCCAGCTTGTTCTTAAAACTGCCCCTGCTCTTAAGGAACAACTGAGAGAAGAAGTGGGCCTAATAGAGCATGGGCCTGGGAGTCAGAAGGACGTGGGTCCTAATCCTGACTCTGTCATTTGTCTGCAGTGTGACCTTGGGCAAATCACTTCACTTCTCTGTGTCTGTGACTAAGACTGTAAGCCCATGTGGGACATGGACTGAGTCCAACATGATTAGCTTGCAGCACACAGAACAGTGCTTGGCACATAGTAAATGCTTAACAAATACCATCCTTATTATTTATTATTACCCCAGTACTTGGTAAAGGGCCTGGCACATAGTGAGCGCTTAACAAATACCATCATTATTATTTATTATTACCCCAGTACTTAGTACTGGGCCTGGCGCATAGTGAGCGCTTAACAAATACCATTAAAAAAATCTCTTCCCTTCACCCCGCTAGTATAGGTAAAAACAGGTATTTTAAACTCCACCCTCTACCTTTCCCCACTGCCATATACACTCCTATCTCCCACCCCATGAGTTGGTTAAAAAATTCTTTGCAGGTTTCTCGTGTGCCGCTGCCTCCCTATTAGATGATTACAATAGAGTGTTCAACTGAATTAAAATTTTATCTAATCTTAGATACTTGGGAGTTAGGGCCTCTTGAAGTCAATGTACAAATTTATGCAAGAAATATGCAAATTAGAATGTCCTTGGATTCATTGGGAAAAAAAATATTATAATGGAGATGGCTCAGCTTCTTCCAGTAACCAAATGCATATAGAAATAATAGCAGAAGTAGGAATAGGATTTATTGAAGCAGCGTGGATCAGTGGAAAGAGTCCGGGCTTGGGAGTCAGAGGTCATGGGTTCGACTCCCGGCTCTGCCCCTTGTCAGCTGTGTGACTGTGGGCGAGTCACTTCACTTCTCTGTGCCTCAGTTACCTCATCTGTAAAACGGGGATGAAGACTGTGAGCCCCATGTGGGACAACCTGATTCCCCTGTGTCTACCCCAGCGCTTAGAACAGTGCTTGGCACATAGTAAGCGCTTAACAAATACCAACATTATTATTATTATTATTAATCCCTGCTCTGCCACTTGTTTAGCTCTGTGACTTTGGGCAAGTCACTTAACTTCTCTGAGCCTCTGTTACCTCATCTGTAAAATGGGGATTAAGACTGTGAGCCCCACATGGGACAACCCGATCAACTTGTATCCCCCGCAGCGCTTAGAACAGTGCTTTGCACATAACAAATACCAATAACAAGCACCTACTTGGCGTGGTGTACTGTCCTAGGCCCCTCTCAGGATCGCATCTGGAGCATTTCCAGTACTCTACCAGTCTCGGCTATGGGAGGGAGAGTCAAGCAGAGGCCTACCCATTCCATTCCTCGCTCGGGCAGTGGCTAGCGATTGGAAGACAATCTGTTACAAGTCAAAACGGCAATGGTAAACCACCTCCGTATTTTTACCAAGAAAACGCTATGGATACACTACCAGAACGATTACAGATGGAGGTGGGGCATTCTGGGAGAGATGTGTCCATGGACAGCACAAGACAAGACTGTACTTGGTACTTGGGAAGTACAGAATGAAGAAGTAGTAAGTTCCCTGCTCACAAGGAGCTTACACTGTAACTGAGTGCTTAATATAGTGCTCTGCTCTGCACTCAATAAGTACCACTGATTGATTGACAGAGAAGAATATTTACAGTTAGAGTTGTCCAAATCAATCATGGAGTCCACAGAGCTCTTCATGGGGTCAGGGCCAGGAAACCCAAAGCCAAATGCACCTAGGCTTGGGCCAAATGTGGATGTCCCCCTATTTCATGCATATATATGAAATGAATGTGTATATCTTTGCAAGTAGTGTATTTGTTATTTGTAAATAATACATTTACAAATTATATATATATACATAAATTAACAAATATATATATGATTAATTCATTCAATTGTATTTATTGAGCGCTGACTGTGTGCAGAGCACTGAACTAAGTGCTTGGAAAGTACAATTTGGCAACAGATAGAGACATTCCCTATCCAACAATGGGCTCACAGTCTAGAAGGGAGAAGACAGACAACAAAACAAAACAAGTAGACTGGCATCAATATCATCAATAAAAATAAATAGAATTATAGATATATACACATCATTAATAAAATAAATATAATAATATGTACATATATACACAAGTGCTTTGGGGCGCGGAGGGGGGTAGAGCAGAGGGAGGGAGTAGGGATGGGGAGGGGAGGAGGAGCAGAGGATGGGAAGGTATCCTGGAGGAGGTGAGCTTTCATTAGGGCTATGAAGGCGAGAAGTGTGCTAGTGTGGCGGATGTAAAGAGGGAGGGCATTCCAGGCCAGAGATAGGATGTGGGCCAGGGGTCGACGGCGGGACAGGTGAGAACGAGGCACAGTGAGGAGGTTAGCAGCAGAGGAGCGGAGTGTGAGGGCTGAGCTGTAGAAGGAGAGAAGGGAGGTGAGGTAAGAGGGGGCAAGGTGGAGGACAGCTTTGAAGCCAATAGTGAGGAATGAATGAATGAAATGACTTGACCAAGGTCACACAACAGATGATGGTGGAGTTGGCATTAAAACCCAGGTCCTTCTAACTCCCAGGCTCATGTTCTATCCTCTACACCATGCTGCTTCTCCAGCATGGTGTCCTGGCAGTGACAAACAAAACATTAATGGTGTTTACTGAGTGTTTGCTGTGTGCAGAGCACTGTACTAAGCACTTGGGAGAGCACAATACAACAGAGTTAGTAGACATGAACCTTGCCCTCAAGGAGGTTACAGTGTAGAGGGCCAGAAAACCATTTTCAGGGGCCTTGCAAAGTTGCTCAGGTGGCTACTGGACCCAACTGGTTCCCAAAGCCTTCAGGGTGAGCTCACAGACTCCAGAAGGGCATTTCTGGCCATTGTTCCTCGACACTGAGCCCTTGTTGTTTGGAACCATCACTGTGGCTGTTCCCCAGTTAGTCCTGGGCCAGACTGGACTGGTAGTGGCAGAGCCAGTACTGGTCTGGGCTGAGAATGAGCTGGGATCTGGGTGCGCTCCAGATTTCCAGTCCAGGCCAGGCTCTGACAGTTCTCCCTCTCAAGAAATATCCCGATCCTTTAAGCCTTGCTGGTCACTGGGAATTTTCAACCCTTGGCCCAAACCGACTTTGACCCCAGTGAGAAACCAAAACCCTAACAGATCTCAAATTCACACTCTCACTTGGACATGGAGCTGCGTGGTTAGAGTTGCTCAATGGGACAAGTTCTTCAACCAAATCAGGCTGACCATTCAAAGAGGTAGGATTATAAAGATCAGTGGGAATATTCAGTTCTAATGCCCCAAATCTTCAGGCTTAAAATGCCCACAGACCATAACTGTTTGCCTACATGGTTGTACTCAAGGCTGGAGGGGCCGGGGTGGGGGGAGTTTGGGACCACCACCCTGTGTCCCATGCCCAAAATGGGGCCCATGCCCATCCTCCTCCTTCAGTGCTGGTGGGCTGGGCAATTCGTCTTATCAGGTAATAATCATGGTACCTGTTAAGCGCTTTCTACGTGCCAAGCGCTGTCCTAAGCTCTGGGGTAGATACCAGTTAATCAGATCGGACCCAGTCCGGTCAGGTCAGACTAGAAGTCTGGTGGCGAAGCTTCGGAAGAAGCAGCAGAAACGGCCCCGTTCCAAACCATGAGTCGTCGAGAAGGTTTGATTTGACTTTGATTCCACTCCTCAGATGGGTCCTGGGGCCCTTGGCCTGCAGGCACTGCTTTCCTCCCCTATCCTGTATCCCACTCCCCTGTTACTCTTACCAGGAGGCATTCGTCTGGCAGGGTCTGCACCACGATCTTTTTTCTGCTTGCTCAGTGGCAGAGGAAGGTGGGAGGCAGGCAGTCTCGTGGGCCGAGTTAGTAAGCTCTCAGGGAGTGGGAGGAGGTGAAGGGAGAGGGGTATTCTCCACTATGTTCTACTCCGCTGCATGTTAACATCCCTACCTCCCTCCCTTCCAACCTCCCTCCAAAAGCCACTGTCCTTACACAAAAGCCAATTCCTTGGAGAGCCCCCATAGCCCCATGACCTTCTGCACCCGGAAATGCAGAAATCCTCAGGAAAGTGGGAGATGACAGCCCCGAGGGGAAAAGCAAGAAAGGAGCCAATTACTAGAATTACTAATATTAATCTTGGTTTTTAAACCTTCGCGTGGGATAATTGTCTTTTTTCTTTTAGATGGGGCTTAATTGTTTGTTAAGAGGAGAAAACTGAAAACAGAAGGATCTGGCTTGAAAAAATAAATTATTGCAGTTCAACTCAGAGATTGATGAAGGAATATTAATTATCTACTCTAACTAAATGACACTTAACTGATATAAATTAGTAGGCCATGTCATCCAAGGGAAACTGCTCTTCTCCGTGACTCACTCTCCCCACATGCGAATGTCACATGAAAGAGAACCCACAAGCCCTTCTGACTGGATCAGTCCACCTAGTAGTGGCTGATTCTCCCATCTCTGGATGACCCATCAAATCACACACCTGGACAAAATCAATACCACAGAGGCAGCCTAAATGGCAGTGATTGGTGTGGGAGCACAACCCCAGGAACTCAAATCAGTTGCCACCAGCGGCCGTAAATAATGTAAATGCTTTATATCTAAACCTAAGAATGCCAAGTTCGGGGTGGAAACGGAATTTTCCGGAAGCACCGGCCATCGATTCCCAACCTTACACACTTCCACTTCCATCTAGAGAGTGAGAGGAATTGCGTTAAAGCCAGATAAAAGCCACCAGAGTGAGGCTTTGGTGCATTGAGCAACTCTTAATTTCAAATCACTACTCTTGGGACAAAATTGCTGAATGGTATAAAAGAGACAGGACTTTTGATTCAGAGGTCAGGCCCTCGTGAACCTTGGTAGCGCTGTTAAACGGCAGTGATGCATCGCCTGATGGTTGCATTTAAAAGGTAAGTGAGGCTGTGGATTTGTGAGTTAGGAGGGAGAGGAAAGAGGTACAGCCAAGGGGAGTTGAAAGGATGGTTGGAAAGAGAATGAAGACAGGTGTGAGAGAGGAAGAGAGGAATAAAGAGGGGAAAGAGAACCGGAGGAAGTGAGAAGAAACAAAAACTAATTCTAGGAATGAAAAAATCTGGCCATATCCTGTTTCTAACATCTATCACTTTCCTTGGAGACCTCTATTTCCTCGTTGACTCATATTCATTTTCTATATAAATGGAGCTTCCAAAAAGGACAGTGAGGTGGTAAGAAAACCGAACTATTTGGAAGATCTGGATTCATTCTCTTGAGACTGAGGAGAACAATACCCCCCCCCCCCCCGGGAAAAGAGGTGGCAAAGTTGCCCATCGCCCTCCCCACCCACACACTCCCCCACCCCACCTCAACTCCCTCGTATACTTCTCACCACAAGGAAGAGACCAAGGAACACACAGGATCCTCCCCCTGTCCCCAGATTTTCTGAAGATCAGAACATTTGTCTCTGCTTCTGTTCTGTTTCTTCTGGGTGGTAAAGGCAGGACGGGTGGAGATTGCGGTTTTCCGAGAAAAGCAGCTGTTTGAAAGGATGCAGTGCCCTCCTGTGTTTGCCTAAGAAATTCTTCATTCAGGCCCGGAGTCCAAACAGCAGGGATCATATAATGTTTCAGATGGATATAGTTTCTTGAGCTTTACCTTCCTTCTAAAGACCCTTCCGCACTGTCCTGTGATGGCCGCTGATGCTGTTCTTTAGTGACCTCCAAATGTGGAACTGGACCCAAGGCATTTACATATCCGATTAGACTGTGAGCCCGTCATAGGGCAGGGGTCATCTCTATCTGTTGCCAAATTGTACGTTCCAAGCGCTTAGTACAGTGCTCTGCACATAGTAAGCGCTCAATAAATACTATTGAATGAATATCCATTTACAGTAAACACACGCAGGTGAGCAAGCCCTACCTCCCCATTTCTTTCAACCCTTTGATTTTCCGCAATAGGCTCTTTTGCCAGAGTTCTCCAGGAAAGGGCACGCTCCTGAACATCCTAAGCGGCAGCAGCTGACCTGGGATGTTGATCGTTCCGTGTTTACCCACCCTAATCTAGCTGGATCCCGGTAACTGCTTGGAGACCACCTGGATGTAAGCTCATTGTGGGTAGGGAATGTAGACACATTATTGTGAGATAGAAAAATAATAATATAGTAATAATATATAATATAGTAAATAATTGTTTATTTTTATAACATTGTTTATTGTCATATAGTATTCATTCATGCATTCACATTTATTGAATGTTTATTCTGTGCAGAGCGCTGCACGAAGCGCTTGGGAAAGTACAGTACACCAATAAATGGTCACATTCCCATTGTATTGCTTCGTACAGTGCTCTGCACCCAGTAAGCGCTCAGTAAATACGATTGACTGACTGACTGGATGGGAAGCCAGGTTGGGGGACGAGGTAAGGGGAGTGGAAAACCTGAAACTGTGCTGGTCCACTGTGCTGATCCATAAGGCAGGCAGGCTGGTAAAAGGCTCTAAAATAACTGGTCGCGTCACGGTGGTACAATCTGGGAGAGCACTGGAGAAGCTCTTAATATGAGTTTGGCCGTGGGCAGATTCTGGTTCTAAAGGCTTTTTTTTTCTGAAAATTATCTTTCAAGAATCTGCTTTCCCTAGGCTGGCCTGACCAGAGATTGAGAGGGAAGGGCGAGTAAAAGAGTTTCAACTTTCAGCACAAGTTATCATTGAAAAGCAGCATGGCCTAGTGGAAAGAGCAAGGGCCTGGAAGTCAGAGGACTTGGGTTCTAATCCCAGTTCTGCCACTTGCCGGCTGTGGGACTTCTAGTAAGCCACTTAATTTATCTGAGCCTCAGTTCCCCCATCTGTAAAATGGGGATTCACTACCTGTTCTTCCTCCTACTTAACTGTGGACAGGAACTGTGTTTGGACTGATCATCTCAGTACAGTGCTTGGCATTTAATAATAATAATAATAATGTTGGTATTTGTTAAGCGCTTACTATGTGCAGAGCACTGTTCTAAGCGCTGGGGCAGATACAGGGTAATCAGTTTGTCCCACGTGAGGCTCACAGATAATCCCCATTTTACAGATGAGGTAACTGAGGCACAGAGAAGTGAAGTGACTTGCCCACAGTCACACAGCTGACAAGTGGCAGAGCCGGGAGTCGAACCCATGACCTCTGATTCCGAAGCCCACGCTCTTTTCACTGAGCCACACTGCTTCTCCGGTGCTTAACAAATAAGTGCTTAACAAAACCAAAATTATTATTATTATAATTTACCATCCACTGGACCTTATTGATTCTCTCAGATTTAAAACAGGAACCTGCCCATCCTCTATCTTCTCCAAATCATCCCTCTGTAGGATTTCTCTAGGTATACAAAGAACTTAAATTGGGTTAGCCTATTACTTTTCTACAGTTGGTATGAGGGCAAGATAGTTGTTCTGAGGGTGGGGGAAATCCCAAATGGAGTGATCTTGGAATGAATGGAATCCCTGCTTAAGGGGATCCCAGAAGATGTATCCAATGCCAGTTTCAGACAACCCTCCATGCTGAATTGAGCTAAAATCAAATTACTCACAAATGCCCTTGCTGTTGGCCATCTCTTGAGCGCTTAGTACAGTGCTCTGCACACGGGAGGGGCTCAGTAAACATTATACTGAGTTTGATTCACTGAGTCTGTTCTCATTAGTGCCACTAAAGCCCTGCAGAACCTGCAAAAGTTTTTCAACCTTGCCATTCACTCTGCTTATACCAACTCAGCAACTGTGTGACCTCAGGCAAGAAACTTAACTCCTCTGTGCTTCAGGATCCCCTATTCCTAAAATGAGAGTAACAGTCTTTGCTATCTGTTTATTGAGGAGGTTTAAATAAAGAGGAAGAAATCCCATCTGTAAAAAGCTGGGGCACTTGAAAACAACGTAAAATATTAAGTTTCCTCTCTGGAGTCCCCTAATTTCTTCCATAGCTGGCTAATTTACCAGAAAGGAGCATTCTTAAGATAATAAAATTGTGCTTCCTACATTAGGTAGAGCAGATGCAGCAAAGATGAGGAGCACAAGTACCCTCTGCATGTGTGCTTAAATGAACTCAAGCATTTGAAAATGATTTTTTTAAATGATCTTCAAAGGGTGAGATAGGCTCATTGAAATAAGCAACATTCTTACACACACACACACACACACACACACACACACACACACATTCACAAAAGAACAGTTGCCCAACCATTAGCTGTCCCCTTCTAATGATTTATTATACTATTGAGATACTGGCACACTCAGAAATTCAAGTTCTGCATCTGTGGAGAAACGTGGAGTGGTATTTTTTGTAATAAACGTAATCCTCGTAGGACAGGCCTTTTATTTCATGTGTATTTATATACTTGCATTTCTTACCCACCCTCCCCCATCTCCTTCCGGCTCAGAGTATATATACTTCACATTCTCGAGCCGAAATCCCCGAGAAGCAGACTGTGAAATATTAGCCTGCATCTGAAGACAGAACACTCTGGAGACCCTCTGTTCCCTTGTGCTCTCATTACAGCGAAGTTTACCAGACGCTGCCTTCAATTCATAGATCCAGGGAAACAAGAAAGCAGCACAGTTACAATACGTGATTTATTTTTTTTTTTGCAAAACATCTGATTTAACAGGAAAAATGCTATCGAGAGGAACTGCGTGTGATAAAAAAGCAACAGAAAAAAAAACCGGTCTTAATGGTAACTTCTATTAAAAGAACCTCAGAGGTCTCTTACCACAGGATGTTTTACTTTAATGGCTATTGAAAATATCTAAGGTTGCATCCTGAGAACTCTTCAGTCATTCCGGTCGGCACCCACTGTGGATACCATTGCTGATCAACTGGGAACAACCTTGGTTGCTAACCTCAGTAATGATGATAATAATAATAATAATTGTGTTAGTTCAGTGCTAAGCACTGTACTAAGCGCTGGGATGCATACAAGATTCAGTCCCTGTCCCACACAGAGCCCACTGTCTACAGGGAAGAAAAGAACAGATATTGAATTTCCATCGTACAGGTGAACAAACTGAAGACGGAAGAATTTAAGCAAGTTGACCAAAATCACACAGCAGGAAAGTAGCAGAGTTGGGATAGAGACCCAGGTTCTCTGACTCTCAGGCCTGGGCTCTTTCCACTAGGCCACGCTGCTTCAGCCGCTCTGACCCTACTTTTGCCAGTCTACTCACTGTACCTCAGTCTTGTCTGTCTCACTGCCAACCCCATGCCCACGTTTTCCCTCTTGTCTGGAACCCCTTCCCCCTTCATGTACGACAAACCACCACTCTCCCCTCCTTTAAAGTCGTATTAAAATTGCGTCACCTCCAAGAAGCCTTCCCCGACTAAGCCCTCATTTCCTCTACTCTCTCCCTTCTGCCTCCTCTAAACACCTGGATCTCTATTCTTTAAGCATTTGATATTCACCTCACCCTCTGCCTCACAGCTCTTAGGTACGTATCTGTAATTTATTTTAATGTCTGCCTCCCCCTCTAGACTGTAAGCCCCTTGTGCACAGGGAACATGTCTTCCATCTCTGTTGCATTATACTCTCCTAAGCAAGGGCATTAAAGTAAGTGGTCAATAAATACCACTGATTGGTTGATTAATTAATTAATTGGATGCTTTTCTGGTTTACTTCAAAGGCAGTTGTCCCTTTGCCCTAAAAGGAGATCCAAAAGAGGCAAGACCTGCAAACCCTTCCAGCACAGACACCATATCTCTAACGCCATAGCCCCGTGAATGCACGGAAGGCAAGCGGCCAGAATCGTGGTACGATTGACAGTTCTTCTCGCCGACTGCTTAGTTGAAGCGAAACTTGGACTAAGCTAGCTGAGCCAAACCATCAGGCGTTTCAAAGCTGTCCTGCTCCCTGCTTCCTTCCAAGAGCTGGCAGTGGTTCATCAGGCCTTGGCCAATATCATCCTCTGATTCACCAGAGGTTCCCGAGTCACGCGAGTCAATTTCTTTTCCGAAATTCCCAATTAAAAAAGCCTCCCCTCCGGCTCTGGGGCCCGAAGACGGGACCCTGTAAGCTGCTTCCTTTTTCAGTAGCTCAGGCATTGGGCGAGTCCCCAAGCCCACACTGGGCAATCTGCCTCTGGATGCCTTGGGAAGTAGGGAAACAAATGAGGACATTACACAGCAAATACC
This sequence comes from Ornithorhynchus anatinus, assembly GCF_004115215.2. Classification (NCBI taxonomy): domain Eukaryota; kingdom Metazoa; phylum Chordata; class Mammalia; order Monotremata; family Ornithorhynchidae; genus Ornithorhynchus; species Ornithorhynchus anatinus. The sequence goes on from NC_041730.1 coordinate 23,219,190, forward strand.
TTCGTTAGGTGGAAGGCCAGAGACAATGAAAGCTGTTGAACATATTCCCCACCAAATGGGGTCTTGATGGGGCGAGGACACGATCTGTCTCACCAGCTGTGCATCATTCAAGCTTAGGTCCCGCTCGGCCTTTGGCCCAGACCAAACGTGGAGATGTCGGCCTAAGTCTGTGGTAATTCCATGCTGTAGGTTAATAGCCATTAAGGCTTGAAACTGAAAGCCTCAGCATTACTTAACTCTGATTCAGTATGCTGTCCCCAAGATCAAAGGCGAGCCAGCTAGCCATTAACCCATCAATAATCCCTCAAGTAAAGAATCTCAGAAGGCTGTAGAAATGTAAATTCAATGGGAAAAAAAAGACTCAAACCAGCAAGGAGCACTTGTGGGTACAGTCAGTGCCAAACACTTCGTTACTGCATGGGTAATAGAGGCTATTGGCACAGCGTGCTATTTTGTAGAAGTAACGGCACATAAAAATCATCTATGCCCCCCATTTTTTGGTATTTGTTAAGTGCTTACAATATGCCAGACGCTGTACCGAGCGTTGAGGTAGATGCAAGCTAATCAGGTTGGACACAGTCCATACCCCAAACCATTATTCCTTCCATTTACAGGTGAGGTAACAGAGGCACAGAGAAGTGAAGTGACTTGCACAGGCTCACACAGCAGACAAGTGGCAGAGCGGACATACCCAGGGCCTTCTGACTCCCAGGTCGTGCTCTGACCACCAGGCCATACTGCTTCTCTGCATTTTGCTGCAGGTGATAAGGAAACAGGGTCCTCTCCTTCTCCTAAGGGGGCACACCCTGGTGGCTAAAGGGTAGTCAAAGAACCCGTGGTGAATCCTGGGCCGTAACTGTCCACGACTCATCATACTTCCTCCCTCTTGGGAGTTCAGCTTTTGGCCAGGAGAAATTCCCTCTTTTAGATCTTTTCTCCCACCCACCAGCCTCACCTATCCTCCCTGCCTATTTTCTAAGTAGGAAGGCCTGCCCTGCTTGGATCAACGTCAGTGTGGTAACTAACCACAATGAATCCAGGAAGGGAAGCGGACATGAGGCATCAACTGGGTTGGGGTATGTACCCACGTGCACGCACACGCACACACAGAGCTGGGATTCCTAAGTCACATCTTGCTGAATTCAGCAGCAAAACCTGCTCACAGGTGCAGGCCCACCCCCTCCCCAACAACTCGTTGGCAAATGCAAACAGTATCAGAATGTTAAGTTATTTAAATGACTCCTAATTGGAGAAAAAAATTGTAATCACAGAGTTTAAAATGTTTTTGTATTGGAGACGCATTAGTCAGTCGTATTTGTTGAGCGCTTACTGTGTGCACAGCACTGTACTAAGCTCTTGGGAAAGTACAACAATAAACAGACACATTCCCTGCCCACAGCGTGCTTACTAGCAAACCAGAGAAACCACGATTGAAAAGATCCCTGATGTCACTGTGTACATAGACAAGAGACGGAGACATAGAAAGAAACAGAAAGAACTCATACACTTACAGGAAAGAGATTTCACGTAGTTGGTGTACACCGTATGTAGGTTGCTCCTTGACAATCTACTTTAATTATCTTGTTTAGGCTTCACTAGTTTGACTCTCTGCTCAGGAGCACTGAGTAGTGGGGGATAGGATGGAGAAAGTTGAGTGAGAGGGGTTGATGGTTTGAAAATTAATCATTGGGGGCCAGTAGAGTTCTTTTCCAAGGTCTTTGCAGAGCAAGGATTTGAAACAATGTCATGACAACCAAGCATCTCAAGCTTCTTTGTCCTCCAACCCACAATCCTCTCTCCTCCACCTTGTGGAAAGAGGTCCAAGTCTCGAACTACCCTCCTCCTGCTTCCTCCATCTCCCTACTTTCCCTGAAGTCTCCAAAGAAAGGGTGTCTGTGGATGAAACAGTTGGATTATGTTCTGCTAAAAGTTCAGGATTCATTCGATGAAAACAATAATAACGATAAGGAGGAGGATGTTCGCAACAAAATTAATAATAATGATATTGGCTAAGCATTTACTAAATGCCAAATACTGTACTTAGCACTGGAAAAGGTTGAAGATAATCAGGCCAGACACAGTCTCTGTCCCACGTGGGGCTCACAGTTTAAGTAGGAGGGAAAGTAGGTATTGATCCCCCTTTTTTTTCTTTTTTAACAGATGAGGAAACTGAAGTACAAAGGAGTTAAGTGACTTCTCCGAAGTGATACAGTAGACAAGGGGTGGACCCAAAATTAGAACCCAGATCCTCTGGCTCCCAGGCCTGTGTTCTTTCCACTAGACCACACTGTGTCTTAGATGAACAATACTGCTAATAGCATTTGGGAGAAAAGAAAAAAAGCAGAGCAGAGAAGAGAGAAGAAAGAAGAGGGGAGGAGAGAAAAGATAGAAAAGGTCTGGAGATAGATTCCTGATACAACTCAGGTACCCTTACCACCCCTCCCTACTTCCCCACTCATTTTGTTAGGTGAAAGAAAGAAAGATATCCATGCAGAAGGAAATAGCTGCTGTCTATATACACTTTGTAATGACAAAGAGATTTTTTTACAAAATATTAAAACTCACAGTTCTGAGCCTCCTGCTGACTCTTGAGCACTCAGGCTAATTTCTAATTGCTAAACCCACTTTCCAAAAGGAATGAGAGCAAAAAAAATAGAAAAAAATTACCGAAAATAAATTACCTCAAAATTTTCCGTCGGTCACTTAATGGCCTACTGGAGATGGTTGGGCGATATGAGTCGAGCAGAGATTTGGACTGGCTGAGTCACAAGCCAGGTACCACACAACTTTAATGATGAGGATAAATCAATGTGCTGTCTTGCCCTGTTTCTGATGGTTTTAACTCTGTCAAGGATGACAAAGCAGTGACAGGAGGCTCAAGCATAATTGCTCGTAATTAAAAAGGCTCATTTTCCAAATACAAATTGTACTGCACACATGACAAGGTGCCACACAGGTCTGTTCTGGTAAGCTGGCAGCTGCCACTTTCTTTAAACACAAGTGACATCTGGGTAAGACCCATCATCCTGTTGCTTAGAAATGGTCAGTAGCAGACTTCACCTTCTCCCCCCACCCCCCCAACATCCCAAAAGAAAAAACACGTCCCGGATGGAGAGTTCCACCAGCCAATGAGGAAGAGCCTCCCGTAGGTAGGGTGCTGGAGTAAGGGGAGGCTCCTGGTACAGTACCTTCAGGGGGTTCTTCCTGCAGGTGCGGCTCCTCACTCACTGTTTCCAAAGCATCTTCCATCATCTGTGTGTCTGAGCTCTGCTCCTGTGGGAAAGAAAATGGTGAGGAGGGCAGAAATGGATCTCCGAGACCAGTGAACGACGGGGCTGACTAGGAGGCATCCCTCACTTCCTTAGGATATTGTAGTAGGCCTGGTCCCTTGGCCCCTGGAGTTGCCCTGAACCACTTCCCTCCATCTCTCTCCAATCCCGCCCGTCACGTGGGGTAGACACCCTACTCCGACCTGCTGCCTTTCCCAATTAGGCACACTGAGTCAGAAGAGGTGTGGGATTCGACCCGGACTGCCATGTTTCTGGCCCTCAAACTAGTCCTGGAAGAGCTCTAACTTCTAGATTCTTCCTTTGAGAGGTGTACGGTAATTTTGAGCGGGAAACATCCTTGCCACTGCTGGAATGAGTACCGGGAAAGCTTCATCATGAATTCACACTTATTAAAATAGTGTAAGGTTATTCCAATTAGTCTAATTCTACCAGAGCTTAAAATGTCTTAAAATAAGAAGAATCAATGGTATTTATTGAGTATTTCCTGTGTGCAGAGCACTGTACTAAGCGCTTGGGGGACAGACTTGGTAGACAGGCTCCCTGGCCTCAACAAGCATAGAGTCTAGAGACGAGTTTACAGTCTAGAGCAATGACAGCATTTGTTAAAACAGTCTCTCTCCTTCCCTTGCCCACCTCTGGACATCATCCTCTTCCCCAGCATCCTTTGCTAACTGTTTCTCAGTCAATGAGCTTCCTTTTAGCAACTAGCAAGTGTCCCCTCTGAAGGAGTTAACATTCCCAAAGAACCTTATAAATATTTCATGTGGAGATCTTGGAAGATAACCCTAGACTGTTGATGTAGAAATTATTGCACCTGCAAATTTTAATTGGTCCAAGAGAGATAGCGCATAATTGGAGCCTGCTAATCTGCACGAACCTGACTTGGTTGTAAAACTACAGATTGTTTTATCAGAAGAACTTCAGTTTTAAGAGAGAGAAAGGGAAGTGATCCGTGTGTCACCCTATAAAGGCAACACCTGGGTTCATTATCCTATTCGGGCCATTTGAGTAAGAGCTCTACATCCTCCCTGATCCCATCATGATCCCCAGGTCACAGTCATTTCTGTCACTCCGATTTCCACTTAGAGCCAGGACTCCTTAACACCTTCTCCTGCACCTTCTGGCTTCAAGGGAATATGTATTAGCCTCAGTGTTCTGGGAAACAGAAGATCAGTAGATAATGTGTTAAGTGCAAACAGATTAAATCAACTGGAGAACAACCGCTTGGAGAGACTTTAGAGGCAAGTGCTTATGCCACACCTGTTCTCATTCCACTGAAAAACAATCTTCACTCTGCTGCTACAACTCAAATTAGCATCTGCCTGGAAGAAAATTGGCAGAGCCAACACTGGAGGTTTAAGCCCAGTCCTCTCTCAGGATGAACACGAACCCTCTCAGCAATTGACCTTAAATCGCAAACAAAATCCTTGATGAGTTTGATGTAGGGGATGCTGGAGGGCTCAATTAGACTGGGGCTAGTACAGGTGTTCTGGGAGTGGAGTCTGGGGCCAGATGAGTTGCTATTCAAGAACATTAAGGCTTCCGATTTCTTTGCTGAAACAACTGATAGGATAACACGGGTGTGAGTAGGTGAAAAAGTTCCAGACCACCAAACATTTCATCTCCTGGCTAAAGAACTGCAGATCGACTCTTCTGGCATTCATTCATTCGATCACATTTATTGATTGCTTATTGTGTGCAGACCACTGTTCTAAGCATTTGGGAGAGTACAATACAACAGTAAACGGACACATTCCCTGCCCACAATGAGATTATAGTCTAGATGGGGGAGACAGATATCAATACAAATAAATAAGTTATAGATATGTACCTAAGTACTGTGGGGCCGGGAGAGGGGAAGGAAAAGGGATCAACCCAGGGCTATGCAGAAGGGAGTGGGAGATGAGGAAAAATGAGTCTGGGAAGGCCACTTGGAGGAGATGCGCCTTCAATAAGGCTTTGAAACTGGGGGGAGAGTAATTGTCTGTCAGAGGAGGGAGGGTGTTCCTGGCCGGAGGCAGGATGTGGGCTAGAGGTCAGTGGAGAAATAGGCAAGATCAAGGCACAGTGAGAAGGTTAGCATTAGAGGAACCAAGTGTGCGGGCTGAGTTATAGAAGGAGAGTAGTGAGTTGATGTAGGAGGGGATGAGGTGGTGGAGTGCTTAAAGTTCAATGATGAGGAGCTTTTGTTTGATGCAGAGGGGGATGGGTGACCACTTGAGGGGCTAGAAATTAGCTATTTGTGCACCTTTACTGAGCATTTTTGGAACAATAATTAACAAAAAAGGGGTCGGGTACAACTGGAATGCCATTCTTTGGTGGCTACTAGGTAGACTTGGAAATTGAGTCAGCCCCTGTTTTTAGCAATATTTTTAAAAAATGCTTTTGGTGTTTTCAATGATTTTTGTTAAAGAATCACTCTTCGAAGTTCTGGGTAGGCACAAGTTAATAGTAATAATAATAATGATGATAATAATGTAGGTATTTGTTAAGTGCTTACTATATGCAGAGCACTGTTCTAAGTGCTGGGGGAGATACAGGGTAATCAGTTAATCCAGACGGACACAATCTCTGTCCCACTTGGGGCTCGGAGTCAGAGTTGATTTGAGAGAGGATTAACTAGCCATATCCTAGACAATCAATCAATCAGTGGTACTTATTGAGCACTTGCTTACTACTTATAGAGCACTGTATTAAGCACTTGGGAAAGTACAACAGAATTGGTAAAGACATTCCCTACCCACAACGAGCTTACAGACTACAAACCGTGTCAAAAGTATTCTTGCAGGCTTCCTGAAAGAGTGGCCGTTTCCTCTAAAACTAGAAAAGATAGAAAGCAGTAGTCCGGACTGCCAAGGGGTTCCTGGCCGGGGAGGAAGAAGAGGTATAATAAAACATAGCTCTTCCGGGCACGGTCCGATCATTCTAGCAAATAGCTTTTAGACTTTCTTTCCGAAGCCTCCAGGCATGCTTAGAGGAATGTCTATTTATGATGAGCCGATCAGGCCTTGACAACCCACTTTAGAGAATTTCCATTTTCATTACTAGCTGGCGGTGAATCTGATCACTTCATTGGAATACCCACAAACCCCCAGCATCTTGGAAGAGCTACCCAGTAATTAGCCCTAACATCCACTACAACTGATTGACTTATTTATTTCCAACTGGGATATCAGCAACTTTTCATTGAGTGTTGAATACAATACTCTGCACACTCTGTGTGCTCGCTAAACACTTAATGACTGAACATTGACTGCCCCTTGCTAAGATGCTGCTTCCTACCGTCAGTCAATTACTTAACAGCATTTGTTGAGTACTTACTGTGTGCAGAACATTATACTAAGCACTTGGGAAAGTACAATAACAGAGCTGGTAGACATGTACTCTGCCCACGAGTTTGGGGTCTAGAGCACCCATTTATGTTAACATTTTCAGAATGCTCTTTTCCTCGCGGCCTGTTATAGAAGATAACATTCTTCCTGAGGTGAAGGCAAAAGTTCGGAAGGATTTGAGAACCTCTTTCCCAGATTCTACGTACTAGTAGATACCAAACTTTCAAGGCCAGAGTTTCACCTAACGCTTGTAGGTCAACACCATCGTCAATGGTACTTATTGAGCACTTACTGTGTGCAGAGCACTGTCCTAAGCACTTGGGAGAGTACAGTTCAACAGTTGGTAGATACATGCCCAGCCCACAATGCACTAACAGTCTAAAAGGGGAGATGGACATTAATATAAATAAATAATAAATAAATATAAGCACTTATATTTACAATTATTTACAGTGCTGTGCTGGCACTCCTTTGGTGCTCCCCTGATGGTCTTCTGGTGTTCCTTTACTGCTCCACTGACTAGTCTAGCGTGCCTCTTAAGAGACGCAAGTTCACTTGTTTCCCTCAAAGTTTTACCAATGATTAGCTTTCCACCTCATCCGCGTAGGACCGAACTATTTTCCCCTCCACAACCCCCTTAAATCAACAATGATACGCTTAGTAGGAAGGCAACATTCAAAGGCACAGCAAGTTTGCACATCATTTCAAATTATTGGGCTGCAAAAATTCCATTTGCTTCCTATGATGTTTTTCGCCTCGTCCAGGTTATCGATATTGTTCCCTCCCCTTCTGGCCATGATGATGATGATAATGATAATAGTATTTGTTCAGCACTTACGACGTGCCAACCACTCTAAGTTCTGGGATAGATGCAAGATAGATTGGACATAGTCATCCTTTCCTTCTTACTACTCTCCATCTCAATAGGCCAGCAGACGGCAAACATCTGCTTGGATTTCCCCCACCTCTCAACTATGGAAGCCCATGGAACTCAGTTGAAAGGGAGAAACATTTCTTTTAGGTCTTACGATTGATTTTCTTCTTGCTACTCTCCTACTTCAACCCAGCCCACACACTCTGCTCCTCTAATGCCAATCTTCTCACTGTTACCTCGATCTCATCTATCTCATCGCTGACCTCTAGCCCACGACCTGCCTCTGTCCTGGAATGCCCTCCCTCTTCATAACTGCAGACATTTACTCTCCCCCTCTTCAAATTCTTATTGAAGAAACATCTTCGCCAGGATGCCTTCCCTTATTAACCCCTCTTTTCCTTTTCTCCTACTCCCTTGTATGTCACCCTGACTTGCTCCCTTTATTCATCGCCCCTCTCAACCCCACAGCACATATCAGTAATTTATTTATATTAATTCCTGTTCCCCCTCTAGACTGTAAGCTTGTGGTGGGCAGGGAATTTGTTCTACTGTTGTATTCTCCCAAGTGCTTAACGGAGTGCTCTGCACATGGTAAGGGCTCAAGAAAAATGATTGATTGATTTTCATTTGGCCCACTGCCTGATTTCTTCGAGGCCTTAGAAACATGGACCACTGTATACTCTACAGCTGCTCCTGAGAATATGACTGGGCCTTGTCACCAGACCCTGCCCCCAAAGTTTTATATGGACCTTCTGTCAATAACTGCAGGAAGAAACAAGTTGTTGGCAGATGCAGCGGCAGGCATGCTTGGGATTTGATTTGAGTCTCCATCTTCAGATTTATAAACTGAAGCATTGCCCATAATAGCTGAAACAGATTTTCACGTGTAACGCACAGTGATTTACCGGCAATAAATTAGAGGCGGGTGTTTTGCCAAAAGGAGTTTACCAAATTTTCAGTGGTTCTGGGGTAGGGAGTATGGGACACCACTTTTGATGGCAGACAAGAAACGAGTTCTAATGGATTACCCAAGCAAACGGATTCCAACGGGGAATCCCCGCGGCAACTTTTCTTTCCTCATCCTCTTTATAATTCCCCTCTTCCTCTTGGCTTTCCTTGTGTGAGTCTAGATGGGCTCCCTGTTGCTCTAAGAAGTGACACACCCACTTCCCAGAGCCCAACTCCTGCTCCTCTAATGGGTTTTGCAGATGTACATTTTTCCAAATCTCTGAGGTGGAGCTTGGTCAAGTACTCAATCAAGAGCAGCGTGCTGAGCGGGGACTCTGACAGTTACAAACCTAGTCAGCTTGTGCGGCTCCCGCTGTCTCTCCTGGGCCACCAGTCGTATAATCCCATAATAAACTGCATCTCATTAGGAAGCAGCAGCTGCTGCAGAAGCAAGGAAGCAGGGACAGTAGCGTGTCCTAATAATATAATAGTTGTAGTATTTAAGTGCTTACTATAATAATAATAATGATATTTAATAGCTTACTATGTGCCAGGCACTATGATAAACCCCAGGATGGATTACGAGCAAATTGTGCTGAACACAGTCCCTGTCCCTCATAAGGCTCACAGTCTCAATTCCCATTTTAAAGATGAGGTAACCGAGGCATAGAAAAGTGAAGTGACTTGCCCAAGGTCACACAGCAGATAAGTGGTGGACCCGGGTTTAGAACCCATGACCTTCTGACTCCCAGGCCCATACTCTATCCATTTTGCCATGCCGCTACTATAGGCCAAGCACTAATAATAATAATAATGTTGGCACTAAGCACTAAGATAACCGCATTGTCTCTGTTGCCGAATTGTACATTCCAAGTGCTTAGTACATTGCTCTGCACATAGTACGTGCTCAATAAGTACTATTGAATGAATGAATAACCAGGTCCCACATGGGATTCACAGTCCAATAGGAGGGAGAACAAGCGCTTTAGTCAGAAACACATTTATTTAGCCGCTTTCCCTATAAATACCGAATTCAAACATTTTTACAAACTAGAGTGAAGAAAGAAAATCACATTTCGACATGAAGACGATGCACCTAAGAATTTCACATCTTTTTTCGTACAAGCTGCCTCGCCAAATATTTTGTAGTGTTAAATACGATATATGGAATGAGAGTTGGCAGCAAGACAGGGATGAAAATCAGAGGGAAGGAAGTAAGGGATGAGAGAGAAGAGGGGGTTTCTCCCAAAAGATCTAAAGGAAGTGAAGAGTTAACACAGAAAATGTATTACAGAGTTGAGGCCTTCTTAATGGCTTTCCTAGCAGAGAGCCAGTTTCTGCCAAACAAAGGACAAAAAACTGTGGAGGACCAGAGGGGACCGCAACTATTAGACACTGTAAAAGCAGCTTGACCATCTTGTCTATTAATTCCACAATACTCTCGCAAGCGCTTAGTCCGTCAATCGTATTTATGGAGCACTTACTCTATTGGGAAATTAGAATATAAAAATAGACACATTCCCTGCTCATAACAGGCTTCCAGTCTAGAGCTCAGTATAGTCGTTTGCCCGAATATTGTCGACGAATTACCATAGCGGGACCTCACCCCTGCTGACATGTATGTGATTCCCAATCATCTGCATTTAAGTGGAGTCAGGCCACAGAAATAGAGCAGAGAATAAAATTTGGGCCTCTTTATTTGCCTTACCACTGCAGGGAGGGACAAAAAGGCAACATCCAACTTGTGCCAAACCTTTAGTTTTCTTTGGACCATTGGCTTAACTGTGGAGTTCACACCGGGTCTCCAGAAGCCTCAACAGCAGCAGCTATTTCATGTGCAGACAGTGCTAGAGGGCAAGGACCACAGCTGTTGAATTTTAATTTGTACAGTGCCCAGCTCTGTGACAGGCACATATGGGGGGTTGATAAACACAATTTGAAGATGGAAATAGCGTTGAGCACTCAACCTTAAATCTGTTTTGACTGAGAATGGTGGGTCACCAGAATAACTTTATGCAGAAGTTACCAAGACATTTTGAACTCGATAGTCACCCCACAAAGAAGAAAGGGAGCTCAAGCTAAGAAGTTGAGGAGTTGAGGGTAGCCATCCGGCCGCCAGCCCCGACCCACACGCATACAGCTCGTGTACATAAGAGAAGCAGCAGAGCTTAGTGGAAAGAGCACGGGCTTGGGAGCCAGAGGTCATGAGTTCTAATCGCGGCTCTGCCACTTGCCGGCTGTGTGACTTTAGGCAAGTCACTTCTCTGGGCCTCAGTTACCTCATCTGTAGAATGGGGATGAAGACTGTGAGCCCCATGTGGGACAACCTGATCACCTTGTATCTACCCCAGCGCTTAGAACAGTTGGCACATAGTAAGCGCTTAACAAATACTATCATTATTATTATTATGTGCGCACACAAACACACACACACAGAAACACACTATTGCCTCTGTTTTGCTGCCTTCAATTTGGGAAGCAATGCTTCCTAGTGGAAAGAGCACAGGCCTGAGAATCAGAGAACCTAGGTTCTAACCCAGCTCGGCCACTTGGTTGTTGGGTGACCTTGGACAAGTCACTTAACCTCTCTGTGCCTTGTTTCTTCATCTGTAAAATGGAGAGTAAATATTTATTCTCCCTCCCGCTAAGACAGGGAGTCTCATGTGGGTCAGAGACTGTGTCCAACCTGACTAGCTTGTATCTACCCCAGCACTTAGCAGTGTGCTTGGCATGTGATAAGCTCTTAACAAATACCACAATTACTGTAGAAACTGGCACACACTTGGTATCACAACATATTCAAAGACTGGATCATAACAGAAAAAAATGTTTGCAAGCTTTTAAGGGAAACCAAGGCAGCACTCAGTTTACCATTGAACAGAAGTACTGAGCCCCACACCCAATTACACAGAGGAATGGGGGGGAAATGGGGGGCACAGGCACATAAGGAGGGTTAATAAACACAATTTGAAGATGGAAATACCAGTTGTCCCCACCCAGAAGGCACAGGGCAAGCTAGAGACAGCAAGAAACTCCCAAGATGTCTGTCACCTCTCTTTATCTCCCACCACATCGGGTTCCAGAGCCACATCGTCATCATCAGTGGTATTTATCGAGTGCTTACAAGGTGCAGAGAACTGTACTGAGTCCTTGGAAGAGTACCACAGAGTTGGAAGACGTGAAGCCACACATTCACCATCTCTCTACTGGCCCTTTGCTCCAAAGATTGACCCCGGACAAGATTTATGACAGAAACGATGTGGAGAAGGTTCTGGAAAGAGTATACCCCGGGACTCGAAACAGGACAAAAAGACCAAAGCTAATAGTGGATAATAAAGAAGTTGAACGCATGGATACTACATTTTGATAGTGTGTTGGTCAATGATCAGTCATATTTATTGAGCACTACTATGTGCGGAGCACTGTACTAAGCACTTGGGAGAGTACGATATAACACAGTCAGCGACACGGTCCCTGCCCATACGGGTTTACAGTCTAGAGGAGGAGACGCACATTAATATGAATAAGTGAATCAGGAGTCAGAGGTAATAGGTTCGAATCCTAGCTCTGCCACTTGTCAGCTATGTGACTGTGGGCAAGTCACTTCACTTCTCTGTGCCTCAGTGACCTCATCTGTAAAATGGGGATTAAGATTGTGAACCCCAAGTGGGACCACCTGATTACCCTGTATCTACCCCAGCGCTTAGAACAGCGCTCTGCACGTAGTAAGGCTTAACAAATTCCAACATTGTTATTATAAGAAGCAGCATGACTCAGTGGAAAGAGCACGGGCTTTGGAGTCAGAGATCATGGGTTCGAATCCCGGCTCTGCCACTTGTCAGCTGTGTGACTGTGGGCAAGTCACTTCACTTCTCTGGGCCTCAGTGACCTCATCTGTAAAATGGGGATTAAGACTGTGAGTCCCACATGGGACAACCTGATTCCCCTGTGCCTACCCCAGCGCTTAGAACAGTGCTCTGCACATAGTAAGCGCTTAACAAATACCAACATTATTATTATTATTATTTAAAGATATGTACATAAGTGCTGTGGGACTGGAGGTGGGGCAAATATTTAATGTACTAAGGTCACAGAATGAAGTGCAATGATAGAGTTACACTAAGGATATCATTAGAAAAAAAAACATTCACAAAATTCTCAACTCACAAGGAATCTTCCCAACACACAGGACACCTTGAGAGAGTAAAAATTCATGTTCTAACAAATCTATTTCCTGTCTTTTAGGAAAACGATATGTTGACAGATGAGAGAAATTAACATTCCACTATGTACATGGAGTTCCTCAGAACATCCTCGATAATACAGAATAAAATCAACCCAGAAACAAAAAAATTAGGGAACACGCCATTTGATACAAAACAATTGATTGGGATGTCTTGTTTTAAGCAGTTTGGACATTTGAAATAAAAGAATGGAAAAGTTATTGGAAATTGGTTATGAAAACCAAATAGAAAGAGAGACATTCCTCCCCTACCTGCTCCAACCCAGGCACACCTTCAAAAATTGCTCAAGGATTAAAAGATGGGAAAATAGGGAGGGACAAGTTTGAGAAAGCCCATCAAAGAATAATGCAGTAGAAGGGCTGGCATGAACCTTTAAGAGAGGTTCTTAAGGGAGGATCATCCCGCCGGCATTACATTAAACCATCCATGGAAGAGGAGTGAATATCTTTGTCTTCAAAATCTCCAGTACTCAGGGATGAAAGAGGGGAATGGAGTCCAGGTCTTGTGACTTCCCATCCAGTTCTCTTTCTGTTAGACCATCCTGCCTTTCCACTAATAAGTCTGTAAAATGGCATCTTAGCGAAAGAATGCAAGGTTTTTGAGGTGCCATATGAGAGGTACAGGCCTCTGAAGGAAAGCAGAGGTGAGATAAGAACCAAGACGTTGAACTTGTACCTCAGAGCTGTGGACGAAACAGAGGCAGTTGAAGGAAGAGCTTTATAGACAACTGGGGTCCTAAAAGGTGGCGTTGGAAAATATGGGCAGAAATACCATTGATTGATTCATGGATTCAAGCCTCCTACCCCTCCACCTCCTTCTGGCTATTACTAATTAGGTAGAATACAGTATGTCAATCAGTGGTACTTATTGAGCACTTACTATGTGCAAAGTACTAAGTGCTTGGGCGAGTACAATATATCAGATTTGGTAGAAACGGTCCCTGCCAACAAGGAGCTTATAGTCTGGAGGAAGCACTTACAGTCTAGACTCCTTGAGGGTAAGGAACCCATCATTTCGATATTTGATATTTCCCACTGCACAAGTGATCATCTATCTCACCGCGCCCCCCCCCCGCCCCTTTCCCACATCCTCCCCTTAGCCTAGAACTCCCTCCTCTTCCACGTAGGCCAAACCACCACTCTCTCCACCTCCAAAGCATTATTAAAGTCATATTTTCCCGATTAAGCCCTCTTTTCCCCCGCTCACTCTCCCTTCTGCATCATCTATGCACTTGGTTCTGTGGCATTTGGACATTCGATATTTGCCCAACCCCACAGCACTTATGCATATTGCTTTAAATGATATATTATAAATTATTTATTGATTCATATTAATGTCTATTTCCTCCTCAATGTTGTAAGCTCGTTATGGGCAGGGAACATGTCTGCTAATTGTGTTGTAGTGTCCTCTTCAAAGTGCCTAGTTCTCTGTACATAGTAAGCGTTCAATAAATATGACTGATTGGTTGATTAATGAATACTGGGGCCTGTTGAGGGCAGGGAATTGGTCTGCCAACTCTGTCGTACTGGTCTCAACCAAGCACTTAATACATAGTAAGTGCTCAATAAATACCAATGAATGAAGGAATTGTTTGATTGATTGAATGAATTAAATCTCCTGGACCCAAGTATTACTCAGAAGTAGTCTTCCTTCTCGTAGCCTCAGAGGAATAGCCACAGATCCTGAGGGACTCCTGTAGAAGTCAAAGGACGTCTCACCTTGGGAAAAGACTGATGGACTGTAATTTCCAAGAACATTTGAGAATCTGAAATGAAACCGCTTACAGAATTTCCTCCCAAGAGAATGACCGGATTCGGCCATGCAGACCCATCACTAGCAGTCACATATCACTTTCTTTCAGTTCATCCAGAAATCTGATGCGATTCTTGAAATCTATCCTCTTCTCTATGTTTTTAATTCTATACTGGACAATAAGACTGCAACCAGCTGGTGAAACAGAGCCTTTCTCCCAAGGTCCTGATTGAGAGAAAGTGCAAATCGGGAAGGACAGGCAGACAATTCAACAAGTCTTTCTCAGCTCTTGTTTCTGTGATCAAAAGTGTCATATCACATGTGTTATGATGAAGGAATTGAGTGTTTCTGCTACTCTGATACAATGAGAAGTGATAACTGATATGTCAAGAGCCTGAGAAGTACTTCCATTTACGGCACAGAATAAATGCAAATAGATTAGAGAAACCCTCTTCAGATAAAAATGGGGCCCAAAGAAAATCTTCCTCCTCCTCTGTTGGCCGAACTTGTCACTGGATGGTGGGGGGGGGGGGTGGGGAGGGAAGGGGACGGGGATCATTTGTAATCCAATACATAATTCCGCTAACTCAAGAAACCATCAAGAGAAAGATGTTCTCTGGGATTTGGGGCACAAAAATCCTTTGGAAATTATGAATTTAAAGAACACGTGTTTCTTCAACTCATCAGTGAGACCTGACAGCCACCATACGGGGAGTTATCAGTTCTGCAGAGGCATCAAATCAAATCCCTGAATGTCAAATCTTTGACAGTGATCCTGTCATGATTGTGGTTCCTTGGAGGTGTAAAGCAACATCAAACTCAAGAAGACACCAAGTGCCTATTTACTGCACGATGCACAGTTTTCAAAACATCTAAGCATCAGGTGGTTACAGGACAACACTCACCACCTCTGCTGAAGTGGTGAGGTATTATATAATCCTATGACATAGGATTAATATTATATATATTACTATTATATATTACATAGGGTTATATAATAATCCTATAACGTGGCATGGGTGCCATCTTTCCTTTTTAAGGGTGGGGGGCAAAAAGATGCAGGACGGCGGAGCCCCGGAATGTCAGATAGATTTTCTAGAGCCAAAGCATAAACAGCAACTTGATTTTGAGTCTTTAAAACCCTGCTCGGAAACACTCAGGTCTTGTTGAAGCCCTGGGTGGCAAGACTGGGAATCTAGCCCCAAAAGTCATGGGGACAGTGGCTCCTGTTGCCTTCTGGAGTTGGCATCTATGCTGGATCGTGACTCAGTAAAGTAGTGGTGGAGGACCAATTCTCCTACCCTATTTCCTCTGCCTAGAACTAGGGGCTCCCTGGGGTCAGTGGGAGAGTCATCCCCAGGGAAAAATACATTTCCAATAAAAACAGGCTATCCAAGGTCCAAGGTGGTATTTGTTAAGCGCTTACTATGTGCAAAGCACTGTTCTAAGCGCTGGGGGGATACAGGGTGATCAGATTGTCCCACGTGGGGCTCACAGTTTTAATCCCCATTTTACAGATGAGGTAACTGAGGCCCAGAGAAGTGAAGTGACTTGCCCACAGTCACACAGCTGACAAGTGGCAGAGCCGGGAGTCGAACCCATGACCTCTGACTCCGAAGCCCAGGCTCTTTCCACTGAGCCATGCTGCTTCCCCAACACTTAGTACAGCATCTGGCATGTAGTAAGTGCTTAACAAACACTATAAAAAAATCAAATGAATGGGAGGAAGGACAGCAGGTGTCTGCAGACTGTAAGCTCCTGTGGTCAGGGACTGTGTCTGCAATTTCTCTTGTAGTATACTTTCCCCAGCTCTTAGTACAATGCTCTGCACACAGTAAGTGCTCAATAAACACCCCTGATTGACTGATAGGAAAGAAGCTCACCCTTTTTAAAAAGGATTCCAATTTGGCCAGAGTTCTAGACACTGTAGTCCATCACCCAGAGGGAGAAACGTAGTGACGCCAAACTGGGGATGGTATCAATCAATCGTATTTATTGGGCACTTAAAGTGTGCAGAGCACTATATAAGCACTTAAGAGTTAGAAGGGGAGCGCAATGCAATGCAGAATATTAAAAATCAATCTATGGTATTTATTGAGCGCTCACCATGTGCAAAGACCACTGTACTAGGTTCTTGAAAGAGTACAACAGAGTTGGTAGACACGTTCCCTGCCCACAAGATTGGGTTTAGGATGGGACCAGGCCGTACTGTGGATGCATCCATGGCCATGTGCAGGGCCCAAAGTGGGAGGATCGATGATTTTCAATAAGTTTGCATGGATCGTCACCAAAGCCTGCTGGTCTCACCTTCACATGGCCAAGATCCACTCTTTCCTCTCCATCCAAACCGCTTACCACATTAGTACAGTCACTCATCCTATCCCAGCTGGATTACTGCAACAGCATCCTTTCTGACCTCCCAACCTCCTGCTTCTCCCTGCTTCAATCTGCACTTCACTCTGCTACCCAGATTATCTTTCTACAGAAATGCTCTGGGCATGTCACCCCCTCCTCAAAAATCTCCAGTGGTTGCCCATCAACTTCCTCACTATTGGCTTCCGAGCTCTCCATCACCCTGCCCCCTCCCACCTCACCTCCCTTCTCTTCTTCCACACCCCAGCCCACACACTCCACTCCTCTGGTGCTAACCTTCTCGCTGTGCCTCGTTCTCGCCTGTGCCGCCGTCGACCCTTGGCCCACGTCCTACCTCTGGCCTGGAATGCCCTCCCTCCTCAAATCCGCCAATCACACTTCCCCCTTCAAAGCCCTACTGAAGGCTCACCTCTTCCAAGAGGCCTTCTCAGTCTAAATCCCCTTTTTCCTTAGCTCCCCCTTCCCTCCCCATCGCCCCGACTCGCTCCCTTTGCTCTACCCCCCTCCCCACCCCAGAGCATTTGTATATCTACGTACGCATCTATAATTCTATTTATTTATAATTAATGCCTGTTTACTTGTTTTGATGTGTATGTATCTATAGTTCTATTTATTTATATTGATGCTATCGATGCCTTTTTACTTGTTTTGATGTCTGTCTCCCCCCTTCTAGACTGTGAGCCTGCTGTGGGCAGGGATTGTTTCTCTTTGTTGCTGAATTGAACTTGCCATGTGCTTAGTACAGTGCTCTGCACACAGTTAGTGCTCAATTAATACGATTGAATGAACGAATGCTTAGAGGGTAAAGACTCAAATAACAATGATAATAACAATAATAAAGTTATTTGTTAAGCCCTATGTGTTGAACACTGTCCTAAGCGCTGGGGCAGATACAAGCCTGGAATGCCCTCCCGCCTCATATATGACAATTACTCTTCCCGCTTCCCACCCCTTCCCTAGAGCCTTATTGAAAGAACATCTCCTCCAAGAGGCTTTCCCTGACTAAGTCCTCCTTTCACTCCCTTCTGCGTTGCCCTGATTTGCTCCCTTTCATGCCTCGCACCCCGGCCCCACATATCTAGGTACATATCTTTAATTATATTAACATCTTTCTCCCACTCTAGACTGTAAGCTCGCTGTAGGCAGGGAATGTGTCTGTTTATTGTTATACTGTACTCTCCCGATCACTTAGTACAGTTCTCTGTACACAGTAAGCTCTCAATAAATATGACTGACTGAATCGTGGAAATACTTCCCCAAGAACTTCATTCCACCCCATCTAGTCTGTGGAAGGCACAGCATTTCACAAAAGCCAAATCTGCCTTCTTCTGCACGGATATGAATTAAAATCCTGCAGCTCTGGCTTTGTGTTAGATTACTCAAAGGAATGAAGACATTGTAAATCATGCAGTCAAAATAACTCTAAAATAGTGAAAACCAGGAACGAGGGGAATGCCTTTCTCCTCTGGCAAGTTTCTCTGTCTTCATTACAGTGAGAGCAAGATAGCCTCCCCCTCCTGCCAACCACCAATTTCTTCAAAGCCTTTCTGTGTTGGTGCTGCAGTTTGAGTTTGTAGACACAAAAACTAGGAGTCCCAACATGTCATTCTTCAACACGCTCTCTCCCTCGCCTGAAGGAAAATCAGCCAAAGAGGTTGAGGATTAAAAAGTAAACTACGATAAATGAATGAGAAAAAGCGGGGAGGCTGGGACGAGATTTGATAGGACCTATATGCAAGGAGTGCAGGTTGGCGCGATGTAAAGCAGCATTGGCCCCCAAGTCCAGAGGGTACAATTCCTTCGAAAACCCATATCTGGACCCAGGGGACGTCGGAGGTCCCAAATAGAAATGCAAAGCAACAAAATCAGCTGAGGTATCAAGATTGGGAGCAGGACCACGTTTCTGCTGTACACTTAGTTCTAATGCTTTTCTAGTCCCCCGATAATTGCCGTAGTGGGTCTTAGTCCCGTGGGAGAGTAATTTGCTTTAAAAGGCCAAAGCCAACTACCCAAAAATGCATGGAACTCTTTTGAGGAAAGCAAGCTTAGAGCGGAGAAAATGTTATTGTTAATAAAGCGAACGGCACTACTAAAATAATGCTTTCCCTATAGAGCTTCAGAGTCACTGCCCAATTAATTCTCCCTGGCCAAGGAGACAGAATCATTATCCTTACGAGGCAGAATAGTAGAGTTTACCTGGGAGTCGGGGACCTATGTTCTTATCCAAATGCTGTCCCAGTCTGACTGGGGAGTCTTTGGTAAGACACTTTCCGACGCTGAATCCCAGTTTCCTCATTTATCCAAAACAGCCTCCTTGAATTTTTAGAGCACTCTTCTCCCAAGCTCTCAAAACACTTTCACATCTATCATTTTTATTCCCACAGCATTCCTGCGAGGAAGGGAGGACCGGTATTATTGTTCTCATCCTACAGCTACGACAACTGAAGCGCAACGCGGCTAAGTGACTCAGTGACTTGATTTATAATCATCTGGTGGAATGGTCTGGATTAATCAGAAGTAGGTTGCTGTTAACACCTCAAACTCAATTATGCTGTATCTACGAGGAGTCTGAAGTAGGGAAAGCTACCTTCACCGGGCCTGTACGATCTCGGGGTTGAACCTGGAAGTGGTAGAGACCTGCGAACTAGTTTTAGGCTTACTGATTTGATTTTCCATGAAGAACCTGATTTGCTCCCTTGCAGAAAGAGGCACACATAGAGCAGGAATCTACTGGAAGAAAAAGCACACGCATGACGTAGCATGGGGCAGGATTTCGGAATTCAGAGCCAAGGGGCAGGGGATCCCAACTTTTAACCATTCAGACACCGTCCTCCGGTTGATGTCTTCCTTCTGGCTGATGTGCCCATGGAAAAGGGGTGAGTGGGCTTGTCCTCTTTAAATCATCACCTCCGAGTGGTACCTCCAAATACCCAGTACCAAGGATAAGCCAGAGAAAGTGGACTTATCTAATTCCGGAGTTGTGACCCCCACCCCCTTAAACAACGGTATTTATTGAGGGCTTACTGTGTGCCGAGCACTGTCATAGGCCCTTGGGAGAGTACAATACAACAGAGTTGGTAGACAGGATCTCTGCCTTCCAGAAGCTTACAGATGGCATTAATTGAGCACTTTCTGTGTGCAGAGCACCGTACTAAGTGCTTGGGAGAGCCCTGAATAATAAAGTTGGGAGACACGATACTTGCTTTCAAGGAGCTTCCAATCTAGTAAGGGAGATAGACAGTAGAATGACAGTTCTTTTTTCAGTGGTCCAGTGGGCAGTTGGGGGATCCTGGAAAAGGGTCAGACTTCAGGCCCATCCCACTAGAAATACTGGGAGCCTGTGTCGCCTGTCGGGTCCCCCCGCCCCAGTCACCCCCACTCTCCCTCCCCGTAATCCCCCCGACTTTACTTTCATGGCCAAGCAGGGTAATTCAAGGCCTCCTGGGCTTCGATCGGAGGCATCCTCTATATCTCTAACACCGCCTTCTCCACCAAGAGGCATGGAGACAGCCGGCACTCTGGGTGGCAGGGCATTAGGAACCTTTAGAGAAGCAGCGTGGCTCGGTGGAAAGAGCACGGGCTTGGGAGTCAGAGGTCATGGGTTCAAATCCCGGTTCAACCGTTTGTCAGCTGTGTGACTTTGGGCAAGTCACTTCCCTTCTTTGTGCCTCAGTTCCCTCATCTGTAAAATGGGGATTAAGACTGTGAGCCCCACGTAGGACAAGCTGATCACCTTGTATCCTCCCCAGTCCTTAGAACAGTGCTTTGCACATAGTAAGCGCTTAACAAATGCCATTATTATTGCAGTTCTGGACAACCTTTGCTACTATTCTGGGACCAGCTGGCCTGATGCCTTCACAGGGATGATCACTGGAAACCACGTTGCTTGGATCACCTGTGTCACCAGGACCCGCCAGGGTCAACTCAGCTCCCAACCAGCTTCCCTAATCCCATTCAACCTTCCGGGAGGGCAGTGTTCCTTCCCAACAGGAGGATAAGATGGATAGAGGATGAAATCCAAACAAGCCAGAGCCCCAGTGCCACCAGGGTTCCTGAGTGGCCACCGGCACCGGGGCCAGCCTCCTCTCTCCTGACGGACCCCACAGGAACAAAACGCCCGTATCTCCCCGAGGCATGCCCAGTTTTTAAAATGTTGGGCAGATCACAAATGGCCACCATCAAGGACTGACCGCTTGGCTGGGAGCAGTGGGCTCAACTGTCCCAAGTTTTGAAAGGTATATATCGAAAGGTCTGCGGTACAAGATACAGTGCTGCAGAAACAAAAATGTTCAGTCCAGGTCTCCCTACTCCTGAAGAACCACCGACGCATACACCCATCCATCCCCTCAATCGAACGGAAACTCCTTAGCGTTGTCTTTAAAGCACTCAGTCAGCTCACCCCATCCTACTTCACCTGATTTCCTACTTCAGCCCTGCCGGCGCACTCTGCTCCTCTAGCGCCAGCTCACTCACTGTGCCCCCATCTCGTCTATCTCAACACCAACCCCTTTTCCATATCCTCCCCCTCGTCTGGAACTCCCAACCCCTCCGTATACACCAGCCCACCACTCTCTCCACCTCCAAAGCATTATTAATAATAATAATGGTGGTATTCGTTAAGCGCTTACTATGTGCCGAGCACTGTTCTAAGCGCTGGGGTAGACACAAGGGAATCAGGTTGTCCCACGTGGGGCTCACAGTCTTAAATCCCCATTTTACAGATGAGGGAACTGAGGTACAGAGAAGTTAAGTGACTTGCCCAAAATCACACAGCTGACAAGTGCTAGAGCTGGGATTCGAACCCATGATCTCTGACTCCAAAGCCCATGCTCTTTCCACTGAGCCACGCTGCTTCTAAAAAGTCCTACTTCTCCGAGAGGCCTTCCCCGATTAAGCCCTCTTTCCCTCGGCTCATTCTCCCTTCTCCGTCGTCTATGCACTAGGATCTGTGACCTTTGGACATTTGATATTCATCTCAGCCCCAACCCGACAGAATTTATGTACGTACCTATAAATTATACATTCTAAATTATTTATTCATGTCATAACAATAATAATAATAATAATATTTAAGCGCTTACTATGTGCCAAACACTATCTAAATGCTCGGGTAGATACAAGGTAATCGGGTTGTCCCACATGGGGCTCACAGTCTTAATCCCCATTTAACAGATAAGTGAAGCTCAGAGAAGTTAAGAGGCTTGTCCAAAGTCACAGCAAACAGGAGGCGGAGCCGGGATTAGAACCCACCTCCTCTGACTCCCAAACCCCTCCTCTTTCCACTAAGCCACGTCTTCCCCTCTAGACTATATGCTCGTTATGGACAGGGAACGTGTACTGATTTTGCTTTATTGTATTCTCCCAAGCGCTTAGTACAGTGCTCTGCGCATCGTAAATGTTCAATCAACCACTGGTTGATTGTTGCATCCCAGTGTTTGCTGCAAAATTGCCGCACGCAGTCCGAGCAGGGTGGAATTTACCCCGAAAGAAACACAGGGCAGAGACGGTTTTTTAAAGGATTAAGGCCAGGTCTCCCCAGGGAAAAGAAAGCAGCTATTTGTGAGATCAGAACACAGCCATGTCAGCTCGTGTGTGTATTTACTCAAAGGTTTCCTACTCGCAAACAATTCCAGTTGTTTCCAGTTGGAACGGTCTCAAATGTTGTGGTGAAACAAGGGCTTTATTGGGGGGAAGGAAGGACTAAGCATTTTGGCAAACGTCCTTCGGCCAGCTGTCACTCCCTGACCAGCTGCGGGAAAGGCTTGTGCCCTCTCCGTTGCAAGTGCTTGCAAAGGGGGTCGAGTGGCCCAAATTCTCATTCTAAAAATGTGTCCTTGTCTTTCATGAGCGCCTGCCTACGCAGATCCGATTTTATAGGATTCAGGCAAAATGCGCAGTCTGGCTAGCGGTCCTCCGAACACTACGTTAATACGTTCATTATGAATACACTACATTAATACTTTAATTATAAGTGTTTATTGTTATTTGGCTCACTCACCCTGAGGTTCTCTTGCCTTACTTCTGTGGTGTTTTCATCTCATAATTGCACCTTCTAATTTTTGAAGCCACTATTATGGAAGGCCATGAATTTCCTAACATGATATTCAAATATCAGGGGAGCAGCATGGCCTAGCGGAAAGGGCACGGGACTGGAAGTCAGAGGACCTGGGTTCTAATCCCGACTCCGCCACTTGTCTGCTGGTGACCTTGGTCAGGTCACAACTTCTAGGGGGCCTCAGTTACCTTATCTGTAAAATGGGGATTAAATCCCACTCCCTCTGATGTAGACTGGGAGCCTCATGTGGGTCAGGGAATATCTCCCACCTAATTAACTTGTCTTTATCCCAGCACTTAGAACAGTGCTTGACACAGAGTAAACACTTAACAAATACCGTAATTATTATTATTATTCACATAAAGACACCTTCCCGGAGGGTCATATATCGTATCCCTGTGTAATAGGCATTAAGAGTCGCGACCGAACACCAGATAGGTCTTACAGCTTAATGCCCACCCCACGTATCACTAGAGGAAAATTTTCTAGTCTTAAAGTTCATAACTGGCTACTTAGAAATTATTATCCATAGGACTTAAGTAGGAGCATATGGAATCTAGTTCTTTGGAAAATTTCAAAATAGCTTAAACCATAATTTGAAGACAAGTCGCCTGAGATTGTCAGAGGAACAAAGAGTCTATGTGGTGTCTGCCTTTTTTTCTTTCTTTTGGCATGTGGCTTGATAACTAGTCTTGTAAATGAAAGTTCATCCCACAGAGCGAACACATCAGAAAAAGTGTGAGCTTTCCCCAGAAACTTTTGCAAACCTATATTACTTTCAACAATAAGCACTGATCAGCTTTTCGCCCATTTGCTGAGCAGACAGAAAAAGGTGCAAGAGACTTACACTGCCAATAAATCTAATAGAATTTGAGCCAAAGGCCAAGGAAAATCTATCTATACTGATGGGAAAGGTTCCCACCGATCTGACAGTGGATTTTTAAAACTATTTCAACACAGTGTGGTTTGCACACATCCATCTCTTGCTCTTCATAGCCCTTACCCTCTTCTTCCTGCAGGCTTGGTTAAGCCCTCACAATGAACCACGCTGGCCATACGGCCTTTGAGGTCTGCAGGCAACATTCCCTCCAGTGTGCCCTGCCCACTTCAACGAAGTTGGCTGTAACCTCTGTCTCTTGGGCCCTCATTTGGAGCTCTGCTTTGGTCTCGTCTTCCTGCCTGAGCTCCATTCAGTGGCTACCGACGGCCTGCTTCCCCAAACTCACTCTCTGCTCCATTTTCTCCAAATTGCCCTTCCATCTCCCTCTGCCCATTCTGTTCAGCTGAGCATCCGTACCCTCTCCCTAAACCACTTCCCTTACAATTTTGGCTTTAGTGTGGGTGGCCTTATCCGCACCCACGATTGTTCCCCTAGATGTTCAAAGAACACCCCAGCTCCACCCGGTGATGGGTGATCTCCACTCAGCACTTACAGTCTTCCCTGCAAAGCCAGCCAGGGCTGCCCAATGTGGGGAGGGGGAAGGAGGTGACTCCTCAGCCTTTTGGGGCTGGGGGCTTGCCTTGGAGGGGGTTTGTAGTTTGGGGGTGCAGAAATGAGCTCCTCTTTCTGTGCCCTCCTCCCACGGATACAGACTCTGCTAGGTCCCAGTCAGGCATGGAGGCTACAACAGTTGTGATATTTATCAAGAGCTTAGTATGTGGAAAGCACTGAAGTCGATCTAATTGCATCAGAAACCGTCCCTGTCAGACTAAAGATAGCGGAACCTCATCCAGAAAATACTGTACACCAAACCATGCTAGCCTTCCCTTAGAGCACTGGGGAGGATACAGGGCCCTGGGTCACTTTTTCTTATTATCCTCATCAAAAACCACTTAATGAGTGACTTCCGGGCTGGTATTTTGAAGGTACAGATAGATTGCTAACGTACACGATGAAGATTGCACTGTTTTTGCCCTCAAGAGGCTTACACCGGTAGTCATAGTACTTATTAAACACTTTCTGCGTGCAGAGCACTGTGGAAAAAATACACAGGTAAAAATTAGACACGGTCCCATGCAGACCACTGAAGTAAGAGCTGGGAGAGAATACGCAGGTGGGGATTAGACATGATCCCTGTCTTTCGCTGGGGATCACGACCTAAAAGAGAAGCTACCAGGCAAGGCAAAAGTGCCGAATCTTATTCCTGATTCTCAGAATCTGCTTAAATAATTACGAGCAGATGGAAAACATCTGCTGGCTTACAACGTTTCCTAAAATGCCTCCATTTGACAACTGACAGAGCCATGGATAACCCATAGAGTTAGGACTTTGGAGAATGTTAGGCACTAAAATCCAGATGAGCCTAAGCTCACAATCATCCCTTTGGCTGGTGCGTCTTTAATAATAACGTTCCTTAATGCTCTTATTCAGTCTGGAGTAGTCACTGAAAGCGGCAAAGCACTTAATTATGGATGTATAATCCCTGTCTTTAATGGAGCTGATTTTCTCAGGTTCTGAGAAGACTTATGCTCTTTCATTTCTTTCTTCTTTCATCCACATAGATTCATATTTCAGTTTTCCACAACTGAAACAAAAAGAAAATTCATGGCCTACTACTGCCTTGGAGATAAATTAGAGCACACAAGGAAACACCCATCCAAACTAAATCATTTTCGTTCATATTTGTGATTTTAAGCAGAGTCAAGGACAATTGAAATATATCTCGTCCCCCTGTAATGGTTAAAAATACAGTGATAATTTGGACAGTGAGAAGAAATGGAAATCAAGCCCTCCACTCATCAGCAATCCTCGCTTGCCTTGTACAACCACTCATTATGGCAAGACCTTGGTCTCTACTTAAATCTTCCAAGATGCCCATCAGGGGATTAATATCTTTTAGACTGTAAGCTCACTGTGTGCAGGTAATGTGCCTACCAACTCTGTTGTATTGTACACTCCCAAGAACTTAGTAAAGTGCTCTGCACACAGTAAGCACTCAACAAATACCACCGATGACGATGATTAGCGGTCTAAGAGTAAAAACAAACTAGAGCAAACATTACATTTCATGGATTTACTACTAGGTAGAGAAGTGTGTAGTGTTATTCTTTCAAAAAAAAGGCTGTCAGATTTGACTAACCGATATTATTGCCCAGAAAACCCAGAAGAATGAGGGTCTGTCACTTGGAATGATTTTTTTATGAATCCAGAAGCAGGATATTTCAGAAGAGCTCAGTTCGGAAGCTACTCCACCTCCAAATCAAACAGTTGGCCTTAATGTGGTGTGGTTTTTGTCATTCAGGTGCTTACTTTTATTTTAGGGAGGGAGTGACACCTTCCGACTTCTGGCTAGTGGCTAAGTACTACTTCATTACCAGTCCAGTCAGGGGCATTTCACAACTTTCGATGGGTTTAAAAAAAAATCTAATTTCCTGAAAGCAATGAAGAAAGGAAGGAAGGAAGGAAGGGGGAAAAAAAAAAGGAAGAGACTGAATGCCAGATGCCAGATACCAGGATGGACCTGTAATAAAATACTTGTCAGTCTGAAAGATGTAAGACAATGATGTTAATAGGCTTTGAGATACATTTATTCTTTAATACTTTCCAGGGGTTCATCTTCATCTAAATCATTCTTTCACTGTAAACATAGCCTAATTTATATATGCGAGATAAAAACCAATGATGTTTGAGAGCTGCATGAATTCTCATCTATCAGTCTGAGAAGAAACAAAACCCCGGATTTCACTCTCAGGGAAAGAGAAGACTAGAGCACTGCTAGAGGAGCAGTATGGCCTAGTGGAAAGAGCACGGATCTGGGTGTCCGAAGACCTGGGTTCTAATCCTGACTCTGTCACTTGCCTGCTGCGTGACTTCTCGTGCCTCGGTTTTCTCAACTGTAAAATGGGGATTCAATACCTGTTCTCCCTCCTACTTAGACTGGGAGCCCCATGTGGGCCAGGGACTGTGTGTCTGACCCGACTAACTTGTATCTACCCCAGTGCTTACATCGGGGCTTTGCAAATAGTAAACCCTTAACAAATACAATAATAATAGTAGGTCTCCGACTGAGCGAAGCTACAGAAATGGGTCCCAGGGTTGATGCCTACTAAATAGAAACAGAGATCAAGGGACTTGCCTTCTGGGATTAAACTGTCTTTCCCTCTCCCCGCGCCTTTAATCAGGTCCCTCAGTGACAAAGCAATCCTTGTCCATTCCTTTTCAGCCAACATATTTGAGGAAATGAAAGTCTTTCCATGGTGGGCAAATGGAAATGTTTACTTTTTTTTAAGGATGCCCAGAAGAGTTCAAATGGAATCATAGAGCAGATTTCACTAAAATAACTTATGGCAGTCCATGCGCTTAGTTTACCATGCGTTTAGCTGACCATGAAACATGTACTGCACTTCGCATTCCTGCTTCTTTTAAAGACAAAAATCTCAAAACAGACCCACATGCAAAAAATCTCACATAATATTTCCAGACACAAACAAAACACGCCCTTGGAAGGATTTAAGACAAAAACCACTATATAAGGAACAGTAAAAAAAAAAAAAAAAAAAAAAGAAAATCACGCTGAAAGGACCACTTGTTTAGACTGAAAAAGGTATTGAATCTGGGCAAATTGGAAACTTTCTGTGAGGAATTTATTGTATTTTAAATCGGCGGGTAGGAAACTTCAAAAGAATTCTCTCTCTCTCTCCCCCTCCCCACCACCTCTATGGCCATCAGAGTGGCTGCCTACTACACTGTGGCAGAAAAGGGAAGAATCACACATATGTAGAATTCCTTGGGGGCCTCCTGGGTCTACACATCTCTGCGGCTCCCAGGGACAACAGTGCTTGTGAGCTGCACTGGTGAAAGGGAGACTAGCCAGGGGTAAAACTGATTGTAGAATCCCCCATAGAGAACGACGGACGAGTCTCAGCCCTGACACTTCAGAACCAAGAAACTGCGCCGATTAAGACCTTTTTTCCTCCACTCCCTCCGGCCTCGTCTGTGCACTTGAATGTGTACGCTTCGAATATTTGGTATTCCCCCCACCCTCAGCCCCACAGCATTAACGTACATAAATGTAATTTTTTTATATTAAAGATTGTTTCCCTTCTAGATTGTAAGCTCATTGTGGGCAAGGAAAGTGTTTAGCAACTGTTGCATTGTACTCTCCCAAACACTTAGTACAGTGCCCTGCACACAGCGAGCACTCAGTAAATATTACCGATTACTGAGGAATTCATTGTGGTGTCGGTGCCATTTGCATGCTCACATCCTGCTGGGTCACGGAGTGTGTTGGGTGATTCGGTGGGCAGAGGCAGAACTACCCAAGGGTCAGCCGGACCAATTTCCCCAAGACTTAAGGAGCGGGGGATCCCGTCCGCCCCAATTTAGGAGTGTTCGGGGAGGTGGAGACATTCTCAGAACTACTTGCCAACACCCTACAATTCAGAAAATGTTCAGACTTCTGTGTTTGGGACTCAGATGTTTGACTGTAAATTCCTCAAAGACAAGGGATCATGTCTAGACTGTGAGCCCGTTGTTGGGTAGGGATGGTCGCTATCTGTTGCCGAATGGTACTTTCCAAGTGCTTAGTACAGAGCTCGGCACACAGTAAGCGCTCAATAAATACAATTGAAAGAATGAATGAATGTCTACCAACTCAATTGTATTGTACTCTCCCACGCACGAAGTGTTCTGCATATCAACCATCACCACCTCAACCATATTGTACGTTCCCAAGCGCGAAGCTAAGTGTACTCTATACAAAAGGCACTCAAAACATACCATTGATTGATAGGAGTACCTAGAACTGGGAAATGCCCTCTGACCCCCTTTCCCTTCCTTGCCCACATTCGCCGTGATGCCGGAACCGGGCCTTGGGGTACCAAGGCAATTTATTCCAACTATGGAGGGTGGTTTGGGGAAGGTGTGGGCCAGATTCCTCGTGTCCAGCTGAAGCTGGTCCCAGATTTTTCAAGCCTCAGGGGTGTCTAGTATACGTGGCCTCTAATGGATGCTCCTTAAATGAAGGGTCCCTGTCTTTTAGTGACTTCTCTTCATACTTAGCTCACAGAGGGCATTTAAAATACAAAGATTAAATTCCCGACAAATATGGACTCAGAGTGATCAGTCCATTTCATATAGAATGATGGATTTTCCTGCTCCTGGTCGACAAGGATCACAACCACCAAGTTCTCAGTACAGTGCTCTGAACAAAGAAGGTGCTCAATCAATACCATAGATTGATTGGTTTTCCTCCGGAGAACGGGGCAAGATTTCAGGAGAAAATGTTTCCCTACAAAAAGCATGGCATAAATATAAATTGATTGAAAGTTAGGAAAATGGCAAAGTTCCTCTTGGTCACGGCCTGTTTCCCTCTATTCAAGTTCAGAAGTTCCACACCAAGCATCCGATTGGATACGGGGGGGGGTGAGGGGAGGAGGAATATCTTGCAAAATCCCTTAAGGACCCCCTAACTCTCCCCCGATTAGACTGTAAGCCTGTCTCTATCTGTTACCGATTTGTACATTCCAAGTGCTTCGTACAGTGCTCTGCACATAGTAAGCGCTCAATAAATACTATCGAATGAATGAATCTAGAACACTCCCCCAGTGAGGCTTCCAACATTAAATTTTTCTCAGCCCATTCTACATCCTTCTCTCACTCCCCTCCCCTTATTGCTCTTCCACCAATGCTCCAAACCCAGCCCAGTTGGCATTTCCCTCCCTTTAACCAAACCTCAGGAAAGATGAACCCAACAACGGGCTGTGGTTGGCCACAGGGTTGGGAAAAAGGGAAAGGGCAGTGGATTACAGGTTGGGAGGGTGGCAAAGGGAGACAAGAAAGTATAGGGTAGTGAGAAGCACTGTGGCCTTATGGATAGAGGACGCACATGTGAGTCAGGACTGGGGTTCTAATCCCAGCCTTCCCACTTGTCTGCTGTGTGACCTTGTGCAAGTCACTTAGCTTCTCTGTATCTGTTACCTCATCTGTAAAATGGGGATTAAGGCCGTGAGCCCATTGTGAGCCTGAGACTGTGTCCAACCTGATTAGCTTGTATCTACCCCAGCGGTCAGTGCAGTGTCTGGCACACGGCAAGCGCTTAAATACTGTTAAAAAAAAAAGAGAGAATGGGAAGGCCCTGAAATGCCTGCTCCTTCCTTGCCCAGTCACCTCTGCAAGAGTCCTGTGTGGAAGATGTAACATTCTCTTGCTTCTCTATCACCATCAACGCATTTTGAGTCGATGCTTCTCTATGAAGACTTAGAAGTGTTGATCAGAAACAGACCAATCAATCATATTTACTGAGTGCTTACTGTGTGCAGAGCACTGTATTAAGCACTGGAGAGAGGTACAATGTAACAGAGTTGGTGGACATGTTCCCTGCCCACGACAGCGTGGCTCAGTGGAAAGAGCCCGGGCTTGGGAGTCGGAGGTCATGGGTTCGAATCCCGGCTCTGCCACTTGTCAGCTGTGTGACTGTGGGCAAGTCACTTCACTTCTCTGTGCCTCAGTTACCTCATCTGTAAAATGGGGATTAAGACTGTGAGCCTCACGTGGGACAACCTGATTACTCTTTATCTACCCCAGCGCTTAGAACAGTGCTCTGCACATAGTAAGCACTTAAATACCAACATTATCATTATTATTATTATTAACAAGGTTACAGTCTAGAAGGGGAGGGAATGTAGGACATCCTTTTGGGTGGGGGCTAGAGTGCTGCCTGGAATAATCTGTCTTTTTTTTTTTTTCTGGTATTCTGCTATCCCTCACACAGGATGCAGAATTGCCAGTTTCCCTTCTCTTCATGTGGCCTGTTTGGAGGAAAAAAAAATTCAACAACTATTCTGTGTCTTCCAGTGTCGGAGGTATAACGTCTTTGGTGAAAATTAATTATTTTAAGTCTTCCACATCTTCATGACTACAGATGGGGAAGGGAAGTTAGGTGACTTGTCCAAGGCCCCACAGCCCATCAAGAGGACCCAGGAACCAGTCCCAGCTCCAAACTCACCCAAAAATAGAAGTATAGCCGACAGTCATATAACAGTACACATTTGTGGAATATTATTTTTTGTGTATGAAGAGGCCACTTGGTGTCATTTCCTTTTCCTTTCCACAAGATACGGGTGAAAAGGGCTTACCCAGACTCTGGACATTTACAGTCCTGTATAAAGCTGACCGTCACAATAAATTTCAGGCACTTCGACTCCAGACTGTTTCATGCCAGCACAATCTGCTTGGCCCCAACATTACTCAGCTACTGCAGTCAAGATGAAATGAGAGACTACGATATGATCAAGAGCTCTTTGGACAAAAAGGAATAATAATTATAATAATGGCATTTGTTAAGCGCTGACTACGTGCAAAGCACTGTTCTATAATATAAAGATGCAATACCACTATACCGGAAATGCAAACATGGGTTCCCAGACCAAGAGTGAAGAAAAAAATGGGCTAGACAGCAAGTGCGATTTTAATAAAAATTGGAAATACTACCCACAGTAACGGTTCTGTACTTCTACAAGCAATCCAGGACGGGATGTTTCTTGTCTAGGATGCTGGGAAGAATGTGATGGGCTGGTGAACATTTTGTAGTGTCTCTGCAAAGCGGTACTATGACGGCACATCAAATTTGCCTTCGAAAGGTCAGTCATGTCTTCCTTCTGCTTGCCAAAGGGCCCGCTTCCTCGCTTAAACTCTGGCACCCTACATTTCTCCATCCTATCATTCCCACTGCAGTCAAGTAATGACGACTCCGGCTTTGATGTCAACGAAATTCATCGCACCCCTCAGAGTCTCCCTTCTTTTCCACAAACCCTTTAGGAGATTTCATGATTTCCCTAAACTGTCTTATAATTTCCAGTGATTTACTTGAACCTGAACCAAAAAGAAAAATAGGAAGCCAAGATGTAAAACATCCAGTCATTAAAAAAAACAAAACAAACAACTAATTCTCAACTCTATCTGACTAGAACCATTAACATTTTCAGGCTGGTTTGAGCACAAGTTCAATCACTGGATCACGGTGTACAATGTAAAGAGTGCAACCAATTAAATTTCTTAATCATCAAGTTTTATCCGTGTCTCAGCGTACGGTTTCACAATCATTTTCAGTTAGACAAGGGACTACAGCAAGCCCCTAATTGGTCTGAATTAACAGTCAATAACTGAATTTCACACGCTAATTTTAAAATTATTTTATTAGGGCTAGATTTGTGTTTTCGCCATAAAATAAAGGCAGCTCCCTCCTCCACCATGTGCTAATCATCCAAATAAGGCTTCCTATTCTTTCAGGAACCAAGTTGCAGTGTGCTGTGCATGAATATAGCGTGCTCGGTAAATTCCAGATCCTCTCCAACCCTATTCTGGTCCACCGCACAAGCAAAACTGCAAGTTGTGCCAAGTAAGAAGATTCCACGAACTTCTCAGTTACCTGAGGAGGGGGGTCTCTGCTGCACCCTACAAAGAAAGAGAATTCAGGCTAAAAACCATCAAAGAAATAACTGTACACAAAACTAAATGTGGACGCATTCCTTCAGTCGTATTTACTGAGCGCTTACTGTGCGGAGAGCACTGTACTAGGCCCTCGGAGAGCTACACCGCATAACCAAGAGGAAAAAGTTTATTCACCCACTCACAGGGGCGGCCCAAAGCAGCCCTATTTACTCAGAGTGCCCTTTCCACATACGTCAATGCGCTTTACTCTCTTCCGAACCCAAGTCCTTCAAAGACTCTTCACGACAGCACCCTGATGAAGTTATACTTCTCTGGCATGAGCAGCGCGGCCTAGCAGAAAGACCACGGGCCTGGGAGTCAGAGGGCCTGGGCCAGCTCCTCCACCTTCCTGCTGGGTGACTTTGGGCAAGTCATTTAACCTCGCCGTGCCTCCCGTCCTTCATCGACAAAATGGGTATTCAACGGCCGTTGCCCCTCCTACTTGGAGCGTGAGCCCCTTGTGGGGTCTGATTATCTCGTATGTTCTCCAGCACTCAGTACGGGGTTTGGCACACGGTAAGTACTTAAATATCACCATTATTATGATGAGCAACGTCTGAAAGAGATACTTCCTATTCCCTTTTCTGTAGGTCAGGGTGTGACGGTCCCGATTTCCTGGGCGAACTTCAATTTGTCTAACCGTATTCTTCCTAACTCGGTTTCCCCGCCAATTCAATTAGAATGCTCACTGGAGAAGAACTTAAAGTTGTTGACGTGAGTCAGTTAGCTATCACCTTTCTCTCTCGGCTACATTTCAGAGCCAGGTTAAGTGATCTTCGGGTAGGCGGGTCACTGACCGTGGAAGCGTGATGGACAGACACCAGAGTTGACGAACGTCAGAGGTCGGAGGATGAGAAGCGACGTGAGCTACGCCTCAAAGGGAAAGAAATAGGCAGCCCAACCTCCCTCATCCTTCTGGGATGGGTACATGCTAGTCAGGCGCATACATCCCTTATTAATTGAATGTTGTGAAATCCCAGCTCATCGGGTCCACTCTTCTCCACCTTCCCCCATGCCTATCTTGGGCCCCAGACGCCCTAACGGTCTTTCCCATAAAACCCACAGGGTTCCTTTAGGCGGGGATCAGCCCTCCCTCTCTTCGGGGGATGCTCCTGTTTCGCCCACGAGCCTCTTCCTTGGGGAAGTGGGATTCAACCAAGCCACCTGGCCCACGGGGGACAGCACTCTGCTCCCCTCCTCCAGCCGATTTTCCCACTCGGGGGCTTTTCTCCTGCAGGTGGAGAGAGGGGAGCTCCTCTGGCACCCCTGTCCTAGATGCTTCTCCTTTCTGGGGGGGGGGGGGGGACATTGGAAGGGGGAGGAGAAGAGAAGCCAGTCCTGCCCCCTTCCCTCCCTCTTCTTCTCTCCCCCTCCTCCCCCTTTCCTGCTCCCTACTCTCTCCCCTTTCTCCCCCCCTCCTTCCTCTCTCCCTTTCTTCCCCCTCTCCTTCTTCTCTCCCTTTCCTCCCCCTCTCTCCTTCCTTTCCCCAATCTTCTCTCTTTCCTCCTCCTCTCTTTTCTCCCTTTCCTCCCCCCCCCTTTCTCCCTTTTCTTCCCTTTCTTTCTTCCCTTCCCCCCTCCCCTTTCCTTCCCTCCTTTCACTTCCTCCCTCCCTCTCCCCCTTTCCTTCCTCCCTTCTTCCCTCCCCATTCTTTCTTCCCTCCCTCTTCCTCCCCTCCTCCCCCCTTCTTCCCTCCCTCTTCCTTCCTTCTTCCCTCCCTCTCTCCCCTATCCTTCCTTCCATCTCTCCCTGTTCCTCCCTTCTTCCCTCCCTCCCTTCTTCCTTCTCTCCCCTTCCTTCTTCCCTCCCTCCCCCCATCCTTCCCTTCCTCCTTCCCTCCCTCTCTCCCCCTTCCTTCTTCCCCCCATCCTTCCCTCCCTCCCTTCTCCCCGCCCTGTCCCCTCCCTCCCCCCCCGGGCCCTGTCTTGAGCCACCCCCCACCTCCCCTCCCCTCCCCTCCGCCTGGGGCCAGGGCCGGAGCCCCCGCTCACCTTCATGCCGGAGGGAGGGAGGGAGGGAGGGAGGGAGGAAAGGGGAGGCGCCGGTCGGGCGGCGGCGACCGCCGCAGGGGAACGGGACGGGACAGGGAGAGAGGGAGAGGGGCGGGAGGCTCCACCGCCGCCGCCGCCCAGCCGTCCGGGCTCCGGCCCCCAACGGGCGCCCCTAGTGGCGGCGGCGGCGGCGGCGGCGGCGGCGGCGGGGGGGGGGGGGTCCCCCGGGGGCCGGAAGTGACGCAGGCCGGGGGGCGGGGCCGGGCCCGGCAATGGAAGCGAGCGGCCGAGGCCTGAGGGGAAGCCGCCATCTTGCTCGGCGCCGACGGGGCCCGAGAGGCCTTTCACTTTCCACGGTCCATCTTGGGAAGGGATGGACCCTGCAGGGTCTCTTTCGCTCCTAGCGACGCCTTATCGCTCACCCGTTTTAGGCGTCGCCGCCAAATAAATCACCAGAGTTTACTGGGGAGCACAGCACCGCCTCAGTGGCAAGAGGCCGGGCTTGGGAGTCCGAGGTCGTGGGTTCGAATCCCGACTCGGCCCCTTGTCAGCTGTGTGACTGTGGGCGAGTCACTTCAGTTCTCGGTGCCTCAGTTACCTCATCTGTAAAATGGGGATTAAGACTGGGAGCCCCAAGTGGGACAACCTGATTCCCCTGTGTCTACCCCAGCGCTCAGAACAGTGCTCGGCACATAGTAAGCGCTTAACAAATACCGACATTATTACAATCTGATGACCCTGTGCGGCGGGGCTCGGCGGAAAGAGCCCGCGCTTGGGAGTCCGAGGTCGTGGGTTCGAATCCCGCCTCTGCCCCTTGTCAGCTGTGTGACCGTGGGCGAGTCACTTCACTTCGCAGGGCCTCGGTGACCTCATCTGTAAAATGGGCATGAAGACTGGGCGCCCCACGTGGGACCACCTGATCACCTGGTATCCTCCCAGCGCTTAGAACAGTGCTCTGCACATAGTAAGCGCTTAACGAATGCCATTATGATTATCTACCCCAGCGCTTAGAACAGTGCTGCGCACATAGCGTTGTCCGCAGGAACCGACCGACTGGCCGCCAGGCCTGTGGAACGGAACTGAAAGGGCAAGGGTGACTCCATTTTAGTGAATCCAGGACTTCCATTTTATGAGCCCCTCCGGTTTGTTTTATGATCCCCTCCGGTTTGAGAAATTGTCGGCCCCCAGGCGAGAAAGCTAACCACAACATTCTTTGGACTTCCACGTCAAGAATCCGCGATCACTTCGTGTCATCCACCCTGACTGCGGCTGCTAACTGTCGACTGCACATCTGCTTATCTCCGGAAAAATAGTAACTGGACCCAGGACCTGAGAAGCAGCGTGGCTCCGTGGAAAGAGCCCGGGCTTGGGCGTCGGAGGTCATGGGTTCGCATCCCGGCTCTGCCACTTATCAGCTGTGTGACTGTGGGCGAGTCACTTCACTTTTCTGTGCCTCAGTGACCTCATCTGTAAAATGGGGGTGAAGACGGCGAGCCTCCCGGGGGACAACCTGATTATCCTGTATCTACCCCAGCGCTTAGAACGGTGCTCGGCACATAGCGTTGTCCACAGGAACCGACCGACGGGCAGCCAGGCCTATGGAACGGAACTGAGAGGACAAGAGTGACTCCATTTTAGTGAATCCAGGACTTCCTTTCGTTTTATGATCCCCTTCAGTTTGAGAAATCGTCGACCCCCAGACGAGAAAGCTAACCACAACGTTCTTTTGACTCCCACGTCAAGAATCCGTGGTCACTTCGTGTTGTTAACCGTGACTGCCGATTGTCGACCGCCCATCTGCGTATCGCCGGAAAATAATAACCGAACCCAGGAACTGATGGCGACCTCCCCGATTCCTCCCTTCCTCGCTGATTGGCTGTATGCTTCGATAAAGAAGCACGGGAAGCGGCGTGGCTCAGTGGAAAGAGCCCGGGCTTGGGAGTCAGAGGTCACGGGTTCGAATCCCGTTCTGCCCCTTAGCTGTGTGACTGTGGGCCAGTCACTTCTCTGTGCCTCAGTGACCTCATCTGTAAAATGGAGGTGAAGACTGCGAACCTCACGTGGGACAACCTGATTACCCTGTATCTACCCCAGCGCTTAGAACAGTGCTCTGCACATAGTAAGCTCTTAACAAATACCAGCGTTATTATTATTATTATAGCAGATAAGAGGCAGAGGCAGAATTAGAAGCCAGGACTCCTGACTCTTAGGCCCGTGTTCTTTCCACTAGGTCATGTCTCTCCTCTTTCCCCTTTGACTGTTCCTCCCAATCCTGCCAATCCCAACCTCCTTACGTAGTAAGCGCTTAACAAATACCACCATTATTATTAACTGATGGCAACCTCCCCCATTCCTGCCTTCCTCGCTAATTGGCTGTATGCTTCAATAAAGGCAATGTTCTGAGGGGGGCTCGGGGCTACACGCCACTCGTATCCCACTGGGATGAACGGACGTTTAGCCACTTTCCTCCTTTTCTGCGCTACCCCGACTCCTGTCTCCGAGTCTTTCTATCTGTATCACCACCTGGCGGAATCGAACCCTATGATCGGAATTGCCTGTCTTCACTCTGACACTTTCAGGTTATTTTTCGAGGACAGTAGTAAGCGCTTAACAAATACCAACATTAATAATAATAATAATAATGTTGGTATTTGTTAAGCGCTTACTATGTGCCGAGCACTGTTCTAAGCGCTGGGGGAGACACAGGGGAATCAGGTTGTCCCACGTGGGGCTCACAGTCTTAATCCTCATTTTACAGATGAGGTAACTGAGGCACCGAGAAGTGAAGTGACTTGCCCAAAGTCACACAGCTGACAAGTGGCCGAGGCAGGATTTGTACCCATGACCTCCGACTCCATATTATTACCAAGGGCCAAACATACCGTGAGAGTGTCAATTGCCGACGCGCCGCTGATCATCCTTCTCCCTAAACAAATCAATCAGTCAATCATATGTGAATGCCGACTGTGTGCAGAACACTACATTGAGCACTTGGGAGGGTGCCCTGCTCCCCCCTCCTCCCTTAATTTTCATTCAATTCATTCGATCGTATATATCGAGCGCCGACTCTGTGCGGAGCACTGTACCGAGCGCTTGGAATGGACAACTCGGGAACAGATAGAGACCATCCCTGCCCAATAACGGGCTCGCGGTCTTAACTTGTATCCTCTCCAGTGCTTAAAAAAGTGCTTTGCACAGAGTAAGGGCTTAATAAACTCCCGTCATCATTATTATTATTAACGAAAATAGACCTTCGCTCATTAGGAGCCCTTTGCTATGAAGAGGCTGGAGAAAGTCATGACGTGTGGTGAGGTGACAGTTGCCCCCCAAATCCAAATTGTCAACTCTTCGGTGTTTCCAGTGACAACGTATGGATCCGAAAGCTGGAAAAACAGGGTAGAAAGAACGTCGATTCCTTTGAAATGTGGCGTTGGAGAAGGATTTTGCGAAGCCCGTGGACGGCCCCAAAAACAATCCAGTGGATTTTACAGCAGATTAAACCAAAGTGGTCTTTGGAAGGCTAAACGACTCGACTTGGATCAGTATATTTTGTGACACATAATCAGGAGGACTCATTCTCTGGAGAAGACACTAATGCTAGGAAAAGTCCAGGGAGAAGGTGGAAGAGGCAGACGGGCAGCTAGAAGGAGAGAGACCAGAACAGTGATAACGGAAGACCCGTTAGAAAGGCTGCGGATTCTGGCAGAGGACAGGACGTTCTGGAGAGAGTATATCCGTGGAATTGCTAATAATAACGCTGGTATTTGTTAAGCGCTTACTATGTGCAGAGCACTGTTCTAAGCGCTGGGGTAGTTACAGGGTAATCAGGTTGTCCCTCGTGAGGCTCACAGTCTTCATCCCCATTTTCCAGATGAGGTAACTGAGGCCCAGAGAAGTTCGGAAACAACTCGACGGCACTTAATAATAATAATAACATTAGGAGGCGTCAGAGAGGGATTCTTTCCCCATTTTAAACTTTTATCCCTGCTTTTCTTTCACTGTTAACTATTTCTAGCCTAAAGCCCTGCCCGGTTGGGATGGGAACCTACATAAAAACTCTAAAAGGGAAAAAAAGTAAGCACAGTGTACAGCATGCACAACCCCTGAAGCAAGTAGCATTAAAAGTGGAATAATTAAAGGCCGAGGAGGTGATTTTGGAAAGATCGCAGTGAGCCTATGCCAATGAATAGGGGAGGCTGTTTCAGCAGGAACTCTGCCTCTAGACCACATTTTTCTGTAGGATGTTCATGGAACAGTCAGGTCTTTTAATAATATTTTATATTTACCACCTGATGATCCCAAAACATTTCACCAGTATTTAGTCATCTTCATGTTCTGAGAAACGTCACCTTTGATTTTTATAGCATCTTCTGTGGAGCAGTGTGGCCTGTTGGAAAGACCAATTGCTGGGGATCAGAGGGCCTGGGTTCTAATCCTCTCTCTGCCGCTTGCCTGCTGTGTGACCTTGGACAAGTCACTTAAGTTCTCTGTGCCTCATTTTCCTCACCTGTAAAATGGGGATTAAATACCTTTTCTCCCTCCCACTTTAACTTGAGCCCTATGTAGAACAGGGACTGTGTCTGACCTGATTATCTTGTATCTAATGCTCAGTACAATGTGTTTCACAAAGTAAGCACTTACCAGATACCATCGTTATCGTCATCATTACCATTATTCATTCACTCAGTTGTATTCATTTAGGACTCACTGGGTGCAGAGCACTGTTCAAAGTGCTTGGGAGAGTACAATACAACAATAAACAGACACATTCCCTGCCCACAGACAGCTCACGGTCTAGAGGTGGGGCAAAGACGTCAATACAAATGAATAAATCACAGTTATGTATGTAAGTGCTGTGGGACTGGGAGGGGGGAAGAGCAAAAGGAGCAGGTCAGTGCGACAGAGAAAGGAGTGGGAGATGAGGAAAGATGGGGCTTAATCTGGGAAGGCCTCTCGGAGGAGATGTGCCTTCAATAAGGCTTTGAAGGTTGTGGGGGGAGAGTAATTGTCGGATTTGAGGAGGAAGGGCAATCCCGGCCAGAGGCAGGACGAGAGCTGCGGTTGGGGGCGAGACAGGTGACTTTGAGTCACAGTGAGAAGATTAGCACTAGAGAAACAAAGCGGGTGGGCTGGGTTGTAGAAGGAGAGAAGTGAGGTGAGGAAGGAGGGGGCGAGGGGGTCGGGTGCTTTTAAAGCCAATGGTGAGGAGTTTTTGTCTGATGAGGAGGTGGGTGGGCAATGACTGGAGTTTTTTGAGGAGAGGGGTGTCGTGTCCTGAACGTTTTTGTAGAAAAATAATCCAGGCAACAGAGTGAAGTATGGACTGGAGTGAGGAGAGATAGGAGGCTGGGAGGTCAGCACGGAGGCTGATGCTGTAAACCAGGCAAGATAGGATGAATGATTCTATTAATGTGATAGCAGTTTGGATGGAAAGGAAAGGACGGATTTCAGCGATGTTGCGAAGGAGGGACCGACAGGATTTAGTGATGGATTGAAAATGTGGGTTGAATGAAAAAAAGGAGTCAAAGATAATGCCAAGGTTACGGGCTTGTGAGACGGAGGGATGGGGGAAAGTCAGTGAAGGGAAAGTCAGGGGGAGGACAGGGTTTGGGTGAGAAGATAAGGAGCTCTGTTTTGGATATGTTAAGTTTGAGGTGATGGGAAGACATCCAAGTAGAGATGTCTTGCAGGCAGGAGGAGCTGCGAGACTGGAGAGTGGGAGAGAGATCGGGGCTGGAGATGTAGGTTTGGGTATCATCTGCACAGAGGTGGTATTGAAGCCATGGGAGCGAATGAGTTCTCCAAGCGAGGGGACGTAGATGGAGAATAGAAGGGGACCCAGAACTGAACCTTGAACCCCCTCAGTTAGGGGGTGGGAGGCTAGAGGAGGAGCCTGTGAAGGAAACTGAGAGTGACCGGCCCGAGAGATAAGAGGAGAACCAGGAGAGGACAGAGTCGGTGAAGCCGAGGTTGGATAACATTATCGTTAAGAGCGTTCCACTTGGATGTGGCTTCATACTTTTGGCTGCCCTGAGGTGGGAAAAGAATTGCCACCTGCTCCACAGGGTGGCTGCCCCAGTGCATATGAGGTTGCGTGGGCTGGAGAACCCAATGTAACTTAAGGACGCCAGGAGGAATATTTTGGAGATGTCCTACTTAGACTGTGAACCCCATGTGGACCTGATTAACTTGTATCTACCCCAGTCCTTAGAATGGTGCTTGACACATAGTAAGTGCTTAACGAATACGAATTCTCTGTTAAAAATACAGTAATACTAAAAACAATTATAACTGCGATTTACTAAGAATTTCAATTTTACAAATAGTGAATTCATTCATTCACTCATTCAATCGAATTTATCGAGTGCTTACTGAGTGGAGAGCACCGTACTAAGCGCTTGGCAAGTACAATTCGGCAACAGATAGAGACAATCCCTATCCAACAACGGGTTCACAGTCTAGAAGGGGGAGACAGACAACAAAACAAAACAAGTAGTCGGGCATCAATACCACTAAAATAGAGAAATAGTATTATAGATATATACACAATAATAAAATAAATAGAATAATAAAATGAATAGAATAATAAAATAAACACAATAATAAAATAGAATAATAAATATGTACTTATATACACAAGTGCTGTGGGGAGGGGGAAGCGATAGAGCAGAGGGAGGGAGTAGGGGTGATGGGGAGGGGTGGAGGAGCAGAGGAAAAGGGGGGCTCAATCTCAGAAGGCCTCCTGGAGGAGGTGAGCTCTCAGTAGGGCTTTGAAGGGGTGAAGAGGGCTAGTTTGGCAGATGTGAGGAGGGAAGGCATTCCAGACCGGAGGTAAAACGTGGGCCGGGGGTCGACGGTGGGGCAGGAGGGAACGAGGCACAGTGAGGAAGCGAGCGGCAGAGGAGCGGAGTGTGCGAGCTGGACTGTAGAAGGAGAGACGGGAGGTGAGGTAGGAGGGGACGAAGTGAAGAGAAGGGAGGTGAGGTAGGAGGGGGCAAAGTGATGAAGAGCTTTGAAGCCGATAGTGAGGGGTTTTTGCTTGATGCGAAGGTTGATAGACGACCACTGGAGATTTCTGAGGAAGGAGGTGACACATCCAGAGCGTTTCAGTAAAAAGATAATCCGGGCAGCAGAGTGAAGTACAGACTGAAGCGGGGAGAGACAGGAGGTTGGGAGATCAGAAAGGAGGTTGATGCAGTAATCCAGTCGGGATATGATGAGAGATTGTACCAACAAGGTAGCGGTTTGGATGGAGAGGAGAGGGTGGATCTTGGTGATGTTATGAAGATGAGACCGGCAGGTTTTGGTGACGGATTGGATGTGTGGGGTGAATGAGAGGGCAGAGTCAAGGATGACACCAAGGTTAGGGGCTTGTGAGACGGGAAGGATGGTAGTACCGTCCACAATGATGGGACAGTCAGGGAGAGGACAGGGTTTGGGAGGGAAGATAAGGAGCTCAGTCTCGGACATGTTGAGTTTTAGGTGGCGGCGGACATCCAGGTGGAGATGTCCTGAAGGCAGGAGGAGATATGAGTCTGGAGGGAGGGAGAGAGAACAGGGGAGGAGATGTAGATTTGGGTGTCATCTGCGTAGAGAGGAGCGAATCTCAAAATGGCTGTTTTGAAAATTCTAAATAGAAACTTTTGCCAGTCTTTTGCAAGTTGCAAAGCTGCACATCACTGCCTCATAGTCCCCCAGAATGGTACAGCCCTGCCTTTATATATATATATATATATATATATATATATATTTCCTATCTGTAAAGCAGGTGCAGCACTCCCTCTCCTACATCACACTGCTGTAAGTCTATATATTTATAAATGTATTTATATATTTATATAGCCCTACAGCAGTGCGATGTAGAAGAGCGAGTGCTGCAGCCATTTTATAAATAGGAAAACAGGCTCAGAGTTTGAATGAAACTGCTCTTGAATTCACCTGGACAATAGGGACAAAGTCAAGAACATAGTTCAGATGTCCTGGAATCCAAAGCCATAAAATTGTCCTGCTTCCCACATCCGTAGCCCCCCTTTAGAGATAAAGTAACATATCACTTTTTATGGTATTTGTTGAACACTTATGTGTCAAGGACTGTTCTAAGCGCTGGGATAAATACAGATGAATCGGGTTGGACACAGTCGGCTTCCCATCTGGGGTTCACAGTCTAAATAGGAAGGAAAACAGGCATTGAATTCCCATTTTACAGTTGAGGAAACTGAGGCACAGAGAAGTTAAGTGACTTGCCCATGATCAAACAGCAGGCAAGTGAGGGATTAGAACCCAGATCTTCTGACTCCAAGGCTCGTACTTTTTCCACTAGGCCATGCTGCTTCTATGTGATGATAGCATCTTTCACTGGTTTGACTAGCCAATGGAAAATCCAGAAATAGAAACAATTACCCTGAAGGACTGATTTAGTGACTTTAATTCCCAAACCGTGTACCCACTCATCTTAAACTGCTTAAAAACTATTAAAATGAGAATGTCTTCCAGGAAAAAGTGAATCACTGAAAAGGAGGAAAGGAAAATTGAA
The DNA here is from genome assembly GCF_004115215.2 of Ornithorhynchus anatinus. NCBI lineage: Eukaryota > Metazoa > Chordata > Mammalia > Monotremata > Ornithorhynchidae > Ornithorhynchus > Ornithorhynchus anatinus. The sequence continues at coordinate 23,262,012 of NC_041730.1, forward strand.
GGGCTGAACCCTGTGAATGGTGAAAGTGTGTGGTCTTTTCATTAAACCTTGTGGTCCTCTAAGCCCTGTTGCTTGCATTTTCTTTCATGTAGAGCCACCCATGTTATAACACTCTTTTTAGGGCTCTTTTGCAACAGCACCATTAAATTTTAATACCATATTACTGCAATCTCTCACCTCTAGAGAACACTGAGAAGTTTACCTTCCCTTAGGCAGTTCCCTTCCTCAGAAGAATGATTGTCGTCCATTTTAATTTAGCATTCATTCATAGCATCTATTACCATAGACAATGACAGCTCTTTGTCAACAAAAAGCTCCTTTTTGCGGAATAAAATGTGAAAGATAACACTTTAAAATTAAAATACTGTAGGCACACTCAAAATCAAAATATTTCATTGCTGGTATGGATTTGCGTTGCTATTTGATCTATGCTATTATAAGCACTGTGGCTTAATGAAACGGGTTTTAATCCCTACTCTGCCACCTACTTGCTGTGTGATTGTGGGTAAGTCACTTAATTTCTCTGTGCCTCAGTGGCCGCCTCTGTAAAATGGGATTCGATACCTGTTCTTCCTGCTACTTAGACTGCGAGCCCCATTTGAGACAAGGACTATCTCTGACCTGATTATCTTAGATCTACCCCAGTGCTTAGTATTTTGTTTGGCTTATTCATTCATTCAATCGCATTTATTAAGCGCTAACTGTGTGCAGAGCACTGTACTAAGCGCTTGGAAAGTACAGTTCAGCAACAAAGAGAGACAATCCCTGCCCACAATAGGCTCACGGTCTAGAAGGGGGGAGACAGACATCAAAACAAACAAACAGGCATCAGTAGCATCAATATAAATAAATAGAATTATATATATATATATATATACATCAGAACACGTAAAACAGCATTAATATAAATACATAGAATTATAGCTATGTACATATATATCCAAGTGTTGTGGGGCGGGAAGGGGGGTAGAGCAACGGGAGCGAGTCGGGGCAAGGTGTGCGGGGAGGGGAAGCTGAGGAAAACGGGGGGACTTGGCTCACAGTACATGCTTAAGAAATACCACAATTTTCAAATTATTATTACTATTTCATGTAATCATTTTATTATTATTATATAGCCATAATTATCACTATTGCTTTATCAATAGACAATAGATCTTTATTGTTTTGGTCAATTTTGGTGATTTTAGGATCACATCAGTGCACTTTGTTTTATTTCTTATGGAAAACTACTTCATTTTATACTCTATCACTCTACTTTCATGGAACTAATTAGGGAAGGCTAATTCATCGGAGAAGCAGCATGGTTCAGTGGAAAGAGCACGGGCTTTGGAGTCAGAGGTCATGGGTTCAAATCCCGGCTCTGCCGCTTGTCAGCTGTGTGACTGTGAGCAAGTCACTTAACTTCTCTGTGCCCCAGTTTCCTCACCTGGAAAATGGGGAAAAAATTACCAGTTCTCCCTCCCCCTTAGATTATGAGCCCCACGTGCAACGGCACCTATGCCTGACCTGATTATCTAGCATTTACCCCAGTGCTAGGCACATAGTAAGTGCTTAACCAAACAAATTATTACTATTATTGCACAGGTGAAGTCTTATTCCTACAGAGCTAGACAACAGGAGGCATCAGTCAATCGATGGCATTTCTTCAGCACTTAATGGGTGCAGAGCACTGTACTAAGCACTCGGGAGAGTACAAAGGAGGAAGGCCCATCCGGCCTTGAGCAGCACCCTTTCGAGTCCGGCGCTCCCTGGCCGGGAGACTCTGGATGTTTGGGTCCCACCTTTTGCCTGTCCTCCCTTTCTGCAGGATGAAGCTCCACCCAAACCCCTCCAGGTGTGGAATTTAAGCTTAAATCCACATTTTTTCCAGACCAGGATGTGGTCAAGTGTTCCCGGAATTTGGCTGAGGTCATCACACCTAATATTAATGTAGCGTGCTCCACCTCAAATCGAGTCACTCACCGGCTCTGCCTATAGGAATGAACAAGTCAGAGTGGCTGCGTGGAAAACAAAGGTGATTTGGTTCGTTTCATTTCCCGTCAAGCTCATGGAGCAGGGATCCTTGGCCGATATATTTTTGGTCCAGGTTTGAGAGGCTGCTCTAAACCATATTTCTTTGCTTTTTAATGATTGAGGGGATGGAATTCAAGACCTAACCAAATATAAGACATACCACAGCTTTTTTCTAATCCCCAGTCTATTAGGCTCCTTAAGCCATCATCATAAGGATAATTCATAATATCTGTTAGGCATTTTGTATGTGCCAAGCATTGTACTCAGCACTGGGCTGGGTACGATATAAGCAGACCGGACACAGTCCCTGTCCCTCAGAGAGTTCACAGTTTAAGAGAGAGACCAGACACTGAATCCCCATTTGACAGTTGAGAAGTTAAGTAACTTGCCCAAGGTCACACAGCAGGTAAATGGCTGAGCTGGGATTAAAACTCTGAACACCTGGAATCTATCATACCTCCATTAAGTTATGTTGTAGATGAAGTTGCCAGACATCAGATCAGAGACTATGGGAGAAGGGCTGCATTTTGCCTTTCCTTGCCCTACACTCCTGCAAAAAGACAGGATTTAAATCAGCCCAATATGGGGCAATAACACGTGACCTCTTAAAAGAACTTTCCAAGAAACCGGTGCAAGGTAATGAAATAAGGGCCATTCGCATAGGTGCATAGATGCCTGGCTATTCTAACTATGGATGGTGCAAGCACTTATGCCAGCCCACGCCACCATATGCCCGTGCAGGCTTGGAGTCATTTTGCATTTTAAAAATATCCAGACCTTTCCTTACTACTTAGTGTTTTGGCAAAAGAGCAGCAAGAGGGTGGAGGGTGGGGTGAGATGGAAAAAGCATTAAAAAGAGTATGTAGGCAGTCAGCTGACAAATGTTAGAATTAAATTCAAAATCAAAAACACTTTGAGTTTCATATTTCTTCCAGTCCTGAAGAGAACATCAGATAGCGCTCCAAGTAATTTTACTTGCCTGGCATGCAGAGCTATAGGGTTATTAATTTCTATTAATAATTATTTTCTCCAAGATGAAGAGCTTATGATAAATGAATCAAAGTTAATATCAAGTCATTGAGGGGACTTGTGAAAATTGTGTCATTTCTCTCATTTTTACCTATTGCTATCTGCATCACCTGGCAACTCAGCCTAGAAGACATCATATCATCTCCTAATTTATTTTTTCTTGACATTTCATTTTTCTAATTTTACATTTGTGATCCTAAAAATGATTTTTCTGACACTGTGAGATAAAAGTTGAGCCACTCTGTAAAAAATGTAATTTTAATAGATAGGCAAACATTGCTTTGTTATTAAATATCACATAATTGAAAAATATGTCTCAAACTGGGTTTTCTCCAAGCATTTTACTCGTATCGTCTGCTAGTAACTCCTCTACCGTAATTAAAGTTGCTGAGATCTACTTTGAATTTTAGTGCACTTCTTTTAGGAGGAAGGGTTCAGTAGGAATTTAGATGAATTATTTTTTCAATAATTTATTTATCTCTTGTCTCTGGTCCCCTTCTTTTATGGGTGCAAAGGAGTTATTTAACTTGATTTGATAAGATTTCCACTTCCCGAGCTTAATAATAAAAAACATAAAAGGGAATCTCTTGCTGTCTTGCTGTAAGTTTACAGGTCAATATTTAATTATTGTTTCAATTCTTAGCAAGATGTTTTCTGTCAAAATGGATCCAGAGTTTCGATCCGATTGGCTTTAAGAATTGCAAAGAAGTGCTGAAATAAGGAATAGTAAATTTTATCCAGATAATTCCTTTTGATCATATATTTTTTCATAATCTTTTTTGTAAGTTGCTAGAACAGTGCTTGGCACATAGTAAGCGCTTAACAAATACCGTTATTATTATTTACATTTCATTAGTACCAGCCCTCTGGGAAATGTAAGCCGTTATATGAAATGATTAAATCACTTGGATTTTTCCATCTTCATTCTCTAGTTTTGGGGAGGTTTTTTTTCTTTCTTTAGCTCTGTCTCTCTTTTTTCAGTTAGTGATATGATAAGCATTTAATAACCGTATCATGGAGCCTTTCTTTCTAAATTGGGAAAAAAACAAAAACCCAGTAGTTATAATCTCTGTTTTCCCTAATGAAGAGGCACTCCAGATTACAAAGTGTTCCACATATGGAAGGGAAGATGCAAGCAGAATTTATAACCATTATCTCTAACATAAAAACAAGAGGAGGTCACGCTAGATTAAAAGGTAGCCCAAGGGGTGATGATGATGATGATGATGATGATGATGAAGTCACTTAGATTGTGAGCCCTGTGTGGGACAGGGACTGCATCTGACCCGATTATCTTGTATCCGCCCCAGTGCTTACAAGTGTGCTTGACAAATAATGAGCACTTAGCAATCAGTCAATCAATCGATCATATTTATTGAGCACCTACTATGTGCAGAGCACTGTATTAAGCGCTTGGGAGAGTACAAATACCACAATTATCATTATTATCATTAGCTCTATCATCCAGAAATGGGTTCAAAGCTTAAGCGAAGTTAAAGCAATGAAACGATGTGAAATAAGTATTAAAGCAGTCTGGTAGAGCGGAAAGAGCTTGGGCTTGGGTGTCACGGGACCCGGGTTCTAATCCTAGCTCAGCCACTTACCTGCTGGGTGGCCTTGGCCAAGTCACTTAGCTTCTCTGTGCCTCAATTTTCTCAGCTGTAAAATGGGGATGCAATACCTCTTGTTCCTCCTCTTCAAACAATGAATGAGCTCTATATGGGAGAGGGACTCTCTGACTTGATTGATTTTTGTCTACCCCAGTGATTAGAACAGTGCTTGACACATAGTAAGCATTTAACAAATATAATAATGATAATAATTACCATTAAAGATATGAGAATAAGGAATATTTATGCTCAAAGAGCACTCTTAGAAGACAGACCATGACAGAGAGAATCCTCTCCCACTCCCTTCAGGCTCGCATCTCCTCCTGCCTCCGGGACGTCTCCACCTGGATGTCGGCCCGCCACCTAAACCTCAACATGAGCAAGACTTAGCTCCTCATCTTCCCTCCCAAACCCGGTCCTCTCCCAGACTTCTCTATCACCGTGGATGGCACGACCGTCCTTCCCGTCTCTCGGGCCCGCGATCTCGGTGTCATCCTTGACTCGTCCCTCTCGTTCACCCCACGCATCCTATCCGTCACCGAGACCCGCCGGTTTCACCTCTACAATATCGCCAAGATCCGCCCTTTCCTCTCCACCCAAACGGCTACCTTACTGTTACGGGCTCTCGTTATATCCCGGCTAGACTACCGTGTCGGCCTTCTCTCTGACCTCCCTTCCTCCTCTCTCGCCCCGCTCCGGTCTATTCTTCACTCCGCCGCCCGGCTCATCTTCCCGCAGAAACGATCTGGGCATGTCACTCCCCTTCTTAAACAACTCCAGTGGTTGCCTATCGACCTCCGCTCCGAACAAAAACTCCTCACTCTAGGCTTCGAGGCTCTCCGTCACCTCGCCCCTTCCTACCTCTCCTCCCTTCTCTCTTTCCACCGCCCACCCCGCACGCTCCGCTCCTCCGCCGCCCACCTCCTCGCCGTCCCTCGGTCTCGCCCATCCCGCCGTCGACCCCCGGGTCGCGTCCTCCCGCGGTCCCGGAACGCCCTCCCTCCTCACCTCCCCCAAACCGATTCTCTTTCCCTCTTCAAAACCCTACTTAAAACTCACCTCCTCCAAGAGGCGTTCCCAGACTGAGCTCCTCTTCCCCCTCTACTCCCTCTGCCATCCCCCCTTTACCTCTCCGCAGCTAAAGCCTCATTTTCCCCTTTTCCCTCTGCTCCTCCACCTCTCCCTTCCCATCCCCACAGCACCGTACTCGTCCGCTCGACTGTATATATTTTCGTTACCCTATTTATTTTGTTAATGAATTGTACATCGCCTCGATTCTATTTAGTTGCCATCGGTTTTTACGAGACGTTCTTCCCCTCGACGCTGTTTATCGCCATCGTTCTCGTCTGTCCGTCTCCCCCGATTAGACCGTAAGCCCGTCGAACGGCAGGGACCGTCTCTATCTGTTGCCGACTTGTTCATCCCAAGCGCTTAGTACAGTGCTCTGCACATAGTAAGCGCTCAATAAATACTATTGAATGAATGAATAATAACCATTAAATTAAAAATTAATCACAAATGTAATTCCTCAGAACATCTTTATTCTTATTCTACCTAGTCTATTGTTCTGCTGTAATGATTAACACCAGACCAAACCACTAAAGATAATAATAATGATGATAATTGTGATATCTGTTGAACATTTACTACTACTGCTAATAATTAATACTCACGCGTTTGTTGAGCGCTTACTATATGCCAGGCACAAATCAGTTGGACCACAGTCCCTGTGTCCTACGTGGGGCTCAAAGTCTCAATCCCCAATGTACAGATGAGGTAACTGAGGCCCAGAGAAGTGAACTGACTTTCCCAAAGTCACAAGTGGTGGAGGAGGGATTAGAACCCATGACTTTCTGACTTCCAGGCCAGGGCTCTATCCGCTAGGCCATGCTGCTTCTGGGTGCCTATTAGAGGCCCTGACTGTACTGGGTAAATTACAAAATAATCAGATCAGATAATCCCTGGTCTACACAGGGCTCACCGTCTAAGTAGGAAGAAGAACAGATTTGAATCCCAATTTTACAGATGAGGAAACTGAGGCATACAGAAGCTAAATGACTTATCCAAAGTCATGCAGCAGGCTAGTGGCAGAACTGAGTTAAGACCCCACGTTTCTTGACTCTCACTCACGTGCCCTTTCCGCTAAGCCATTCTGCCTAAAAAGACTCTTGAAAAGCCACGTTTTTTTGTAGAAAATAATTCACAGGCTCATGACTTTGACTTTTAAAAACTGTCATGTAAACATCTTGCTGACCCAAATTTAGTTCTACAACTCCCGTAGGTTTTCCTTAGATGGATTTCTTCTACCCTTATGCAAATTGTTGAGATAATTGGTATGGCACACATCACCTTACAAGTTGTTTTTGCTGCCTGCATATTTAGGAATTTCTTCAGAATCGGTGATTCTGTGTCACAATGCCTACCTTCGATCTTTTCCTGGGTATATGTAGTTCAAAAGTATATTGCTTGCAGGTCTTTCTGATGCACATTTAGTAATATTTTCTTTGGATCGTTGTTATTAACACTAAATGCAAAAAAAAAAAAAATTGTGTTGAAAGTCTTTCTGTCCTGAGATTCACAAATGGCTTATTCTTGTTGACTTATTTCTTTGTTTGTGAAAGAGTTGTGATTGAAAAAGGCTAATAATAAAATTTGGCAGATTTCTATTCAATTCTCTCCCTCTGACAGCAGTAAGGAATCAATTCTAGGAGGGGATTGCAGATAAAGCGAAGCATCTTATCATTCGTGATCTTCAATTTCCACCCAATCATTGGTCCAAGTTTTTTCATATGTATTTCTCCTTCGTCCTCCTTTTTTTACATTTTCTTTGGTTTCTTTCATTCTTTCAATCTTTCCTTCTGCTTACATAAATAACAAAGAAGCGTCTAGATTGAGAAATATGCAGGTGGATGTTTTTATCCTTTAACTCTCATAAATTGACCAAAATGAGAGTCTGGAAGCTTTTTAAATCTTCTGTCTACCTTTTCAACTCCTTTCTTTTTTTTTAACCATTTGGCCTTCGTGGTAACTCATTTCTTCCTTCTTGGATCCCCTTGCTCTCTTTGGCTCAGCTCTCGGGGTTGCGGGGCGGCGAGCGGAGAGGACTCGTTCCCTAATGAACCTTTGGGAATCAATCAATCAACCAATCGATCGATGGTATTCACTGAGTGCTCGCTGTGCACAGACCACTGGATTTAGCTCTTGGGGGAGTTGGTAGACAGAGTTGATAGACAAGTTAGCTGCCCACGATGGGTTTACAGACTAGAGGGGGATATAGACATTAATCTAAATAAATTATGGATATTTATATAAGGGCTGTAGGTCTGAGAGTGAGGTGACTACCAAGTGCCCAAAGGATACAGATCCAAGTGTAGGTACGAGAGCCAAGTGGGAATCAATCAGTGGGGAAGCAGCACGGCCTAGTGGCAACAGCGCGGGCTTGGGAGTCAGAGGACCTGGGTTCTAATTCTGACCCCGTCACTCGTCAGCTGTGTGACTTCGAGCAAGTCATTTCACTTCTCTGTGCCTCATCTGTAAAATGAGGATTAAGACCGTGAGCCTCGCGTGGGACAACCTGATTACCTTGATTAGCGCTTAGAACGGTGCTTGGCACACAGTAAGCGCTTAACAAATACCACTGTTATTATTATTATGAATTGGCCATAATGATTTAAAGTCCCTTTAAACTGCATTTAGGCTTATCTGTAAAAGTGTCTCCTTTTTGTCCTGCAGGTCTAGCTTCCAGTGGTGGGTGAGTTTGATTTTTTTTTTAGATTTTCCACAGAATTATAGGGCTGGGAGGAACCTCCATTGATCATTTAAGTCGGGCAAAACTGAATCCAAACATCTTTTTCTGCCAAGGGTCTTTTGTGGCTGGTGAGAAGCAGCGTGGCTCAGTGGAAAGAGCCCGGGCTTGGGAGTCAGAGGTCCTGGGTTCGAATCCTGGCTCTGCCATTTGTCAACTGTGTGACTGTGGGCAAGTCACTTAACTTCTCTGCGCCTCAGTTCCCTCATCTGTAAAATGGGGATTAAGACTGTGAGCCCCACGTGGGACAACCTGATTCCCTCGTGTCTACCCCAGCGCTTAGAACAGTTCTCTGCACATAGTAAGCGCTTAACAAATACCAACGTTATTAAATACCATAAAAAAGCGGAATCCGGATCTGGTATGCATTGTTGAAGAAGCTTTTGAGAAATTATGATTGACACGGGAAAACCGTCATTAAGAAGTCTGCCCACAGGGATCACACTGTGCAGACGAACAGATACAGACAAACGGAAAGAGAAGCTGCATGGCGTAGTGGATGGAACACGGGGCTGGGAGTCAGAAGGTCGTGGGCTCTAGAGAAGCAGCGTGGCTCAGTAGAAAGAGCATGGGCTTGGGAGTCAGAGGCCATGGGTTCAAATCCTGACTCCGCCACTTGTCAGCTGTGTGACTTCGGGCAGGTCACTTCACTTCTCTGTGCCTCAGTTACCACATCTGTAAACTGGGGATTAAGACCGTGAAGCCCACCTGATTATCTTGTATCCCTCCCTAGTGCTTAGAACACTGCTCGACACATAGTAAGCGCTTAAGAAATACTATCGTTATTATTATTACTATTCTAATCCCAGCTCCGCCACATGTCTGCTGTGTGACCTTGGGCAGGTCACTTCACTGGACCTCAGTCCCCTCATCTGGAAAATGGGGATTGAGACCGTGAGCCCCACATGGGATGGGGACTGTACCTCTCTCCTCCCCAGCGCTTAGTAGAGTGCCAGGCAATTAGAAGCAGCATGGCTCACTGGAAAGAGCCCGGGCTTGGGAGTCAGAGGTCATGGGTTCGAATTCAGGCTCTGCCACTTGTCAGCTGTGTGACTGTGGGCAAGTCACTTAGCTTGTCTGTGCCTCGGTGACCTCATCTGGAAAATGGGGATTAACTGTGAGCCTCACGTGGGACGACCTGATGATCATGTATCTCCCCCAGCGCTTAGAACAGTGCTCTGCACCTAGTAAGCGCTAAACAAATACCAACATTATTATTATTATTATTGTTATTCTACACCTTGGGGTGGACAGAAATCTAAAAGAGCACTTGAGTTTTGACAGATAAGCCGCAAGGAGAAAAAGGGCCTTACCGGAGAACTTCTTGGCAGCCAACGGGGCCGAGCCGGAGCCCAGCAGCAAGAAATAATGTTGGTATTTGTTGGTATTTGTTAAGCGCTTACTATGTGCAGAGCACTGTTCTAAGCGCTGGGGTAGACACAGGGGAATCAGGTTGTCCCACGTGGGGCTCACAGTCTTAATCCCCATTTTACAGATGAGGTAACTGAGGCGCAGAGAAGTGAAGTGACTTGCCCATAGTCACACAGCTGACAAGTGGCAGATCCGGGATTTGAACCCATGACCTCTGACTGCGAAGCCCATGCTCTTTCCACTGAGCCACGCTGCTTCTCCAACAAGGTCCTAGGGTGGCTGCGGTTTTATCCTGCAAGACCTGGATTGTCAGCGTGGCTCAGTGGGAAGAGCCCGGGCTTGGGAGTAGGAGAGATCATGGGTTCGAATTCCGGCTCTGCCACTTGTCAGCTGTGTGACTGTGGGCAAGTCACAACTTCTCTGGGCCTCAGTTCCCTCATCTGGAAAATGAATATTAACTGTGAGCCTCACGTGGGACAACTTCATTACCCCATACCTACCCCAGCGTTTAGAACAGTGCTCTGCACCTAGTAAGCGCTTAACAAATACCAAAATTTATTTTTTACTTTTTACCAAAAAGCGAAAATGCCAGTAGGAGCCATTGCAAGAAGATGAATGGTTATTCACAGAAATGGCCACTGGAGGGCAGCAGCAGGCCATGCTTTCTTTCTAGCGGCCCATCATTCATTCATTCATTCATTCATTCATTCATTCATTCATTCATTCATTCATTCATTCATTCGTATTTATTGAGCGCTTACTGTGCGCAGAGCACTTATTGAGCGCTTACTGTGTGCAGAACATTCATCCATTTAATTGTATTTATTGAATGCTCACCGTGTGCAGAACACTGTCCTAAGCGCTGCTAGTAATGACGGCATTTGTTAAGCGCTTACTATGCGCCAAGCACTGTTCTAAGCGCGGGGGGTAGATACAGAGGTCACCAGGTGGTCCCACTTGGGGCTCTCTCAGACTTCATCCCCGTTTTACAGATGAGGTCACTGGGATACAGAGAAGCGAAGTGAGTCCCCCAAAGTCACACAGCTGACAGGCGTTGGAGCCGGGATTAGAACCCACATCCTCTGACTCCCAAGCCCGGGCTCTTTCCATTAAGCCACGCTGCTTCTCTCACTGTACTGAGTGCTTGGAAAATTCAATTCAGCAGCAAATAGAGGCCATCCCTGCCCATAAAGCGCTCACAGTCTAGAAGGGGAGAGACAGGCATCAAAACAAGTAAAGAGGCATCAATAGCATCAGTGTGAATAAATAGAATTTTAGATATACACATCATTAATATAAGTAAATAGGATTATAAATATGTACAAATGCTGGGTAGTTGGGGGGGGGGAGAGCGGATCATCTTTGCTCCCAGCCTCTGCTAAGAGTTTAACCAACGCAGTATGAAGCTCGCAGATCGATCAGTCAATAAATCAATGGTATTTGTTGAGTGCTTACTATGTGCAGAGCACTGTACTAGGCGCTTAGAGAGTACAGTATAACAATGTTGGCAGACATGTTCCCTGCCCACAACAGGCTAGATAGTAATAGTAATTGTGGCATTTGTTAAACGACTATTATGTGCCAGGCACTGTACTAATAACAATAACAATAATGTTGGTATCTGTTAAGCGCTTACTGTGTGCAGGGCACTGTTCTAAGCACTGGGGTAGATACAGGGTAATCAGGTTGTCCCACGTGAGGCTCACAGTCTTCATGCCCATTTGACAGATGAGGGAACTGAGGCACAGAGAAGTGAAGTGACTTGCCCACAGTCAGCTGACAAGTGGCAGAGCTGGGATTCGAACCCATGCCCTCTGACTCCCAAGCCCGGGCTCTTTCCACTGAGCCACGCTGCTTCTCTGGAACCCTACTAAGCACCGGAGTAGATACAAGTTTATTAGATTGGACACGGTCCCTGTCCCACGGCGGACTAACAGCCTAAATTTCAGGAGGAGGATTGAATCCCCATTTTTCAGATGAGGTAACGGGGATAATAATAATAATTATAATGGTGGCATTTGTTAAGCGCTTACTATGTGCAAAGCACTGTTCTAAGCGCTGGGGTGGATACAAGGTCATCGGGTTGTCCCACGTGGGGCTCACAGTTTTCATCCCCATTTTACAGATGAGGGAACTGAGGCGCAGAGAAGTGAAGTGACTTGCCCAAAGTCACATAGCTGGTAAGCAGCGGAGCCGGGATTAGAACCCCTGACCTCTGACTCCCAAGCCCGGGCTTTGGGATGCAAGCAAATCGGTCGGGACGCGGCCCCTGTCCTATGTGGGGGTCACAGTCTCAGTCCCCATTTTACAGATGAGGTAACTGAGATGCAGAGAAGGGAAGTGACTTGCCCCAGGCCTCACATCAGACAAGTGGTGGAGCCAGGAATAGAATCCGTGACCTTCTGATTCCCAGGCCCGGGCTCTATCCACTAGGCCATGCTTAATCCATGGGGATTAAGACTGTGAGCCTCACGAGGGACAACCTGATTACCCTGTATCTACCCCAGTGCTAAGAACAGTGCTCTGCACATAATAATAATAATGGCATTTGTTAAGCGCTTACTATGTGCAAAGCACTGCTCTAAGCACTGGGGGGTTACAAGGTGATCAGGCTGTCCCACGTGGGGCTCACAGTCTTATCCCTCATTTTACAGATGAGGGAACCGAGGCACCGAGAAGTGAAGTGACTTGCCCAAAGTCACACAGCTGACAAGCGGCGGAGCCGGGATTTGAACCCATGACCTTTGACTCTCAAGCCCGGGCTCTTTCCACTGAGCACATGGTAAGCGCTTAACAAATAGCAACGTTATTATTATTATTATGACACCATGCTGCTTCTCATGAGAAATGATATTAAATGACATCAGCCAGTCACTGGTGACCGGTTTCCGGGGGCCATTTTGCTTTCAGAATCCTTTTCTAACTCCACAGGTGTAGTTAGTGATAAACAATCCCTGTCCATCATGTTGCTTGGAGGGGACTGCTTGCATCGAGAAGCAGCGTGGCTCGGTGGAAAGAGCCCGGGCTTGGGAGTCGGAGGTCATGGGTTCGAATCCCGGCTCCGCCGCTCGTCAGCCGTGTGACTGTGGGCAAGTCACTTAACTTCTCTGGGCCTCAGTTACCTCATCTGGAAAATGGGGATTAGAACTGTCGGCCCCAGGTGGGGCAAACTGTTGACCTTGTATCTACCCAGCGCTTAGAACAGTGCTCGGCACATAGTAAGCGCTTAACAAATACCGAACGATATTATCTACAAACTCACGGCAAAGGAAGATAATAATGATAATGATAATGTTGGCATTTGTTAGGATGAGATTGGAGATGAAAATGAGAGAAGCAGTATGGCCTAGTGGAAAGGGCACGGCCCTGGAGGTCGGAAGGACCTGGGTTCTAATCCCGGCTCCCTAATGTGTCTGCTGCGTGACCTTCGGCAGGTCACTTCACATCTCTGGGCCTCGGGTACCTCATCCGTAAAATGAGGATGAAGACTGTGAGCCCCGTGTGGGGCAGAGACTACGTCCAACTTGTAACCGCCTCAGGGCTTCGCACAGTGCCCGGCACAAAGTAAGCGCTTAACAAACACCGTAAAAAAAAAAAAGGAAGATGAGACTGTCGGTGTAAGCCAAATAAAACGGGTCAAAAGAGACAGTTACATTATAATCTGGGATGTGGTTTTCAAAGCACAGAAGGGAGCTACGAGTCACGGATCTCAGATAATAATCGGGACAGAGGATAAGCACCTAGTATGTGCCAAGCACCGAGGTAGACACATGATAATCAGGTCCCGTATGGGGCTCAAACTGTAAGCAGGAGAGAGTACAGGTGTTGAATCCCCCTTTTACAGATGAGGAAATGGAGGCACGGAGAAGTAAAGTTACTTGTCCAAGGTCACACAGCAGGCAAGTGGCAGAGGAAGGATTAGAACCTGGTCCTTCCTCTTTTCACTAGGCCGTGCTCCTTCTGTGTGTCCAAGCACGTGGATTGAGGGGTGCGTGTTTTAGCTAATCCACTCGACTAGGGTTACATTTGGATATAGTCCCCGCCTTTAAGAAGCTTCCAGTCGAACAGAGGGAAAGCGAACCACTCTTAAACACTAACCCGACACGTGCAAGGTCACCCCCGGGACGGGGGGGGGGGGGCAGTGGTTATTTCTCATCGAGAGCTGGAAAAGCCAGTCTGATGGCTGAAGTCGAAGGCACCGACGTCGGAGTCGTTTCCTCAGAGGAGCCCTTTGAAATATACTCGTCTTAGAAAGCCCAGCAAGCATCCCAAATGAAGCAGTTGGAGGGTAATATAATTTTATAGACTTCTGGATGCCATAATTCAAGATAAGGATGAGAAAAATAATACGATTTTACAACCCTCTGTACAATAATAAAAAGCACGCCTGGCAGTTCGGTGGCACTCGGCGGGCGCAAAGTTCTTCACAAATATTAACTATCCATCGATCCGTCAATCGATGACATTTATTGAGTGCTTACCGCAGGTGGAATACTGTACTAAGCGCTTGGAAGAGTACGACGCAATTGGTAGGTATGATCGCTGCTCTCGAGGAGCTTCTTGTCTAGCGGATGAATGCATCCCCCTCCAGCTCCCGGTCCCGTGGAAAATGTCCGCGCAAGATGGCGCGCTCCTCCAGAGACGCATTCCTCCATCCGGCTTCATAACGGACGGGTTGGCTTGGTTTCAGGCTTTAGGTCGTCGGTAAATAACCCATCAGAAGCGGCTATAGCTTATTGTCCATTCGGTTATAAGAGAGTAAGAAAAGGAAAAGCGGCGTGGCTCAGTGGAAAGAGCCCGGGCTTGGGAGTCAGAGGTCATGGGTTCGACTCCCGGCTCTGCCACTTGTCAGCTGTGTGACTGTGGGCGAGTCACTTCACTTCTCTGGGCCTCAGTGACCTCATCTGTAAAATGGGGATTAACCGTGAGCCTCACGTGGGACAACCTGATCACCCTGTATCTACCCCAGCGCTTAGGACAGTGCCCTGCACCTAGTAAGGGCTTAACAAATACCAACATTATTAAAATACTTACGGGCGGCTTCGGGGTATCTTCCCCGAGTAGCTTCCAGGGAGATGATTTCACAGAGAAAAAGGGGAAAAGCAAATGTCTTCTCTCTTCCACTCATTGCCTCCCTGCCCAGACAAAGAGACGTCCTGTGTGCCCGTGGACAAGCCGAGAGACCAACGGTTCCTGGGTTGGCTTTCCCACATCCTCCTTCTGGCCTGGAACTCCCTTCTCTTCCATACACCACAGACCACCACTCTTCCCGTCTTTAAAGACTTATTAAAATCACATGTCCTCCAAGAGACCTTCCCCGACGGAGCCCTCTTTCCCCCCCCACTCACTCTCCCTTCTGCGTCGTCTCCGCGCTTAGATCCGTACCCTTGAAGCCCTGGATATCCGACCCCACCCTCAGCTCCGCGGCACTAATCTCCGGATCCGTAATTTCTTTCTTGATATTAACGTCTGCCTCCCCTTGTCTGCGCGCTTAGATCCGCACCCTTTAAGCCCTTGAGATCCAACCCCATCCTCAGCTCCACGGCACTGATCTACCGTGGCTCGGTGGAAAGAGCCCGGCTTGGGAGTCAGAGGTCATGGGTTCGAATCCCGGCTCCGCCACTCGTCAGCTGTGTGACTGTGGGCGAGTCACTTCGCTTCTCTGGGCCTCACTGACCTCATCTGGAAAATGGGGATTAACTGGGAGCCTCACGTGGGACGACCTGATTCCCCTGTATCTATCCCAGCGCTTAGGACAGTGCCCTGCACATAGTAAGCGCTTAACGAATACCAACGTTATTATATCCGTAATTTATTTCTTAATATCAGTGTCCGTCTCCCCCGGACTCTGTTGCGTTATTCTCCCTCAAGCGCTTAGTACAGTGCTCGACACGCAGTAGCTGCTCAGTAAATACGATTGATTGATGGATCGTATTTAGCGTAAACATCGCCAGATCATGTTCACAGCGTGGCTCAGTGGAAAGAGCATGGGCTTGGGAGTCAGAGGTCATGAGTTCGAATCCCGCCTCTGCCACTTGTCAGCTGTGAGACTGTGGGCGAGTCACTTCACTTCTCTGTGCCTCAGTTCCCTCATCTGTAAAATGGGGATTAACTGGGAGCCTCACGTGGGACGACCTGATTCCCCTGTGCCTACCCCAGCGCTTAGGACAGTGCCCTGCACATAGTAAGCGCTTAACGAATACCAACGTTATTATATCCGTAATCTATTTCTTAATATCAGTGTCCGTCTCCCCCGGACTCTGTTGCGTTATTCTCCCTCAAGCGCTTAGTACAGTGCTCGACACGCAGTAGCTCCTCAGTAAATACGATTGATGGATCATATTTAGCATAGATAAACGTCACCAGATTATGTTAACATAATAAAGATTGCTTCGACAGAGAAGCAGCGTGGCTCAGCGGGAAGAGCCCGGGCTTGAGAGTCAGAGGTCGTGAGTTTGAATCCCGGCTCTGCCACTCGTCAGCTGTGTGACTGTGGGCGAGTCACTTCACTTCTCTGGGCCTCAGTGACCTCATCTGGAAAATGGGGATTAACTGTGAGCCCCACGTGGGACAACCTGATGACCCTGTATCTCCCCCAGCGCTTAGAACAGTGCTCGGCACATAGTAAGCGCTTAACAAATACCAACCTCATTGTTATTATTATTAGCAAACGCCTCGGAGGAACACAGGAGTTCTATGCTTAGCTCGAGGTCTATAAATATGCTTCTCTCTGGATACTGGGCATATCCTTCTGCACTAAACCTGCTTTTCGGGAGCAAAGCAAGATGTTCTGGTTAGCGAGAGGGGTTGGGAGCCGCTTTCTGGGTGGCAGGTTTCGTGGCCTGCAATGCTTGGCCAGGTGAGCATAGGTAGGAATTTGCAGACTGGAACGCTTCCTCTGCACCGTGAGCTCACCGTGGACAGGGAGCACGGCCTAGTGGTCGGAGCGAGGGCCCGGGAGTCCTAAGGAATGGGTTCTAATCCCGGCTCCGCCGCTCGGCCGCCGTGTGACCTCGGGCGGTCACTTCACTTCTCTGTGTCTCAGTTGCCTCATCTGTAAAATGGGGATTAAGACTGGCAGCCCCATCTGGGTCCAATCAGCCCCAGCTCTTAGTAGAGTGTCCGGCACATAGTAAGCGCTCAACAGAGGAGCGGCGTGGCTCAGTGGAAAGAGTCCGGGCTCGGGAGTCGGAGGTCGTGGCTCCTAATACCGGCTCCGCCGCCCGTCAGCCGTGTGACTTTGGGCAAGTCACTTCACTTCTCGGTGCCTCAGTTCCCTCATCTGTAAAATGGGAATCGACTGAGCCCCACGTGGGACAATCTGATCACCTCGTATCCCCCGGCGCTTAGAACGGTGCTTTGCACATAGTAAGCGCTTAACAAATACCATCACCATTGTTATCATTATTATTAGTATTAACAAATGCCATCATAAAACCTCTGTTATACTGTACCCGACTCTGCCCCTTGTCAGCTGTGTGACTGTGGGCAAGTCACTTCACTTCTCTGCGCCTCAGTTGCCTCATCTGGAAAATGGGGATGAAGGCTGTGAGCCTCACGTGGGACCACCTCATTCCCCTGTATCTCCCCCAGCGCTTAGAACAGTGCTCTGCACGTAGTAAGCGCTTAACAAATACCAACATTATTATTATTATTATTACTCTGGCAAGTGCTTAGAACAATGCTCTGCACACGGTGAGTTTTCAATAAATACAATCGACTGGTTCCACGGGCAGCTTTGCCCCCCACCCGCCACCCCTAGCCTTGCAAAAATGCCACTGAGAGGAATTTTTCTGGTCACAGGGAAATGGCTAAGGAAAGCCATGAGAAAAATCAAGAACCTTTACAAAACCTCATCTTCACAGGAATCCAATTCCTCTCCCCCGAGGAACCTGGGAAAGGTCCCCTCCTTTCGGAAAAAACTGGGGATTCGTCCTTGCCTCATGGAAGCACTTTGCCTGGGGCCGATTTTTCAGGGCTCTTTCCTAGAGCCAGCCCTTCCCAGGCTCTTCGGATACCTTGTCCCTGGGGCCCGGCCCACCGGGCCCTTGAACGGAAAAGAGATTTTCCTGGCACCGGGCCACCTTGCAAAGGTCTTGCAGCTCCTTCAACCGTCCCTTCGGGGCCCTGGCAGTGAACGCGGTCGGTGGTCCCGCTGCAGGATGTGGCAACCGCAGCCGAGGGGAAATACGAGATGAAGCCGAACGAGAAATTTCAATGTATATTTAGCTCCCTCTCCCTCCTCTCAGTCCAGCTGGGCCCGACCCCAGGGGCCCAGGTCCCGTGGGACGTGCAGGGCAGGCCGGACCGGGGGCTGGCACGGCGGCCCTCTCCCATTCTTCCCTGGGGGCTGGCCAGTCACGCGATTACGGGGGCCGCTGGCGTTAACCGCTACACGAGGATCCCACCGCCCGGTGCCTTCCCGGGAAGGGAAAGCAGTGTAGCCTAGTGGAAAGAGCGTGGGCCGGGAAGTCGAAGGATTTGGGCCCCAATCCCGACTCTGCCACTTGTCTGCTGTGTGATCTTGGGCGAGTCACGGCCGCGGTCACCTCCTCCGTAAAATGGGGATTAAAACTGTGAACCCTGTGTGGGACAGGGAGTGGGTCCCACCGGATCTCTCCTACCGTGCCTAAAATTTTGCACTTTCCTAGTGGCCTCTGCCAACGTTAAGAAAATGTAACTCTTTAGAAATATTGACAGAGATTTTGGATTCCCCTGCAATGCGGGAACCTTCTTACGGTTCGGGTGGGAAAGCTGAGGCTGAAACTGATGAGGGAACAACGATTCTTGACTCTAGTGGTAGAAGGTTTCTCCTTCTGGGCTAAATGTTTCTTTCGATCACGGTGGGGCAAAGGGGAAATCATTTCTCTCTCTGTTCTTGATCGGAGGCTAGGAGGCAGCGGAGACTAAATATCACTTCACTCCCGCAGTTAGGACACTTCCTCTGTGTTCCTTTTGGGCCGGGAACGTGTCTAGCGACTGTTTTATTGTACTCTCCCGAACCCTCTCCGCAAACAGTAAATATGCCTGATAGATTATCTCGTATCTACCCCAGCGTTTAGTTCGGTGCCTGGCACGTATTAAGCACTTAATAAAAACCATTAAAAAAGAGGGGATGGCTGGGGAGTCTGCTGGCCAAGTCATTCGGCCCGTTACCTCTCACGGAAGAGAGAGCGGCAACCTAGGAAAGTGCACTGTCTTGCTGAAGGACTCTCTGCCCTCCAGCCTTATGCTCGGAGGCAGCCAAGGTGGTAAGTTATTATTATTATCAGTTATCATCAATAATAATGACAGTAATAATTGTGGCATAAGCTTATTGCGAGCAGGGGATGTATCTACCAGCCCTCCCAAGCGTGCGGTAAGCGCTAAATAAATACCAGTGATTGATCTGTTAAGCACTTTTGATTCTATTTATTGCTATTGTTCTCGTCCGTCCGTCTCCCCCGATTAGACCGTAAGCCCGTCAGAGGGCAGGGACTGTCTCTATCTGTTACCGATTTGTCCATTCCAAGCGCTTAGTCCAGTGCTCTGCGCATAGTAAGCGCTCAATAAATACTATTGAATGAATGAATGAATGACTGTACTAAGTGCTAGAGCATAAGCTCCTGGAGAGAAGAGACTGTGGCCACTTACCATACCCTCTCAAGTGCTCTGAACCGGGCTCTACCCACAGTAAGTCCTCGGCAACTGCCATCGACTGATTCCGTGGGGCAGAAACAAGCTGATCGGGTCAGACTCAGTCCGTGACCGCCACGGGGCTCACGGTCTTAGAGGGATGGAGAACAGCTACTGAATCCCTATCTTACATATGAGGAAACGGAGGCACAGAGAAGTGGAGTGAATTGCCCAAGGTCCCGCAGCAGACAAGTGGCAGAGCTGGAATTAGAATTTCGGCACAATGGAAAATAGAAAACCGAAAATAGGATCCAGCTGTGAGACCCCCCCCAAAAAAAGACAAAGGCCTCCGCGTAATGTCAACTCTGTGGAATGGCAGGGCTGCGGCCGTGACCCGGGCCCCGCCAGCACTTCGAAGGGTTCATTCAACGTGAATCCGGTGTTGCGGGTCACCACAGGCGAGTCATCAATCAGTGGTAGCTATTGAGTGCTCACTCTGTGCGGGGCACTAAGTGCTAGGGGGACTACGATGCCACAGAGTTGGCAGACACGTTCCCTGTCCCCCAGCAAGCTTACGGTCTGGAGGGGGAGACAGACGTTAATACAAAGAACTGATTCATAATGTACGATTTGAGGCTATGTACTTAAATTAGAGAAGCGGCGTGGCTCGGTGGAAAGAGCCCGGGCTTGGGAGTCCGAGGTCATGGGTTCGAATCCCGGCTCTGCCGCTTGTCAGCTGTGTGACTTTGGGCAAGTCACTTCATTTCTCTGGGCCTCAGTTCCCTCATCTGCAAAACGGGGATGAAGACTGTGAGCCCCATGGGGGACAACCTGATCACCTTGTATCCCCCCCAGCGCTTAGACCGGTGCTCGGCACATAGTAAGCACTTGACAAATGCCAACATTATTATTATTATTTCTTTAGCTAGTTTCGAGGTTCCCCCCGTCTTCGGATTGTCCCCGTCTGTCACCGCTTCACGGGACAGCGAGGGCTCCCTGTTCTGGTCAGATGGGTGTGTCGCCTCCAGCCGGCAGTGTAAATTGATTTCAACAGCGGATCAGGCTGAGCTTGCCCGGGGAGTCGCTTGATTTTATAATGATAACGATAATGGGGGTATTTGTTAAGCGCTCACTATGTGCAAAGCACCCTTCTAAGCACTGGGGGGATACAAGGTGATCAGGTTGTCCCACGTGGGGTTCACAGTCTTCATCCCCATTTTAGAGATGAGGTCACTGAGGCACAGAGAAGTCGTGACTTGTCCAGGTCACACAGGTGACAAGTGGCGGAGCCGGGATTAGAACCCATGACCTCTGACTCCCAGGCTTGGGCTCTTTCCACTGAGCTACGCTGCTTCAAAGAGAACGGTATTTTTTAAGCGCTTACTATGTGCCGAGCCCCGTACTAACCGCTGGGGCAGTTACAAGGTAATGAGGTCGTTCCACGTAGGGCTCACAGTCTTAATGCCCGTTTTACAGATGAGGTCGCTGAGACACCGAGGAGTGAAGTGGCTTGCCCAAAGCCCCACAGCTGACAAGTGGCGGAAGCGGGATTCGAACCCGCGACCTCTGGCGCTCAAGCCCGGGCTCTTTCCACTGAGCCACGCTGTCGCTCAGCCCATTAAAATATTTTTAATGATATTTGTGACGCGCTAAGCTTGGGGGTCGACGCAAGCTAATCATCTGGACCCGGTCCATGTCCCACGTGGGGTTCACCCCCATTTTACAGATGAGATCGCCGCGTGGCTCCGGGGAAAGAGCATGGGCTTTGGAGTCAGAGGTCATGGGTTCAAATCCCGGCTGGGCCGTTTGTCAGCTGTGTGACTTTGGGCAAGTCACTTCTCGGTGCCTCAGTTACCTCATCTGTACAATGGGGAGTAAGACTGGGAGCCCCACGTGGGACGACCCGATTCCCCCGTGTCTACCCCGGCGCTTCGAACAGTGCTCGGCACCTAGTAAGCGCTTAACAGATACCCACATTATTATTATTATTCTCGGTGCCTCAGCTACCTCATCTGTACAATGGGGAGTAAGACTGGGAGCCCCACGTGGGACGACCCGATTCCCCCGTGTCTACCCCGGCGCTTCGAACAGCGCTCGGCACCTAGTAAGCGCTTAACGAATACCAACGTCATCGTTAACATGATTAAGTCAAGTGGCTCGCCCGAGGTCACGCGGCGGACGCGTGGCGGAGCCGGGATTAGAACCTTCTGCCTCGCAGGCCCGTGTTCTAGTCACTAGATCGGGCTGCTTCTCTCGCTCCTGCATTACAAACCACCGCAAAGATTCGGGACCCTCCTATAAAAATTCTTCTGTTTGTTCCTCACGCAGAGCTCCAATCCGCTTTCATGAGTGGATTTTTACAGGCGAGATTTTGACTAGGGGGATCTTGGGTCAGGGGAAGTCCCTCGGGTTTTTCCTCCCCAAAGTCACCCTCCACCCCATCTTTCCCAGCACGCTGGCTTCTCAACGCCCTCTCCCCTCTCCCACGCAGCCAGATGGTTTTCGTATGGAGGAGCAGGGATGCTGGGATGACCCCGGGGAGGGAAACCCTTTGAGGGCAGTTGGTCACGATGATGATGGTATTTGCTAAGCGCTTACTACGTGCCACGCGCCGTTCTAAGCGCCGGGGTAAATACGAGGTAATCAGGTTGTCCCACGTGGGGCTCACAGTCCTAATTCCCGTTTTACAGATGAGGTAACCGAGGCGCAGAGAAGTTAAGTGACTTGCCCAAGGTCACACAGCTGATGAGCGGCGGAGCCGGAATTAGAACCCATGACCTCTGACTCCCAAGCCCGGGCTCTTTCTACTAAGCCACGCTGCTTCTCAATCACTCAATCGATCAATCAATCACTCATAGGTATCGATCGCTCCTTTCCACGCTGTGACCGAAAACCCGGGTAGGTGAGATTTTCCTCCTTTTTTTAATGGTAGTTTTAAGTGCTTACTAGGTGCCCATGTGATAATAATAATACTTAATAAATACCAACATTACTATTATTTGTTAAGTGCTTACTATGTGCCAGGCACTGAACTAAGCCCTGGGCTGGATTCAAGCGAACAGTGTTGGACACGGTCCCCGTCCCCCATGGAGCTCACAGTCTTAATGACCATTTCACAGATGAGGTAACCGAGGCACCGAGAAAGGAAGTGACTTGCCCAAGGTCACACAGCAGACAAATGGTGAAACTGGGACATTAAGCGTCGGAGCAGACACAAGCTAACCAGGTCGGACACAGTCATTATCATTTTTAGTATTATGAAAATGGGGATGAAGACTGTAAACCCGTGTGGGACCACCTGATGACCTTGTATCTACCCCAGTGCTTAGAACGGTGCTTGGCACATAGTAAGTGCTTAAGAAATAACAATATAGAGAGAGAGAGAAGCAGCGTGGCTTAGTGCAAAGAGCGTGGGCTTAGGAGTCGGAGGTCTTGGATTCTAAACCCGGCCCCGCCACTTTTCAGCTGGGTGACTTTGGGCCAGTCACTTCCCTGGGCCTCAGTTCCCTATCTGTAAAATGAGTATTCATTCAATCGTATTTATTGAGCGCTTACTATGTGCAGAGCACTGTACTAAGCGCTTGGAATGGACAATTCGGCCCCAGATAGAGACAATCCCTGCCCGTTGCCGGGCTTACAGTCTAATCGGGGGAGACAGACGGACAAAAAACAATAGCAATAAATGGAATCAAGGGGATGTACACCTCATTAAAAAAATAAATAGGGTCATAAAGATATAAAAACATGGAACGCTTCACGAATTTGCGTGGCATCCTGGGAGCCCCAAGTGGGACCACCTGATGACCTCATATCTATCCCAGCGCTTGGCACATAGTGAGCGCTTAACAACTACCATCATTATCCCAGCTCTGCCACTTGGCAGCTGTGTTCCTGTGGGCAAGTCATTTAACCTCTTGGTGCCTCAGTGACCTCATCTGGAAAATGGGGATTGACTCTGAGCCTCATGTAGGACAACCTGATAATAACGTTGGTATCTGTTAAGCGCTTACTATGTGCAGAGCACTGTTCTCAGCGCTGGGTGAGATACAGGGTCATCGGGTTGTCCCGTGTGAGGCTCACAATCTTAATCCCCATTTTCCAGCTGAGGGAACTGAGGCCCGGAGAAGTGAAGTGACTTGCCCACAGTCACACAGCTGCCGAGTGGCAGAGCTTGAATTCGAACCCATGACCTCCGACTCCCAAGCTCGGGCTCTTTCACTGAGCCAGGGATGACCCTGAGATCCCAGTGCTTAGAACAGTGCTCTGCACGTAGTAAGCGCTTAACAAACACCAACATTATCGTTATATATATTTATAACCTATTTACCTCATCTGGAAAATGGGGATGAAGACTGTGAGCTGCAAGTGGGACCACCTGATGCCCCCGCATCTCCCCCAGCGCTCAGAACGGTGCTCTGCACAGAGTAAGCGCTTAATAATAACGTCGGTATTTGTAAAGCGCTTACCAAGTGCCGAGCACCGTTCTAAGCGCTGGGGGAGATACAGGGTCATCAGGCTGACCCACGTGAGGCTCACAGGTAATCCCCATTTGACAGATGAGGTAACCGAGGCCCAGAGAAGTCAAGTGACTTACCCAAAGTCACAAGGCTGACAAGTGGCAGAGCCGGGAGTCGAACTCATGATAAATACCAACATTGTCATTATTATATTTATAACCTATATATATTGATAATCTATATATATGCATAACCTATATATATACACCCATATATCTATATATATTTATAACCCATATAGATCCATAACATATATATTCATAACCTCTATACACATACATATCATATCTATAGATATAGATAAACCTATATTTCTATAGATAAACCGATATTTCGATATCTATATACAAAGATATAGATATATTGTATATAGATATAGATATATGAAGATGTAGATATAGATATATCTATAGATATACATAGATATACATATCTATATACATAGATATAGATATATTATATGTAGATGTAAATATATCTATATCTATAGCTATAGCTATATCTATCGCTACATCTACATATAATACATAGATAGAGATAGAGATAGATATACATATATAGAGAGATATATACAGATATCTATACATATATATATATATAGATATCTATCTGTACATATTTCTAGATATATACATAGATATAGATATATTATCTATAGATGTATAGATAATATATACAGATATACAGATATAGATATACACATATAGACCTACAGGTATATCTATATCTACATATATTAGAGATATAGTATAGATATAGATATCGCTATGTATTTACAACCAATATCTATCTATAGATCTATCGTAGAAATATCGATATAGCTACATCTCCACCTCTCTATATTTATTTAGAAGCAATATCGCGAAATGGAAGAAAAGGGGGCCGGGGCGCGCTGGCCGGGCAGGCCCCGCCCCCCCCCCCCCGCCTCCCGCCCCGCTTGGGCCGCCGGACGCCGCTAGGGGGCGCCGCGAGGGCGGAGCGGGTTGGGGCTGCGGGGCCGGGGACCCACCGCCCGCCCGCCCGGACACCGGCCCGGCACCATGGTCCTGTCCGTCCCCGTCATCGCCCTGGGCGCCACCCTGGGCACCGCCACCAGCATCCTCGCCCTCTGCGGCTTCACCTGCCTGTGCAGGCACATGCACCCCAAGAAGGGGGTCTTGGCAAAGGAGCAAGACGACGCGGAGAAGGCCAGGTCCAGCGTGCTCCGGCCCGTCCGGCAGGTACCGCCTCGCCTCCCTCCGGGCGCTGACTAGGGGCGGGGCGCTGTGCTGAGCGGTCGGGAGTGGGCACCCTCCCTGCCCGGGGGAGGGCTCGCCGTCTAAACGGTGGGCGCGGGATGCCCGGGGCAGGGGGCAAGGGGTACCGGGGCTGCCGGCTCCCCCTCTTACACCCTCAGCCCGCGGCTGGGCCGGTTATTGGGCAGGGACGGTCTCTCTCTGTTGCCGAATTGTCCATTCCGAGCGCTCAGTACAGTGCCCCGCACGCAGGAAGCGCTCAGTCGATACCGTGGAATGGATGAACGCGTGCTGGGCTGGGACGGTCCGCATCCGTTGCCGAATTGTCCGTTCCGAGCGCTCAGTACAGTGCTCCGCACGCAGGAAGCGCTCAGTCGATACCATGGAATGAATGAACGCGTGCCGGGCAGGGATGGTCTCTGTGCCGAATTGTCCACCCCGAGCGCTTAGTACAGTGCCCTGCACATAGGAAGCGTGCAGTTAATACGATCGAATGAATGAACGCTGGGCAGGGATGGTCTCTATCTGTTGCCGAATTGTCCATTCCGAGCGCTTAATACAGTTCCCTGCATGCAGTAAGCGCTCAATCGATACCATGGAATGAATGAATGCATAGTGGGCAGGGAGGGTCTCTATCTGTTGCCGAATTGTCCATTCCGAGCGCTTGGTACAGCGCTCCGCACACAGTCAGCGCTCAATCAATACGAGTGAATGAATGCATGCTGGGCCGGGAGGGTCTCTATCTGTGGCCGAACTGTCCACTCCGAGCGCTTAGTACAGTGCTCCGCACGCAGTCAGCGCTCAATCAATACGAGTGAACGATCGAAGGAATGATTCGCAGCGTCCTTTCTGGTGGGGGGAGACGGAGCTGTAAAGAGACGTGACCAGGGAGTAGGAGAGGATGGGAGGAAGCGAGGCTGTCCTAAGGGAGAGGTGCAGGTGAGGGAAGGAAAAGGGAAGAAAAGAAAGGGGCGGCGCGCCTTTCCCAAGAAAGAAAACCCCTCTGGGTTTTCTGGTGAATGGGTAGGGAGAGTTCGGTTCCCCGTTAGCCCCCAGACAGTCGGGGACCAAAGGATACGGGCTAAAGACTTGGATGGAGAGAGGGAGGGTAGCCGGATAACTAGGATTTCAGGAGGCTTTAAGCCCCCCTCCAGAAAGGTCGCCTGCTCGTTTACCTGGTGAAATGCGTTTGCCATTCCTCAGAACTTCTGGAAGATGAAAATCGTGAAGTTGCAGCAGGAGGGATTTAGGCTAGGGCAGAGGGGGGGACCATTTCACCTGTAAGAGGCTGGAGTGCCCTGTGGCTCGGGAGAGGGAGCGAGGCTAAGGCTTCCCCTAGATATTTTTAAGGAAAGCTTTCAGGTGATTTGCCTTTTCACCCAGATCGAGGAGGTCGGGGGTGGGCTGGGGCGGGGGGGGGGGGGATTAAATCACCTCAAGGATTCTGCCGGCTCTGGGAGTCTCGGGTTTTAGGACAGGTCTGCCATTTCAGCCCCTTCTGCTTTTGCAACTTCAGAGGAAAACCTCATGTGATGAACCCCGTGGTCTCCCCGGAGACGGCCCTGTGGTCCCAAAATGCTGCTGACATTTGCCATTCTGGGTTTCCCCAGGACAAAGAAATGGCTTCTGTCCTGCCATCGCCTTTGGGGAGTCATCAGTCGATACCCGGGAGCAGGAAGCCTAGTTGCAGGGGAATGAGCTCCCGGTGCTGCTGATCAGGTCCACCCCAAAGCTAAATGGCACCACCTGACTTCCGAAGGACTCACCTATTATGCCCGCACTCAAGGGGACCCCGGGGGGAGGCGGATTTGTGCAGAGCCCTTGGGAAGGGTCCCCCAGCTCACTGGTGGGTGATCTTTCCCCTTCCCCTGAAAGGATGGGGGAGAGAGACCTGAACAACACCTCTAGAATGGGATTCATTCATTCAATAGTATTTACCGAGCGCTTACTATGTGCACAGCACTGTACTAAGCGCTTGGAATGGCCAATTCGGCAACAGATAGAGACAATCCCCACCCACTGACGGGTTTACGGCCTAATCGGGGGAGACAGACGGACAAAAACAATAGCGATAAATAGAATCGAGGGGATGTACATCTCATTAACAAAATAAATAGGGTAATACAAATATAGACAAATGAGTGGACGAGTACAGTGCTGAGGGGAGGGGAAGGGAGAGGGGGAGGAGCAGAGGGAAGTGGGGGGAAAGGGGGCTTAGTTGAGGGGAGGTGAAGGCGGGGGCAGAGAGGCAGCAGAGGGAGCAGAGGGAAAAGGGGAAGCTCAGACTGGGAAGGCCTCTTGGAGGAGGTGAGCTCTCAGTAGGGCTTTGAAGAAGGGAAGAGAGTGAGTTTGGCGGAGGTGAGGAGGGAGGGCGTTCCGGGACAGCGGGAGGACGTGGGCCGGGGGTCGACGGCGGGATAGGCGAGAACGGGGGACGGTGAGGAGGCGGGCGGCGGAGGAGCGGAGCGTCCGGGGTGGGCGGTAGAAAGAGAGAAGGGAGGAGAGGTAGGAGGGGGCAAGGTGATGGAGAGCCTTGAAGAGTAGAATGAGAAGTTTTTATTTTGTGCGGAGGTTGATGGGCAACCACTGGAGGTTTTTTAGAAGGGGAGCGACGTGCCCAGAGCGTTTCTGCAGGAAGATGAGCCGGGTGGCGGAATGAAGAATAGACTGAAGCGGGGAGAGACGGGAGGAAGGGAGATCAGAGAGAAGACTGACGCAATAATCCAGCCGGGATATTACGAGAGCCCGTAGCAGTAAGGTAGCCGTTTGGGTGGAGAGGAAAGGGCGGATCTTGGCGATATTATAGAGGTGAGACCGGCAGGTCTTGGTGACGGATTGGATGTCCGGGGTGGGATGTCCTGACTGGTGAGACTGGAATCGATCAGTGGTATTTATCGTGCTCGTACTGTGTGCGGGGCACTGTACTAAGCACTTGGGAGAGTAGAGTACAAGCAGATAAAACATTCTTGGATTTAAACAACCGTCGTGACCATCAACAAAGCGGGTCAGCCAGTTTTACTAGGGTTCCGATGGAATGACCGTATTCATTTCATCTCGCCAATGGGAGGCTCATGACCGGCACCTCCAATCTGGGTGCTCACCAGGCCTGGCATCTCCGGGAGTAGCCTGGGTCACCTGCCCCCAGGTCCGGTCCTGCTGCTGAAAATGATTTAGTCACACGGTGTCTGATCTCTTCCTCCTCTAGACTCTAAACTCGTGGGCTTGCTCACCGGGGAGAACGTGTCTGCTAATTCTGTTCATTGTACTCATCCGAGCACTTAGTACGGCGCTCTGCACATAGTGAGTGCTCGATAAATAAGTGCTCCATAAATACCACTGATTGACCGTTCTCCATCCCACTTAGACCTTTTAGCCTTTGGATGAGTGTCCAGGCTGGTTGGCTGGGAGTCATCAAGAGCTTTGACTAATGTGGGCTCCAGACATTTTGCGGCCTTATCTTGAGTGGCCGAAAGGAGAACTGGCCACTGTTTTGGGTTGGGGAGGTGGTGTTTAGAAATCTGGCTTGGGCACTGGCTGTCTGGATGTGTCTGAAGCATCGTAGTCCAGTGGAAAGAGCGTGGACCCAGAGGATCAGAGTCCCCGGGTTCTAGTTCCAGCTCAGCCACTCGCCTGCTGTGTAACTGTGGCCAAGGCACTTGAGTTCTCTGTGCCTCAGTTTCCTCATCTATATAATGGGGGTTTGTTCTCCCTCCCCTTGAGACTGGGAGCCCCATTTGGGACAGAGACTGTGTCTGACTTGACTATCTTACATTTAACCCAGGACTTAGTCCGATGCTTTGACACCGATTAGACCGTAAGCCCGTCAAAGGGCAGGGACTGTCTCTAACTGTTACCGACTTGTACATTCCAAGCGCTTAGTACAGTGCTCTGCACATAGTAAGCGCTCAATAAATACTATGGAATGAACATAGTAAGCACTTAGCAAGACTGTAAGCTCCTCTGTAGACTGTAAGCTCATGTGGTCAGGGAGAATGCGTCTCTTTATTGTTGTATTGTACCCTCCCAAGCACTTAGTATAGTGCTTTGCACACAGTGAGCGCACTCAATAATTCTGATTGAATGTACGAACAAATACCGCGATCATTAGGATTAGTAGTATGGGAAGCAGCGTGGCTATGGGAAGCAACGTGACTCAGTGGAAAGACCCCGGGCTTGGGAGTCAGAGATCATGGGTACGAATCCTGGCTCTGCCACTTGTCAGCTGTGTGACTGTGGGCAAGTCACTTCACTTCTCTGTGCCTCACTTACCTCATCTGTAAAATAGAGATGAAGACTGTGAGCCTCACGTGGGACAACCTGATTACCCTGTATCTACCCCAGCGCTTAGAACAGTGCTCTGCACATAGAAGGCACTTAACAAATACCAACATTATTAGTAGTAGTAGTAGTAAGCCCGAAATTGCTTTGGTAAGTGCTCAGGGGTCTTCAGGGAACATCCTAGAATCATAATGTGACTTCAGATCACAGTGTGGTACAGCAGACGTGATGTTTGCGGCATGTCAGATCCCGGAAAAGTGTAACAAACAGCACTGGAACCTCCACCCGATCTTTCTTAGACCTAACGAAAGTATACGGTAGCATCATTAGATCCGGGCTCTGGAAATGAGCAGATCTGCCTGCTCCGAAAAGAACATCAAGGTTCTGAAACGTCTTCGTGCCGGGCCGGCTGGCTGCTTAGAGCTGACCCCATCATCGCCAGTGGAGTCCTGGCAGGGGTATACAGCCATCCTGGAAGACGCAACGGGAGTCCTGGATGTAGGTGATCAAATACAGTTCGGCACCTCCGGGAGACTCTTTCAACAGAGTCGGAGCATCATCCGAGTGCTAGAGATCGTCACCGTTCAAGATTTGCTCTATGCAAATGACTGCACTCTAGAGGCACACCCACAAGGCATGCAAATTATTGTATACTGTTCCCCGGATCGGCCAAGCGTTACCGGATGACAGTAAGTTTAAATTAAGAGAGGTGCCGAATCAGCAGTGTGGCCCGGTGGAAAGAGCACAGGCCTGGGAATCAGAGGATCTGGGTTCTATTTCCGGCTTAATCAATTGCTTGCTGTGTGACCTTGGGCAAGTCACACCTTCTCTGTGTTTCAGTTCTCCTGTTTACCTACCTACTTTGATCGTGAGCCCTTTGGGGATCAGGGACTGTGTCCAACCTAAACTGGCTTGCATCTAACCCAGGGCTTAGAACAGTGTTTGACACATAGTAAATGCTTAACAGATGGCTTACAGCAACAACAGCAAGCAGCCCAAACCAGGGAAGCCAGCCACGCAACAAAAAGTTTGTATTGGCAATACAGAGGTAAACTGTCACAGAATTCTGTTTCCTAGACATCCCAGTTAAGCCACATCAACGGGTCCCTCACTGGACTTTTCAATCACACATGCACTCATAGGTGATTTTTGTCATCAGATATCTTCAAGTACTAAGAATGACACATACGTACATATGAGTGTCCCCACTGTGAGCTCCACGTGGGACAGGAACTTGTCCAACCTGATTAACTTGTATTTATCCCAGTGTTTGACCCATAGTAAGCACTTTACAAATATTACTTAAAAAAGTGAAAGTCAGTTGATATTGAGCTCCTCAAACAACTGTCTCCTCCCTCTGCGCTATCGAGTATCTCTCAGACCGTGGTGCCGCTTCATCCCCAGATGGAGGGATCCATCCTTCAATCTTCCTTTGGAGGAAAATCCACTCTTTGACCCCAAAGCTGCTCATTTTGCGCTCCTTTTCTTGAGCTCAACCCAAAACAGAATAGGACTTTGGGGACGCTGTTCCTGACTCATCCTAGACCCCCAAGGATGTACGCAATAGGTCACAGGGAGAGAAATTTCTTTCCCATTAGGGAGAGAATGAACCATTTTATTCTTTTTTCCACTGTGCATTTCCTCAATCCTGTAGACATGTTCCCAGCCCCACTCTTCAGTTCCTTTGTTTCTTTCTGAAAGGACTTAGGACTCCAGTCTTTGACTCATCTGGTCTAGTGTTTAACTTTATGATTAGTGAATACCTCTGTTCTGCCTATTTTGCTTCTAACTGTATCAAAGAATTGGACTTCTAGATTTGATTTCACATCATCTCCGTCAACATTTCTCCCCCTTACTCCCTGAAAGTTCACCTTATGGCTGGCTACCCAGTTTTTGTAAATGCTTCTTTTAGATGCTCTCTCTAAAGCTTTTTGAAAATTGGAAGGTTTTTTTGTGGGTTTTTTTTTTTTCTTTGGTGGCTTCTTTAAGCTACCGTTTTCACAAGACCCCTGGGGCCCAGCATAATTTCCTTGCTCCATTCAAACTTACAAAAGCCTAACCAGAGACACCTACAGGTCCCATTTAAAGCAGGTCTCGTTCAATTAAGTGGGCCACCCTGTCTTTGATTACACCGAGCAGAATGTTCTCTAA
This sequence comes from Ornithorhynchus anatinus, assembly GCF_004115215.2. Classification (NCBI taxonomy): domain Eukaryota; kingdom Metazoa; phylum Chordata; class Mammalia; order Monotremata; family Ornithorhynchidae; genus Ornithorhynchus; species Ornithorhynchus anatinus. The sequence goes on from NC_041730.1 coordinate 23,293,639, forward strand.
AGAACTGTCCCTCTTTCGGTCCAGCAGCAAAACAGCCTCCCTGCGGCGGAAGGCTTCACAGTGATTGGCACACCTCCTTGAAAGCCTTCAGAAATGTGGGTTCAGTCTCAACTCCCTTGGCTGGACCGTTTTCATGGTAAACATGTTTTGGCTGGTTGCTTAGCAACACAGAAGGACTGTAAGAATTTTTTAGCAATAAATTAGCCTAGATTATTTCTGAGTGAAGACCAGCACCTTCCACAGTCGGAGATACCACACATCCTTAGGAACCCGGGAAATGATATTTAATTGGTACCCACGGTCACGGCTTTCCGATTCAGGGCAAGGAGCAAACCTGCAGGCTCCAGCTGTGTATTTCGCCTTTGAAGGGGCAACTTCAACCGTAGCCTGCAAGTGCCTACAGCCATAGCTGGGCTTTTTTTTTTTCATCCTTTGATGCAGTGGTTCAAAAATGCTTTTCATTTTCTCTTTCCAGTGGCCTTGGACTTTTTTTGAACTTTCAATGATTAGAAATGTTTTGACCAAGTCTATGAATCTGACAGACAGCAAGTGAGAGAGACTGTAATAGGAGACAGAGAAAAGCAGAGAGACAGATATAGGCTTTGTTCGGTTGGTACTTTGTTCAGTTTGGTACTATCTGTGCTTTTTTAGGATTGGGAGAAAATGATATCTGCTGTGCAGAAGATTCTCTGAGCTAATGCAGCAGCCTAGCATCCCTCCTACAAATTCTGGGGAGCCTGTGCTCCAAATGACCGGAGTACAGTGCCATCTTTATTTCAGGCATTCAATACTCTACCTCCCATCCCCTAACTGTGGGAGTCCCTCGGGGTTCAGTTCTGGGTCTCCTTCTATTCTCCATCTACACTTCTGGGTCTCCTTCTATTCTCCATCTACACCCACTCACATCGAGAGCCCATTCACTCCCAAGGCTTCAAATACCACTTCTATGCCGATGCTTCCCAAATCTACATCTCCAGCCTTGATCTCTCTCACTCTCTTCAGTCTCACATTTCCTCTTGCTTTCAAGCATCTCCACTTGGATATCCCACTGACACCTCAAAGTTAACATGTCCAAAACAGAACTCCTTATCTTCTCACCCAAACCCTATCCTCCCCCGATTTTCCCATCACTATAGACAGCACCATCATCTATCCTGTCTCACAAGCCCGTAACTTCGGCATTATCTTTCACTCGTCTCTCTCATTCAACCCACATATCCAATCTATCACTAAATCCTGTCAGTTCAACCTTCACAACATCTCTAAAATCTGCTCTTTCCATCAAAACTGTTACCATATTAATCCAAGCATTTATCCTATCCCGCCTTGATTACTGTATCAGACTCCTTGCTGACCTCCCTGCCTCCTGTCTCGCCCCACCTCCCACTCACTCTGCTGCCCAGATCATTTTTCTATAAAAACGAGTATTCCATGTTTCCCTACTCCTCAAGAACCTTCAGTGGTTGCCCGTCCACCTCCTCATCAAACAGAAACTCCTTACCATAGGCTTTAAGACACTCAATCACCTTGCCCTCTCCTACCTCATCTCGCTAATACAACCCTGTCCGCACACTTGGCTCTTCTAATCCCAACCTACTCATTGTAACGCGATCTCATCTATCTCACCTTCAAACTCTCACCCATGTCCTGCCTCTGGCCCAGAACACCCTCCCTCTTCATATACACGGACAATCACTCTCCCCACCTTCAAAGTCTTATTGAAGACACATCTCCTCCAAGAGGCCTTCTCTGACTAAACCCTTATTTCCTCTTTTCCCACTCCCTTCTGCATAGATCTCACACTTGGATTTGCTCCCTTTATTCACCCCCCTCCTCAGCCCTACATCACTTAATAATAATAATAATAATAATGTTGGTATTTGTTAAGCGCTTAATATGTGCTGTGCACCGTTCTAAGCACTGGGGTAGATACAGGGTAATCAGTTTGTCCCACGTGAGGCTCACAGTCTTAATCCCCATTTTACAGATGAGGTAACTGAGGCACGAGAAGTTAAGTGACTTGCCCAAAGTCACACAGCTGACAGGTGGCGGAGCTGGGATTAGAACTCATGACCTCTGACTCCTAAGCCCGTCCTCTTTCCACTGAACCATGCTGCTTCTCTACGTACATGTTTATAATTTATACTAATGTCTGTGTCCCTTCTAGACTGTAAACTCGTTGTGGGCAGGGAATGTGTCTACCAGCCCTGTTATATTGTATTCTCCCAAGTGTTTCATACAATGTTCTGCCTGTAATAAGAATAATAATAATAATAATGTTGGTATTTGTTAAGCGCTTACTATGTGCAGAGCACTGTTCTAAGCGCTGGGGGAGATACAGGGTAATCAGGTTGTCCCACATGAGGCTCACAGTCTTAATCCCCATTTTACAGATGAGGGAACTGAGGCACAGAGAAGTTAAGTGACTTTCATTCATTCATTCAATAGTATTTATTGAGCGCTTACTATGTGCAGAGCACTGTACTAAGTGCTTGGGATGAACAAGTCAGCAACAGATAGAGACAGTCCCTGCCGTTTGACGGGCTTACATTCTAATCGGGGGAGACGGACAGACAAGAACTTGCCCACAGTCACACAGCTGACAGGTGGCAGAGCCGGGATTCGAACCTATGACCTCTGACTCCCAAGCCCATGCTCTCTTTCCACTGAGCCACGCAATACTATTGATTGATTGATGGACTGGTAATTTCTCTCTTAAGCCTTTGCAAGTAAACCTGAAAATGGATGGGTTTCAGTAGTCATGCTTTTGCTTGGCAGAAAAAAGGCTTTAGAGAGATGAATTTAAGTCTTATAAGTACCATGAATCCTCAGAATTTCTCCTCACTACATAGAAATCCCACCTTCCTGAACTAGATCGAAAGTGGCAAACTGCATTTTCAAGAAAAAACAAACCAAAGTCTCCCGCTGTTGAGATGGTTCAGAGGGTCGGGTATCTGTCATAGAAACTATCAATCAATAAATCAATGGTATTTATTGAGAGCTTACTGTGTGCAGAGCACTATACTAAGTGCTTGGGAGAAAATGTGATAATAGACATGTAGAAATAATCCCTGTTCACAAGGAGTTTACAGTCTAAAGGGACCGCTGGGTACTTGCTGCAGCTGGCTATATTTCCAGTGCCTACCCCTGCAACTGCCAGCTACGACATATAGATTATTTCTGTGGCCTCAAAATCTTTTTCCCCGTGTAACGCACACTTCACGTTATGGGAAAATCAGCTTCCACAGTACATGAAAAACCTCAAAAATCCTTGCACTTTGGCCTCAACAGTCCCCCTGTTTCAAATCTAAATTGTCGTTGCCTGAATTATACAGATCACTGAAGTAAAAGTCTTTTGAGAGGTCTGAATGGTGAGAATAATTTTGTTAGTTTAGCCTCGGTTTTGTTAAGATAACTGGATTGATCAAAATGAAATTTTCGATTCTCCTATAATGCAGGGCTTGGGTTCTTGATGAACCTCACGGTTAAAAAAAAAAAAAAGGCCCATTAGAGTCTGAGTGCCCAGACCAGTGACTTTGTACAACCATTATTTCCACAATATGTATTGTTGGAAAATTGTTCCTTAATTTCCTGTTTTCTATCCAAAACACTTTAATCAACAAGCATAGGCCATCTTGAACTAATAATACAATTAAATTTCATCTTTGTGAAGGAATCCATAATTTCTGAGGCCAGTCTTAAAGCTAACAAAAACAGCAGATCACAATCCTATGAAAAAATATAGACCCAGAGAACATTCTTCTATAGATCTTCTTTCAGCCCCCTAATTAACCGAGTGAAATTATCTTTCGTGTCATTCTAGTCTGTCTTTTGTGATGCATGATCTGCCTTTTAATTGAAACTCTCCATTTCAATTTTTAAACTTAGAACACAGTGTCCTTGCTCAGTTAATCTCCACAAAAGCAGGGTCTCTTTGTTTAGTTAGCGTAAAATAAATAGTAAATACACGTCTGGCAAGAGAAAGTTGGGAATGTAAATAAGTATGTAGAGGAACATGAACACTACCAACCTCAACCATCTTCATCTGAAAATGACAATTCTCAGAAGCGGTTTCATTAAAAATCGAGAGGGCAAAGGGAAAAAAGGCTTCTGAATGAGTGATTAATGGTATTAATAAAAGAAGGGCTCAGTTATCTGCAGGCAAATGAATCATAAGCAGGTTTTATGCAATGAGGCCGAGTATTATGGGTAGGCTCTTCTCTCTAGACTGAATACTCCTATTATTATTATTATTGTATCTTTAAAATGCTTACCGGCCTCTCAGGGTTGCACCTGGAGAGCTTCCAGTCCTCTACCAGTCTCGACTATGGGAGGGAGATTCAAGCAGAGGCCTGTCCATTCCGTTCCTAACTTGGGAAATGGTTAGTGAGAGGAAGGCAATCTGCTACAAGTCAAAACTCACCTATGCTGGGCAGCAGCGGCATGGGAGAGAGTCAAGGGTGGAGACTCGAGTTTACTGCGTGGAAGGAGGCAGTGGTAAACCATGTCCATATTTTAACCAAGAAAACTCTATGGATACACTTCCAGAATGATTGCAGATGGAGAGCGGGGCGTTCTGGGAGAGATGTTTCCGTGGTGTCGCTATGGGTTGGAAACAAGACAAGACAAAGTGCTTACTAGGTGTCAAGCACTGTTCAAAGGGCTGGGTTAGATACCAGTTAACCAGGGTTAATCCCTGTCCCGCAGAGGGCTCCAGTCTAAGGAGGAGGGCAAACTGGTAATCTCCATTTTACCGTTGAGGAAACTGAGACTCAGAGAAGTTAAATTACTTAAGTTCACACAGCAGGAAAGGGGAAAAGCCTGTTTTAGAACCCAGGCCCTTTCACTCCCGGGCCTGGGCTTTTTCCACTGGGCCACACTGCTTCCCATTGATTGAAGTCCTCGTGGGCAGGGATTGGGTCTCCCAGCTCTACTGTCTTGTTTGCTTTCAAGCTCGTAGTACGCTGCTCTGCGCACAGTAAGCGCTCAATAAATACCATTGATTGATTGAATGAATGATGCCCTTCTCAAGAAATACCTTGGGTTTGCCATCTAAAGTAGCTCTGAGAAAACAGTTTGACAATTTAAAGTACTCTGATTCAATTAGACTGAGGAACTGAGGAACCAGCATGAATGGAACTAGAAGCCAGCCCTATGCACCTATGTTTCTCCTCTAAAAGCGGGATTCTCCCCAGCTGTTTTTTCACCCCTAAGCAGTTTTTAAGAATCTGTGTGAGTCCAGTTATCAGCTTATACGACCTCCTGAACGTGCGATGCCGCGTCTTTTAGTGATGCTCGTGTCCTAAATTGAAAGAGTTTCTAAGGGCATTGGAATGGTATTCTGTCTCCCGTTCCAGATTCCATTGACATGGCCTCTAGCTTGGCTGTGCAGAGAAAACTGACCGAGAGTGGACTCGTACGCAATTCCACTCTACTCCATGGGTGACAGGAAGAGGAAGAGACAAGAGCCCTCCGATTCCGTATTTTCATGGAGTGGTCTTAACATTGTGCTGGATTTTCAGGGCGGCCAAACTTTTTTAGTATGTGCCACAACCAAGGTCTGCTGGGCACGGCAAGTGTTCTTGTAAGGTCTAGAAGTATCTTATACAGGCTTGGATGTTGCTCGCTATTCCCACTCTATCTGCCTTGCAACAAAGACCGCGTTCTCTCTAACTGTGGTATTGTGTTCGCAATCAATGGTATTTATTAAGTGCTGACTCTGTGTACTGTACTAAGCACCAGGGAGAGTATGTATAATACCATAGAATTTGTAGATAGGATCTCTCTCCTCAGAGAGCTTACATTAGTGGTGTGTTGGAGGGAAATCTAGGTCTTCGGTTGTTGGCCAGTTAAATATTCTTCATCATGTGCCATCCTCAGAGGTGGAAGGTGCAATGAGAAGATCATTCTTCTTCCCATTGCCTTTTATGGTGATTTCCTCTTGGCCTGGGAATATACAGTAACAGAATATGCAGATAAAGTGGGAATCTTCAGGAGGTCATTTGGCTGGGAAATAAACCCCTGCCTTACTACCTACCAAGCTTAAATATCCTGGAGAATCAACCAATCAATAGTATGTACTTACTGAGTTCAGAGCAGAGTACAGTATAAGAGACCCATTCCCTGCCCACAGTGAGCCTACAGTCTAGAGGGGATACATACATTAATATAAATAAATTATGGATATACAGAAGTGCTGTGGGACCAGAGAGGGGACAATAGACTGCAAGGGTGAGGAGACATAGTGCAAGGAAAACACAGAAGAGAACTGACAGGATCCAGTAGAACTGGGCTCTGGGCTCCCTTTGCCCAGGATGCCCGCCTCCTTAATAGGTCTCTGCCAGATCTGGAAAAGTTCTCCTGCTAGGTCCAAGGAAAGCGAGAAAGAGTAGGAGGCTAAATACTGCCAGCTGTGCTCACTCCCTCCCTTGCTGCTCCGGATCTGGTAACCACTGCAATTAGCAACACAGCCTTCTCTCGAGTTCTTTCCACTCCTCTTTCTCCCTCCCTTCTTAGGTATTGAAAAAAAACTCGGGGTCTCACATCCAAATTGACAGGGGCCTCACAGCCAGGTTAGAAGACCTGGATCAAATTGTTTGCTGGTTTTATGGGATTTGTTAATCTTACTATGTGCCGAACACTGAATGTTTTGGATCTAACTGATGAAGCAGATGTAATGCAAGAAATCCCCCACCGGCGAGGGCTGAAATGAACACTTCCCGATGATCGGCTTGGATGACAACTACGATCATGGCTGGGGACGGGGGAAAAGTCTGAGTCACCGTAGGCCGTTCTCTTAAATCACTACATCTATGAGCGGCAGCTGCCAGAAAGGTCTGGCCAGTGCTGGACACTTATCAAGGAGGGGATAGAAAACAAAACAAGGCATCTAGTGGGCCATTCTTTAAAAAATACTCTCGCCTAGAGCATCACTGACAGAGTTGGAAACAAATTCCTAGACTCCCAGGCCCTCATGCCCAACCCCCTTCACTCCCATCTCCTTCTTACCTTCTGTGATCCTCAGCACCTGGTGGAAAAGATTAATGAGAGGTAGAAGGAAATGATGCCCCCAAATTTCAAGCAAACATAGCTAAAATCCAACATGAGAAAAGAGAACCAGTTGGAACCAGTTGGGGGAGATTAACAGAGTGAAAATGGATGCTGTGTCACCTCAGTGATGTGTCAACATCCCTCAGCCTGGAGTAATACGAGATTGTTCTCCCCTGAAGGGAATGAATTTGCTCAAAAATATTTAGAAAAGTGAAGTAAAGCAAAGAGGCTCCGGCGGTATCTACAGATGCAGTGGCATCCGGGGAACTGTGCCACTCAGAAAGTTGTCATGCCTTGAGGAGACCACTGGTGTCAGAGGGTGAAGACCTGGCCAGTTTGGAGTGGGCTCATTTTCTTGCCTATGGTTGGAATGCTATAAGAGAGGGTGCAAAGTCCCCCATTCCTACTTTACTGTGGTCTACTCTGTGTACTTACTGCCTGTGTCATCAGGTGAGTCCTGTCTTTGTCCTCCAGAGGGTAATGGTGATCAATCAATCAGTCAATCAATGATATTTGTTGCGCGCTTCCTGTGTGCAGAGCACTGTACCAGGCTCTTGGGAGAGTACAATACTAGAGAATCAGCAGACACGTTCTCTGTCCATAATGAGCTCTATAATGTAGAGGGACAGACAGACAGAAGTATTTTATAACATATGATTTAAAGATATGTATGGAAGTGCTGTGGTAAACTCGTTGTAGTCAAGGAATGTCTGTTATTATATTGCACTCTCCCAAGCGCTCAGTACAGTGTTCTGCACACAGTAAACACTCAATAAATACAACTGAATGAATGAATGTCCCCTTGGTGCTAAATAGAGGATCCTTGGGCAGAGAAAAGGGCCGGGATATTATTAATCTGAACTATTTGTATTCCAGTTCAATGTTAAAAAATCGACAGAACCTGTGCAGCCTCGGGCCCTCCTGAAGTTCCCTGATATCTATGGGCCAAAACCAGCGGTAACCGCTCCAGAGGTCATCAACTACACAGATTACAGCCTGAGAGCTGCCGAGGAGGCCACGCCTGTCAGCGCCCCAGCCCTGAACGATAGCCGGCTCAAGAGGCAGGTCACAGAGGAGCTGTTCATCCTTCCTCAGAATGGTAAAGGCACCTCCCTCCAGCCCTAGGGGACACGTTGGGGGTTCTAAGAAACTTGAGTCTTTATAATAATAATAATAATAATAATAACGATAATAATAATAATTATGGTATATGTTAAGCACTTATTGTTCTAAGCACTGGGGTAGATAAAAGGTCGTCAGGTTTGGGGGGTTTTTAATGGTTATTTTTTAAACACTTACCATGTGCCAGACTCTGTACTAAGTGCTGGGGTAGATACAAGACAATCAGGTTGGATAGAGTCCCTGTCCCACATGGGGCTTACAATCTTAATCCCCATTTTACAGATTAGGGAACTGAGGGAACTGACAAGTGAAGTGACTTGCCCAAAGTCACATCGTAGACAAGGGGAGTTGGGATTAGCATCGAAGTCCTCACTCCCAAACCCGTGGTCTTTCAACTAGGCCCGTAGCCTGCTTCCCGGGACTTTGGCAGAGAAGAGTGTTTTGATTTCATTCATTCATTCAATCGTATTTACTGAGTGTTTACTGTGTGCAGAGGCACTGTACTAAGCTCTTGGAAAGTATAATTTGGCAACTGTACAGACAATCCCTACCCAACAACAGGTTCACAGCCTAGAAACGGGGAGGCAGACAACAAAACAATTTTCCATTTTCCCTGTAGACCCTGGCAATGTCATCCCTTACCAAATAGCCCTTGCCAGGTCTTCAAGGATCTCCTGGGTGTCCTGTCAGTCCTAGTGCTATTATCAAACCTAGTAGAGTCTCTAGTGTAAAATTGTCCCTGGGTTTCTGAGGGTCGCTATCTCACCAAAGTCATGCTCAACCTGACATTATTGAAACCAACAAACTCCTTCGGCTCTTCACCTAGACTGTATGCTCATTATGGGTGAGGAACTTGTCTGCTATTTCTGTTGCATTGTACTCTCCCAACCGCTTAGTACAGTGCTCTGCACATAGTAAGTGCAACATAAATGCCAGTGAATGATTTATTGTCCGGTACACAGTAAGAGCACAGTACAATTGATGATGATCCACCACATCCCGCAGTTGCTCAATTTTGTTACACATCACGTAGTATGGTGTAATGAGTCAGATTCTCCCACAGTCTTAGTAGCTCCCGATTCATAAGTGAGGTCTCAATGTAAGATACATTAACTCTTTCAGGCTACCACAGGACTAAAGAGAAATGGTGGCTTCTAGCATCTATTCAGAGGGACTGTCAGTCAACCAGAAGTAGTGTGGTCTAGTGGATAGAGCACGGGGTTGGGAGGCAGAAGGACCTGAGTTCTAATTCTGGCTCTGCCACTTGTCTCCTGGGTGATCTTCGGCAAGTCGCTTCACTTCTCTGCGCCTCAGTTACCTCATCAGTAAAATGGGGATTAAGACAGTGAGCCCCATGTGGGACTTGGACTATGTCCAACCTGATTATTTTATATCTACCCCAGAGCTTCTAACAGTACCTGGTATATAGTAAGTGCTTAACAAATACCTTAAAAAGATGGTATTTATTGACTGCTTGCTGTATACCGAACACTGTACTAAGCACTTGGAAAAGTGTGATATAACGGAGTTGGTAGACATGATCCCAGTCCATAAGGAGCCAAAGACTACAGAACAATAATGATAATAATAATTGTGACATTTGTTAAACGCTTACCATGTGCCAGGCACTGTGTTTAGCGCTGGGGTTGATACAAGGTAACTGGGTTGTACATAGTCCCTGTCCCACATAAGGCTCACGATCTTAATCCCCATTTTCCAGATGAGGGAACTGAGGCACAGAGAAGTTAAATGACTTGCCTAAGGCCCTTTTGACTCCCAGGCCAGGGCTCTAATCCACCAAACCACGCTGCTTCTCAGAAGAAGAAAAACTTGAAAACAAATTACAAACAGGTGAACTCGTAGAGTAAAAGGATATTTACATAACTGCTGTGGATCTGGGGTGCGAATCAAAGTGCTTAAGGGGTACACATCCAAGTGCCTGGTCCATGCAGAGGATAGGGTGGGTAAGGGAAATGAGGGCTTAATTAAGGAAGGCCTCTTGGAGGAAATGTAATTTTAGGAGGGTTTTAAAGGTGGACTTTTGGTGATAATAATGAGCCTCAATTTCAGCCATCTCCAAAAATGGGGAGGAAAATTTCCATCCTCTCTCTCGAGAGGGAGACACGGTCATCCTTGTTAGACTTTATTGAGCACCAAATGTGTACAGGGTACTGTCCTGGGAACTCGAGAGCATACACAAAAGGAGAAGGTCCAGTCTCCATGGAATGCCTGGAGGTTCTGGGACTCTACGGAGGATTCTGCCTCCCTGAGAAAGAGGGGAAGTGGTTGGAGGGAGGGTGGGAAGGAAGTTTCCTGGGGGAACAGAGGTGACTGCTGTGTGTACCTTAATGCAGGTGTGGTGGAGGACGTGTGCGTCATTGAGACGTGGAACCCCGAGAAAGCGGCCAGCTGGAACCAGGCACCTAAGCTCCAATACACCCTGAACTACGACGGACAGAAGGCCAAGCTTTCTGTGTCTCTCCTGGAAGGTAACAGATCAATCTGTTTGGTCCTCTTCCCCATCACTTTTTATTGGTGAGACTGTCCGCCTCCTTCCAGCTCACCACAAGGCATCTTCAAGTACTTGCTTCAAGGAATAGAATCAGAGGACGTGAGCCTGAGGCAGAAAGGGCAGTAAGTTGGAACGAGAGTTCCTGTTCCTTAATTACGGTATTGTAAGTGATCACATTAGCCTCTGCTCCCATTGTGTCCAAAGGCACGCAGTCCCAGAGTGATCTCCTAGGGAGTCATAATGTCCTCACCGACACCTGTTCTGCCACTGAGCTTCAGTCATACTTTCCTTAGGCAAATAAAGCTGATGCCAAGTATTAAGAGTCTTCAACCCCAAAGGCTCAGCCGACTTGGATCCTACATCCCGGAATGGCAAATTCATTCAATCGTATTTATTGAGCACTTAGTGTTTGCAAAGCACTGTACTAAGCTCTTGGGAGAGTACGATATAATAATAAACAGACACATGCCCTGCCCACAACAAGCTCACAGTCTAGAAGCAAATGGCTGATTCAGGCCAATCAGTAGAGTGGCCCTTGCACTCTGCTTCCACTTGAATGACCTTAAATTCTCTGAAGGTTCCCAAACACCTAGATCGAATCCCATGTCAAGTTGTATGAATGTTTTTTAAGGCTATGTAAATCACTGTGACTATATATGTTTCTCATTAAGATGAACGAAAAAGCTTTCACCTGAGGCAGGATTACACTAGAAAATTATCCAGGAAATTCAGGCCACATAATACAGGTGGCCCTTACTGGTCCAGATACTTCATTCCAGCCCCAAAACAAAATTATGCCTACCTGGATAATTATATAGTTTGGATCAAAGGGCATTTCTTTGGTGTGAATAATATAATCTGTTCATTTAGGTCTGACCTAAGTGTTTAATTTAGTCATCCCATTATCCACATATTGGAACTCCAGGACATCTGTAGTCCTTGCATTCATAGAGAAACAGTGTGGCTCAGTGGGAAGAGTACAGGCTTGGGAGTCAGAGGTCATGAGTTCCAATACCGGCTCCGCCACTTGTCAGCTGTGTGACTTTGGGCAAGTCACTTAACTTCTCTGGGCTTCAGTTACCTCATCTGTAAAATGGGGATTAAGACTGTGAGTCCCATGTGGGACAACTTGATTACCTTATATCCCCCCAACCCCCCCCCCCGGACCCCCCCCCCCGTGCTAAGTACAGTGCTTGGCACATAGTAAGTGCTTAACAAATACCATTATTATCATTATTATTCACTAGTGAAAGCTCTCTTTTTTATGGAACTGTATGGTTCCAGTGCTGTTCAATCCAATTCTCTCCATGCACATGAAAGCCATCTGCTGTCTGGATGAAGGGAGAAATTGTGAGGGCACCTTGCTTGCTGGGTTAGAACACCTGGCCAAACTGTTTCTCTTCCCGTTGATCGAAAACAATCGAAGTGAGACTCACAGATTTAAGGAGAAAAAGCGCACACATCCGCTTGGCCAAACCTGAGGAGCAGGCCTAAGAGTAGGAGGACCTGGGTTCTAATCAGCTCTGCCATTGGCCTGCTGTGGGACCTTGGACCAGTCACTTAACATCTCTGGGCCTCCGTTTCCTCATCTGTAAAATGGGGATTAATTGCTTTTTCTCCCTCCTCTTAGACCGTCAGCACCATGCGGAACAGGGATTGTGTCTGACCTAATTACCATGTACCTACCTCAGTGCTTAGAACCGTGCGTGATATATAATAATAATGTTGGTATTTGTTAAGCGCTTACTATGTGCCGAGCACTGTTCTAAGCACTGGGGTAGACACAGGGGAATCTGGTTGTCCCACGTGGGGCTCACAGTCTTAATCCCCATTTTACAGATGAGGGAACTGAGGCACCGAGAAGTGAAGTGACTTGCCCAAAGTCACACAGCTGACAAGTGGCCGAGCTGGGATTTGAACCCGTGACCTCTGACTCCAAAGCCCGTGCTCTTTCCACTGAGCCACGCTGCTTCGTTGAACGAATACACGCACATACATGCATACACACATACACACAGATAAAAAAATAAATGGCATCCATTTAGGTGAATACTTCTTCCTGGATAAGTTAAGATAAACCCTTCTCCTGCCTGGGCTCTCCAGCTCCAAGGACGGACCCTAAGGTAGTTGACACTCCTCGAATCCGTGTCTAGATTATCCATGCCAGAATTAAACTCTCACCAGTTACAGTGTTCCAACCTGTTTCCAGACAGCAGCAGCAGCAGCTCTGTCTGCACACTGTCATCTATCTCGACCCTTTCCCAAATCCTTCTCCTAGCCTGGAACTCCCTCCCCCTGTATATATGCCAGATCACCACTCTCTCCACCTTCAAAGCAAAATTAAGGTCACATCTTCTCCATGAGGCCTTCCCTGATTAAGCCCTCTATTCCCTGGCTCACTGGCCTTTTTGCATCATCTAGGCAGTTGAATCTGTGACCTGTAGACATTTGATATTCACCCCACCTCCAATCCCACAGCCCTTATGTACATATCTTTAAATTATTTATTCATTATAAATTATTTATTCACACTAATGTCTGTCTCCCCGACTCGACTGCAAGCTCATTGTGGGCAGGGAATGTTTCTGCAAATTATGTTGTATCGTACTCTCCCAACTACTTAGAACATGTTCTGCACATAATAAGTGCTTAATAAATACCATCGATTAATTGATTGATTGTCATAGAGATGTCTCCTCATATAAGACTTCTCCCTGGCCACATTTTCAGGGATCCAGCTGTTTTTGAAAAATTTCGAGCCCAGCCTATTTAAACCCCCTCTGATTTTTTTTAAAGTTTTTTTTTTTAAGATTTAGTTCCTCGTAGCCAATTGGTTGAAGGGTAGGCAGTCCTCTTAAATGGTTCAGCTTTGGCTACAAATACCCAAAAGAGACGGTAGCTCCTGAGCTGCAGACAGGTAAATGAATATTTCAGTCTTCTATCTCCTATTGAGCCTGGAGCTGTTGTCAGAGCCTTTAGCCCTGTTTGGCTCAACTCAGAGGAGATGAAAAGAGGCAGAGAAGAATGGCCAGTCAATCAGTACATTTACTGAGCACTTAATGTGTGCAGAACAGTGTACTGAGCACTTGAGCTGATAAACATAATCCCAGCTCTCTAGGAACCCCTAGCCAGATTCTACCCCATGGTCCAGCAACTCCTGGGGCCAACTCCCCGAGTTCATTTATTCAATAGTATTTATTGAGCGCTTACTATGTGCAGAGCACTGGACTAAGCGCTTGGAAGGTACAAATCGGTAACAGATAGAGACAGTCCCTGCCCTTTGACGGGCTCGCAGTCTAATCGGGGGAGACGGACAGACAAGAACAATGGCAATAAATAGAATCAAGGGGATAAGTTGTCCAGATGGTGCCCAAAGCCAGCTCATCTTAAGAAACTGCATGGCATAGTGGATAGCGCATGGGCATGGGCATGAGTGTGAAGGTCCTGGGTTCTAATCCCAGCTCTGCCGTTTGCTAGGTGACCTTGGGCAAGTCTCTTCACTTCTCTGTGCCTCAGTTCCCTCATCTGTAAAATGGGGATTGAGACTGTCAGCCCCACGTGGGGGACTGTGTCCAATCAGATTTGCTTTTATCCATCCCAGCACTTAGTACAGTGCCTGGCACAGAAAGTGCTAAACAAGTACCGTAATTATTATTATCATTAATATTATTATCTTGCTTATCAAAACTCTTAGCATGGATAAATGATAAAGATGTAAAGGTAAAACAGTTGATATTGCCAAAGGCTTAGGCCAAATACTTTAAACAAAAAATGAGCCCTTTAAAATAATAATGATGGTATTTGTTAAGTGCTTACTATGTGCAAAGCACTGTTCTAAGCGCTGGGGGGGACACAGGTGATCCGATTGTCCCAAGTGGGACTCACAGTCTTAATCCCCATTTTACAGATGAGGGAACTGAGGCACAGAGAAGTTAAGTGACTTGCCCAAAGTCACACTATTAAAACAATAACAACAGTAATAAAAAAACAAAGCCTAGTTTGTTCCCTTGAGCCATTTGCTCCTGAAAGATCAGTGTTCATAATCAACAGCACTTTTTGAATGCCTTCTATAAGCAGAGCACTTTGCTAGGTACCTGGGAGACAAACCAGTAGAAAACATGTTCCCTGCCCTCTTGAACCTTCTAATCTAATGTGGGAGACGGAAGAACATTAATGGCCCAGTATATAGGTAAATACTTTCACATAATATATATACTTATATTTATGTAAGACAAAATGATAAAAGCAAAAGTAAGCTATCAAATATGATAAAAGTAGATCAATTCATTAATGATAAAGTGGATGATAGAGCAGCAGCCCAAGCAGGGAAGGGAAGGATGAGTCAAGGGAAAGAACCCTGAAGCCGGAAGTGGCCTCCAAGCAGGGTACCTTCCCCCCTCCCCAACAGGTGGTTTTCTCAATCAATCAGTGGTATTTATTGAGTGCTTACTAGATGCAGAGCACTGTACTAAGTGCTTGGGAGGCTACAATATGACAGGGCCCCACGTTCCCCGCCCGCATCGGGTGCAGATCAGAGAAGCAGCATGGCTTAGCGGAAAGAGCGCGAGCTTGGGAGTCAGAGGAGGTGGGCTCTGATCCTGACTCCGCCACGTGTCTGCTGTGACCTTGGGCAAGCCGCTTAACTTCTCTGTGCCTCAGTTCCCTCATCCGTAAAATGAGGATTAAGACTGTGAAGCCCCATCTGGGACAACCTGATTACCTCGTGTCTACCCCAGCGCTTAGAACAGTGCTTGGCACATAGTAAGCGCTTAAGGATGGCTCAGTGGAAAGAGCCCGGGCTTTGGACTCAGAGGTCCTGGGTTCGAATCCCGGCTCTGCCGCTTGTCAGCTGTGTGACTGCGGGCAAGTCACTTCACTTCTCTGGGCCTCAGTTCCCTCATCTGTAAAATGGGGATTAAGACTGTGAGCCCCACGTGGGGCAAACTGATTCCCTCGTGTCTACCCCAGCGCTTAGAACAGTGCTCTGCACATAGTAAGCGCTTAACAAATACCAACATTATTATTAACAAATACCATCATTATTATTCTGATGATCGAGTGGAAAGGTTATTATGATCACTGGCCAGTCCCAATGTCCAACAGGCTTCAGATCCAGTCCGGTGCTCATAAATCCTTCCGGCTCTAATTCAAGCCCCTTCCCAGCCACCTGGAATCTCCAGCAGGGCTCTTGGGAGCACGGCTCCCTAGAGGCTTCTGGATTTGCACTGCTCCAGCTCTGCCCCATCTCCGCTTTGCAGCCGTGACCGGGGACCAGGACGCGGGGTGCGACTGCTACATCCAGGGGTGCGTGACGAGCAAGACGGGCACCACCGAGGCCCAGACGGTGTTGAAGAAGAGGTTGCCGCGCACGGCCTGGGAGGAAGCGCTTGCGTTCCCCCTGGCCGAGGAGGAACTCGCTGCCGCCTCCCTGACCTTGACCCTGAGGAACTGCGACAGGTTCTCCCGGCACAGCGTGGCAGGGGAAATGAAGCTCAGCCTGGCCGGCCCGGGGGTGTCCTGGGGAGTTGCCCAGTGCGGAGAGCTGAAGACCTCTGAGAAGGTATTGTTCCCCCTGCCTCGGTGTTAGCCCGAGAGCCGACTTGGTTCCTTCGGGAAGGGAGGACCGGCGTGGGCCGCGGACCCCGGGTGTCGTGCGGAAAGGGCGCGGCGGGGCTGGGTGTTAGGGCTTCTGGATTCTGGAGCTAATTGGGATCGCCCACTGCTTTCTCCATGTGTTTTATAGAAAAAGAGTTCCTGAACTCAAAGGACTGAGACATATTACTGTCTGTCTCTCTCCCTCTGGACTGTAAGCTCGTTATGGGCAGGGATTGTGTCTGTTTAATATCGTATTGTATTCTTCCAGAGCTCAGCACAGTGCTCTGCACACAGTAAGTGCTCAATAAATACAACTGACTAAGAGCTAAAGTACCATGGATCTGTTTTCAGCTAGTGACCCATGTCCTGGGACAGCAATAATAAAAATAACAATAATAATAATAATAATGGGGGTATTTGTTGCATGTCTCCTCTGTGCCAAGCACTGAGCTAAGCTCTAGGATGGAGGAACTATAAGTAGATCAGATACAGTTCATGTCCCATATGGGGTTGACAGGCTAAGGGAGAGGGAGAAAAATATTTCATTCCTAATTTGGAGAGGAGGAAACTGAGGCACAGAGAATCTGCTTGATATGTCCTAAATCACATAAAGAGTGGGATTAGGATTAGAATCCAAGTGTCCTGGCTTCCAGTCATGTACTCTTTCCCATAGACCACACTACTTCTCTTCACAGCCTAGTGGAAAGAGCACCAGTTTAAGAATCAGAGGACCTGGGTTCTAAACCCAGCTCCGCCACTTGTCTACTGAGTGACCTCGGGCAAGTCACTTCACTTCTCCGGGCCTCAGTTACCTCACCGATAAAATGGGGATTAAGACTATGCGCCCTAGGTGGGACAGGGGCTATGATTTGACCTGATTAGATTGTATCTACCTCAGCACTTAGTACAGTGCCTGGCACACATAATTATCATTTCATCTTTTTGTACACAGTGAGTGAGCTGGCGACTATTCAGGTTTTTAGGATTTCGGGGAAGGAACTTGTGAAAAGTAACAATTCTTACAGAGTAATTCACTGTGGGAAAGTATAATATTGGCTGGGGTTGGGGTAGGAGGAGGAAGAAGCATGGTACTGCAGAGCTAGTTTATTTCTGTTTCTGGATTCAGACCTCCATCACCTACGCTTAAATCTGGAAGCTGCTTGGTGCAGAATGTCTGTGATCCTCTGGAAACTTGGCTTTCTGGAAGACTTTATGATAGCTGCCACAGCCTAACTGGCTTGATAACCTAGCTCCCCACTAGATTGTAAACTGTCTAGAGCACAGGGATTTGTCTACTAACTCTACTGAACTCATCCTAGCAGTACCACTGATTAATCGATTTGACTTTAGGAGAGAAACGTGATCTAGTCAAAACACTATTTGTATCATTTCCCTCTCCCTCCCACCCCATATTTTGAACTTGAAAAACTGATATAAGTACCATGCAACCTTTGTGTGAGGAAAGCAGGAGGGGCATGGCCTAGTGGAAAGAGCACGGGGTTTAGAGTCAGAGGATCTGGGTTCTAATCCTGCTCGGCCACTGTTTTTATGGCATTTTTAAAGCACTCACTGTGACTCACTGTGTGTCGTGTACTGTACTAAGAGCTGGGGTAGATATAAAATAATCAGATTGGGCACAATCCATGTCCCACTTGGGGCTCACGGTCTTAATCCCTATTTTACAGATGAGGTAACTGTGGCACAGAGAAGTGAATAGGCTTGCCCAAGGTCACACAGGCAACTGGCAGATTCGGGATTAGAACCTAAGGCCACATGACCTTGGGCAAGTCTCTTAACTTCTCTGTGCCTCAGTTACTTCATCTGTAAATTGGGGATTCAATTCCTCTCCATCCAATTTAGACTGTGTACCTCATGCGGGAGAGGGACTGTGTCCAACCTGATTACCTTGCATCTGCCCCGGTGCTTTTAACACTTAAATGCCATAATTATTATTATTAAAAACAGTAAGAAGATACAGTAAAAGCCTGAAACATGGTACAGTTAGTCCGATGACTAGAGACTTGCGAAACAGTCGCAGAATCGGCCCTGGAAGCTGGAACATTTCCCCGCTCTGGGTTTCACTACAGCAGTGGATGTTGAGCACCTACTAGGGCAGCAGCCGTGGCTGATGTATTCGCTGACCTGTGAAGAAATCCAGATCAGCCCTGAGCTGGGCTGGCACTGGAAGCTTGTGAAGGAGATTGGTGAGGATTGGTGAGGAGATTGGCAGGGAGATGTAGGAGAACCTTGCTCATCCCTGTGAAAGAATATCGTTCTTCACATGATTACCTGCTCCCAGATTTTATGTGCTGTGAACCTGGCAGTATTAGTGAGAGGCTTTTAGGACCTTGGAGTAAAATGGGCTAGGCTTAGTGAGACTGTTCCTCTAGAGAAGCAGCATGGGCTTGGGAGTCAGAGGTTTGTGGGTTCTATTACCTCATCTGTAAAATACAGATTGAGAAGGGGAAACCCACATGGGACAGCGACTGTGTCCAACCTGATTTGCTTGTATCCACCCCAGTGCTTGTTACAGTGTCTGGCACACAGTAAGCGCTTAACAAATGCTTCGATAATTAATATTATTACTATTAAAGATGAGGGCAGAGAGGTCTGTGAGACTGACTATCAATCAGTGGTATTTATTGAGTGCTTACTATGTTCTCTGCACATGCCTAGGAGGGTAAAATCAACAGAATTGGCAGACACGTTCCCTGCCCAAAATGAGTTTACGGAGGAGAATGTAGAATGTAGAGGGGAAATGTATAGAGCCGAAGCTGCTGGCAAAGGATAGTCGAAGCAAAGAACGGAAGGGACTGAGAAGTACTTGGGGGTTGATTCAGCAACAGTTTTTCCTTCAGTGCTTTGACCCCCGCTCCATACGACTAGAGTCCTCCGTCAGGTGTTTCTGATATCTTGGTCCCAACCTCTCCTCTCTTTTCACCTCCCTGACACAGGATAGTTATAGAAGAAGCCCAGGCTTTAGCAACAGGAAAAGCCATTCTCTAGAATAGAAGAAATCCTAAAGGGCTGAGAGAGGCCTAGTAGATAGAGCACGGGCTTGGGAGTCAGAGGAGCTGGGTTCTAATCCCGGCTCTACCTCTTTTCTGCTGGGTGACCTTGGGCAAGTCACTTCACTTCTCTGTGCCTCGGTTAACTCATCTGTAAAATGGGGGTTAAGACTGTGAGCCCCATGTAGGACATGGACTGTGTTAAACCTAGTTAGCTTGTATCTACCCCAGTGCTTAGTACCCAGTGCCGGGCGCATAGAAAGGGCTTAACAAACACCAATAAAAAACAAAACAAAACAAAAATCTCTCCCACCAATCATATTGCTTTAGGCAGGAAAAGACAGATCACAGGCAGCCCTGCCTGGGTAAATGGCACATATCTATAGGAAAGCAACATGGCCTAGTAGAAAGAGCATGGGCCTCGAGTTAGAGCTGGGTTCTAATCCCAGCTCCACCACTTGTCTGCTGTGTGATCTTGGGCAAGGCACTTAACTTCTCTGTGCCTTGCTACCTTCATCTGTAAAATGGGGGTTCAATGCTGTTCTTCCTCTTACTTAGACTGTGAGCCCCATGTGGGCCCTGATTATCTTGTATCTACCCCAGGTCTTGGTACACAGTAAGCATTTAACAAATACCGCAATTATATCTATATGGGACTCCTGTTGAAGGCTGGGGATCTATGGAGAGGATGACAGTTGACAAGAACAATTACTCTGACTGTGTTGAAAAACAACTTATTAAAAGCAAGAGTCATGGAAACTGCAGAGCTAGTTATTTCTGTTTCTGGGTCCAGGACTTCACTTTGTACTCTGAAATCTGGAAACTATATTTGATGTAGGTTGTTTCATAGAAAAAGAGAGAGAGAGAGATTGTGTATGTGTGAATGCTTGCATATAAAGAAGCAGCATGGCTTAGTGGAAGGAGCATGGGCCTGGGTAGCGGAAGACCTGAGTTCTAATCCTGGCTCTGCCACTTGCCTGCTGAGTCACCTTGGGCAAGTCACTTAATTTCTCTGGCCTCAGTTCCTTCATCTGTGAAATGAGGATTCAAACCCCGTTCTCCCTCCTACATTAGACTGTGAGCTCCATGTGGGACAGGGACTGTGTCTGACCTGATTATTGTGTATCTACCCTAGCACTTAGAATAGTGCTTGGCACATAGTAAGTGCTTAATATTATTACTATTGTTGTTATTATTGTTATAATAAGATGGTATTAGTTAAGCGCTTACTATGTTTCAAGCACTGTTCTAAGTACTGGGGTAGATACGAGGTAATCAGTTTGTCCCATATGGGGCTCAGAGTCTTAATCCCCATTTTACAGATGAGGTAATTGAAGCACAGAGAAGTTAAGTGGCTTGCCCAAGGTCATCCTCATCCTCTGACTCCCAATCCTGGCCTTTTTTCACCAGGCCATGCTGCTTCTCGCTGCTTATTATTATTGACACATACACTCAAAAGATGGGCAGTGCCTGGCTTGTAAATATAAAGAGATGCTACAATAGCTGGTCAGGAATGTGTTAACAGTCACACTGGTGACGAGCAAGCTGTGTCCCAGTTCTAGCTGGATAACCCTTAGCGAAAAGCTATACTATTTGCGTCACCAGGGATCCTGGAGAGCATCCCATTGCACAGGCAGCTTAAACATAAAGTCAAAATGATTAAATAGAAATGGAAGAGTGGCCAGGGAGGAAGGGATGGAAGGAAGGAGGATGAAAGGAAAGAGGGCAGAGAATGAGGTGGGGGAAAAAAGAAAGGGAGGCAAGGAAAGAAGGATGGATCCAGGAGGAGTAAGAAGTCTGATTCTGGATATCCTCACCTTTCACAGGTGCTGTGGCCCTCTCAGAATGTGAAACTGGAAACCCCTACAGCATTCTAGGCAAACAGGTGGAATTAGAAAGTATCTTACAGTAGGAATCGTTTGGCTGGCCCCTCATACTGATCTCTTTGTGACTCACCAAATTCTAATTCTTAAAGAAATGTGTCCTCAGATAGCAAGCCGCGGTCTCCATCCTCTCTCCTTCCTCTCCAGGTTACAGAGAAATCGGAAGAGATGTTTCCAGTGAAGTCCCTCACTGAGAAGCAGCATGGCCTGGCAGTTAGAGCATGGGCCTGGGAGTTAGAAGGACCTGGCTTCTAATCCCGGCTCAGCCGCTTGTCCGCTTTGCGACCTAGGGCAAGTCACTTCTCTGTGCCTCAGTTACCTCATCTGTAAAATGGGGATGAAGACTGTGAGCCCTAGGTGGGACAGGGACTGTGTCCAACCTGATTAACTCGTATCTATTAGAGCACTTCATATAGTGGCTAGCACATAGTAAGCGCTTAACAAATACCAATAATAATAATAAAAAGAAATCTCCAGAATTGATTTTAAAAAGCCCCAAAGGACAGAAAGACATCCCCATTCTCCTAACTAGGTTCCCATGCTGCTCTCTTAGCTAAGAACAGCAGGCATAGCTGCTGTTATTTTCTAATTCCAGAGGCCCTTCTTGCCCTTGAATGAATCTGTGGGGATCCTTCCACTTTGCTGTTTTTATGTGGGTCTGTGGCTGGACCTTGACTTGGGGACTCTTTTGCTCCTTGCCCTTTTAATCTTGAGATTGAAATTCAAAGCAAATGGAATTGGTGGAGGAAGTGCAGACACTGCACAAACGTGGGTAATGGGATGTAGATTGGGATGCTGCCCCTAGCTCTCATCATCATTTGGCAGCTGTCTGAGAAGAATGAAGAGCCTCCCGCTTCATTCCCAGCCTCCGGGGCAGGTTCAGGAAGCCGGTCGGCCGACAGGCCCCATCCCCTCCGGAAGGATCCGGCACCGAATCAGCCTCTGTCCTTGTCTTTCAGGAGCTGGCAGCTGGAACTGGTGAAGTTCTGCTGTCTATCAGCTACCTCCCGGCAGCCAACCGCCTCCTTGTGGTGTTGATAAAAGCCAAGAATCTGCACTCCAACCAGTCAAAAGATCTCCTGGGGAAAGGTGAGTGAGGTCTACCGGCTTGACTGTGCGCCAAGAGGTGGCGAGGATGTCTGTGATATATGGTGGGAAGCTGGTGCTCCGACGCTTCTATTCATGCCTTCAAATGTGTGCCTGAATCGATCAACCAGTTATATTTATTAAGCGCTTACTATGTGCAGAGCACTGTACTAAGCGCTTGAGAGACTACAATAAAGCAGAGTGTAGTGGATAGAGCACGGGCCTGGGAGTCGGACGGTCATGGGTTCTAATCCCAGCTCTGCCACTTGTCTGCTGTGTGACCTTGGGCAAGTCACTTTGCTTCTCTGTGCCCCAGTTACATCAGCCGTAAAATGGGAATTGAGACTGTGATCGCTACATGGGACGGGGACTGTGTCCAATCTGATTAGTCCAAACCCTACGCACGGTACATGCCTTGTGTCTCGTAAGCGCTTAACAAATACCATAATTATTTTTATTAATTAGCAGACACATTCCCTGACCATACGTGCATACACACACACACACACACACACACACAATGTATATCTTTAGGTTGGAAGGGGGGATTGCAAAGATCGCACAAGCAGGCTGGGCCCTATTGTGGTGGCTGCATTCTTTCAAAACTCTGCATTAAGGAACACTCACATTTTAGCAAGTACCTTGTCTGATGTTGCTCAAAGGCACACAAACCGCTTCTTCCGGCACTCTGTCCCGCTGCATCCAGACAGACTCATGATGTGAGAAGGTTCAGGAAGGAAGGAGAAATGAAGACGGGACTAAATGCTTGCACTGAATCCTCGGCCCACCTAGTAGAGGCTGAGGAGAGAAAGGCCACATTAGGTCCAACTAAAACACAACTCGGGGTTTTCTCCCTCTCTCTTTCCCTATCCAGTTCCAGCCCTCCTCTCACTCACCAGCTTTGGCAGATCACTACATCCGCACCAGCTGAGAGTGGGTGATGGCAGAAGGGAGGTGGGTGTGCGGTGTGGGGCTCGAGGCAACAGAAATCTGCTCCATCTTGGATTAGATGCACCCAGACTGTCTGCAGAATCACGCTTTCCCAGTGCCCAGGACCCGGGGCCTTCCTTAGTGCTAGAGGGGAACTTTGGGAGAGAAGTTGGTTCTTCAGGAAAACTAGAGTGGCAACATGGTCTAGTGGCTTGATTGGTTGGATGGCAAGATTTCTTGGTTCCTGGTCTCAGGGTAGCAATCGATCAATCGGTGGTATTGATTGAGTCCTTACTGGGTACCGAGCACTATAGACATTTTCCTGGCTCACAAAGAGCTTACAGTCTAGAGGGGAAGACAGACAAGCGGGCTGCCTGGTTTCCCTGGAAAGTATGATCTCTACATTTTAAGTCCTTAGACAGAAGCAAATGATCAAGGTTATTCTGTGAGCCCGTTTTTGCTCAGTGGGTCAGAGTTAACAAAAACTCTCCATCCTCCCGGTGGCCTCGTGCTCAGCTTTTAAGCACTATGTGCCAGGCACTGTACTAAGCACTGAGGTAGTGGATACAAGGTTGGACACAGTCCACATCCCACGGCCTTAATCCCCATTTTATAGGGTAACGGAAGCACAGAGGAAGTGAAGTGACTTGCCCAAGGTCACACAGCAGACAAGTGGCAGAGAGAAGAACCCAGGTCCTTCTGACTCCCAGGCCCGTGCTCTATCCACTTGGCTACACTGCTTCTCTTACCTCTTCAGCCTCCTTTTCAGCTTCCTTTTGGGGCAATCAGACCCTACTACTTTGCATCTCAAATTTCTGTTGTGAAATAACAAACTCACCCCCCAGGGGTGGTAATTAGAACAATAAACCTAGAGAAGTAATTAGCCTCAATAATCCTAATTAAAACAGATAATTGACCAGCCCCTAATGTGGTACCTAGCAAACCTTATTACACCTTTTTTTAGAACATGGGAGCCATTTTCACACACCTAATAAAATTTGATCTCAAATTTCAGTAAACCTTGTTAACAGCAGGGAGGCAGATGGGAGAAAGTAAGATAGTTATCCCAGAGACTTGGCTGAAAGTGGGTTGAAAACACAGTTTGTGTTGGGGAGGAAGGTCATGCTGGTTCTTTAGTTCTCTTGTAGTAGTTGAGAATGACTACTGAGTTTGATGCTCCTGACTAAAATCATCATCAGTGGTATTTATTGAGTGCTTACTATGTGCAGAGCACTGTGTTAACCACTTGGTAGACATGTTCCCTGCCTACAATGAACTTTACAGTCCAGTTGGGGAGACAGATATTAAAATATATAAATAATTTACAATATGTAATGAATAGATCAAGTACAAAAAATGCTTGGGACCAAGTCTCAATCCACAGATAATGGCTTTAGGCCAGACTGGATTTTAGTGAAATGAAGTCATCAAAAGTATGCTTTAAGCAGACACTATGGAAAATTACCAAACTGAAATTACCTGTGTTTTGTACACTTGGGAATTTGTAGGCCTCAGAGGAACTCATGTGAAATGCTTGGAAGACAGAGTTCCCACTCCATCCTCTGGTCATCCTTCCTTCCTCCCTGGGCTCCTGTTCTTACAGTCAAGCCAGATCCCAAGGTACTGCACGGAAGCTGGACCGGGTTCTTCTCCGCTGCATTCTGTACACCAGAGCTGCTATTCCCAAAGAGGCAGAGGGCCAGAAACTCACCTTTAGCATAGTGGATAGAGCACGAGCCAGGGAGTCAGAGGGTCATGGGTTCTAATCCCAGTAGGCGGCTTTAGGCAAGTCACTTCACTTCTCTATACCTCAGTTAGCTCATCTGCAAAATGGGGATTGAGACTGTGAGCCCACGAGGGACGGGGACTGTGCCCAACCCGATTTGCTTGTATCCGCCCCAGCGCTTGGTATAGTGCCCGGCACATAGTAAGCACTTAACAGATACCACAATTATTATTATCATTCTCTTCTCCTTGTTTCCCGACCCATCTCCCTACCTCTCCTTTCCCTTCCCCCCCTCCCTCTGCCACTTGGGCAGATGTGTCAGTCAAGGTGACCCTGAAGCACCAGGCCTTGAAGCTGAAGAAGAAGCAGACAAAACGGGCCAAGCATAAGATCAATCCGGTGTGGAACGAGATGATCATGTTCGAGGTGCCCCAGGACCTGCTGCGGGCCTCCAGCGTGGAGCTGGAGATGCTCGGTCAGGACGAGGCCGGGCAGACCCTCGTGCTGGGCCGCTGCAGCCTGGGTCTCCACGCTTCGGGCTCCATGCTCAGCCACTGGGAGGAGATGCTGAAGAACCCCCGCAGGCAGATCGCCATGTGGCACCCGCTCCACCCCTAGACCAGGGGCTGAGGAGCTGCTGCCACCGTCGCCATTGGGTATTAGAAAGAAACCTTTCCCCTCCCCCGACTGCCTTCCCCGTCCCTCCCTCCCCTTGTCCTTCCCCCGACAACCTCCCCGTCCCTCCCCCAACCATCCTCCAGCTCATTCCTTGATCTGAGATTTGAAAGACCGTGGTAGATTCTGGGGTACTTACATTCAGCAATACAAAGCCTCCACTCTCACCCCATTCACTGCTTTCCACTGTCACTGCCACACGGAGAGGTTATTCAGGAAGGTGTTGTGGATAAGTCACCGTGTAGAGATTTAGCCGGAGACATCACCTCCTCCTTCTGCCTTGTTGCCCTCCATGGCCCGCTAGGACCGACTAGGGTGAGAGAGCGTGATGGTGCAGTGCGAACCACTAGCTCTAGAATCAATTTCTGCACACAGGTTCTTGATCCTGAAGTCTCAGGGCTAATCTGTTGTACTTGATGGGAGACTCCTTCACCAGCACTCCCTGTGCTAACTTATTGTTCTAATTCATTAGGGAACTAGCAAATTTGGAATGGAAATTTGTCCAACAACTTTAGCCATGTTCTCAAAAAGCTTCTGATACATTATCCTCCAGAGGGTGTTCACCTTGCTCTGGAAGGGTGGCCTGCTTGAAAAAGGCAATTTGTCCATTTGAAAGAGGCCCCTTTTTCTCATTTCAAAACATACCCCTGGACTTAAGTTCCCAAGAACATTCAAGGATTTGCTTGTATTTAGAACTGCATTTATGCAGAGAGGCGATATGATCTAGAAGATAAAATTTTCTCCAGAAGTCATTGTCATTGGCTCCTAATTCACTGAATGATGCTGGGGAAATAACTTCATCGCTCTGTGCTTCAGTCTTGCCATGTCTACAAGGGAATGGTCAATACAGGCCCCCAGTTTAGGTCCAAGATAAGTAAGGCCGTTTACATTGTCCTTGGAGTCCCTGAAGAAAGATATTCTGTTAATTGAATAGATTACACTTCTCCCATCTCCTGAGCCTACAAGAAAAATGTCAGGAGCATTGCAGAGAAGTCTAGTTTTAGGAGGTTTCCAGCAAACATTTGGTGGTCCTGGGGGGAGATGCAGCTAAGTGGTCAAGCTTACATATTTTAATCAATATTTATTGAGTGCTGACTGTGCAGAGCACTGTACTAAGTGCTTAGGAAAGTACAATATAACAGAGTTGGTAGACATGTTCCACGGGAGACAGTGTGGCTTAGTGGAAAGGGCATGGGCCTGAAAGTCAGAGGACAGGAACTTTAATCCTGGCTCCATCATTTGCCTGCTGTGACCTTGGGCAAGTCACTTGACTTTGCAGTGTCTCAGTTCCCTCATCTGCAAAATGGGAATTCAGTACCTCTTTCTTTCCCTACTTAGACTGTGAGCCCCCATGTGGAATATAGTTATCTTGTATCTACCCCAATGTTTAATATAGTGCTTGGCATATAGTAAGTGCTTAACAAATAGTAGTAGTAGTATTCCCACAAGGAGTTTACTGTCTAGAAAAGCATTTGGATTTTCCATTCAAGCAATCGATAGTATTTATTGAGCACTTACCCTAAGCAGGACACTTGAGAGTGTGCAGTAGACATGATTCCTGCTCCTCAAAGACCTTACAGTTCAGTGCTCCTCCGGGTCAATCTAAAACTCTCATTGGTGGTTTCCTTTTGGAGGTCTTTAAGTGTTTTGTGGATCAGGTGGGTGGGAACATATGTTGCTCCCCCTCCAATCACCTTCTGTGTCTCTCATTCTAATCACACCAGTTGAAGCAATTAACCCCGGCACGTTGGCTCCTCTCTCTATGCCGACACTTGGGAAGGTTTTCTCTTTGCTTGCGGGCACAGTGGAAGAAAAAAGCTTGCTATACAGAGAAGCCTGGAAACCAAGAGCTGGAGATTGGTAGCCTGTGGGAAGTGATGGAGGTTTTTTTCAGCACTAGGAGGCTATGAGACATGGCAACTGGACTTATACTTGAAGCAAAAGCAATTTCTCCTCTCTATTCTATTCGGAAATTGTTGATGGGATGGCTTACATAAGCTCCTCTGGGGCACGGACCGTGCCTACTAATTCTACGGATTTGCATTCTCCCTAACGTGTAAGCACTCAAGAAATACTATTGATTGATTGAATTTTACTTTAGGCACCATAATGTTAATTGGCAAGGGGAAAGCAAGGAAAACTTGATCAAACAACTCATTCCTGGACTTCGTACCATCTCCTTGACCCTGTTTAGTGTCTGGACACGGGCCAAAGCCGGGCCAGGTCCACCCTAGACGGTGGACCGACTTAACCCTTGGCTTCAAAATGAGCCAAGTGGAAACCCTTTTTCGTAGTGTGTAAACAGTGGTTATTAGTACCATTCATCCCTGATTCTAGAGTGCTGCCCTCTAAATAGGAAAATATGCAGCAAAACTATGATTAGATCAAGAGAGGAGACTAAGGCAGGCCAAGGGATAAAAGAAACAAAACCAAACCCAATTATCATAAAATCCAGTACTCCGGTGATGCCACCTGGTGCCACCTGGTGCTTCAGAAGCGATGATGAGTTCTGCAAATGGCAAAATCGCTCATTTTAAAGCAGGCTCTTGAATAAAATTGTAAAGCCAGTCTACGCCTCCAGTTGAATGAGGAATGAGGACAGGGAGCCAATGCAAATATTAACCGGAACATTGGCCCTATCCCTGTTAATGGCTAGTGATGATGACACAGGTTTGGTCCAATCCAGCTCTAGTTGCTGGAGGCATCTGTGCTGTGGCACTCTGCTGCAGACAGCAGCTTTTTGTTTTTCAACCCCTGCAACCAACTGAATGTCGCCTTCTCCCATAGATGCCTGAGAAGAATGTTAACAATTTTAGCCTGTCTGGGGCTATTCTCCCCAAGGAATTCAGACACTAGGCAAATGATGGAGGCTGCAGAATCAGTCCTGAGTTTTCTGTCAAGAAGCAGATTTTATTTCTCTCTCCAACTCAATTATATACTTCCTGCCTTGTGACTCAGAAAGGGGGGATAAACAGCAGCGCTGTCTACAGTGGGGAGAGTCCTGCTAAGGTCTAGATGGAGAGAGGGCAGAGGAAAGGGGGAAGGATGCTCTAAGAAAGGGTAATTCACACACTCCTGTAAATTGGCAAAAACCCAAAAGACTCATTGGGTGGGAGATGAACCAATGCTAAAAAAAAAAAACCCCTGATGTTTAAATAGGGTTTGTATGGCAACATGGCAGCCATTTAAGAAATATCTGCTTCTCCTGACTCAGGTCAATAATAAGATTGTGATAATTAGTAACCGTCATTACTTTTAACATTTATCCAGTGCCCTGCATCTCTTAATAGGGTTTGGGATATTACCAGGCCTGTTCTTGAGTTTTGGAGGATTCACAAGACCAAGGACATAGAGGTACATGTTAATGGCACCGACTTTCCCACACAGACCAACTGGGACAATTGCATGCTGGTTGTGAAATGTAAAGACTCCCCCCAACCCCCAACTCCCAGTTCTTTGAAAGGCCTTAAGAGAGGATGCAAGAGGGCTAGGATGCTGGGGAGATGCTAAGTAATTGTTATTTTTTTGAGTTGGGCCATTAGTGGGGGCCTCTTGTTTCATCCTTCCTGTCTCCCTAGGAAGAAGGCGTAAAAGGAGTAATTTTGGGTTTGCAGGAGGAGTACAGTACTTCAGGTGGAAAAAATAAATGGAATCTGAGTAATGTCTGCTGTTTGATGATCATTAAGGTCCCAGCCTTGTTTTCACTCCTCAGAAAGGAGATGTGTCCCTGGCACATTAGCCAGCAAGATTGAAGCAGTCAGGGCCCTCAGAGAAAAGGTGTGTTTCCAGTGGAGTGACGAATCTCTTCAAACAAAATGCATGAAGGCCAGTTGCCAACAAACTCCACTCACTGATGTTTTCAAAAATCAAAATTAAACTGTTGACTGCCTCAGTTTGTCAAAAAATCCTTGTTAGGGCTAAGTTTGGTACTAACAGTACGGTAAGACCTAGGGACAAATATAGCTACCTTGTCGATTCACTTGCATGTGTTGGGTTTCGATGATTTTGATGACACAGCCCTGTAGGAACTTTCTGATTGGATCAGGAGACAGCAATATTGACAGCTGATAACCAG
Organism: Ornithorhynchus anatinus; assembly: GCF_004115215.2. Lineage (NCBI taxonomy): Eukaryota > Metazoa > Chordata > Mammalia > Monotremata > Ornithorhynchidae > Ornithorhynchus > Ornithorhynchus anatinus. The sequence goes on from NC_041730.1 coordinate 23,323,301, forward strand.
TGATGTCGGTGGTCTTGCTTTCCACTTTCAACCCCCATTCTGATTTGACTGGCCTCGGGGCCTGCCCTAGGTATAAATGGGGGGGGAATAAAGAGCCCAAGATGCTCCCCATTAAGTATGCTAATAAGGTGCTGTCAAATATGCTGTCAAGTATGCTGGGGCAGGTTCTGAGGCACACTATCATCTCCACTTCAAAACTGGAAGCATGAGCACGGCATGTTACGCTGCGTAGGGAATTATGGATGAAAAGCAATTTCGAACAGAAAATAGAAATTAGCAAAGTACCAGTTGTCTGTGTAGACACAAGTGATCTTAGATGGTAGAGCTAGATTCCAAGGGAGATGTCCTCTAGAATAGGTGGACATGCAAACTTTGAGTGACTGGTGTGCTAGTTTTATAGAGCATTTTGTAGAACTTAATACCTGTTTAGCTATGGTAATTTCCCTCTAGATGGTCTTAGTTACAATATATTGCCTTTAGGAAGGTCTGACATCCAAATACAACAGTTTGGACTGGAGAAAGGATCATGGGATTTATTGGGAGTTGAAAGGGTCTGGATTTTAATGCCAGCTGTGCCGCTAGGCTGCTGTGTGATTTTGGGTAACCTCTCTGTGCCCATCATTAAAATTAGGATAGTAATCCCCACCTATCTTTACCTCATAGGGATGTCAGAAGGGCAAAATAACATAAGTAAGCACTTGGGGAAAATAAAATTGCTCTGCAGATTCAAGATCCTTATGGACTGCATTTCTTCAATGCTCATTTAATTTCTCTCAAATGTGCATTAATTCCAATGTACTTTAAAAACAATAAGCAAAATTGCAGTTGCAGACATTTATAAAATAGGCGCTTTGTTTTCTTACACATTACCTGGCTAATTATTATTATTATTATTATGGTATTTGTTAAGCGCTTACTATGTGCCAAGCACTGTTCTAAGCACTGTGATAGATACAAGGTAATCAGGTTGTCCCAGGTGGGGCTCACAGTCTTAATCCCCATTTTACAGATGAGGTACCTGAGGCACAGAGAAGTTAAGTGACTTGCCCAGGTCACACAGCGGACAAGTGGCGGAGCTTGGATTAGACCCCATGACCTTCTGACTCTCAGCCCCGGGCTCTATCCACTAGTCCATGACACGACCCCATGTAAACACGCTTTTATGGGTGGAGTGAATGGATAAGGGACTGGTTGATTGTTCTGAAAATACAGTTGATTTAGCAAACTGGGCTTAGCTTCTCTTGACCTTCTCTTTCAGCTCTGGCCCCTGGACTGTGCTGCCTTGGAATCTGTAAAATCATAAAGCTAGGCCACATAGGGCCCTTAGGCTGCTGCTTGTCGTAGGAGGTACTGAGTAGATGAGGCAGTCCAATCAAATGGGCTAATTTAGATGGGCAACTGGCTGCCCTCACCTTGGGGCAGAAACTTGGACTGGAGCTTTGGTACTTTGTTTTATATTATCATTTGTCTAAGGTGAAAAAGGGAAGCCGGTTTGGAAAGGTGGAAATAGTTGGTCAGTGAATTGGGTCTATACTCCTTTGTGTTGGCTGATAAACTGACACCCATTTCTCACGACCTTTTATATCAGGTATGTGGTGTTACAGTCCCTGTTCTGAGTCCATTAAGAGGTCAGAGATCCAGATGCTGAGGCAGGGGCATCGAGGTTTGGAAATGAGTCCTCCAGCCAGCACCCCAAAGAGTGGGGTCATTATTGCCTTTCAAGCCCTGCCCCCTCACCTCCGAACCCTTCGTGCTTCATGAACCCTTCATAAAAGCCATCTGCCCGACCATTTATTCATTCAATCATAGTTATTGAGCGCTTACTGCGTGCAAAGCACTGTACTAAGCGCTTGGGAGAGTACAATATAATAGCAACGATAAAAACTCACGCTGGGCTGAATGCGAGGTGATGCAAAGGAATGTGGAAGTCTCAATTCCACTGAGAGCCTTTCAAGGGAGTAATGACAGTCATGGTCCCTGCATTTCCTCAGAGACCCATCACTGAGTCGTTCAGTCCCCCTCTTGAGGCACTCTTTGACTTCAACATACAGTTCTTGTATCAAGCAAGTTCCAGGATAATAATTGCTATGATCTTTCACTATGCTCCATTGAGGTGAATTTTACATCCTGCTCTGGTTCCCGTGACTGTAAGACCTCAAGCCTAAGGCTCTAAAGATCTTCGTGGTGTTATTTAATAGGTGTCTGTAATTACAACTGAATTAGGCCAATTAATTGTGAGAGGGAACGTGTCCTTCTACAAACTCCCCGCTTCATCATGCAAGCGCTTTCTGAGAGGAGTATGATTTGAAGAGGGGGCACCAAAAGGGAGTCCAGATCAGATGGACTGTAGCCAGTGTAACTGCGAAGTGACTCAAATCTGAGACCTCACGGCCTCCTGGCTCGCCTTCCTAAGAGGCACTGAGTTGGACAGTCTGATATCCAACCTGAGATTTGACTGTATTTCTGCCAATGGCTCTTGGAGATGACAGGCCTATAAACTGAACGGTTATCGCTCACACTAAGAATGCCGAATGCAATGTTCTTCCATACAGGCAATTTTAGTTGGCTGTAAGAGTGTTTGCTAAGTTGTTAATATAAACTCAAGTGAGAATGGGATCCCCAGTGAAAGTTATGTCCCTTGTAACCTGTTCCTATCTGTCCTTGATGTTTTCTGTTGTACAGTGCTGAGTATTGTTGGTTGTATTGGATCATAGCCCAAAGCACAAGAAGACAGCATGAGACTTAGTAGTCCTATGTCAGATGTGATAAATGAAGAAACAATCTTTGATGGTAAATAAACACTTTCCAACAGGTACCAATGTGTTATTTTTGGGTTTTTTTTTTCCTGGAATCCCTAATGCTTCATTTTCTTTGACACTGCAATCAGTGATATAGAATCTAAAGAGCCAAGAGATGACAGAAGCTTCTACAGTACAGAGTCCACTTTCAGTGAGACAGTCGAAGCTCCTTGATGTTTTTTTATAGTCTGACAAGGAAGACTGCACACATACCAAGAAGCTGACATAGGACCCGGTATTAGAAGGCCGAAAGTGTCTTCCAACTCTAATGCATTGTGCTCTCCCTAGTGCTTAGTACAGTACTCTGCACACAGTAAGTGCTCAATAAATATGATTGAGGCTGACTGAATTTTGCCATTGGGTTTGGTTCCAGCTATAGGACCTCTTTTTAATCGAGATGGTGGGGGATTCCATTTGGTGGGGCTAGATTCCATTTAATCGAGATGGTGGGGGAGAAGTCTTCCCAAAGGTTGCCCCCATCCCCTCACGAACTCTATGTTACTCAGAGATACCATTTTGTTGAATTTCTGCCTAGGGCCAACAGAAATGGACAGAAGAGATGAGCTTTGCCTCTCACTTTTTGATGCCTGGCAGAGAGCAACCATTGGGAAATCAAAGGCTTCAGTATGAAGGTATAGACATTGATGAAAAGCAGTTTTCTCAAACTCTTTTTCTTCACTGTTCTCTCTTCCCATACAGGAGGGAAGAGAGGGATGTGCACTTGTGTGTGTGTGTGTGTGATATTTAAGTGCTTAATATGTTCCAAGCACTGTACTAAGTGTTGGGGTAGATACCAGATAATCAGGTCAGACATAGTCCCTGTCCAACACAGGGTTTACAGCCTAAGTGACTGGAAGGGCTAGGGAAAGTGGAAGAATTGGATGGTAAGGGCCTGTTATGGGTATTTTTGTTGTTAGGTTTTAATAATAATTATAATATCTGGGGAGATGTGGGTTGTGTATTTGGGACTTGGTGGAAACAGGACTTTAAATCAAGTAAAACACTCCTGTTCGGCATTGTATCCAACTGGAATGCTGTTCTTCTAACACATGAGTACACTCAGTTGTGCCTTAATACATGTGTTCACTGTGTGTTTTGTCGAGAACACTGGTAAGAGAATTAGAGAACATTAATCTGACATGAGTCCGTTTGAAAATAGCATGTGGCAGGGTGAGAAGAAATGGGATGTGTCTTTGCTCACAGCACTGGAAAGGGTGAATAGTAGTGTGAATTTTCCTTCAGATAGGGTTTTTTTTTTAAAAAAAGCAATCTTCATATTATGGAAGAACTGGATGTAAATAACATCCACAGAATAGCTGGATGGTGAGGAAAAGGAAGGGATCTGAGGTCCAACTGGGCTTTGACCAAGAGCCTCAGACTTTCTGAGTGCAGTTTGTGCAGAATTTAGTCAGGTTTTAAAAAATCTTCAAACCTCTATTCATTTTTCATGAAGTCAATCTTTCTGACAGCATCTAAGTTCTAGACACTGCGAGAGGAAACAAACCAGGAAGGCAAAAGAAGTGCATTCTCTGACAAAGAAATTAAAGTGAGAAAGCCATTAAGTTTTACCACTTCTGGCACTATACGCATTTCCCTGTATGGCCAACCGAAGGAGACTCAGCAAACTAAAGCACTCACTCCAAGGGAGTAGCTTTACCAACGTGAGGCAGTTGGTAGGGTCCGAGTCACCGGAAGAGGAAATTAAACTAGGGGTTGGGGAAGGAGGAGTCTGGGTTACAATTGAAGAAATCCAAGAGTGAGAAAAAGCACAGACTCCCCACTCCTCTCTCCCTCCCCCCACATTTCTATATATAGTCTTTAAATGGTCTATTATGGGACATGAGCAGCAGAAAAGGGTGTCCAAAAAGCTTTTAGGCCCTTTAGAGGCCTAAGACCCTTGGAATGCACCAGGGAACTACTTGACAGGGCTGTCTTTGGCACTACTGCACAGGGTTCAAAGACCAGATCTTCAAAGAAGCAGCCCCAGTGGCTGGTTCTGCACCACAGAAAGTTTAGAGTTCTTATTATCCAAATTATTAACCAAATTATCTGGTTAATTTGCCCTTTGCAAGTCACCCCATCAGAAAATTAGGGGTTGGAAGCTGAATTTTATGACTGGCCTGTCGGGACCAAATACCCAGTTAGTTGACAACTTGTCACTCATTTTGTATTGTTCCTCACTTGAGTTTCGTAAGCGCTCAATTAATTCGATTGAATGAATGAACCAACACATTTTATCAACGTCTGGCTCCCTCTCTAGACGGTGAGCTCGTGGTGGGCGGGAAAGTGTCTGTCTGTTGTTATACTGTACTCCCCCAGGTACACAGTACAGTGCTTTGCACACAGTAAGTGCTCAATAAATACAAATGAATGGATGAACGAATGAATAGATGGATGAATATGGGACAGCAGAGCTCATCCCAAATGGCCCCATATCCTCAGGCCTGGGCCACCTTGAGTGTCAGATAGGGTCTCTCTGCTCTCCGACCATATTCTGGAGTCTTAACTTGCAAGATCTCTCAAGGTTCAAGTAGGCTAGGCCCTGTTGACTGAAGTGCTGATGTATCCTGTGGTATTTTTCCACTGAATGTTTTCTGTTTTTTAGAGCCAATTGGAACGGCCCTGATCTATTAACCCTGGCATCTGTTCTCATTTCCCTCCCAGGGTAGTGCCCTGGCAAGGGGAAAGCCACAGAAAAAGGTGGGGGACAGCTTGAGGGTTTCGGCCACTTTCTTGTTGGGCTTTCTGGATGGATGCCCTCCTTTCGTCTCCCCCCAGCTAGGGCAAGGTGAGCCAACACAGATGGCCCTTTGTCTCAGGCCTTTGTTTCAGCGATTTACCTAATTGAGAGGTTGGGCCGCTTACCTGCGAGGAGGAGGAGGAGAAAGTGAAGTAGAAAGGCAGAGGTTGCCATGGAAACTGGGTTCAAGTCAGTCTGCTTCATTAGCAGGGAATCTCACGCTTCAGGTCCACCTTGGCTGCATTTATGAAGAGCTGGGAGACGTGGTCCAGGTTCACTGTCAGAACCTGCAGTGCCTTGCGTTCGCTCCAAGGGAGTAACTTACCAAGGACAGGCAGTTGGTAGAGTCCAAGTCACCGGAAGAGGAAATTAAACTAGGGGTTGGGGAAGGAGGAGTCTGGGTTGCAAGGGAAGAAATCCAAGAGTGACAGAAAGCACAGACTCCCCATTCCTCTCTCCCTCCCCCCACATTTCCATATACAGTCTTTAAATGGTCTATTATGGGACACGAGCAGCAGGAAAGGGTGTCCGAAAAGCTCCTAGGTCCTATAGAGGGAACAGGAGGTGACTCAGGTGAATCCCTTAATCACTTTGATACTCACCCCAGCCTCGTAGCATAAATATCCTTACCTTTTTCAATATCTCTCTTCCCCATCTTGTCTTATGGAGAAGCAGCGTGGCTTAGTGGAAAGAGCCCGGGCTTGGGAGTCAGAGGTCGTGGGTTTTAATTCTGCTTCTGCCACTTATCAGCTGTGTGACTTTGGGCAAGTCACTTAACTTCTCTGGGCCTCAGTTCCCTCATCTGTAAAATGGGGATGAGGTCTGTGAGCCCTACGTGGGACACCCTGATCACCTTGCATCTACCCCAGCACTTAGAACAGTGCTTTGCACGTAGTAGGCGCTTAACAAATGGCATCATTATTATTATTATGCTGTCGAGTCGTCTCCAACCCATCGCGACTCCATGGACACATCTCTCCCAGAACGCCCCAGCTCCATCTGCAATCGCTTTGGTTGTGTACCCATAGAGTTTTCTTGGTGAAAATATGGAAGCGGTTTTCCATCGCCTTCTTACGCGCAGCAAACTTTAGTCTTCGCCCTCGACTCTCTCCCATACCGCTGCTGCCCATTCTAGGTGAGTTTTGACTTGTGACAGATGGCCTTCCTCTCACGAGCCACCGCCCACGCTCGGAATGGAATGGGTATGCCTCTGCTTGACTCACCCTCCCGTAGTCGAGACTGGTAGGGTATTGGAAACTCTCCAGGTACGATCCTGAGGGGAACCTCCAGCTGAACAACTCTATACTGTACTTACCTGAGCATTCAGCACACTGCTCTGCACACAGTAAGTGCTTATTACAACGTCCAAAGCACATGGATGTGGAGACCAAACTGCCCCCGGTTTAAAGTGCTCTGGAATGGCTAGCTACCGGCAGCCATCTTGCTGAAAAGGGGCTTCAGAAGACAAACTGTCAAGAGCCCATTCACAGGGCAGTGTGCTTCTCCTGGGTCCAAGTGTCCTACGGTGAGATCAGCTTGAGGTTGGGGACAGAGGAATGGGAGGAGGGAGCTCAAAGCCCCAGGCTCCTCCCCGGGACAGAGAGGATCCTAGGGGCGCTCTCCTGAGCCCCGGACGACAAGATCTGGAACCGGACAGCCTGCCCTGGAACCACCCCGGATAAACCCGAGAACACAGGCCGGGACAAAGGACTAAATCGAAATGATTTTATTAACAATCGTCTTACATTACAAGGATAATATGACAAAAGGAAAGTATCCGTGTACATACTATGATATACCAACATAGCTCTATTTGTATCCAGTGTTCTAGGGCCCTTCACACAGGTACTATAAAGCATAGTCTGCAAAGTAATAACATTGAAAGTTGTTTCTTTTTTATCGAAAGGTGATATTAACATATTAATACATATGTAATAATAGACTTCTAAATACTCCCCCCCTGTTTTTTCCTTTGTGATTGAAACTAACGGTTCAGCAGCGTAGTTGTTGGGACGGGGCGGGGGGGTGGAGGGGGAAGAGAGAGAACGGAGTTGAAAGTACAAAATCTAACTCTCGGCTCTCCCCAGGAGACAAAAGTAAAGACTATTCGGGAGCTTCGAGGCACTCGGTGCCAAAAGTTCTTTTTTTAAGTCAGTTTTACAAAGCCCCCACCCCAAATCTTCCTTTCTAGCTCCAGGGGGACTGGGGTCTCTGGCTAGCCCAGAGGGGCCTCCTGACTCTGAGGTGTGGGGCATAAAGACCTGCTCTCCCCAGGGAGCTACTTTTTCCTACCAGCCTGGCTGGCTTTGGAAGCCTGGTGGATTGATCGGTTGTTATTTCTCGGGGAGAGATGTGACAGGTCCCACCGAGAAGCTTCAAGCTAGGCTCGGTCTCCCAGGCCGAGCGCTGGCTTGCTTCTGAAGCCCGGATCCGGCAGAAACCAAGGCTGCCCGGGGGAGTGGGTCGGACAGAGAGAGGATGAGGCGGACATTAGCGGAGCCGGTGAGGTGAGTGGATTGGAGGGAAGATTCCAGGACCCTGGATTGCAGTTGTGGTGGGGATCCATTGGAGGCTGAGGTACATTGGTAGAACTGTGAGGGGTGTGGGGGGTGGTGAGGGGAGGGCCAGGGGAGGGCCAGGGTTGGAGGAGGCCACCTGGTCGGGGGTGGTGCACCGGGCTGAGCTGCGGCAAGGACTTAGGGTTGTGGAGGATGGAGGATGGCCTAGTCTTCCTCCACGCCCACCTGACCGTCCCTGACACCAGCCCCTCCCCTGAGTGACTTCCCAAGTTCATCCAACCCCATCCCCTCCACCCCTGCCCCTAGAAGATAAATACGGAAAGAGAAGTGGGAAGTTTAACGGGCCCTTGATTCCCGTCGGGGCCGGACGAGCCCTTCGTCTGCGCTATTTCCCTGATAGCCGCCCCCCGCTCCAGCCGACTCCCCCTCGCCGGGAGGAGGGAATGAGGTTAGAGAAGAGGAAGGGACCCTTTGCCACGGGAACCTATGCGCTGCACGGGCTCGGCTGTGGGCCTTGCAGAGCGGAAGTTTTGTCACAGAATCTGAACAGTGTAAATGAACTAAACCTGCCCGGAGGAGGGGGTCCCCCTCAAGGAAGGAGGTAAGGGGGTCGGGGGGGAGGTGCCACCCTGTGGCCAGCAGCACCTGCTGTGCAAAGGTCATGGGGAGGAAGCCCTGGGTGCGAGCCTCAATTCCCAATGAGGGCATCTCGTGGGCATCTCTACCCCACCCAAGCAGCAGGCGTCTCCGTCTCCGGCCCGGCACACCTCTGTGCCGCCAGGACGGTCAGCCAGTGATTGCTCAGCTGCCTCCCCTGACCTTTCCGGTCACCTGAGAAGACTCTACAGTAAGTGGGTAAGTGAGGCCAAGGCTGCTTGAAAAGCAGCAAGGAGGTGGGGGATGTGGTCTCTTGGGAAGGAGGGCACTCTCGGGTCTAAGGCTCAGCCTGCCCGCTCCCCTGCTGTTTGCCGTTCTTGACTGGGTTGCGGGGAGGGTGGCTGGGCCCTGGAACAACCACCCCGCGCCCCTCCTCTCTTCCTCAGAGAGCTTTGGGTAATGTTGTCCGCGGCAGCCACGAGGCACGGGGTACCTGGGCCGATGACACTAAGCTTGTCAGGGGGTGGGGAGAGGGAGGGGAAGTATGGAGACGGGAGAGAGGGAAGAGAAGCAGGATATGTCACCTTAGTGTCTGTCAGTCCTCAGACTAGTCCAAGGAATGGGAGAAAAGGGGGTAATAAAGAGCTGGAGGCAGGGACACCTTGGGAGCCCAGGACTCTCGGCTGGAATGCACCTCAACAATGCAGCCTCTGGTCCTGCAGTTGTTCTAATCTCTTGAGGCAAGAGCCCCAGGCTCAAAACTCCCATCTCTCTCTCTCTCTCTGTTGTCTCTCTCTTTCTCTCTCCTTCTTTCTCTCTCATTCTCACTCTCTCTCTCCAAAGCTCACATGTTCCTGGGGAGTTTGTGCTCCTCCCAGACAAAAGCCACCCAACTCACTCTAACACAAAGATGGGCTCTCCCGGAGGTGTCCCGGCCTCTCAATAGACTCTATTTTTATATCTATTCAAAACATAGAAATGTATAAATATAGAGGATATTATTTATAGATATATATAGATGTGATTTAATCTCTTATTCTGTGTGTATACGTACTGTATATGACCGAATATACAATATATATACCAAATGCATCTGTATTATACACTGCACATACCCCTGCATACATGCACACACTCTATGCGTCTCCTAGGGAGACTTGAATTGCATAGGCATTACCAGGGTGATATACCATTTGGTAGGGAACGGGGCGGGTAAGGGAGATACGTACCGTTTTCTTTCCAAAAAGGATATCTTTTTTTCTAACGCCCCCCCCCCCCCCCCACCGCCCACCCCAAAGATGAGGCTGCTGAGACCCTTATGCCCCCGAGGATCGAAGAACGAGGCCCAGACAAGTAGAACAAAGGGAATATTCCCCAGGGGCAGAAGAATGGACTAAATGTTTTCCAGCCTGAGGATTCTAGGAAGTAGCTCTAGAGCCCAGCAGAGAACAGGACCCTCCCCACCCCGGGTGGTCTGGGTCAGCAGACCCAAGTGCCTTTACACCCTCCCGTGCCTGGGGAGCCCAAAGGCTCTGATTCAGCTGCGTTGGGGCTTCTGGATCTACCTGGTCCTTCAAATGGCTTCCCAGGCTGTGTCTAGGGAGTTGCTTAAAGGTTCCCTCCCAAGCTACCGGGGACGGATATGAGGGGGGTGGGGGGGACAGGCTCTCCCAGGGGAACACAATGGGCTCCAAATCATTCCTGCTCCAGGGGAAGGAGAAAAATGGAGAAGAGGGGGCCTGGCTGGAAGGCAGAAGGAATTATAAGGTGGGAAAGAAAAAGCAGAGCTGAGAGTGTTTGGAAATGCTCCCTGATTTCACTATATGTCCTCCAAGCCAAAGAAAGACCATTCTCCCGAGTCTGAGGTTGTGTCCCGCAGATAGGGAGAGGAGTCTCTCAGACCACAACAAGGACCCCTACTCAAGCTCAAGGCCTCATCAGTTTCAATCAAGTCCATTAGTGGAAACAGGGGTCTTGCTCTGCTTCCAGGTTGAAAACTGACACCCTCTGCTGTCCCTCACTGGCCACTCTAACTTCTTGCTCCCATTCCCTTTCTGACATTGCTTCTTAGTCCCTCAGCTTAACTTATTCTAAAAAATTAAATAAACCTACGTTCTGAAACCAGAGACCGGGCCTGAAACACGGTGTGTGTGTGTGTGTGTGTGTCGGGGGAGGGGGGAAGGGAAGGGGGAGGCCTCGATCAAGCCCAAGGCTTTGTTTCACAAGACAATAATCAGGTTCCTTGATTCCCAACTTCTAAGCTTAGGGGACTGACTAGCTCCCACGACAGCCATGGTGAGAATCCACTTCCCAAAGCAAGGATGAGGGCCAGAGGGTCAGTTTGCTTCCTGACATTTGCAGTCAACCGGCTGATATTTCAGGACTCTGTATATACCCTTCCATCCTGGGGCACCCTGGAGAATATCTCCCAAAGAGAGGTTCTGAAACATCCCATCTTAAGTTTGGTTGGACATTCAGACTTATCTGTCCTTGTCTTTCACAGATGCACAATGGATCTATTTTCTTCCAGTTTTCAGGAATAGACAGCTTAAGTGAAGGTGATTTTCTTTGGATCTCTGGCACCATTCTGCCTCATTTTGAAATAGAAAGAATTCCTCAAGTCACCCTGAGAGAAATCCATTCGCTAAACTCCCTTTGGCGAGTCTAAGCCAAAACCCCGTCAACAGGAAGAAGCACTTCCCATTCCACAAAGATCATAACATTGGAGTCCAAATCCAAGTCTCTCTTGGGGATAAAATGAGAGTGGGGAGGAGGGGGCCCAAGTTTTCACTTTTGTTCTAAATGCAAAGCTTCTTCTCAGGGATTTTCCCTATGGAAATCCCCTGAAAGAAACTTGAAAGCCATGATTGTCCCCCACCTCCTCCACCAGTGCATCTGCCACCTAAGTCGCTGGCCAGGCAGATTTGTGGAAATCAATGAGGATTATCGGGGGTGATGGTGACATCCCTGAGGCAGGGGCTGTAAATACTTTTGATGCCAGTTGAACTGAGGTTTGATGACCAGGAGGGAGAATCCCCTTGTCTCCTGTGCCACGGGCAACTCACACCAAGGTGCGCATCAGCCAAATAGCCCTTCACAAAGAGGCTGAGGAGTGAGAAATACCCACAGGGTATAGCGGACGAAGAGAATTCACTGGGCTAGAGCCAGAAAGAAGTGAATCTCAAGCAGAACTTCCAGGACAAAGGCAAGAAATTCGATCCCAACATCAGTCAACCTTCTGGGGCCTCTGGTCCCTCTGCCAGTTAGTTATTCCTACAGCCAAAACGGCAGAGGGTCCCTAGGAGTCAGCTGGGGCCAGCCAGCTGCCACCCACTCCTCCGGCACCATAACCTCCGTACAGTCTTTGGGCCTTCGGCCAAGCTGAAGCTCAGAGAAGTCAAAGAGGTGAGTGATGGAGTTGGAGAGGCTTTCCAGGCCAGCCCGTGGTCTGAAATCCCTACTGGAGCATGAGTGAAACTTGCCTAACGGTGAGGAGGATCCCGGAGAGGGGGGAGGGAGGAAGGGGGAAGAGAGGGAGAGCAGCATCTGACATGGAGCAGGTTGCACCTGGGTAATCCCTACTTTGGCCCTCCACCCCTGGTTCTGGCCCAGCCCCAGAGGTTCGGGTCTAGACCGCAGCGGGCCTGGAGAATTTGCTCCAACCTGGAGTGGACTAGAGACGTCAGTTCCAGGGAAGCTAAGGTGGGGATTGTAGCTTATTGGTATCTGCAGCCTTGTGGGTAGGACATCCGAGACGGTCAGCACCATCGGGACTGACCTAACGTTGGGTTGGTTCCCATGACGGAACTTAGAGTCCTCTCTTCCTTATGGGAAAACAAGTGGTTTGCAATCAGGTTAGGCGATAATCCCGCTCAAAACTGGCAAATGGGTCGCGATGCGGAAGGGCGGGGGAAGTGAGTGGAGAGGAAGGTGAGGAAGAAGGTAACACGTTGCTCTCTCTCCATTACCCTTCCTACTTGCTTTATCCTTCCCTCGGGGACTGGGTGGAATGCCCAGGTTGGGGTGGGGTGGGGTGTGTGGATGTGTGTGTGTGCGCGTGTGTTTTCTTCTTGAAGAAGCAGGGTAGAAGGGCAATTGGATATAGTGCTTTCAATTGTTCACCACTTTGCCACAACGCTTCAGAGCACACGTTTAACGTGGAGAAGCAGAAGATTGGCTTTAAGCCTGGCAGGTGGCCTGGGTGAGGATCTGACTTAGGTTTTGGAGCTAAAGGTCACCACAAAGAGAGCCCACGCTCCAAGGTGCTGGTTCCTGCCCGACCCATTCGATTCTAGAGAGGGTCAGGACAGGTGAGGGGTGAGGGGCGGGGTGAGACTGGGTGGAAGCCAGGCAGAGGTGCATTGATTTATCATAGAAGGCAGCATACAAGACCTGGCAGTGGGACTATTGAGAGAGAGAGAGAGAGAGAAAGAGAGACCGGTTTTGGAAAAACATGCTACATCACTGTTGAAAATGACAAAAAAGTTTCAAAAATAATATATATATATATATTTATATCATGAAAAGCTATTGCCTAGCAGCAACGGTTCTAGTTATCTTAGCACCAAGACCAAGGGGTAGGGGTAGGGGGAAGGTGGGAGGGAGGGGAAAAGGAGAGGAGAAGAGGGAGGAGAATGAAAGGTTCAGTGTTGATGACATCTCCACCATGGTTCTAAACACAGCTTTGGCACCAGGGCCAGGTCCGCTGAGAAGTGGGAAAGCGAACAGGAAACCCCGCAGGCCTGGCTTCCTTCCTAGCAGGGAAGGAAGCTCCAGGCTCCCGCTGGCGGGCAGGCCAGGCCAACCCTGGGCCCCTAACACTTCCGGGAAGGCCCGGGCATCAGCAGAGATTTGATCCTGGATACTTTTAGCCGGGTCCCCAATTTGACGTGTATCCCGTAGGACAGACAGCCTGGACTCCTGATTTAAATCTGCACATATCAGCCTTGCAAATCAGCACCAAAAAACGGATCAGCCCCTATTTTTTTTTTTTTTAAAAAACCTCCCCATGGGGGTGACACTACTGGCAGTCAAACGAATCCGCGGTCTTTTCTACTCACCTGGCATAGATTGGCATTGGCCCTGGATAAGTAGTCAGGTAGCTATTTCCAAGGCCGATTACATATTCACTGTTAAGCATAAATGGTCACGCAGGGGCTCCGGGATTCCTGTTGCGCTTTTTCATTCTCTTTTGGACATTTCCACCCTTCAAGGAAGAAAGAAAATTTCCCAGGAATAGGTAGGGTGTCCACTTTACCACTGTCAACCGGCCAGGCTGTGGAACAGATTCCTTGGTCACCAGAGAATAAATGAACCTCTAAGGAGACTCTTATTAGACTAACCCAGTACACATCTCGCATTGCTTCTCCCCTGCTTCAGAACAGTAGCAGGTGTTTCCTTGCTCATTGAAAACAAACAAAACAAACAACAACAAAAAAACCCATTTTGATTATGAAGACAGAGCATAAATTATTCAGGTACATTATACTATAATTTGTGTTGGCTTTTTGCTTCCAGTCCCAAATCTCTACCCCTTACTGGGGTTCGAACTGCTGGCTGTTTAACCAGCTGGCCCAGTAGCCCTGGTTCCATCTCCTTTATCCTTACAACAGCAAAATGTAAATGCGGAGAGAAGCCCCTTGCGCTTCCCCCACAATCTTAGCTCAATCTGCGGGATGCCTCTCGCCACGGGGTAACTTGAGAGCCTGGGGGATTGAACCCCTGGGTCTTACTCACCATCCTGACAGGAGGAGGGGGGAACACGGAGGCGAAGGAGGCGAGGGAAGGGACCGTCACAGTTTTGCTGACACTCTTGATTCTAAGGCAGCAAAAAGAAGGGAGAAAACTAAGGAAATAGACAAGAAAAGTCCCAAACTGAAGTCGAGAAGGGGATGGGGACCGGAAGGGGGATGGCGGGAGGAGAGAAGAACAACACCCCCAGTCCAGACTCCTCAGTCACTCGAGTGGAAATCAGGACTCGGGTTTGCACTGGACCAAACACATGAACGGAGGAAAAAAAAAAAAAAGACCGTAAAAACAAACAACAAAAAAAACAACCGAAAACAACACAAAGTGAGCTACCAAAGAGGTGGTTGACAGAGACCCGTCATTTTAGCTTATACGGTCGGTTGATTGTTAGGTTTGAACACATATGGCCCCAGCACATGCTTCAGTGAGTGAAAATGAGTTGCCACGTATATTGCAGCTGCCATGTTTTGTGGACATCAGTCTGTTTCCAACATCATCCCATTCTGAAAACTCGAAGTAGCTTCTGTCGGATGCACGTCACCTTAATTTTTAAAATTTTCAGTGTGGGTTTTTTTATATATATAATATATATATATATTTTTATATAATATATCAAAGCTTAAGAGTATAGATTAAAAAAAAATTATTCAACAGCTTGGCGTAATCCGAGGCGATCGCTTCCTACATGTCGGGGTAAAACTCCGACCCGTGGTCCACGCTCTGGAGCATCGGCTTCTGATCCAGGGAGGACATCCGGCTGAGGACCTCGGCCGACAACGCGTAACTGTTGCCGGACTTCTCCTCAAACCAGCTATCCAGCGCCCGCTTGGCATCGAAGTGGGCGATGGGAGGCCCGTTGACAGCGATGGTCAAAAGGTCACTGAGCTGCTCCAGGGTCAGGCGGGAGCGGTGGTTCTTGCGCACCCGCTGGAGGGCGCTGCGGCCCTTCTCGCAGCAGGCGGTCGAAGTGGGGAGGACCTTGAGGATCTGGATGACCTTATTGAGGAGGGGGAACCTCTGCTTGTACTTGCCCACGTGGCCGATCAGGTCCTTGAAGCCATTTTTGGTGTAGTAGTCGGCCTTGAGTTCCCGCCACTCCGTCAGCAGGGCCCCCCGGGGATCCGCCCCCTCCCGGCAGACCTCGCGGGAGAACGAGGGGATGGCCTCCAGGTGCTCCAGGATCTGCACCATGTCCTCTCTGCCGTAGCTCACGAGTTCCTCGGAGCTCCTGGGCCAGGCGGCCAGGTCGAAGACCTGGCAGGCCTTCACAAAGGTCCGGCTCCGGGAGTCGAACCGCTGGGCGAGGATCACTTGGGCCTTCTGGCAGATCTTCTCCCGGATGGACTGGAACTTGGCCTCCGCCACCCGCAGGTTCTTCACGGCCACACCGTTGAAGCTCTCCCGGAAGTTCTCCTCGAACTCCTGCAGGTACTCGCCGGGGGAGTCGGCCAGCCGGCTGATCTCCTGGATGGCCTCCTCGATCTTGTCGTCCACCTGGGAGACGAGCAGGTACTCGCCCTGGAAGACGTAGGCCAGGCGCGACAGCACGGCGATCACGTCCAGCAGGAAGTAGATCAGCTTGATGGACTGGTAGTCCATGAGGAACTGCAGGAGGGCCAGGGCGATGGCCGACGCGTCGGCCCTCTGGGTCTGGCCGCTGACGTCCTTGAGGTGGGCCACCACTTCCAGGTAGTCCTTGATCAGGGCGTTGAGGACGTTCTGCTCCCCGATGATCCACCTCACGGCCCGGATGTCCCCCAGGAACTCCGTCTCCTCGCAGAGGGTGGCGGCGGTGAGCCGCAGCTCGCACATGAGGCGGGGCGAGTAGCGGTAGAAGCTCAGCAGCTGCTTCAGGTTGTTCTCCAGCTCCTCCAGGCAGGGCAGCTCCTTCCCGCTGATGGCGTCCAGGATCTCCAGGTGGGGCCGGTGCACCATGAAGGGCAGGCAGAGCAGCCAGGGCAGGGTCTTCCGGACGGTCATGAACATGCCGGCCCGCAGGCTGGCCGTGACGTTCGCCCCGTCCACGCCCAGGCCGACCGTCGGCTTCTCGTCCTGCAGCCGGACGCCCAGCGCGGCGAATGCCCGGTCCAGGGCCTGCAGGTAGCTGTCGGTGGTGGAGAAGCCCAGCTCCTGCAGGGACAGGAACTCGGTGGCCGGGGGGCCGTCGCTGCTCGTGTACTGGACGTAGACGGCCACGGTGTCGGCCAGCAGGTCGTCGCTCTGCCCGTCCAGGATGATGCTGAGGAAGGGCGACTGCCGGATGCGCTCCACCAGGTCCTCCCGCAGGGCCCGGGCGATGTGATGGATGAGGATCTGGCAGTCCCCTTCGTTCATGTACTGGTCCACCACCTTGAGTTCGCATTTTCTCAGGAGCTCGGCCAGGGGCCGGAAGTCCAAGTAGGGCCGGCCTTCCAGGGCTAGGTGGTAGGCGGTGTTGAACAGCAGGGTCATGTTGCGGCACATCTCCTCCGTCTTCTCCGGGTGCATCCGGAGCTTGTAGAGCTGCAGGCACTTCTTGTGGAGGTTGCTCTGGCTGTGGAGCTTGATGGTGTGGATCTTGAACTGCTTGGAGCCGATGATGAAGGCCGACGTGCGGGACGACTGCACGGTGTACTGCCTGCAGACGTGGCACCACATCTCGTTGAGGGTGGGCGAGTAGCGCAGGAACCAGAACTTCTTCAGCCACTCCTGCTTGAAGCGGCGGATCCGGCGGCCCGTGGCCGAGGACATCTTGGAGGGCTCGTCTGTCGCGGCGATCATGTCGTTGGAGACCGACTCGTCGGCCGAATCCACCTCTGGGTCGTCGTCCTCCAGGATGGTTGGGATGGAGACCAGGCTCTCTGAGGCTGGAAGACAAGTAGGGGGCAGAGAGGGCGGGAAACGTTACACCTCCGGAGTGGGACCTGGTCACAGCTAACGGAAATCGTCAACGCGGGAGGTGCCGGGGGGACGGAGTTGGGCTGGGCGCGAGGCGATTCCTCCCGAGGGGGAGGGAGTCTCGGCCTTTGGATCCCCAGTCCGAGAGGGAGGCTACACGGCCTCACTCGGACCGGGGATACTGGCTGCGGCGGGAATTTGCCATCGGGCAGTGGTAACCTGTATGGAGAGGAGTGCCTTGTGCTGGCCACATCCTGTTCTTAGCTTCTGAAACAGGCATAAGCAGCAGCATGGCCTACTGGAAAGAGCGAGGGCCTGGGATTTAGAGGACCTGAGTTCTGATCCCGGGTTCGCCACTTGTCTGCCGTGTGACCCCGGGGAGGTCACTTAACTTCTCTGTACCTCGGTTTCCACATCTGTAAAATGGGGATTAAATCCTACTCCCTCCTACTGAGACAGTGAGCCCCATGTGGGACGGGGACTGTGTCCAACCTGATTACCTTATATCTACCCCGGAGCTTAATACAGTGCTTGGCACATAGGAAGCGCTTAACAAGTACAATACTATACTACTACTACTAATAACTGGAGCAGCCCTTTCTGCAGGTCAATACGGTCATCTGATCAGTTGGTCGGGAGACTTGGGGCAGGGTATGTTCGCCTATTTTCAGTTCGCCACAGTCCGGGTAGCGGAGGACAAAGCCAGGCTACCGGGAAATAAACAGAACGGACTGCTGCAATTCCAGCAGCTGGCTCCGGCTCACCACGTTCAGCCACTCAGACTGACAGGGCAAGGCAGCCGAGGCGGAGGAAGTATGCCGTGCGAGAGATGGCCCGGATTCCTAGGGGAAGGCTGAGGGAGGAGGAGGAGGAGGAGGAGGAGGAAGATCGAGAACTGCCCAAAAGGGACCCCTGTCTCTAGGTTTCAGACCCCGTTGGCACGGTCACGCTGCCACGTGCCGGTCAATAAAACCACCCCGACTAAGAGGCCGGGCTCCCCCTGCTGTCTGCTCTGCCTCCTCCGTTGGAAGGCAAAGTAGCAAGAACATAGCACACAATCCAGCTGGGGTGGAACTTGATTTATTGACAAGGGGTTGGGTACAACGGAAGACATGCGGAGGGTCTCCCCACCCCCCGAGCCCGTGTTTAGCGACACCACGGCTGAGGCCGCAGCCCCAGCACGCTCGGAAGGGAGCGTGTCGGACCCCCCCGGGCCGCACCGCCTACCACACACTTCTCTCGCTGGGCAGGTGTGCCCGGTGTTCTTATCTGGCTCGACTTACCTGCAGGGTCTGAGAACTCTGGCAGCTCGGGTACCTGAGGTGGCACTAAGGGAGGCTCGGGCAGCTGGCCAGACTTCAGCATGTCCAGCTCCGCCTGGAGCTCCCGGATCTTCTTCTTCAGTCGGATGCAGTTGGGGCAGAAGGAGGTGGTGGGAAGTTCCTGGCTGTCACCCGTGAGGGAGGCCTCCGTTGGGCTGTCCACCTTGATGGGCGAAGGCTCCCCCTGGTCCTCCTCTAGCAGGCCTTTCTCCTTGGAAGGGCCGTACGGTGTCCCGTGGCCTAGCTTCCAATCCCCTTCGCTGTGGGTCCGCCCAAAGCTCTGGGTGCCATGGGGCAGGATCGCCCCGCACCGTTCAAACACGTCCTCCGCCTGAAACTTGGGCATTTTCTTGAAGGCCAGAGGGGTGCTGGTGGCCAGCTGATGCTCGTCTATCTTGGCAGACTCCAGCGAGGCTTCCAACACATCCTTGAAAATGAGGTCGATCTTCTTCTTTTTGGTTTGGGGATGGGCATCCCCTTCGTCACAGCTCCGCTTGTAGGGGCTCTTGCCTTGCTTCAGCACTGTGAGTTGCAGGGGACCGCGGAGGTCCTCTTGGCTCTCTGGAGCCTTGTCAGTTTTCTCCCTCAGTAGTTTCTTCTCTCCTGGAAAGGAAAACCACAGTGAGGGGGCGAGGAGGATCACTGGAAACCCCCGGTCACGGAAGTCTAAGAGAGCAAAGCGGGCCTCTCATGAGGGCGTCACCTGTCAACTCCCATGGGCCACCTAGGTCTGGTTTTACTGGGTGGGCATGGGGAACTGGGGAAACCGGGCCAACCAGGGAGAGTGGAAGCCTGGACCAAGGGGAAGTGTAGCCCAGAAATGGGAATGGCTTCCTGAAAAGAGAAAATTTGTGCCTGGCCTCATGGGCTTACGTGGGACTCGTGAGCTTATGGAGAGCAACCTTAAGGGGAACGCCTCTTTGTGACACTCTAGGATGATAAACTTTCAGCAAAGCCCTCCTATCCAATCTCGGTGACAATGAATACCCCTGGCAAACCAAGCCGTCCCTTGCTCACTGTGGTCGCCATGCCTTATTCTCAATCGGAACAATACGGAATGGTTTGCTTTGACTTGGTAAAAGGCGTCAGGTTTATGGCACGTGGACCATCAGAGAGAACGTTCTCCAAGAGACCCTAGAGCTATGCCACTTCATTTCGTGCCCTAGTTACCAAACCTGGTTTGGAGGCTCTTCCCGGAACCAGAGAGTAGAGGGATCGGGACTGAATAATCCAACATTCCCTTGGTACTTCCTGCCAATCGAGCCGGAACTAGACATAAGTGTGGAACGGCAAAAGGGGAAAATCCACAGGACTCGGGACTCCTTAGAGGGTAGCCGCTGGCAAGCTAAAAAATGACCTATATACGGCAACACAGACCCAAACCATTAATGCTCAAATAAAGCCGGGTTTCCTTACCTGAAAATTCAAAAGTTGTTTCAATTTCCATCTCTCTTCTATCTTGTAAATAACTTCAAGTCTCCTGATACTTGGTGATCTCCCAAACAACACGCTGAATTAGTTTTTGTTTTGTTTTGTTTTGTTTTTTTGGGTGCTCGTGATTTTGTACCAGTTATGGTGTAGGAGGCACTAGTGTTCCCCAGGAGAAGTGAGACTAAGGAGGCAGAGAAGATATGGAAGAGTTCGAGCCAACATCCTAAGCCACTTGAGGTGATCTGGATGGGAGTGAATGGAGCTCAAATTTCTTGCTGGGCTCCTAGGTTAATTAATCACGGTCCCCTGATCAGAGTTTTGACAAAATGACTCAATCATCTTCAGCAGACCCGATTCTCAACAGCCACATCCAAGAAAGTCATCACAGGTCTAGGTGATTCTATCGCAACTTGCGGCCGCAGCCCTTTTCAGCTAAGATCCGGAGGTGGTCGTCACCAGTCAAGTTTTATAGATGGGGAAACCAGCCCAGAAAGGCTGAGTGACCCTGACCCCACTGTCCCCCAAGGTCACACAACAATTTTACTACATAGCTATCTGGGAATAGAGCCCAGATCTTTTGACTAACTCTTCCTAACTTTCCAACGCTGGGCTTCTGGGAACTATCGTCTAAGTACACTTCTCCCTGTTTCTGAGTCATGTTTGCTGGACTTCTGAGGAGTTTCCTGAAAGTGGGGGTGCGGTGGGCTCCCAAAGACCAAAATGTCATAGAATCCTATATTCTTTCTGGCCTGAAAGTTTGGCATATATTGCTAGTCTTCCTCCCCTGCTTTCCTCTTGCTTCTCTTGGCTTCCCCCACGAATCACCTATCAACAAAACAGTTCGGTCCATGTCTCCCCGCTGCTCAAGAACCTCCAATGGCTGCCCAGTCACCTCCATATCAAACAGAAACTCCTTACCACTGGTTTTAAAGCACTCTATCGGCTCACCTCATCGTACCTCACTAATCTCCTACTACAGCTCAGCCCACACATTCTGCTCCTCTAGCACCAGCTTACTCACTGTGCCTGAACTCATCTATCTCGCCTCCAACCCTTTTCCCACGTCATCCCCTTGGCCTGGAACTCTGTCCGCCTCCGTATATGCCAGACCACCACTTTAACCACCTTCAAAGCATTACTAAGGTCACATCTCCTCCAAGAGGCTTTCCGTGATTAAGTCCCCTTTTCCCCAGCTTGCTCTCCCTTCTGTGTCATCTATGCAACTTAACCTGAGACCTTGGGACACTCGATAGTCTCCCCACCCCCCAACCCCACAGCACTTATGTACATATCCTTAAATTATATATTATAAATTACTATGTACTCTTCCAAGTGCTTAGTACAGTGCTCTGCACATAATACGCACTCAATAAATACTACCGATTGTTTGATTCCTCCCTCATCCTTTCCACTGCTTCTGCTGACTTCTTTCGACCCAATCCCTCTCTATCTTTAGGCCTTCTACTCGGTATATTCATTTTCTAGCTCCCAGCCCGGCTTGCCTGCCTCTTCTCCTTCCAATCTCACTTCCAATCTCACTTCAGGCTTCCTTTGAGATGTCATAACTGGATGGAGATGGAAAAGACCCTGTAAATCTAGAAGCAGCCAGGAAATTGAAGCCAACAGGAAGCAACCCCTTCTGCTCCAGACACAATCTGGCAATCTGTTCCTGTTGCTTTCTTGCTCTTGTGTTGGTTTCAGATCCATCCTGGCTACCTTGTCCCTAGTCCCTAATGACTTCCGGTTGCTCCGTAAAAGGTTAAATGATAATATCCAGTTATCTCTGGGAGTCAGGTTAAACCTCTGCAATCGTATTAGTTAAATGCGCTTCACCAGACAAGTGCTCATGTCCCAAAAGTCTAATGGTGAGATAGGGCAGGAGGCAAAACCTGCATGACGTTCTCTCCCAGGTTCCACTGGGTTGCAAGACACCTTTTACCAAGTCAGATAACAGTAGGGATGTGTTTTTGATAAGAAAGTTGTATTTCAATGGGCCACTCCACCCCTCTTCTTCACGGTGGAACTATTCATCCCCATTCCTGTCATATGCCGGCACATGACATGAAGGGACTGCCCTTGCCTCAGGCAGACTCTGGGTCCGTCTGAACGGGATGCATTTTGAAAAGGACACACCTTTAATGCAGGGAAGAAACCACTCCGAGGAGGGACCACGACACCACCATTTACCATTGCTGCAACTTGAGTATGTCAGTAATAGTCACAGAGGCCCACAGGGTAAAGTATTTCAAGAGAAGGCCCTCAAAAGGAGAGGAGCTACACCAAGCCGGGAAGCTAGGAATGCCCAACATCCATCCTCCGAGAAATACGCCCCCTGACCTCGCCTCCCCGAGGTTCTCCCTCTCACTTGCTGCTCCTTGGAACTGTGACAATGGCGGGTTGGTATAGGGAGGTTGGAGGGAGGGCAGTGGAGGAAGGAAGGAAGGGCAAGAGAAGAGAAGGAGGAGGGCAGCGATGGAGAGAAAGTCATCAGCTTAACAGCTTCTGTCGTCATCATCACCATCATCACTGGTATCTGCCGAGCGCTTACCATGTGCACAGCACGGCACTAAGCATTTGGGAGAACACAATACAATAGAGTTGGCAGATACGTTCCCGGCCCACAACGAGCTTACAGTCTAGAGACGAGCTTACAGCCTAGAGACTGCTTCTAGTCTGCAGTCCCGGTATGTGATGGGGAATCAAGGTCTGGTATGCAAAGTTGCTTTTCTCAAACACACATAGGTTTTAGGTTTTGAGCCTCAATTTATATCCCTCTCTTGCCCCCTTACTCTGATGGACTGAAGTGACCACATCTCTGGCATTCTGGCACTCAGGACCTGGTTGAGAAGGACTCAGAGAGTGGGTGAGAAAGCATCCTCGGGCTTTAGAATCTTTTACTCATAATCAACAAGGATCTATTTCCCTGTTTCCATTCCCGCCAGCCAGGCCCCATCACCTGACCACCCCATGGTTGGTTTCAGGTTTCCATGAGACATGGGAACCTCTCGCTTCCTCCTTCGGGGGAGACTGGACCAGTGAACAGTGTGAGACGGCTGAGACCTGTCCATAGGGCTCGCAGAGTGTTCGGCGGCCCGGGCTCAACAGCTTCCGGGGTTGCAGGCATCCAGAAGTAGAGGTTGGGCCGAGGTTGGGCATGGGGCATGGGGCAGGGTCGGGCTGGAGGGGAGGGTGGAGCACGCCAAAGAGGAAGCTCACCTCTGGTCAGGTTGCGATGAATGGTCTCCTGGGACATGCTGTGCAGCCGCTTCATGTAATCCTCACTGTACCAGACTCTCAGCCGCTCCCCGGGTCGGATATCCCTGCACACCCGGAAGTAGATCCTCTCGCTGTGCTGGAACGCCAGCAGGTTCTGTTCCCTCTCCTCTCGGGAGATGACTATGTACCTGCAGGGCAAGGAGCACCAGTAAGAACATCAAGGGTTTCTTGCCAAGGTTCCATACTTACAAAGACCTCCACCACCATCCATCCACTGACAGGACTCTAACAGCAGCCAACCTCTGAGGGAGACCAGAAGGTAGCCGACGGGGGAGCTGCTTTGGGAGTGTTTTTCAATTGGCTACCATATGGATGCTCGGGAAAGGGTCAGTCCATCACCCTGGCAGAGGACAGGGAAACCAGGCTGCTGCTTGGTGATATGCGTGTGACAGCTGAGCTGCTCTCCCTCTGTGGGATTGAAGAAATGAAGTCTTAACTACATACTGAAGACAGCTTGAAGGTCATTCTTGGAAGCCTCCAGGTGAGGGTTTTGGGGGTTACTGGTTTTCTGCATTTCTCCATCTTTTCACTGCCCACAGTGACTCAGGATGTCAGACTGGGAGGATGTTTTAGGGTTTGCAGTTGGGTATCACCAGAAGTGCTTTGCAAGCCATAGTTTAAGTGGAAATTAACAGGATGGTATCACCAGAAGTGCTTTGCAAGCCATAGGTTAAGTGGAAATTAACAGGATCGATCAATCGATCAATCAATCAATCATATTTGAGCACTTCCAGGATGTTTCGGAGGGGCCTCTGAGCTGAGGGCAATAGGCAAAGGTGGAAATCTCCTTGGACCTTCCTCACCTGAGTCTTCCCAATGTTAGGGTACCACACTGACTTCAAGAGGGATGGAGGGAGATGAGAAGGAAGGTTAGCAAGACACGATCACATCCTCCTAATGATTAGGTCATCTGCCCCCAATCCTCCTCTCACCATTCTCCCATGTTCATGTGACCCCCAATTCCTTGCATTCTCCCAAAACGTTCCCAGAAAGAAGTCCCACCGTCACCTGCACAAGAACCGGTCACAATACAATAAAGAACCCAGATAAGTGAAAAGAAAAAAAACAGTAACACCCACAGTCAGAAAGGCAACTCTAAATTGGCTCCCAACTATATCAGAACTTCATTTTAGTGGGTCCTTTGCATCTTGCCTGGCAAATCTGAGTTCCCATTCGTAAGTGTAAAATGCCGCCTCGTCTCCATATTGCGCCAGACACTGAGAATTGGAATCCAAGTTGTTCCAAGCTTTGGGACCAACTAGGATTGATTCAAAGCATCATCTAGAGCCTCCCTCCTGGGTCTTTGTTGTGTGCGGTGGCATTTTATCTGGCAAGAAT
Source organism: Ornithorhynchus anatinus (assembly GCF_004115215.2). NCBI lineage: Eukaryota > Metazoa > Chordata > Mammalia > Monotremata > Ornithorhynchidae > Ornithorhynchus > Ornithorhynchus anatinus. Next base: position 23,347,947 of record NC_041730.1, read on the forward strand.
CACATAAGCCACCAAGTACTGGGGGGGAAAGAATGCACTTACAGCTAACCCAATGGGTGGCAGCCACAGCACCGCCGGTCCCTTCGCAACTTGGGCGATAGAACACACAAACTCACAAGCCCAAAAGACCACGGAGAGTGGGCAGACCGGCAACCAGGAGGAGGGCTTCCCGGGCCCCCGGAGAAGACGACGCGTATTATGTAGAACCTCTCTCTCAACCTCATTTTTTGTGCCATCTTGTAACAAGAACCAATTTACCGGCTCCCGGTTTTCTTTAACCCGCCCAATCCGCCCCGTATTGCAAAAATCAACGGAATCAACATTCTTTATGATGTGCCCCAATCATGTGGCGGGGTCAAGGCTGATGGAGCGGTCACAGAGAAACCCCATTCCTGAAAGGTTTCTAAGGTTGCACGACAGGGGGAAACTTGGATGATCCAGCCCAGTGCAGAAACCGTGCTTGGAGTCCAATTCGTTTCCTCAGAGGCTGCAGGGACGACGGTAGAAAATCTCCCCCCACCCTCCAAACGGTGCTTTTGGGACAAGCAGTCCCAAAGCAGGAGTACTTTCTGAAGCTCATCTACATTTGCTGTCACACAACTCGTGAGGATATATTTTGGTTCGACGTACTGGATGTCGCCCGCTCCCTAAATAAAACCTGTGACCCAACCTGGGCCCTACGGTGCCCAACAGGTCCAATTCAAGAGTGAAGAGGGGGAATGAGGACCCAGTCATGACTCACCACGGAGAGAGATGGAAACACACGGGGCTTTAACGAGAGGAGAGGACAGTACTGACGCTGGTTCCAGTCAGCCAACCCCTATAGTTGAAGTAAAGAGATGCAGCCCAACCCATTCTTCCTGTTCTCGCCGGAAAGTGGAGGTTGGCTCGGAGATCCTGTGAGATTCCGCCATTTTCCCACTCCGGCTGAAGCCCCCCAAAGCAAACAGAAAATCTCTTATTTCGGGGCCAGATGTCGCAGATGCGCGACCTCTCCCTGAGGCCCGGCGAATGTCCGACTACCTGGCCAAGCTAGGCTAGCCAAGGCCTCGCACTGATGGCCCCAGTGGCTTTTCGGTCCCTGGATACTCGCCAGCGGCTGGCTGACAGCAGTCTCCCAGTCCCCCGCTGCAGAACTCACCCCTCACCTCCTACAGGTTTCCTGCCCTTCCCCGAGTCAGCTGCCCCAGGCTCTCGCTCCCCCTGACTGCCCTCGGGCCTGCCAGCCATACTTCCACCGCACTCCCCTGCCTCGGGGCCGGGCCGCTCTGCCACGAGAGGAAGAAAGAAATCACGGACCAAAGAAAGATTCCCCGAGACTGGCTGTGTTCAAAGTGTTATATAGAGATATATATATTTTATTGCCATCTTAACAAAAATACTTCTGAAAGAAATTTTCCAGCATATACAAGGAGAAAAGTTCAGGGAATCAGCATAGCAATATGCTACTCAACGTGGGCACTTCAGCCTGTGGGGTGTTTGGGGGAGCTGGTCACTGCGCTGGGAGGTTTGAGGAGTGGGAAGGAAGCATCAGCATTGTGGGGGTCCAGGAGGAGGAGGAAAAGGAGTCACTGTGGGTGTGGTGGGGAGCAAAGTGCAGGGGAAGGTCCGAGAGGCGAGTCAGTTCTTTGTACCTCAAAGGAAATATGGGGAGTGTGGGGGCAGGGCTGCCCCAACAGGGCGCTCAGCAGCGGGATCATACTGAGACCTAATGGCGGAGGGCCCAAGTAGAGTAGGAAATGAAGGTGGGGAGAGAAGGAAGGTTGATCGGCCACCCAGGACTGACTGGGGAAGAACGCTGAACTACCACTCAGGGTCATCTGGAAGTCTTTAGTGCATTAAACAAGCCCCTGACAACCAACTCCTCCCCCGGCCACTCCCAATCAATCAATGGTATTTATTGAGTGCTTACTGTGCGCAGAGCACTGTTCTGAGCACTTGAGACAGTACAACAGAGTAAGCAGACACGATCCCTCCTGTGACCCAGAGAAACTGGTTTCATCTCACCTGAGACAGAAATGGATGGTTGGATGGATGGCTCGTTTGGAGTTCATATATCTCTGTGGGCAAATATATATATATCTTTGTCTTCAATATAGAGATGTTTACCTCAAGCAAACGGACTGGAGGACAGTTAGAAATAACCCCTCCGACCTGGACAGTGTCAGCAGGAAGCCATGGCAGAGAGGAAGAGCTAAGGGTGACCGTCCTGGGTTTCCTCCAAGTTTACTGGCCCAACCCTGCCCTTCTCAGACTCCCCATCCATGATGCCCCGTGGAGGACAGTGGGGAGAACGTGAAGCCAACCCTGGATTAATTAAAATGCCTAAGAGCCGAGATCAGCCAATTTCTGCACAGTGGCAAGGCCCCTCCACGGTGAGTGAGAGAGCTGGCAGGCGTCACAGGCTAGGAGTCTGCTCTGGGCGGGTGGGCACTTTCGGTTCCGAACTGCACCTTGCATTTCAATCTGAACCAACTCTGGTGTAGTGTAGTGGAGCCAACTCTGGTTCAGAAGAGCTCTCCCTGGCCTGTGTTAGGGCTCTCTATTACCCCTTCTGGCCAAGGGCTGATCCGGGGCCTTGGTCAGCAGGCTGCTGACGATTGAGAGAAACACCACATCCGCTTACACCCCTGGAATCACTTTAAAACATCTCCCAGGTGACTCAGGGCCACCCACTGGCTGACATTCCAGCTAGCTGCTGCCTGACACATCTGGATTCACTCTCCCTGGTCAGCCTCCCCACCGATATCTTATGTCCATTCCCTGAGTTAAGTCTTCCCAGGCAAGAAAGAGGTGGAGGGGAGGTAAGGGAAGGGAGGGAATAAGGGAAGGGAGGGGAAAGGAAGAAGAAAGAGGAGGGGAGGGAGGTTGGAAAGCCTGGGCTGGTCCAACCCCAAAGTGCAATAGTCCTGTAGAGGTGTGGCATCAGCCCACAATGGGCCTGTGGCCTATTGCCTTCTGTAAGATCATGGCGAGGTCAGAGGGCGAGGAAAGCAGGAGGTGCCTCTGCTGGGCCCGGAGGGTATAGATAGGTGACTCCATCGCCATCTTCCCGTGGGCAGCTCGACGAGCTGTCGGAAGGACAGGCGGAACTGGCCGCAAGAACGGGTTTAGTCAATAGCTTCAAACTCCTCCCCTTCAAGACGTCTCTCCGAAGGAGTCTAGAAGGAGGACCTGAGTTTCAGGTCCTCTCCCTGCTCCCACCCATCTTCTGGAAGAGGGGCCAATATGGAAGAGGTGGGCGTGGGGGAAACAGGGAGCCCAAGTCACTCACCACTGGTGACACGGAGGGATTACCCTCCTCATTTTGCAGATGGGGAAACCGAGGCAAAGAGCGGTTAAAAGACTTGCCCCGTGCACCATGGTGAGCTAGCAGTAGGACAGGGCCCGGGATCCAGGCCTTCCAATTCCCCCCACAGCTCCCCAAAGCCTCTCACTATCACTCTAAAATTGTCACGTTCGTGGGACCAGGAGACGACTACGGAGAGGTGAGTCTACCCCTGCCCCCACCCGGATGGGCCAGAAATGAAGGAAAGCAGCCTCCCAAACTGCCCTCTGCTTCTTCTGCAAGGAATTTCCCACCCTTCCAACAAGCTCCCCCTGCTCTTGTCCAGCAAGCCCACCCAGGAATCGCAAGCAATGAGCACTGCCAACGTGCAACAGGGAGCTGCTGAAAGCTCCATCCTGGCCACAAAAGCTCCCTGGAAGGAGGGAATGGCATCTTGGGGGAGCATCCCCCCGGCCCCCACTCCAAGGGTAGGGAAGAAGGGAGAGGAGAGGCCTTTTGGGGAAGGTTTAAGGCTCCCACACTATGACGTAGAGCTAGTCGGTCTGGGAGGGGTCGTCAGCAGCCCCCGGGGGAGCCACGGTCGGGCCTGTCCGGCCTCGGATTTTATACAGTCCCGCGCTGCAGGAGCCAGGCCCACCCTCTACTGTACCTGGAAGCTGGGCGGAGCGCTACTCGAGGGCAAGCAAGCGTCAGACAAGCGGAACTTATTGCACTTGAAGCAGCGGGCGGTGAGGGGGAGAGCGGCAGTTCCCAGCTCTGACAGTACAGGGCTATGGTCCAACACTCCGAGAGGAGTGACAGCTGCCTCTGGTCATGGCCCTGGACTGTGAGGTGGGCAAGGTGGGAAAGGAGGATACAGATCCCTCCCCTCTCTGCATCTCTGCCCCATCCCCAAGGCGAGCTGCCCTCTTCTCTCCCGGGGCGCCCCGGCAAGTTAGCAATGGTGCTTTCTTTTCCGGGATCTGGTAGTCCGAGGGCGAGGGGCTGGTTCCGGGGGAGCCGGGCCGGGCTCCTCTCGGCGGGGCTCCTGCTGGAGTGGGGGACCTTGGGCGGCAGTGGCCGCCGCCTGGCCCGCCGCCCAGTGAAACGCCTGCACCCCATCTCTGATCTCGGTCAGGGTCTGGCACATCTGGCTGACCTGTCCGGTCAGGTCGGCCATGGCCTGGCCGATGACGTGCATGCTGTCGGCCATGTCCCGGTGGACGGTCACCAGCTCCTGGCAGAACTGCCTGAACAGATCAGTCTGCTGGGCGTGGGAGTGGAGGAGCTGCCGGTCCCAGCTGGAGAGGGGTGGGCTCCGGGGCCGGGGGGCCCTGCAAGAGGCCTGGGCCCGGGGGGAAGGGCGGAGCGGCACTTCTGGCCTCTGACCGACGGTCTCCGACTGGTCCGAGGAGGAGGAGGAGCGGAGGAGGACCGGTCTGGGGAGGTGGGCGGCTTCCTCGGGATCTCGCTGCAGGGACGACAGGGGGTGCTCGCGGGAGGGCCCCGGCATCTCTTCGTCTTCGTCGTCTTGGAAACAGAACAAGAAGGGCACGGGATTAATAAGGTGGGAAGAGGCCGGCCCCAACCTTTCCGCCGCTCTAAACCGCCTGGCCGCTAGAGAACTTCTGGCCGCGATTCCCACGGCTGTTCCCGAACTGCTCCTGGAGAATAACTGGCAGCTCCCCAAGTTCTCTACCCCGCATCTCCAAAACCCACCCACTCCCGAGTCCCGGAGCCGAGTGGCTGGGAAGCAGTGCCCAGCGGAGACCCCGGGGTCCTGGGAGTGTGCGGGCTGAGAGGCCGTGGGCACCCCGGGGGAAGGGGAACAAGGGCGGTGAAGGAGTCTCCCAGTATTCCGGCTGCCCCTCCATTCCCAGGGGACTTTTTCCAGTCTCACTGGGTGTTGCTCCAACTCCCCTTCGATAGCCATCCCTGAGTTACTTGGTGCCATCCTGTGGTAATATGGGATAAGGCAACTTTGACGCACCGGGTCCCCAAAGCGGGGAGTGGAGTGGGGGCAGGGGATCGCATGCGTGGGGCAGGAGGAAAACAGAATCTTCATCAGGCCTAACACAACGCCAACATCTACAGTCTACGCAGCCGGTGCCCTGAACCAGCGTTGTCAAGGCACAAACATGCATGCACCCCTCTCCCTCCATCTCTCTCTGGGTCTCTCTCCCTCTCTCACACACACACAACCAGATTCCTGCTTGTGAGATTCCCATGCACACGCCATCTTGAGCACGACAAACCTATGAAGGACCAGACTCCCACCCAAGTGAGCCCCGGGCCCCCCACCACCTAAGCGGTCGGAGACACAGAATCAAACTGTTCTGCCCACCTGGTACGGTCCTTTCAAAATGGCCAAATGCCCCGCTTTCCCTTAACTTCACTGGGATCCCTGCCAGGACTCTAGTCCCTGTACCTCCAGACCCTCCTTCCTGAGTCCTCGCCCTGCGACTTGCGGAGAAGCTCCCAGTCTAGCAGAGAGCACCGGAGCCGCTCAGTGCTCCAGGGGCAAGGCTCAGGTGGGCCTGGCTGCGGTGGCCAGAAAGCTTAGCACAGGGGCTGTGCTATGCAGGGGCTTGGGAAACCTGTGGGGTCTCTGGGACGTGAGCCCCAGGTTCAGCTGGTGGGCTCTGGGGCACCGAACAACCGGCAGTAGGCATCGGACGTGGCCGGAAACTCGCTCCCCGGGGGCATCGCTGCCGGTCCAAAGAGCCCACGGGGAAACGTGGAATGGGTTTCTGGTCACTTTCAGTTTGGTTACGCCTCAAAGCTAGGCCTGAGTTGGAATCTAGTTTCCTCTGACTCCCAGGCCTGGGCTCTTTCCACTAGGTCACACTGATTCCTGTTGTTATTATTATTACAGTTGATTGGCCACCTCTTAATACTTAGTGACTCACCACCAGATTGGAGAGGGGAAGGTGGTGGGGGAGTAGGGTCTCTGCACCAACCCTGCTGGATGACTTCGGGCAAAGACTTGAGGCTCTGAAAGCCAGCTTTCCACTGGCTGCTCTAAAGGTCATCTTCCCTACTGGTGCGAGTCTTGCTTTGGGACTGGGGGGTGGGAGGAGCAGGAGAACAAGGGGAGTGATTTCTGTCAATGAAGTTGGCTCCTCCCTCCACTTATCTCTCCCTAGACCAGGCTTTTAAACTGTCCTGCTGAGCTTGAAGACATTCATTTAGCATCTGCCAAGTGTTTTCCTCTGCGCCATTAACAGAGAAAGAGCCTGCTCCCCAAACTGCTTCCCCTACCTGGCCTGGATGACCTGCCACCTCCACTCCTTAAAGAAGCATCTTCAGAGAGGGTGGAAGGGAGGTGGGGACAGAGAGTCATACACAAAGTGGGGGTAGCTGTCACTACTGGACTCTCCCAAGCACTTTCATTCATTCAATCGTATTTATTGAGCGCTTACTGTGTCCGGAGCACTTGGAAAGTCAAATTCGGCTACAGAGACAACCCTTACCCAACAACGGGCTCACAGTCTACAAGATGAGCTTGGCATAGCGGATATAGCACGACCTTGGGAGTCGGAAGGTCATGGGTTCTAATCCCAGCTCCGCCACCTGTCTTTGTGACCTTGGCCAAGTCACTTCACTTCTCTGGGCCTCAGTTATCTCATCTGTAAAATGGTGATTGCGACTGTGAACCCCATATGGGACAAGGGACTGCGTCCAACGCTATTTGCTTAGTGAAGCGGCGTGGCTTAGTGGAAAGAGCCCGGGCTTGGGAGTCTGAGAACGTGGGTTCTGATCCCGGCTCCGCCACTTGTCTGCTGTGTGACCTTGGGCAAGTCACTTAACTTCTCTGTGTCTCAGTTACCTTATCTGTGAAAAGGCGATTAAAAGTGTGAGCCCCACGTGGGACAACCTGATTACCTTGTATCTACACGAGCGCTTAGAACACTGCTTGGCACATAGTAAGCGCTTAAGAAATACTATAATTATTATTATTATTATTGTATCCATCCCAGCGTTTAGTACAGTGCCTGGCACATAGTAAGCGCTTAACAAATACCATTATTAATATTATTACTTGGTACAGTGTTCTGCACACAGTACACGTTCGATAAATACCACTGACTGACCGTGACGACTCTTTCCCTCCGTCTCATCGGCCCCAAACAACGCCCAGTGCCCACAGACAGGGCCGCATTGTAAGAAGTCAGAGCCCTGGGCTGGACCACCTAGTGGGGGTCCCCCCACGCATCACGTGACCTTCGATGACTTCCACACAGGACCACCAGCCAGAATGGCAACGGAGATGCAGAGGAGCTATGGGCGACTTGGAGCTATTGGCTGCTGGGGCCGAAGGTCTTTAATCCGGGCTGGGGAGGAGGAGGGAGCAGGATTTGGGAGGATGATCGGCCCTGAGACTTGCTCTTCGGAAAGTGAAAGCAGGTTGGGGTGTAGTGGGGGTGGAATCCAGTGAGTAAACATACATGTGCCCCCAGACAGGTGTCACTTCTCTACTGCTTAAACATCAAACACACTTTTCCCCTTTCTAGTCAACTATCGGCTTAATGATCTCGCCCAACCTCAGAATCAACAAGATGAAGAGGTAAGGGGTGGGCGGTGATAAGCACGGGTGATTAGCACCTATTTGTGTTTATCACTACTCCTAATTGAGGCTGAGGTTAAGGTCTGAGCCCCCTTTAGAAGCCAGACCAGCTAGCAAGGCTGCCTTGAGAGGCTATTTGAAGAACACCATCTTCAGAACATCCCAGTTTATGACTATATTGGCTAGGTCGGTAGGGTCGAAAGCGGGTGTGATTCTGGAAGTCTGCTGAGGCCCCTGTAAACCCAGGGCCCTGGGATTAACCCCTCTGAGCCTTGCACTATTCCGGCCCTGCCCACAGAACTATCTCTCCACGGTCTAGAGGTCAAACTGTGGTCCGCAGGGGAGTGAGGGCAAGAGAAAGACAGGAGAGAGAAAGAACGAGGGAGAGGCGGAGAGAAAATGAAGTTGAGGCAGCGATAGATACTCACAGCTGGTAGAAGGGCTATCCACGCCATCCAGATCTGCTCTTCGGAAGCCGCGCATGGGGTGGGCCGCGTGCAGGGTGGACTCGATGGCCCTCTCGTGGGCGGTGAGCACAATGGCCGGAGGGCGACCACCGCCGCCCGGGCCCGACAGCGACTGCTGCATGAAGGCCAGCTTGTCTTTGGTTCGCCGCTTCATGTCATCCCACCTGTGCTTAATGTCTTTCACAGAGCGGGGAACCTGGCTGACTGAGGTGATTTTCCGGGCTATGCCTTCCCAGATCTTGTCCCTGTCGGCATGGGATAGCCTCATTGTCTCCCTCCCAAACAGAACGGCTTCGTGGTGGGTCACCTCAGTGACCAGAATGTCCAGCTCCTCCTTGGAGAACTTGGGCTTCCTCTTACGTTCGGTCATGGACGCCATGTTCCTTGGGTTGAATATCCCACAAAGCACAATTGGGTAAATAGAAATCAACGCTGGGGCTCCCTGCCGCTACCTCTCCGCCGCCCGCCCTTGGCCAGGGAACCGGCAGGTGCCTGCTTCTCCCGCTTCCTCACCCGTGGTATTCCCCCCACTTCCCACCGCGCGACGGGCAGGCCGGAGAGTGTCACCGGTTTTTACGGGGACTCGCACGTGGCAGAATGACATGGAGGAGGGAAAACAAAAAAGAAGATATTTATATATGGAGAAGACCGCAGAGGCTTCCGCTCTGTCCGCTGACCGAGGCGCTCTCCGTCCACCCTGCGGTGGGCCGGGGCCGGCCAAGGAGGCACAGCCCGTGGCCCCGGGAACGGCACATAGACGCGGCGCAGTGACGCCTCCTTGGAGACCGGAAAAGAAGATGAGGAGGGAAGCGGCTGCCCGGTTTATACCGAGGGGGGTTCTGGGGAGCGGGGGGTGACACCCAAAGATCTGAGAGTTTGGGAAGTCAAGGTCGGGGGTCGGTTTCTTTACGGAGCAGCAAGCGGCCCAGGGTGGCGTACACAAGTACATTTGCACACAAGTGGGTGAAATAGGTCTAAATGTCTGAGTCCGGGTCCACTGCCAGGTCCTGCGGGCCACACTGCCCATTGACAAGTGCCAGGCACAAACTCAACCCCTCACCCGCCCCCGGCCCGGTCTCTTACACAGGATTCTGGGCCACAGCGTCAGCCCTAGGACATCTCCCTGCCTAGACTGTTTATGTTTTGGGGCCCACTTGGGGGCCTGAAGTTCCAGGGTCCGGTTCGAGAAAGACATGACCATGGGGAAGAAAAAAGCCTTTAGCTTTGTCCAAATGCACAGTGAAGGGCAGGCGGAAACGCAGGTGGAGTGAGTCTGTGCTGAAGAAGCCAAAGATTGCTCCCTAGCATAAAAATACCTTGAACAAGTTGAGGAATGAATGTGGTGCTCAATGCTCCCAAGAGCGCCGTCTCCTCGCAAAACTTAGCAGAACTTAACATCCACCAGAGGGTTAGTCGAGAGGCAGTATGGCTTGGGGCTGATGCGTTCAGTTCTTGGCCCACAGTGCTTACTATAAGGATGATGATAGTGATAATAAAAAACCAAAACTAGACCAGGAGTCAGAAAATATGAATTTAGTGTTGCCCTTGTGAGCCGACCCTAGGCAAGTCACATCCTCGTTCTGCCTCAGACCTCACTACCGCTGAGGAAAGATGAGTAAAAATTCCCTCAAGAGTGCTGGGAGCTCCTGGGAAGACAAGTGCTAAAGAAACACAACAAATATTTAAATGGCAGCTACTCCTTCTTGTTCCTGGTGTGAAATCGGGAGGTGTGAAATGGGCTGGAGTGAGAGCTGGCTTTTCCAACCCACCTCTAATTCCTAGATTTGATGGTGAAGTCCCCTTGCACACCCTGCTAAATCAAGAAGGCTCTCCACCTCTTCCCCAAAGCCACGACCTCTTAATCCTTAAGGATGTCAGAAAACAGTCTGACATGGAACGGTCCAGGCGGGCTCCAGCCACTGAGCCCCAGGTTCTAGGGGTCGGCAGCAGCCCTCGGGGCCCGGGATAGTCAAGGCTGTCCCCAGACCTGCTGAGGAAATTGGGCCCACTGGGAGCCCCCACACCCCCCCATCCTGTGAGAGGGAGAAGCAACTGCAGCACTCGTGAGAGGTCGGGCCCCAGAAACGGCAAGAGGCTTTTTTCAAAACCGTCCACTCCTCAGCTTGGGGCTATTCCAACCAGAGGGTCCTGAAGCAGAAACCACCCCAACGAGCAAGGGCCATGCACACCTGCCCAAACCCATGCACTGGCCCGCTGTGTGACTCTGGACAAGTCTCTGGGCCTTAGTTTCCTCATCTGAAAAATGGGGCAAAGATACCTCTTAGATTGAAGCCCTGTGTGGGACAGGGACTGTGTTTGATCAGATTATCTTGCATTTACCTCAAGACTCAGGCACCTAGGAAGTGTTTAATAAATACTACCATTATTCTTCTTCTGATCAGGTTCAGCCCCAAAGTGACCTCTGGGAGACAGGGAAACTTGGGGGCGAAGGGGGCAGGGGGGCTTGTTTCACACATGCCCAGAAGCACTTTTTCCACTGAAGCACTGTCTGATACACAGACATCAATCCTCTGGAGTCCACATCCTGAAAGGACTGGAGTCCGGGCACAAAGTTCCCTCCAAACTTACAGGATACGAGACCATAGGAGGACCTCCCCGAGCAACAGTGGTTCTCACCTGGCGGGGGGCGAGAGATATTGTGTGTGTGTGTGTGTGTGTGAGAGAGAGAGATCAAGGATGGGGGAAGGGAAATGGACTTCCAGACTGAAGCCCAACTTGACCAGCCTAAGCCAACCCAAGTCCAGTCAAACTACAAAGGCTCTGCCCCGGGGGCCAAATGAGTTCCTACTCAGGACTCTGTCTCCCTGATGCTGAGCCCACTGGACTTTTGGCATCCAGGGGATCCTCCTGTGGCCAAAAAGCCAAAGTCACCCTGCCCCCTAAGCCAAGCTAACCATGGGGTACAAGGCAGAGCTGGGGGCCAGACACTAATCAGACATATCTCAGATATCATATCTCCAGACCACACACACCTTCTCCAAAACAGGGTCCCCAGGCTTTCCTGTAGACTTTCCGCCACGTATGGAATTTGGATTCTTCCCCTGTATTCTCAGGAAGACATACGTTTTAAACAGTTTTATACCTGTTTCTCCTGATGGAGTGGAAGCTCCTTGGGGGTGGCGAATAGGTCAATTCTTTGTGTTGTGTTTTCCCAAGCAACTGATACTGTACCCAGTGGCGCACAAGAAGCACCAGTATTACTACTTCTTCCAGTGAAAATCTACCACTCTGTGGCTTGGGTGTCCCCAAAGGGGTCCAGGGCCTCAGCTTTATCGCCAGTATTCCAGTGACTCCTCTGTGCAGCTGGACACCTCTCAGGGAGGAACGTATCAGCCCTCAATCAACCATATTTATTGGGTACTCACTGTGTTCAAAGCACTGTACTATTAGAGCTTGGGAGAGTACAATATAAACAGAGTTGGTAGATATGTTCCCCACCCACAATGAGTTTACAATCCAGAGGGCTCTTCCCAGTTTAGAGCTGCAGTAGAGTAGAAGTAATCTCAAGAGGAAGCACCTGCCTTACTGAAGAGTCCAGGGCTCTCAGGGGAAATGTGTCTGAGAAGGCTAATGAATTCCCCTCAGCTCCACAGAGGCCCACTCACATTGACATCCCTTGGGTAAAGGCTCAGGGGATCTTTACTATCATACCCAAGCCCCAGGAAGTGAAAATGGCTACAGACAACCTTCTGGGATCTCTGAAGTAAGCTGTAGTCGGAGGGAATCTTAGTGAGATCACCCACCCCTGAGTGCAGACGCAGCGCGAGACCACTACAGCTTCTTGACAGCCATCTTGGATCAGCTCCTCTCAGTCGACAGACAAGCTGAGAGGCAGGGCGTAAAGCTTCATGGACTCTGCCAAGGGAGTTTGAGATTCACCAGCCAGAAACTGTACAGAGCCATTTGGCTTCTGTATTACCTCTAAGGCTCCCTCACCTCACCAGGGGACACTTCGGTTCACTGATTCTGCTGTACATTCAATTATTTATTTTGCCCCCTCTTGCTAAAATATTCTTATGTCTACCTTTCCTATTAGAGTACAAGCTCCTAGAGGACAGGGAACATGCTACCTCTTTGTCTCGTCCTTCCCGGCCACCTAATACAGTGCACTATACCAAGTGGATGGTTAACAAATAGTGCTATTACCACTTCGACAGCTGTTGAGGAACAACCAGAAAGCCAGGACCGTGACGGCTGGGAATGGGCTCCTCCTGGCTCTGAAAGCATCAGCACTGAACACTGGGACAAAGCACACTCAGGGAACTGAAAAAGCTATGAAAGCCACCCTCTCTCTGCCAAATACAGGAACCTCTTTAGCTCCAGAGCCGGTGGGTTTATGTGGAAAGAGTGGTGAGTGGGGAGTGAGTTCCTCAAAGGGAATACCAGAGGGCCGTCCAGTCTGTTAATGGCGTTCCCTAGACCTCAGGAATGATTTACCTATGGAGAGAGCAGCTTAACAATTTGCAAGATATATTTGCTTGTCTGATGTGAGGATCTGAACATCAGAAAGAGGAAGTGTGTGTGTGTGTGTGTGTGTGTGTGTGTGTGTGTGTGGAGGGTGGGGGGGTAAAGCTGTGGGAAAGAGAGAGGACTAGAACTCTTACAGTCAACACAGAATCATTTTCTAGAAAGACAATTTCCTCTTCATTTGTTCGAGGAGCAGCAAAGAAAAAAAGTTAAAATGCAGAGGGAAATTACCATATGAAGTTGTGACCTCCCTCCCCAAACCTGTATGTATTACTACCCATCCATTCTTCCTTTCAGTCATCCCTCCCTCCATACATGCATCCCTCCCTCTCCCCATCCATCCATCAATCATTCCCATGATTCTCTCAATGACTCCATCATGCTGCCGCTAAGGTTGTCAGCAAACTGCAGAGATTGGACCCTTTCAAAAGCATCCACCATCCACCCCAACAGGCAGAACACCCCAGTGGGGTGACCCATCCTGGCCTTGCCAAGATCCCCAGTAAATAGGAGGAGCCATTGCCCATGAGCGAGACAGCCAAGAGGGAAGGTCCGGAAGCCACGGCTTGGATTCCTTTTCCCCTTCCTTTAAAATGAGCTCCAGCTATGGCCTTCCTCTGAAAAGAGATGTCCAGGTGAAAAAGTTCTAGTTCTGATCTGAACCAGCTTTGAAAATATTTTTGAGTATCTGGGGAGGTAAATATCACCGACAGTTTTTTGAACCTCCCTCCCACTATCATTTGAACTGCCAATTACATAGGATCTGCATCATATTTGACACTCTACTGAACTAGAGCAGTGCAACCAACCGAGGTGGGGGCCCAGATATTTTAGCCAGCCATCTATATCTGGGAGAGTGCTGACACCAACTCTGTCGATGCCAGCAGTACCCACATGAGAGAGTAACGGTGGCTTCGGGCATCTTAAGGAAAGGAGACAGTTCTCACCTTTCTCAAAATCTCCTGAATGGAACAAACCAAATACAGCGGCACGGAAAGAACTGGACCACCAAGCAACAGACAAATGAAGCCCAGGCCAGGTCAACCCACGAGGGGTGCAGGCCTCCTCTCTTTGTTAACTCCGCCAATCCAAGAGCCAATTTCAACCCCCTCCCGACCCTGTCCTCCGAGACAAGCTTTGCCTGCTCTAGCCAATTAGTAGCGCAGGTTACGGACAGGAAATACAGAGCAGGAAATTTAAGAGGCATGGACAAACAGGTTGGTGAGGGGTGGGAGAGGCCTCTCCCATGGCATGTCCCATATGGAGACTGAAAGGTTCCACAAGGTAAATAAGCAGAGAGCGGGACTCACCTCATCCAGTTGGCTTTGGTTTCGTCTGTCCCATCGATGGACTTGTAGCGGTTGTTCTTGTCCACGATCTGGAGGGCAAAGAGCAAACACCATGAGAACTTGTGGGCCTACTGGCGTTGGGCCAGAATGGGAGAAGCTTTGGGGGTGGGGAGTCCCAAGATGGGGAACCTACTGCCCCAAGAGACCTGGCTCAGCCCCCACTATGCTATGCAAGACATTGGTCTTTCCCAGGATTTCCCCAGGTCCCTGAATCAAACATCCCGATCCTATTCTGGGCTGGGTCACCCCCATTCCTTTCAGACTCCACTGGAGGAGCCCAGGGGATTCCCAACCTGGGGACCTGATTCCACCGGCAAAGTAGTCTTGCCTTGTGTAGACAGAGCCCTGAGCTGGGAAAGAGAAGATGTAGATCGTAGTTCTGGCTCTGCTTCTGATTCTCTCCAGGAATTGGAAAAAATCAACTCACTCTGTCCCTGTTTTGCCTAGCTTTGTCTAATTGAATACGCCTCATTTGCCACCAATTAGACAACTATAATGATGATGATGATGATGATGATAATCACAATAACTGTGGTATTTGTTAAGTGCTTTACTGCACGGGAGGCTATTTGGACTTTTAATTTACATGGACCACACAGTAATATTGAGTGCAACTGGACAACTGAGTTAGTGGGGTTGCCTTCAGGACACGAAAACAACACCAGGGGCCACAAATAACCATAGCAGCAGAACAAAGCAGTATTGCGGGGGGAGGGGTGTGTGTGTGTGTGTGTGTGTGTGTGTGAGTGAGAAAGAGAGAGAGAGAGAGAGAGAGAGAGAGAGAGAGAGAGAGAGAGAGAGAGCATTGTATGGTTGGGGCAGAGGATTCTTCACCGGCATCACGCATCCATAGGTGAACTTCATCATCAGTGATATCACTTTCAAGTACAGAGGAATATAGGAAGGGATGGAGTTGTGTTTTTTTTTTTAGGCTAGCAGCTTTTTAGACAGGTAAAAACATTCGGCGCTTAGAACAGTGCTTTCCACATAGTAAGCGCTTAACAAATGCTATCATTATTATTATTATTATCCAATTTCACGTTTGCTCGGTTTAAAGGCACACTGCTTTGAACAATGCCTGTTTTCAGAGGACTACTATAGAGAGAGGTTTCTTGGGAATTTGAAGATTTATATGAATGCCAGATTGTAAGCTCCTTGGGGGTAGGAATCAGTCCTAACCGCCCATGAACTCTCCCAAGGGCTTAGTACAATGTTTTACACGGCATTAACAGTGAATAAGAGCTGTGGATTAATATGAGGAATGACATGGGACTCTAACCCCCGGGTGGAGGTTCTCCTGAGCCCTAACCTCGGGTGCACTTCTCAGCACGTCACCTACCCTCTGTGGACCTTCCAGCCCCACCCCCTAGAACCCAGGCCCTCGGAGACCTGCCTTTTGTGGGGGTGGGCAAGAGGACTCACCAGCCAGGAGAAGAAGCCAGCCGACTTGTCCTGGGTGGAGATCTGGCCCTCGTACGGTCCGAAAATGTGTCCTTTGGGGATGACCTCATTCATGCACCGCACGTCGTTCTCCCCGCTGGCCTCTTTGACCACCTCTATGCCAGGTGGGATGGTGAGGGCCGCCCGGTCCGGGATGCCAACGGGCACCGGGGTGTCGGAGACAAAGACGGGGGGGCCGTGGTTCGGGCACTCATCCACAAAGTATTCCTGGCAGGATTCGCAGACTGGAGGCGGAGAGGGCAGGGGTTAGGAAGGATTAGCCACTAGGAAGGAGAAGGTCGAGACTACTAAGCAAACTGAGCACTCACGGTCAAGTCTTCGAGGACCGCTCTATACCTGGCTGGGCCACTCCACCACAAGTCCACAAAGATGCCCCCTAAACTACAGAAAACGTCTAGTCTGGACTTGTGGTCACAGGAGTGCAACAAGTTGGGGGGAGGTATAAAACCAGTCAGAAGGGGGCAGTGGTGTCCTGCGGGCACTAACATCTTTCCCCAATCAGCCCAGGGTCGACACAGATCAGAACCCAGGCTGTGAGGGCTTACGCATCCCCTCTTCCCTCAACAAAAAAGCTCCCTAATGACCTGGAAGAACCCTCACAGAGAGAGAATGAGGTTGTTTGCCCACCCCCCTTCTCTTCCCTGGGGGCACCTCTCTCGCCTTGTGGGGTACAGGTTGGGGGGTGGGGTGCGCACCGCCAACATATACAGATGCAACCACTGAGGCACCATCCTACAGTCACTGAGGCACCATCCTACTGCTCACATAACCTTGCCCTCAACCCCCCGATTCCCCCTCCTCAGGTTCGGTTCCCGCCAGGGAAGGCGAGTCTCGCAACGAAATCTTACTTACACCAGAAATCCACTTGCTGGAAGCTCTTGGACATGATCAAGTCCCTCTTTCCTTTCAGCTTCTTGGGTTCGACTTCCATAGATGAGGGGTCAGGTCTCCCAGAGCTGGTCGGGTGTATGTGTCGGGTGGGGGAAAACAAAAGAGGCCAAGAAGAAGTCACTTGAGAGGGAAAAACAGTATAGAGAGTGAAGCCAGAGGCCAGGAAGTGGAGCTGATCCTGCCTTCAGCCCCACCAGCACTGAACGGATCAATCCTCCCATCTTCCTCACCGGATGCAACCTGCGGATTCAGCCCAGGTTGGCTCCGTGATCGACACGGGGCAGGCCTCATCGTAGCGATGGCCAAGCTAAACTCTGGGAAGGTCACTGGCAGGAGTGAGGGAAGGTCAATCAATCAATCGATGATATTTACTGAGCACCTACTATGTGCAGAGCACCGCACTCAGCACTTGGGAGAGGACAAAACAACAGAGTTGCTAGACCCGTTCCCCGCCCGCAACAAGCTTAGGATCTAGAAGGGAAGGTAGACAGGTAATCTCCCTTAAGGCCCCAGGGAAATGGAGAGATTTGCAGAGCCCAGGGACAGGTGGCTGTCTCACCGAGACATTCATTCATTCAACAGTATTTATTGAGCACTTACTATGTGCAGAGCACCGTACTAAGCGCTTGGAATGTACCGGTCGGCAACAGAACATCCTGAACTCTCAGACCCCGACAGAGGTCGGAGAGGTCAAGGGGCGGAGGGGATGTCTTACCACGGCTGGCCATACTCTTGGTCCCGGTGTGGGGAACAGACCTCCGTCTTCACCGTCACCATCTCCCCCATGGAAGCCTGGGTCTGGGCCAAGCAGTCCTTCAGGTTCTCAGTCATCCTGTTCTGGGCGGGGGTGGGGAAGAAGGGGAATAAAGAAACAGGAGAGAAGGGTGAGCATGGGGGAGAACCCGGAGGTGGGAGGTCTGGTGTCATTACCCTTCTGACTAAACTGCCCCGGGGATCCTCACGGGGAACGGCAACACCTGTTCTCAGACCGAGAGAAGACGCCATTTCCGTCGGGGGCGTCGAATGGCATCACGAGCCCTTTGGGCGCCAGAGGGGTGCTGGGTGGCCCCGCAAGGAGGTTGAGGTGCCAGGCGTCGACACGGCTCAGTCCTGGCCCGTCGTCCTGTTAATTCATTCATTCATTCAATAGTATCTATTGAGCGCTTATTATGTGCAGAGCACTGTACTAAGCGCTCGGAATGTACAAATCAGTAACAGATAGAGACAGTCCCTGCCCTTTATGATGAAGCCTGGAGACAGAGGCGGCCCCATCCGCCGGGACAGAAAGTTGGTCCCCTGGGGGCCGGGACGGCGGAAACCGGAATCCAACCCTAGTCCCCGGGTCCAAAGTCACGGAGTGTCCCTGCCGTGCCGGCTGCCCGGCCGGCACAGAGGGTAGCGGGGGGGCAACGGTGTGGCTTAATGGAATGAGCCCGGGCTTGGGAGTCAGATGTCGTGGGTTCTAACCCCGCCTCTGCCACTTCTCAGCTGTGTGACTTTGGGCAAGTCACTTAACTTCTCTGTGCCTCAGTTACCTCATCTGGAAAATGAGGATTAAGACCGTGAGCCCCACGTGGGACAACCTGATGACCTTGTATCTACCCTAGCGTTTAGAACAGTGCTTGGCCATAACAAGCACTTAAGAAATGCCATTAAAAAAAAAAAATCACCCAGGGCTGGGGGTCAGGACCCATTCCCAGCTCCTCTCCTGACTCCAAGTTGGCTACCTAAGAGGGAGTTGCAGCATCGCCAGCCTGGGTGTGTGTGTGTGGGGGGGGGGGGGATCTCTTAGCACCTTGAGCTCCTGGGAAAGCAAAAGAGGGGCACAGAGCTTGCAGCCGCCCGGAGTGGCAGGGAACTGGGGGTGGGGAGTGTAAGCCCACTGTAAGCCCGTCAAACGGCAGGGACCGTCTCTATCTGTTACCGACTTGTTTATTCCCAGCGCTTAGTACAGTGCTCTGCACATAGTAAGCGCTCAATAAATACTATTGAATGAATGAATGGGAGGAGAGGAGGGGAGGAGGGAGGGAGGGACAGGGACCCAGGCGGTTAGAGAAGCAGCGTGGCTCAGTAGAAAGAGCCCGGGCTTGGTAGTCAGAGGTCATGGGTTCGAATCCCGCTTCTGGCACTTGTCAGCTGTGTGACTTTGGGGAAGTCACTTCATTTCTCTGTGCCTCAGTTACCTCATCTGTAAAATGGGGATTAAGACTGCGAGACCTCCATTGGACAACCTAATCACCTTGTATCCCCTCAGATGCTTAGAACAGTGCTTTGCACATAGTAAGGGCTTAACAAATAATAATAATGTTGGTATTTGTGAAGTGCTTACTATGTGCAGAGCACTGTTCTAAGCACTGGGGTAGACATAGGGGAATCAGGTTGTCCCACGTGGGGCTCACAGGCTTCATCCCCATTTTACAGATGAGGTAACTGAGGCCCAGAGAAGTGAAGTGACTTGCCCATAGTCACACAGCTGACAAATGGCAGAGCTGGGATTCGAACTCATGACCTCTGACTCCAAAGCCCCTGCTCTTTCCACTGAGCCACGCTGATTCTCACTGAGCCACGCTGCTTCTCAATACCATCATCATTATTATTATTGGGCCACAGTCGAGCAGCAGCAACAGGGGGAGGCGGTGCAACAGCGGGGCACAGTCGACCGGGGGTGCCCGCGTCACCTCCGAGCCCCCCGACGGCCCCGATGGCGGTGCCTCCTCCCACTGCCCGGGTACGGCGGGATGTGGGCAGACACGAGGAGGGCATCCCCCACTCCCCACCCCGGATCCCCCTCACCAGGTCCCCGGCGTCCCGAAAAACATGCAGCCCCGGGCCAGAGGGGCACAGTCTGAGGCGGGCACAGTCCAAGGCGGGCACAGCCCGAGTCAGGCACAGCCCAAGGGGCACCGGGGCCAGAGGAAGCAAGGGAGGGAGGAAGGGAAGGGCGAGCGTGGGCACGGGGACCCTGCCTCTCTCTGCCCTTCACTAACCTCGAGGGCCAGGGGGCTCCATGCCCGGCAGGCTCCGTGCCCGGCCGGCCGCCTCCCCCGGGGTCCAGGGTGGCACCGTGGCTTGCGGTCGCCTCCAGCCCCCAGGAGGGTGGGCGAGGTGTTCTCTCCCGCCGGTGCGGGTCTGGGTGTGGATCCCGGAGCCCCGCTTGGAGAAGCTGCTCCTAAGCAGAGGAGGCCGGCCGGCTGGCGGCTCGCCACCGGCCTGCAGATTTCCCCCCTGGCCCTGGACATTCATTTCTATTTATTGAGCGCTTACTATGTGCAGAACACTGTACTAAGTGCTTGGAATGTACAATTTGGCAACAGACAGACAATCCCTGCCCAATGACGGGCTCACAGTCTAATAGCGTGGGCTGGTGGCGACAGCACGGGCTGGGGAGTCGGGGGACGGGGGTTCTAATCCCACCTCCGTCACCGGGCTGCCGGGTGAACTTGGACAAGTCGCTTCACTTCTCTGGGCCTCAGTTACCTCATTGGGAAAATGTTGTGAGCTCGTTATTGGGCAGGGATTGTCTCTGTCGGTTGCCGAATTGAACATTCCAAGCGCTTAGTACAGTGCTCTGCACAGAGTAAGCACTCAATCAATATGAATGAATGAATGAATAATAATAATAATAACAGTTGTATCTGTTAAAAGCTTACCGTACTAAGCGCTGGGATAGATGCAAACAAAGCGGGTTGGACACAGTCCCTGTTCCACAAGGGGCTCACGGTCTCAATCCCCATTTGACAAATGAGGGAACTGAAGCACGGTGCTCTGCACATACTAAGCTCTCAATAAATACGACTGGATGTGAGGTGACTTGCCCAAGATCGCACAGCAGACAGGTGGCAGTGCCTGGATTAGAATCCATAATAATAATAATAATAATAATAATAATGGCATTTGTTAAGTGCTTACTCTGTGCCAAGCACTGTTCTAAGCGCTGGGGGGATAGAAGGTAATCAGGTTGTCCCAGGTGGGGCTCACAGTCTTAATCCCCATTTTTCAGATGAGGGAACTGAGGCACAGAGAAGTTAAGTGACTTGCCCAAACTCTCACAGCTGATAAGTGGTGGAGCAGGATTAGAACCCACGACCTCTGACTCCCAAGACCGTGCTCTTTCCACTGAGCCACGCTATGATCTTCTCTCAGGCCCATGCTCTATGCACTATGCCATGCTGCTTCTCATAATGATGGCATTTGTTAAATCTTACTACTTTCTATGCGCTGGGAGAGATATAAAGTAATAATAATAATAATGGCATTTGTTAAGTGCTTACTGTGTGCGAAGCACTGTTCTAAGCGCTGGAGTAGATGCGGAGTAATCAGGTTGCCCCATGTGAGGCTCACAGTCTTAACCCCCATTTTTACAGATGAGGTCACTGAAGCACAGAGAAGTTAAGTGACTTGCCCAAACTCGCACAGCTGACAAATGACGGAGCAGGGATTAGAACCTACGACACATACAAGACTGTGAGCCCCACCTGGGACAACCTGATTACCTTGTACCTACCCCAGTGCTTAGAACAGTGCTTGGCACATAGTAAGTGCTTAAATACCATTATCATTATTATTATCCCTCACTTGATGGGAGTCTCTGCCCCACCTCAGAGCATCCCTATTTCAAGATCTACCCCCTGCATCCAAAGAATGGAAATTCCATAAACTAGACATCGGGGTGCCGGGATGGACGATGGGGACTGAGCCTTGAATGGCTTTTTGAGCTCCTACAGTCCTTGGCACATAGTAAGTGCTTTACAAATGCCATAATTATTATTATTATCCCTCACTTGATGGGAGTCTCTGCCACTTCAATGTCTACCCCCCAACCTCCCGCATCCAAAGAACGGAAATTCTGTCAACTAGTTGTTGAGGCGTCGGGATGGTCAGTGGGGGCTGAGCCTCAAACGGCTCTTTGAGCTTCTACTTTGCTGGCATATTAAGTGCTTAATAAATACGACAATTATTATGTCAGCACTATGTCCGCCCAAGCGCGGGGGGGGGGGTCTTGGGGACAGGTTGGCCTGGAAGCAAGGGGACTGTCGTCACGTGTCCCCAAAGTCCGGCATTACCCATGAGCAGATGGGGAGGTCTGAAGAAGTTTCTATTTGCAAACTCTTCAGGTTTCTGCTCCACTCCACCGGTGTCAGGGTCTCGGTGTTCAAGGTACTCTATCTGGGAAGCTTGGCCCTCTCCGGAGAATCCTTCTTTCATCTCCAAGTGAAAGAAACATTCACATTCGACAGACCACCACCCTCCCCATCTTCAAAGCCCTACTAAAATTACATCTCCTCACAAGGTCTTCTCTGACTCATCTCCCCACCCCATATCCCTCCCTACTGCGTCACCTATGCACTTGAGTCCGCACCCCCTAAAGCTCAACCCACCTCCTGCCCGTCACAGCACTTACATACATAACACTATATTCAGTTGCCTCTCCTACCTGTAATTTATTTTACTGTCTGGTTGCCTGGTTAAATCGCAGGTTCCTCGAAGGCAGGGAGTGTGTCTTTTCTCCCAGGGCTCAGGACAGTGCTCTACAAAAAGTAAGCGCTCAGTAAATACCAACTAAGCGCTTGGGAGAATACAATATAACAGAGTTGGTGGACATGTTCCCTGCCCTCAAGGAGCATGCGGTTGGGGAGGGAGAGACAGACAAAAATATCAATAAATACATAGACTATGGATACGTGCATAAGTGCCGTGGGGCTGAGGGTGGGGTGAACAAAGGGGGCAAATCCAAGGGCACCCTGGACCGATAAGACGCATTTTCTGAGGAGGTGACTCATTAAATACTAGGGCTTACTCCTCAGTAGTTCCCGGAATATTTTCCACAGGGTAGTTTTCCTCCTGCCCCATCCTGCTGGTTCTGGCTGCCAAGGAGAGGTGGTTTAAGGTCTGAAGGAGGTCCTGAAATCATATAACTGAGACATCGACCATGGGGCATGGAATGGTAAGGCATTCCATGGCAAGAAGTAGCATGGCCTAGCAGAGCATAGGACATGGGCCTTGGAGTCAGAAGGACCTAGGTTCTAATCCTGTGACCTGGGGCAAGTTACTTAACTTCTCTGGGCCTCAGTCACCTCACCTGTAAAATAGAGATTAAGAACGTGAGCCCTATTTGGGATAGGGACTAATGTCCAATCCAATTAGCTTGTCTCTTAGTACAGTGCCTGGCACATTGTAAGTACCTAACAAATACCATTAAAAAAAAAAAGGGCAAGTTACTGGGTCCCAACTTAATAATAATAATGTTGGTATTTGTTAAGCGCTTACTATGTGCAGAGCACTGTTCTAAGCGCTGGGATAGATACAGGGTCATCAGGTTGTCCCACGTGAGGCTCACGGTTAATCCCCATTTTACAGATGAGGTAACTGAGGCACAGAGAAGTTGAGTGACTTGCCCACAGTCACAGAGCTGACAAGTGGCAGAGCCGGGAGTCGAACCCATGACCTCTGACTCCGAAGTCCAGGCTCTTTCCACTGAGCCACGCTGCTTCCCATGTCCCTGGGGTGAAGCCTCACCTCTTCTTGTGCCTCACTTTGTCCCACACTATGAAACCGGGATAACCGCTCCTGCTTTCTCCCTTCTAGGAACAGTGGTGTAAATGGGTTTTGGAGCACATCTCCCGTGCCGTTCGCTTGAACCTTGCTCCTTGTACCTACTGCCCCATTGGGTGCGGGCCTGGCAGGGCCCAGAGAGCAAAAATGGCTCTGCACCAATAACTAGCATTATAACCACTTCCCTTGCACAGGTTCTCGGTCCTGAAACCTTCATGCTTGGAATGTGGGTCGTCCATCTTTTACAGTGGAAGACGCCATCATCATCATCCCCACAACGTAGCTGAGTTTCTTAGAGATAGGTTTCACAGAAATACAAAACATTCCCGGGATTTTTTTACTTCGGTGTTTTGGGCTACCATGTTCACGCTAAAGAACTCACATATGTGCACAAGTAAACAACCGTTACTTTGCACATGTGTGTTTACAAATACTAGTCACTTGCCCAGGGTGAGGCATAACACAAGTGAGAAGAGGGGGAAAGAAAATCACATTTACAGAACCAAAGAATGTATGAAATGTCAATAATCTTTTTCTGCCAGTGCCTGTTGGGTGATGTTGGGCAAGTCACTTCACTTCTCTGTGCCTCAGTTAACTCATCTGGAACTCATATCTCCTACTTAGACTGTGAGCCCCATGTGTCCAACCCGATTAACTTGTATCTATTCCAGCATTCAGAATAGTCCTTGAAACACAGGAAGTGCTTAACATATATTATAACAATAATAATAATAATAATATAGCAAAGTGATGCTTGTTCTTCGAACCACCTGTTTTAAGAATCAATCAACGGCATTTATTGAGCAATTATTACGTGGAGAGCACGGACTTGCATAGACCTTTCCTAATTTTTCCATCTAACTTCATCAAGGATATATTTTCCATGGCTCATTATGTGACATTCTCGAGCCTACTTACCCCTCTAGTAACCTGTCCCTCCTCCATGAATTTATCCTAGCCCTTTCAGAACCTACTGATAGTTTCTAGTTCCACAAGTTCCCATGGTAATAAATTCCATATGTTGACTAGGCATTGGAAAAAGTATTTTTAAAATTACACTTTATTCGGTAATTGATTTTTCTACTGGTTACTTCCTAAAGGAAGAGATGGCTTCTTTTAAAAAATGGTATTTGTTAAACGCTGTAACTGATCCATCACTGATCTAAGCACTGGGGTAGATACAAATTCATCAGGCTGGATACAGACTCTGTCCCGCATGACGCTCACAGTCAAGTAGGAGTGAGAACGGAGAAGCTAAGTGTCTTGCCCAAGGTCACACAGAAGACAAGTGGCGGAGTCAGGATCAGAACTCAGCTCCTCTGGATCCCAGTCTCATGATTTATCCCTAGGCCACATTGTTTTCCATGCTGCTAGTGAGCTACTTAGTTTTTGGTACTTCGCTGAATTTATCCAGCATTATTTTCCAAAATGTTTTCACATGGATCATCTTATTTTGTCCTCACCACATCCCCATGAGGTAGGGAGGGACTGATGAGAAAACTGAGGCAGGCGCAGAGAGGTTAAGAGTCTTGCCCAAATGAACACAGCAAGTCAGTGTTAGAACTGGGAAAGAATCCAGCTCTCCTGAAACCAAACCTTGAACTTTTTCCATTAGAAAAAAGTGTGTATGATTCCAAGCTGGAATCGGATTCTCTCTCTCTCTCTCTCTCTCTCTCCTCTCTCTCTCACACACACAGTAAGGAAAAGAGAGAGAAACCCAAACAGTTCCTTGAGGTCTGATGTTGCCTGAAAGTCTAGATCCTAGTTTAAATGGCATCAGGCCTCAAGAGAGATATTAGACTGAGGTTCACGCAACCGAGAAGCCGCATGGCCTAGTGGATACAGCACAGGCCTGGGAGTCAGAAGGACCTGGGTACTACTGCCGGTTCCACCGCTTGTCTGCTGTGTGACCTTAGGCAAGTCACTTCACTTCTCTGTGCCTCAGTTACCTCATCTGTAAAATGGGGATTAAGACTGAGCCGCAGTCCAACCTGATTACCTTGTATCTACAACAGCACTTTGACCACTGCCTGGCACAGAGTAAGGGCTTAACAAATACCATAAAAAAACAACAGAGCAATGAGGGTGGCCAATTCCATCTACAGCCGATCGGTCCCCTGTTCAGTCCTTATGCCAGTGTCCCTCGGCCATAGCTCCTAGCGCCACGTTCTGGGGCTTTAAACGCATTAAAGCAGGGAATGTGTCTACCAACTCTGTTGAACTGTATCCTTCCAAGTGCTTGGAACAGTGCTCTGCGCTCAGTACATGCTCAGTACAAATCGTCGATCGATTGGAAGCCGCCCCCTGTGTTCATGTGGACCTGGGAGGGGCGTGCAGAGGCTCTGGAGCAAGTTGGGAGGAGGGGAGCAAAAGTAGATACATTTATTTAGATCCCACTTGGTGTGGTGCCCTGTGTTAAGCACTTGGGGAGTGCCCAATAACGAAGTGAGGAGCTTATGTTCCACTGGGGGAGACTAACATACAAACATTTCCAATACTCTCAGAATAAATATACTGCAGAAACTTATATCCATGAATACTAAGGAAAGTGTAAAAGGGCCAGGGGTCCCCCCGAGAAAATCACTGGACAAATTTGATACACCACGGCAAAATGGGGCATATGATATCATCACGTTCCTAGCATGCGGCATTGGCATCTCCTTGTCCGGTATCTGTCAGAGGCCACCCTAATGCTATGCCAGGCTTTTCATTTACCTTCTGATGGTGACGCACTCCGGGAACCTCTTTTGCTGGGGGCTCCGGGAACCCAAATAGAGACTTTTGCTTGGGGGAGGCATGAAGATTGAGCCCGGAGGTGGGAGCCAAGAGCCCCAGAGGTTCCTTTTCCTCCACCACCCCTCACTTTCTCCTTTGTTAAAATGAGGAACTTGTCTTTGCTCTTTGTTTCCCTGCCCTTCAGAGCAGGAAGCGGTGCTGAGGAATCAAGGTACAGGCAGATCTTCCTCTTGAAGGCCATTCAGGAGCCGAGAGGGTTAAGGCAATGTGGGCTGGAGGCACATCAGTTCGCCTCGTCTTGGGCGAATCCTGCCAGGAGTTTTTTCCAGGCTGGGCTAACCCAAACTGACATTCAAGGGACTGGGAGGCCCTAGGGGGAAGGAACTGAGGGGAGAGGGAGGAGGCGGCAGCGGGGAGTGGGTTTCCGGGGCCAGCGTCTGGCATTATAAGAGCAACATGCAAATTATATGCAAAAGAACATGCAGCATTTGGTAACAGAACTGCAGCCCTGCTGGTGAGCCCAAAGGATTGGCTCAGACACAAGGAAGCTCTGCCTGGGTATCCCATGCCAGCCGGCTCCTCGGTGTCTGGAGACACAGAGATTAGGCAAGGAAACACGGCGACGAGGGGGAATGCCGGAGCCTGGTTCCGTGGAGTGGGAGAGCAGATGTAGCCCAGGACTCCAGAATTCCACTTTCAGGAGCTCTGGGGAAGCCTGGACACACCTCACCCCAATGGAGCTAGGAGGGAGAATCCCTATGGGACGGGCTGGGGGAGGCAGGACCCCCAGGGAATGGGGTAGGGGGAAGCAGGGACCCCAGTCAATGGGGTAAGGGGAAGTGAGACCCCCAAGGAACGGAGGGGGGAAGTGGAGACAGGACCCCCAGGGAATGGGGCGAGCGGATGGAGAAACAGCTTGACGAAGTTTCTGTTAGTACTGCTGGGTTTTGCTTTTGCGTGCCTAACTACAACATTTTCTATTTACACAAAGCCTTGTGATGAGTCATTTTCAATCAATCCATGGTATTTATTGAATACTTACTGGGTACAGAGCACTGCACTAAGCCCTAGGGAGAGTACAATAGCAAGTAGACATGATCCCTGCTTTCCAGGAGCTTATAATCTAACAGGGGAAAAAGACATTGAAAAATTACAGGTAAAGGAAGCAACCAAGTACGAAGATTTGTTTATAAAGGCTGGGGGCGGGGAAGGAGTGAGTAACTCGGTGCTTAGGGAGGGAGCCCCTCATGAGCAGGGAACGGGTCTACCAACTCTGTCATACTGTACTCTCCCAAGCACTTAGTACAGTGCTCTGCACTCGGTAAGCACTCAATAAATATGACTGATTGAGGACTCAAGTGTACAGGAGATGCAACAGGGAGGGAAAATTGGGAAGGGAGATGAGAGATGAGTCAGGAAAGGTTTCCTGCAGGAGATGTGATTTCAGTAGGGCTTTGGAGTTGGGGAGAGCTTTGGGCTACTAGAGGTGAAGAGGGAGGGAGTTCTTGGCAGGAGGGTGAGCATTTTATGGGCCATTCCTCCTCCCAGTGGCCCCCACTTACTCCATTTTACAGAGCCCAGAGAGGCGAAAGGTCATGTTCAAAGACGAGAACCCGGTGGACCTAGAGTCTTGCCAGGGCCGGCTCCTGGACTGCATTAGCCCTTGAGCTCCAGGCCAATGGGGAAGAAGGTCGAGAGAGGTCATCTGCATGCAGGAGGGGAAAGGAAAGAGGGGGGAAGACCATCTGTGTTCTCAGTCCACACCCAGCTCTTAGGTCCAATTTGTAGACCTGGAGAAGACCCAACCGGTTTGTCTCTTGACCACCCCCAGGGACCCAAGGGCTCCAGAAGTCACAGTGAGCAGCAACTTACCTAGCCACAGCCAAACCCAACTGAGATAAGGGGGCACCCAGGCTGGGGGGCAGGGGACCACGGAAAGAGGGGCAGGCGGACAGGGAAGAAGAAACAGTTGTGGGGGAGATGGGAAAGATAGAGGGGGCAGAGAAGAAGAGACAGAAAGGACGTTCTGAACTGGTAAATTGAGGTTGTCATGGCAAGGTGGGCAAAGAAGGCAACCGGTGAGAGGTCAAGAGAGAGGCTGGCTGTCAACAACCAAACTGGTTTATCCCACTTAGC
Organism: Ornithorhynchus anatinus; assembly: GCF_004115215.2. NCBI lineage: Eukaryota > Metazoa > Chordata > Mammalia > Monotremata > Ornithorhynchidae > Ornithorhynchus > Ornithorhynchus anatinus. The sequence continues at coordinate 23,375,862 of NC_041730.1, forward strand.
TACCACTGCCTCAGTATCTGCCCTTCAATTCAATCAAGCTTTACCCCCTGGCAAAAAGACCTCTCAAACCAAACTCTCAAATACTTTCTCGGATTTTTTACTTTCCTTTTTCTTTTAAATGGTACTCGTTAAGTGCTTACTATGTATTGGGCTTTGTACTAAGCACTGGGGTAGATTCAAGCTAATCAGGTTGGACAAAGTCTGAATCTCATGTGGGGTTCACAGTCTTCATCCCCATTTTACAGAGGAGGTAAAAGAGGCGCAGAGAAGTTGAGTGACTTGCCCAAGCTCATACAGCAGACTAGTGGTGGAGCTGGAATTAGAAACTAGGTCCTCAGATTCCCAGGTCTGGGCGCTTACCACTATACCACACTGCTTCTCTTGGTCCCGATCATACTTCTCGTTTGTGGGTAGGGCCTAACCTAAGTCCTAAGCCTGTGGGAAAGAAAAATGCCCCTTCTTTTTTGACCAAAACCTAAGTACTGGAGTGGGGGAGGGAAGATGGTAATAATAATAATAATAATAATAATGGCATTGTTAAGTCTGTGTCAGGCACTGTACTCAGAAATGGGGCAGATATAAAATAATCAGGTTGAATACAGTTCCTGTTCCACATGGAGCTTCCAATCTAAGTAGAATACTACCCAACTTATTCATTGTGGAATCAAGACAAAGTGACCAGCATCTTCTGGCCACCTCCCAGCTCAAACCTTCCAATGTCCCTGCTCCTCCAGGGTGAGTTAACCCTGAGGAGCTTCAACCTCTGATCACAGTACCAGTGCTTGGATTCAGATAAGATGAAGAGACAGGAGCAGGCATTATCATGGGGCTGGCCAGTTTGGGGTGAACAACTTCAACACCCCCTTCCCCATCTCCGGCCACTGACACGGAGAAGAAACCTGTATGTCACTGATGAGGGGGCCATCCGCCTGGTTTTCTACCAGAAATCTGGTTTGCAGTTGATTTTTCCCTTGCTCAGTACAAGTGGGCCTCCGCATGCCGTTAGGTCCAGTCTTTTCATTTTGAACTCTCAGCCTCCCTCCACCACAGGCCAGAAATGGCCTGGGGGTTCCCAGAGAACTGAGAGGGGAATGCCATGGCCCTGGGGAAAAGGGAGAGGCCAGTGTTCTCCCTGGGATGTGCTCTAGCCTCTGGGTGGTTCGGTGAAAGCTTCTCTAGGACAATATCATGCTACATCTGTGTTAATTCTGGGTCAGCAAAGGCCCGGCCGGGCTCCGGAAGTTCTGTCAGAAGCAGAATCAACGCCAATAGTCTCTGGCACCCCAATCCTTGTACTCCCCAAATTGTAATAATAATAATAATGATTGTGGTATTTGTTAAGCGCTTATTATGTGCCAAGCACTGTGCTAAGCACTAGGATAAATACAAGCCAATCAGATTTGAAACAGTCTTGTCCCACCAGGGGCTCACAGTCTTAATCCCCATTTTGCAGATGAGGGAAACGAGGCACAGAGAAGTGAAGTGACTTGTCCGCGGTCACAAAGCAGACGAGTGGTGGAGCCGGAATTAGAACCCATGTCCTTCTGACTTCTAGGCCCGTGCTCTATCCACTAGGTTATGGGTCGAAGTCAACTACCCCGGACCATTCCCTACCTCCTAACTGATCTCGCAAAATTTCTGTACTTCTTCAGGAAGTAGAGAACATCAAACATCACCGTATTCAACCCCACCAAGTTGGTTGGTACTGAACGTTCTTCCATTTACAGATGAGGAAATTGAGGCCTAGAGATTAGAAGAGCCGCTGTGCTGGACCCAGAACTGGTCTCGGGACTCTCCCCAAGCCATTAATAACACTCCTACTCCTACTAATGATCATATTAAACCCTTACTAGGGACCCAGCACTGTGCTAAGCACTGGAGTGGATACAAGATAATCAGATCAGACGTAGTCCCTGTCCCACATGGGGCTCACAAGCTCAAGGAGAAGGTGGCAGGGGGAGGAGAATAAGTATTTCATCCTCATGAGGAATCGGAGACACAGAGAAGTTAAGTGACTCGCCCAAGGTCACACTACAGTGACAGGGCTGGGCTTAGTATCGGAACCTCCTGACTCCCAGTCCTGGGCCTGTTCCACTAGACCGTGTTCGGTTTTCCCTTACAAACACGGAGCAAAGGAGGAACTTTAGAGAAAACGGAGATTTTCAGGTTGAAAGCTCCCTCTTTTTGAGACCCTTTCAGAGTTCAGTCCCTGAAGGATTTGCCTAACAGAAAGAGCCTGGGCCTGGGGGTCAGAGGACCTGGGTTCTAATTCCGGCTCTGCCACTTGCCTGCTGGGTGACCTTGAGCAATCACTTAACTTCTCTATGCCTCCGCTGCCTCATCTGCAAAATCCTCCTCCTTCTGACTTAGACTGCGAGCCCTCTGAGAGACAGGGGCTGTGTCCAACCTGATTATCTTCTCTCTACCTCACTGCTTAGCACGGCTTAGTGGAAAGAACAGGGGTTTGGGAGTCAGAGGTCATGAGTTCTAATCCTGCCCCTGCCACCTGTCAGCTGCATGACTTTGGGCAAGTCACTTAAATTCTCTGGGCCTCAGTTCCCTCATCTGTAAAATGGGGATTAAGATTGTGAGCCCCAAGTGGGACAACCTGATTACCTGGTACCTACCCCAGCGCTTAGAACAGTGCTTGGCACATAGTAAGTGCTTAACAAATACCATTATTATTATTAACAAATACCATATAAATACCCCAATTATTATCAGTATTATTATCATCATCACTGCAGAGGAGGGAGAAGAAATAGAAAGGGCAGACTGTGAAATAAATCTTCGGTCAAAACCTAGGGTGCGGTCCAGTTCTCTCAGGACAGAGTACAGAACTCTGTGGAAAAGTGGCCACCTGTTCGACCAGGACAGTGACCCCAGATGGCCCCAACCTCCTACCTATGCTGAGGCGGTTGGCTAAACCAAGGTCGGTCAAGTAGTCCCCCTCAGCGCTGAGAGGACTTGCCTGAACTCTGGGGAGGCCTGTCAACTACCAGTTGTGGAGGGGCTTAGGCAGCCTGGGGTCTCCTCAGGCAGTGCAGGAGTGACCCCCACGAGCGTGGACTGTCCAGCCCAGGGCTCAGAAGGCCTAAGGAGGCTAAGTCCACCTGAATCCCCCAGATGTGGCTTAAATCACATATAGCCAACCCACCAGTGCTTAGCACAGAGCTCTGCACACTATAAGCCCTTAGGAAGCAGCATGGCCTAGTGAATAGAGCACAGGTCTGGAGGTCAGAAGGACCTGGATTCTAATCCCAGCTCTGCCACTTGTCTGCTGTGTGACCGTGGACAATTGGCTTAACTTCTCTGTGCCACAATTCCCTCATTCCCTCAACTGTACAAGGGGGATTAAGACCGTGAGGCCCACGTGGGACACGGACTGTGCCCAACCTCCTCATCTTGTACATATCCCAGCACTTAGTACAGTGCTGGCACAGAGACCGAACTCACTTGAGAAGCAGCGTGGCTTAGTGGAAAGAGGCCGGGCTTTGGAGTCAGAGGTCATGGGTTCGAATCCCGACTCTGCTAATTGTCAGCTGTGTGACTGTGGGCAAGTCACTTCACTTCTCGGTGCTTCACTTCCCTCATCTGTAAAATGGGGATGAAGACTGTAAGCCTCATGTGGGACAACCTGATTACCCTGTATCTACCCCTGTGCTTAGAACAGTGCTCTGCACATAGTAAGCGCTTAACAAATACCAACGTTATTATTATTATTATTATTAAACGCTTAACAAATACCATAAAAAATGTGCCAGGCACTGTTCTAAGCACTGGGGTAGATGCAAGCTAATCAGTCCAGGTCCCACTTGGGGCTAAAGTCTTAATCCCCATTTTACAGATGAGGGAACTAGGCACAGAGAAGCTAAGTGACTTGCTCAAGGTCACGCAGCAGACAAGTGGCTTAGCCGAGAATGAAACCCAGATCTTTCCGACTCCCAGGTCCATGCTCTATCCACTTAGGCCATGTAAGCGTTTAACATATACCGGTAAAAAGAAATACATATCATTATTACTACTGCTCCTACCCCAGTGCAAAATGAATTCTGGTATCACCACCAATAAGCCTGAACCCACGGAAAACATATTTTCCCTCTAACTCAAGCCACCTCGAAACCGGATTAGCCAAGCAACTTCACCCTACATGTCAGCCACCCACCCCCAGCTTGGAAGACTGGCCGATGCCTTTGCAGGGAACCGAAACGGCTGGGGATAACTGCAACCGCTCGCCACGCTCCTCTCTCCCTTGCCAAGGCCTGGGCCACCAGCCAGGTCACGCTGCCCCAACGGCCGTGGCACAGGTCGCGTTCCTGGGAACCTCCCGGTGGAGCCTGGGAAGAGGGCCGCCACAGGTAGACTGAGAGATACCTGAGCGGGGAGGAACCGGGCTGCTGCTCCGGCAGTCAGGGAAGCCTCGGGTGGGGCGGGGGGCCAGAAGCTGGCATTTCACTCAGGCTGGCAAACACAGCCCTTCCAGCTGGCAGAGCCATTTTCATTTCTTACACACACGCCCCCGGATGGGAAATGATTCATGAAAACGGAGAGGATAAAATTAGCCAGAAGGCAGCAAAATAATTTATGCGTCCCAACAGTCGCAGGCTGGCTGGCCGACGCTGCCAGCTCCACCTGGCATCTCCACTGCCCGCAAAGAAGCTGCCCGGACAGCAATCAAGCTTCCGTCTCCCTCTGCTTCCCAGCTCAACCCCTCCGGAGAGAGCAGAGAACCTGGAAGTATGGGCTCGAGGCTCTCCCTGCCCGGTCCTCCTCTCCAGGGTCGGAGCAGAGACCAGGTTTAGGAATACCTGGAACTGACCTGACCCCCTTCGCCTTTCTCAGACTCTGGGTGAAGCCACTCCTCAGTGCCCGAGGCACCGGTTCTGAATTATTTAGCATTTTCCGGGGCTTTGTGGCAGAGCAAAGTGCACTATGAAGCACATGTACTGCTCTGCTACTCTGCGGGAGAGCAGAGTCCCCCCCTATCAGTCATGGCCAGCATGAAGAAGAAGCGAAGGGAGAAGCAGCGTGGGCTAGTGGGAAGAGTGTGCACCTAGATTCTAATCCTGGCTCCACCACTTGCTTGCTAGGTCACCTTGAGCAAGCCCCAACTTCTCTGCCTCACCTTCTCCATCTGTAAAAATGGGGAAAAGAACCTGTTCTCCTTCCCTCTTAGACTGTAATCCTCATGTGGGACAGGGACCGTATTATACTGGATCTACCCCAGCACTTAATACAGTGCTTGGCATATAGTAAACACTTAATTAATCAATCATATGTACTGAGTGCTTACTATGTGCAGAGCACTGCTTGGGAGAGTACAACAGAATTAGCAGACACGTTCCCTGCCAATAACAAACTTATTCCACAGTCGTTATTATTACTATTGCAACGAAAGACTACCCGTGTCCGTCCGCGATGGAAGGACTGGCACAAGCAGGTGCCACACGACCTGGGCTCCTCTCTCGCCCTGGTTCTCCAAGGGGAGGCCACCAGTCAGAGTTAATCACGTAGTAGCCCTGCACTGCGGGTAAAAGCTCACCAGACCCAGCGGTTCACTTGCTGACGGCCTTGATCAGGTCCTTGTGGATAAGCCCACGGGGACCAGAAAGTCATTAATACGGTCTTCCTGAAAGTGGGCTACTCTCCCCCACCGTCCAGCCCCAACTCCGGACAATGGGACTCTGGGACTTGAGCAACAGCTTCGCAGCTGAGGGCTGTTGGTTCAAATCCTGGCTCTGCATTTAATAATGATTATGGTATCTGTTAAGCGCTTACTGTGTGCCAAGCATTGTTTTAAGTGCTGGGTTAGATAATAATAATCATAATTATGGCATTTGTTAAGCGCTTACTATGTGTCGAGCACTGTTCTAAGCGCTGGGGTAGATACAAGGTAATCAGGTTGTCCCTCGTGGGGCTCACAGTGTTAATCTCCATTTTACAGATGAGATAACTGAGGCACAGAGAAGTTAAGCGGCTTGCCCAAGGTCACACAGCAGACAAGTGGCGGAGCCAGGATTAGAACCCATGTCCTCTGACTCCCAGTTTGGCCCCAGTCCCCGTTCCACATGGGGCCCACAGTCTAAGTAGGAGGGAGTTGCATATAATTCCCATTTTGCAGGTCAGGAACTTAGGCCCAGAGAAGTTAAGTGACTTACCCAAGGTCATACAGCAGACAAGTGGCAGAGCCAGGATTAGAACCCAGACCCTCTGACTTCCAGACCTGTGCTCTTTCCACTAGGTCACACTTGCTTCTTGCTTAAGTTTTCTCTGTGGGTTTGAGCAATTCCCCACACCATTCTGGGCCTCGGCATACTTACAGATAAAGACTGGAGAATCCTGGAACACTCCCAGGGAATGGCCATTCTCTGACAGGCTGCCCACCACCCGATGCGGTGCCACGGCTCCATGCCACACAAGCTTCTTCTCCTCCCTCATCGACACCCATGCCCGTCACCCCTGCCGATTGTTCCGGACCTTTAACTCTCTCCTTAGGCTCCCTGCTCCTCCCCCTCCCCCATCTCTCACCCCCAATGATTTGGCCACCTATTTCCTCACGAAAATCAACACGATCAGGTCTGAGCTCCCCAAAGTCACCCTGCCGCTTCTCCCCTCCCCCCCACCGACCCCCTCCCCTACTTTCCCATCCTTTCCTGCAGTATCCTTAGAGGAGATCTCCTCCCTCCTCGCAAGTGCCATCCCCTCCACCTGCACCTCGGACCCCATTCCCTCTCACCTTCTTAAAACCATCGCCCCTGCCCTCCTACCTTCATTAGCTTCTATTTTTAACCACTCAATCTCCAAGGGCTCTTTCCCCTCTGCCTTCAAACATGCCCACGTCTCCCCCATCCTAAAAAAACCCGCTCTTGACCCCACTTCCCCCTCCAGTTATCGTCCTATCTCCCTACTACCCTTCCTTTCCAAAATCCTAGAACGAGTCGTCTACAATCGATGCCTAGAATTCCTTAACTCCCATTCTCTCCTAGACCCCCTCCAATCTGGCTTCCGTCCCCTCCACTCTACCGAGACTGCTCTCTCTAAGGTCACCCGTGACCTCCTTCTTGCCAAATCCGATGGCTCCTACTCCATTCTGATCCTCCTTGACCTCTCTGCTGCCTTTGACACTGTCGACCGTCCCCTCCTCCTCCATACCTTATCTCACCTTGGCTTCACGGACTCCGTCCTCTCCCGGTTCTCCTCTTACCTCTCTGGCTGGTCTTTCTCGGTCTCCTTCGCTGGAGCCTCCTCCCCCTCCCATCCTTTAACTGTTGGAGTTCCTCAAGGGTCAGTTCTCGGCCCTCTTCTGTTCTCCATTTACACTCACTCCCTCGGTGAACTCATCCGCTCTCACGGCTTTGACTACCATCTCTACGCAGATGACACGCAGATCTACATCTCCGCCCCTGTCCTCTCCCCCTCCCTTCGGGCTCGCATCTCCTCCTGCCTCTGGGACGTCTCCACCTGGATGTCGGCCCGCCACCTAAAACTCAACATGAGCAAGACTGAGCTCCTCATCTTCCCTCCCAAACCCGGTCCTCTCCCAGACTTCTCTATCACCGTGGATGGCACGACGGTCCTTCCCGTCTCTCGGGCCCGCGATCTCGGTGTCATCCTTGACTCGTCCCTCTCGTTCACCCCACACGTCCTATCCGTTACCGAGACCTGCCGGTTTCACCTCTACGATATCGCCAAGATCCGCCCTTTCCTCTCCACCCAAACGGCTACCTTACTGTTACGGGCTCTCGTTATATCCCGGCTAGACTACTGTGTCGGCCTTCTCTCTGACCTCCCTTCCTCCTCTCTCGCCCCGCTCCGGTCTATTCTTCACTCCGCCGCCCGGCTCATCTTCCCGCAGAAACGATCTGGGCATGTCACTCCCCTTCTTAAACAACTCCAGCGGTTGCCTATCGACCTCCGCTCCAAACAAAAACTCCTCACTCTAGGCTTCGAGGCTCTCCATCACCTTGCCCCTTCCTACCTCTCCTCCCTTCTCTCTTTCTACCGCCCACCCCGCACGCTCCGCTCTTCCGCCGCCCGCCTCCTCGCCGTCCCTCGGTCTCGCCCATCCCGCCGTCGACCCCCGGGTCACGTCCTCCCGCGGTCCCGGAACGCCCTCCCTCCTCACCTCCGCCAAACCGATTCTCTTTCCCTCTTCAAAACCCTACTTAAAACTCACCTCCTCCAAGAGGCATTCCCAGACTGAGCTCCTCTTCTCCCTCTACTCCCTCTGCCATCCCCCCTTTACCTCTCCGCAGCTTAACCCTCTTTTTCCCCTTTTCCCTCTGCTCCTCCACCTCTCCCTTCCCATCCCCACAGCACTGTACTCGTCCGCTCGACTATATTTTCGTTACCCTATTTATTTTGTTAATGAATTGTACATCGCCTCGATTCTATTTAGTTGCCATAGGTTTTTACGAGATGTTCTACCCCTTGACGCTGTTTATCGCCATCGTTCTCGTCTGTCCGTCTCCCCCGATTAGACTGTAAGCCCGTCAAACGGCAGGGACCGTCTCTATCTGTTGCCGACTTGTTCATCCCAAGCGCTTAGTTCAGTGCTCTGCACATAGTAAGCGCTCAATAAATACTATTGAATGAATGAATGAAAGTCTCTTATCAGGATTGCTCTCAGGCACATCGACAACTTTAGGAAACAGCTAAATCATGCAGAACAGGCCCCACGGTGTGGCTCAGGGAAAAGAGCCCGTGCTTGGGAGTCAGAGGTCATGGGTTTGAATCCTGCCTCTGCCACTTGTCAGCTGTGTGACCGTGGGCAAGTCACATAACTTCTCTGTGCCTCAGTAACCTCATCTGTAAAATGGGGATTAAGACTGTAAGCCTCACGTGGGACAATCTCATTACCCTGTATCTACCCCAGCGCTTAGAACAGTGCTCTGCATATAGTAAGCGCTTAACCAATTCCAACATTATTATTGCATCTACAAACTGTTAGATAGAACGCTCTCAAGTGCTTCATACTGTGCTCTGTAAATAGTAAGCACTCAATAAATACCCCTGGTTGAGGAGGCTTGTTCCCCTCATACCGAAGAGGCAATGGGACCACACAGTACGTATAGATCAGAACCTGTGACCTCCCCTTCCTCCTGCCGCTCCCTCCCTCCTCACCCACTTCAGACCCTCATTTTACTTTTATGGTGATTTGTTAAGCGCTTACTATGTGCCAGGCCCTGTTCTAAGCGCTGGGGTAGATACAAGCTAATCTGATTGGACACAATCCCTGTCCCCCATAGGGTTCACCGTTGTAAACCCCATTTTACAGATGAGGTAACTGAGGCACAGAGAAGTGAAGTGATTTGCCCAAAGTCGCAGAGGGTCTGGACTATTCACTAGACCCTGCTGCTTCTCCAAGGAATCATTCTTTCTTTACGATAGAAAAGTGAGAAAACTTCTTCCTCTACCAAAGACGTTCCAGCTTCTGCCTCAAAACAACCAGAGGAGAAACCTGGTAAGAACCAAGGAGAGACCCTAACGCCTGATTAATCCCGGCCAATTACCCGGGCTGCCGAGCTCGGGCCTGCCACTTCCTCCAAATGGCAAATCCAAATGGGAATGAGGCCCGAGCGTCTCCCCGGGCGCCGCTGGCCAGGAGGCACCCACAGCTGGGTCGCTCTCTTCTCCCGCGCACCCTTCTCGTTTGCTGAGGGGACAGAGATAGAGATCGCCCGGTATAACAGGCTGCTTTATTGAGACCTGGTAAATCTCCCTGCCGCCCGGGGTTCGGGTTACACCTCTCAAGCCAAGTGAGGGGGTCAGCTTGACCTCCTTCCCTCGCTGCGGGCACTGAGCCAAAATCTCCAGGGGTCAAATCTACCAGGAAATCAGATACCCGTGGGCCGCATTCCCCAGCGCCATCACTGCATCGGAACATTCCCTTCCAGGGGATGTGGCAGACCCGAGGGGCCCGGGGGCCCCGGCTCCGAGCCTGCCTTCTCCCCATCTCCGTGGGCCCCTCTCTCTCTCGGGGTGAGGAAAGCAGGGAGGCTGAAGTGGAATAAGGCCCCTGGGAAAGTCTGCAGGAGATGGGGGTGCCAATTCCCTCATGGCCAGTGGGGAAGAAATCCCCGCTGAATGGCTCTCACCCAATCCAATCCTCCTCTTCCAGCAAGCTCGTCACCCCAGGCTCCTCGTGGGCGAGCCAGAATCCTATTCAGTAAACCTACTTGTAGCAAGTCTGTGTGGGGGAAAACCCCCAACATTTTTGCTTACAAACTTACTAGACTCCTGGGCTTACCGGCCAAGGAAAGTGGGTCAGGGGGCAAACCACCTCGCCTCAGGAGAGGATGAGTCAAAACAACGATGGGGGAAAGAAGCCAGTTTATTCAGCTTTGGTTTAGGGGAATTACATACACACACACACAGAGCGCCCCAACCCCCCCAAATTCCAGAGTGGACAATCCACTCCATTTTCAAAAAAGGAAGAGTTTCCTTCCTCCTGTCCATGCGGGTCAGCCACCCACGCCACAAGGCAGGAGGCGATTATCAGGGGCTAGCTTGCTCCCCTTCTTTGGTAGCCCAAGATGTAGACATGGGATGGTTAACTGGTAGTCTGGGGGGCCTCACCCAGCCTCTGAGATGATATCATCTGGCCTCTGGACGAAGTGCACCTGGAGGAGTTTCCACCCGCCCGTCCGGCCAGCTGCCGCTGCCACGCGGACTCGTTGATTCAGGCATCCCCCGGCCAGCCTCCCACGGCCATTAGAGCAGCAGGCCCTGGGCTCTCCCCTCCCCGTTCTCAGGAAGCTGCTCTTCCTGCTCCTCGGGTTGCTCCCTCCAGCCTCCCCACGCAGCTAGATGTTAAAGGATTCGCCAGACTCCCTCTTCCTTCCCTCCCCACACCTCCTCCAACCTCGGTCATAGCACCGTTGGTCATCCAGGTGTGAATCCCCGATCAGCGGCAACCTTACATCTCTCCTAGGCAAAAGCAGCTCTGCCTGGAGAGAGTGGATGGGAAGTCCTTACAGACAGAAACCTGGTGGCCCCAACGGGAGGCTAATGCCCCCTTTCCTAGTCCCCGAGCCCCTGTAAGGGGAAGAGCTGTCACTGGGAAGGTGAGCAGTGGGAGCAAACTTTCCAGGGACCGGCTGGTGCTAATCCAACCACTCAATGGAATTAACTGAGTGCTCTCCGTGAATACAGCACTGTACTAAGTACTTGGGAGAGTGCATCATAATAGTTTTGTATAACGGACATAGACTACATATCGGATAACAGATCTAGACTGTAACCTCACCCTGCCCTCTAGACCGTAAGTTCCTTGTGGTCAGGGACTGTGTCTACCGATTCTTGCATCGTACTCTTCCAAGTGTTTTGTACAGTGCTTTGCACATATTAAATGCTCGATAAATATGATTAGTTGATTTGGAAGACATGTTCCCTGCAAAGAGTTCACAGAGCATGGCCAGCTTGGTCTTCTCCTAGAGGGCTGGTCTTGGAGCCTTAGAGCCCCAAGTGAGATCTCCAGTGCTTCTGACCAGACTTTCTTCCAGGTAGGAATAGCTGGGGAGGATCCCAAGCACTAAGTGTGGGGGGGGGGGGTCATTAGTTCTGGTTTTCCTTGGATTGTTCTGAGTCAGAACCCATCTTGGGAGATGGAATCAGCTGACTGTGGGCCTGCCTGCATCCCCGACAATCGAAAGATGCTACTGCTGTTGCTGAACCCAGATTGAGCAAGTCCAGACTCCCCAGAGCGAAACCCCAGACGCCACTGGAGAGTTAGAACAAAGATTCCTGGAGTTAACGCTGGTCTATCCCTAAAGCAAGAGGCAGGATCGATGGCACGATCAAAACCAGCCCGACCCCCGGAAACCACACCACCCGGCAGGAAATGCTTCAACCGTTCGGGGCCCCAGTGGACTGAACTATTTGGAGTTCTGGGGGAGTGGAACAAGGCCCAGTTAGAATCTAATCTTGTATGCAAAGCAGTGGGCTGGAAGTGGGAGACGAAAAGAGGGAGAGAAAGAAAAAAGACGCAGACAGCCATACAGTAATAAACATACCATAAGCTCATCTCGCTTGTCCATACGCTGGTGAGAGGAAGAAGAAGGGTTGGGCAGCCCTCAGGGAGAAATGCTTCTTTCTTTCCCGCCCTCCAACTCTCAGGAATACTCTTCACGGGCTTGTACTCACAAGCACCAGTCTCTCCCCTCTCCAAGCCCCCAGACACAATGCGGTGGAATTCAAAGTCTCCTCCTACTCCAGGCCAAGAGAGCCATCCCTCTGGCCCTGGGCTCCTCTGTCCTCACCTGAAGCCAGGACTTAGGAAACAGCACCAATTCCTCCAGCCAGAATTCACATACACACAAACACACTCACACTCACACACACACACACATTTATCAACAATAATAATAACTGTGGCGTTTGTTAAGCCGTTACTATAGTCCAAGCACTGTACTAATCACTGGGGTACATACAAGTTAATCAGGTCGGACACACGTGAGATTCACAGTCTAAGTAGGAGGGAAAAGAGATAGTACATCCCTGATTCCCTCCTCAAAACAGTAAGCTCATTGTGGGCAGGGAATGTGTCTGTTCTGTTTACTGTTGTACTTTCCCAAGCACTTAGTAGAGTGCTCTGCACACAGTAAGCGCTCAAATACGACTGAATCAATGAATTTTATAGGTGAGGAAACCAAGACACAGAGCCATTCTGTGACTTGCCCAAGACCACACAGCAGGCAAGTGGAGGAATCAGGTTTAGAACCCAGAACCCCCGACTCCCAGATCTGTGGCCTTTCCACTAGTCCACGCTGGCCCCCTATCTGCCAAGCAAGGTGATCAATCCTTGACTTCCTGACAAATACCCACTGAGGGAAAACTCAGAGAGCAAAGAATACCAACCCTTAGGCTCCCTGTGGCCTGAGCAGCCTAAAAAATGGACTTGTCGCTCCTAAAGGGTGGTGGGTGCATTGCCCTGTTCCCCGACCCCAAAGTCCTCCCCAAACAGCTTTCCCACTCATACTTATTCCAGCTTTGCCCTCCCCGACGCCATCGCTACCGTGCCCCCGCTGCTTCCCCTCCTCAATCTTTGCAGCCCTTAGACTGTCCAAGCCAAATGTGAAAACAACCTTTGCCCCTCCCAGCCCTTCATTCTCACTGACCTCACTGACCCATGGGGCCTGGCGATGTCATGGGCAGCAGGGCGCTAAAATCTGCCCTTTCCTCTCTATCCAAACAGCTACCACGTTAATAAAGTCATTCATCCTATTCCACCTAGACTACTGCAACAGCCTACCTTCCTGCCTCCCAACCTCCTACCTCTCCTCACTCTAGCCCACACTTCACTCTGCTGCCCAGATCAGCTTTCTACAGGGACGTCACCCCTCCTTCCTCAAAAATCTCCAGTGGTTTCCTATCCACCTCTGTATCAAACAAAAGCTCCTCACCATTGGCTCCTACCTCACCTCGCTTCTCTCCATCTGCAACCCAGCCCGCACACCTCCTTCCTCTGGTGCTAACCTTCTCACCATGCATCGATCTCGCCTGTCTCGGCGCCGATCCCCGGCCCACGTCCGACCTCTGGCCTGGCATGTCCTCGCTCCTCAAATCCGCCAGACGATTACTCTCCCCCCATTCAAAGCCTTAGTGAAGGCACATCTCCTCCAAGAGGCCTTCCCGGAGTAAGCCCCACTTTTCCTCAACTCCCGCTCCCTTTTGCATCACCCTGACTTGCTCCCTTTGCTCTTTCCCCCCACCCCCAACCCCGACCCATGGCACTTATGTATATTACTGTAATTTTATTTATTTATATTGTTTTTTTAATTTGTATTGACGTCTGTCTCCCCCCACCAGACTGCGAGCTTGTTGTGGGCAGGGATTGTCACTCTTCGTTGCTGTATCGTACTTTCCCATGCGCTTATACGTGCTAAATAAATACGATTGAATGAATGAATGATTGAGGCAGAAAGAGTGGCACAGCTGCTCCCCAGCTTGCAGAGATATGCCAATCTAAAGACCAGGGTGGAATGCTGACATTCTGGGAAACCCAACTGCCCAGGATTGTTAGCTGGCAAAGTGATATCCAGAGCAGGAGGCAAACCCGAGTCACCAAAAGAACCCGGTTCTTCCCAGAGTTAAATGAAAGCCGGCATGGCCAAAGCAACTCAATATGGTCATTAACACGGTTCACTCATGAAAATGGCATCATTCGAAACACAACCTTTAAACGTCCATTCCGTTTTCAAATGAAACGACTCTACGAACAATAACTGTGGTATTTTTAAGTACTTGCTATCAACCAATCACATTTATTGAGTGTTTACTCTGTGCAGAGCACTGTACTAAGCACTTGGGAGAGTACAATACAAGAGAATTCGCAGACACCTTCCCTGCCCATAACAAGGTTAGTGCCAAGAACTGTGCTAAGAGCTGGGGTAGATAAAATATAATCAGATCGGAAGCAGTCCCCGTCCCACGTGGGGCTGACATTCTAAGGGAGAGGGACCGGCAGTGGAAACCATGGATATTTATGTTCCTTTCACCCATGCAGCCATTCTGCCTCCTCTTTGTCCCTTGGTCCAGCGGTAGAAACCATGCCCCTTCATCCCCTTTTTTCAGATGAAGAAAATGAGACCCAGAGAGGTTAAGTGATTTGCCTAAGGTCACACAGCAGGCGGGACAGAGCTGGAATTATCCAGGTCTCCTGACTCCCCATCCTGTGCTCTTTCCAGTAGTCCACACTGTTTCTCTATAACAACCACTTTGCCCAGGGAAGCCTGCCTCTGACGAGGCCACCGGCACTGGTGAGATGGGTTAAGAGAAGACGGGGGGCAGAGTGTTAGGAGTGGGTTTAGGGGCTGGGAGGGAGTCTAGGAAGAACGTCTCTCTGCTCTGGAGGGATCACCCCAGAGAAAGCAATCATTTCTCTGCCGGCTCCTGTTTTGGAGGCAGGAGGGGCAGAGGGCAGAGAGTAGCAGTGTAGCCTAGCGCAAAGAACAGGGTCCCGGGAGTCAGAGGAATGAGGCTTTAATACCGACTCCACCACCTACCTTCTGGGTGACCTTGGGCAAGTCACTAACTTCTTTGGGCCCCATCTATAAAATGAGAATTCAATACCCGTTTTCTCTCCTACTTTAGATCGTGAGCCCATGAAGGGCAGGGACTGTTTCTGACCCATCTTGTATCTTCTCCATTAATAATAATAATAATAATGTTGGTATTTGCTAAGAACTTACTATGTGCCAAGCACTGTTCTAAGCGCTGGGGTAGATACAAGGTAATCAGGTTGCCCCAAGTAGAGCTCACAGTCTTCATCCCCATTTTACAAATGAGGGAACTGAGGCACAGAGAAGTTAAGTGACTTGCCCAAGGTCACACAGCTGTCAAGCGGCGGAGACAGGATTAGAACCTATGACCTCTGACTCCTAAGCTCAGGCTCTTTCCACTGAGCCATGCTGCTTTGCTGAGCCCCATTGCTTGGCACTAGTAAGTGCTTAACTTATATTACAATTATTATTATTATTATTATTAAGAGGGGAGAAGCTTGAAGCACTACCACAGACACCAACCAGCCCATTTCTGGAACGCCACCAAAAATATTCCTGGGTCCCTTTGGCAATGCCCTACCAACTATTTTCTCACTGAGGTGCTACTCCCTCTGGGGAAGAACTGTGCATTCTGGCCTTTCGGAAATGGCATCTTTCAATGCCACAAGGCAGACATGGCTTGGGGTTTTTCACGTCTCATCTCAAGTTCTCCTCCACAGACTAGGGCATTTAGCTCAGCCACTTTAGGAGGATGAAGGAACTAAGCCTGTCCAAGCACAATTCAAACCCCCAGGCCACCCCAAGCTGGTGCGGGGAAGGGTGGAAGCTTCCTCTCCACCCGAAGAGCCGTGGCTACCGTCCCTGATCTGCCCCGGGCCCTCCAAGGCCCACCATCCATCAGCTCAAGAGCAGCCGTGTTTGTCCCCACTTTGTTAGAAGGGAAGAAACAGTCAGAAGAGGTTCAGTGTGAAAACTGACATCAAGTAGGTGATTCCATATCTAACGACCCAGTGCCGTCCACCCCAAGCCGGCTCCTTTCTACAAGTCCAAAGCCGATCTTCCTCGATGCTGGAACTCCACAGCTCATCTGGAATCCCCACCCATCTCCAGGATCCTTCTCCTTCGTATAACACCGTGGGGACCAGGGGTCTTTAGTTACCGCTCCAGGAGGCAGAAGAGACCTCTAGCTCAAGCCCTATGGGCTCTGCTGGGCTAAGGATAGTTCCATGACGGCTGGGTGTATTTTGTGTGGTGAAATATTAATCAATAATGGGTATTTATTGAACACAATGTAGCAGAGCACTGTACTGAGCGCCTGGGAGAGTACAGCATAACAAAGTTGGTAGACATGTTCCCTGCCCACAATGAGCCTGCAGTCTTGAGGCAGAGCTTACAGGTGAAATTCTTCAAGATGATATGATAAATGAGCAGTTTATAGTGGCTACTGACTGAAAGTCTCATGGTTTAAGTTACTATGTGGCCCGATCTTCCAAGTGGGGGCAACGCCAGGGGAGAGAGAGGCAGGACCTTCAGTGAAGCACCGTAGGGCGATGGGACTTCTGCAGGGGAGTGGGCGGTTCTCCAGGGTTACACACACATTTCCTCCAAAGCCACAGTGTGTGTGGACGAAGGGGGATGCGAGCACACGTGGTTTCCATCGTTGGAGCAGGGGACAGAGAGGAGGCAGAGTGGCTGTGTGGGTGAAGGGGGACACGAGCACACAGGGTTTCCACTGCTGGAGCAGGGGACAGAGAGAAGGTGAAGTGGCTGCGTGGGTAAAGGGGATGTGAGCACGCAAGGTTTCCACCACTAAAGCAGGGGACAGAGAGGAGGCAGAGTGTCTATGTGGGTGAAAGGGGACATGAGTATGTGTGGTTTCCACCACTGGACCAAAGGACAGAGAGGAAGCAGAGTCCATTACTGGGCAGGGATTGTCTCTATCTGTTGCCGAACTGTACATTCCAAGCACTTAGTACAGTGCTCTGCACATAGTAAGCACTCAATAAATATGATTGAATGAATGAATGAATGAGCACACATAATAATAATAATGTTGGTATTTAAGCGCTTACTATGTGCAGAGCACTGTTCTAAGAGCTGGGGTAGATACAGGGTAATCAGGTTGTCCCCCGTGAAGCTCACAGTTAATCCTCATTTTACAGATGAGGTAACTGAGGCCCAGAGAAGTTAAGTGACTTGCCCACAGTCACACAGCTGACAAGCGGCAGAGCCGGGAGTCGAACTCATGACCCCTGACTCCGAAGCCCAGGCTCTTTTCCACTGAGCTACGCTGCTTCCCTAAGCAGCTTCCACTGTGACAGTGGCTGAAGTGGGGAAAGGAGGACCCCAAGAAATACTGCCCAGGCTGGGGAGTGCTTCCCAGGCTAGCTAAATCATGGCTGCATGGCATTAGATTGCATCATATGACTGGTGGGGTAAGGCAGTGCCACGTTGGATGGTAGTTCAACCCCTTCTCCTCAGGATTGCAAGACTGATGGGATGCCCAGACAAACTGTTAAACCAACTAGATGCCTCTTATGCAAATCTCACCCCCATCATGGACCTCCAAGAACCTGTGGGTCAGAGATGGAGCTTCGAGGATGGGCCAGGGGTGGGAGGAGCCAAAGTAGGGGGTTCTGAGATTAGAGACTAAAGATGACCTTGAAGTTCTACAGAAGCTTTTTTTGATAGGCCTTAAAGTGCTCTCACCCATAGGGTCACAGACCATCTCCCCACATTTCTCTGAGCCAGGGAAGGTAGACATTAAGTAAGGACAAGAAAAATGCCATACAGGGTCAGATAATGGTCCATCCACCCCAGGATGATCTCTAACAGTAGCTCCAAAAAGTTTTAGAGGAAGAGTATTCCAGCTGTGCACTTGCCTGGGTGAGTCACTTAAAGACGGTGAGCCCACTGTTGGGCAGGGATTGTCTCTATCTGTTGCCGAACTGTACGTTCCAAGCACTTAGTACAGTGCTCTGCACAGAGTAAGCGCTCAATAAATACGACTGAATGAACAACTTTGTGCCTCAGTTTCCTCATCTGGAAAAGGGAAATAAAATACGTCTTCTCCATCCCCCTTAGAGAATGAACACTGGGTGGGAGAGGGACTGTGACCAACCTGATTATTCTTTACTCCAGTACCTAGAACAGTGCTTGGCACACAGTGAGCACTCAATAATTCATTCAATTTTGTGCAGAGCACTATACTAAGCACTTGGAAAGTACTATCTTTAAGAGGAGAATAGATGTCTCTGACATCCAACCTTCTAACAATCATTCATTAAGTTACTACTTTAGAACTCAGTCAAATCCTTCTCAAAACTACTGCTACTTCCCTGAATAGCTTCCTGTATGTCCATTTTACAGATGGACAAACTGAAGCCAATGTGAGCCAGCAGCAAAGCTAGGACAACCCAGTCCAGATTTCTCCAAGGTTGAATTGCCTCCCAAGGGCTAATTAATTACCTTACGAATTCAATCACAATTCCAGGAAGCAGCTATTGAAAGCCAAGGGCGAGAAGCAGCGTGGCCTAATGGGAAGAATACAGGACCGGGAGTCAAAGGTTAAATGCTCGTTTCCCCTACTATCTAGACTTTGAGTCCTATGTGGAACAGGAACTGAGTCTGACCTGATCATATTGTATTTATCTATTTATTGTATTTCCCTCTATTCTGTAAGCTCACTGTGGACAGGGAACGTGTCTTTTATACTGTTGTGTTGTACTCTCCCAAGTCCCCTCTCAGGATCGCACCTGGAGAGTTTCCAGTACTCTATCAGTCTCGGCTACTGGAGGGAGAGTCAAGCAGAGGCCTACCCATTCCATTCCCAGCTTGGGCAGTGGCTAGCGAGTGGAAGGCAATCTGCTGCAAGTCCAACTCACCTGTGCTGGGCAGTAGCAGCATGGGAGAGAGTCAAGGGAGGAGACTCAAGTTTTCTGCGTGGAAGAAGGCAATGGTAAACCACTTCCGTATTTTTACCAAGAACGATCTAAGGATACACTACCAGAACGACTGCAGATGGGGCTTTCTAGGAGAGATGTGTCCAAGGACTCGCTATGGGTCGGAAGTGACTTGACGGAGTAAGACAAGACTCTCTCAAGTGCTTAGTACAGTGCTCTGTACCCAGTAAGCACTTAAATACAAGTGATAGATTGTTTTACCTTAGAGCTTACTACGTCTGGCATGCGATAAATGCTAAAAGAAACTACAATTAATCTTAAATAAAAGGGTCAGGAGAAGGTGGGGACTAGAATTCCTTTAAATCAATCAAACAATGGTATTTATCAAATGCTTATTCTGTGCAGAGCACTGTACTAAGTGTTTGGGAGAGTACAATAAAGGTCCCAATTCCTTTTCTTTGGTAAAAGAGGGACAGCTGAGAGTGGTCATAGAGGATACCCACCCAGGGTGAAGGAGCAACCAAGTCCCCTAGTCAAGAGGAGAGTGGTTGCGGGAGAGGGCAGGGGGACGGGGAGAGAGTGTTTCTCTCCTGAGGTGGCTGGACTTTAAAATACTCTTTTATTCTTTGATATCTGCCCCCGCCCCACCCCCAGCCCCACAGCACTTATATATATCAACCAATTAATGAATTAATCATATTTATTGAGTGCTTACTGTGTGCGGAGTGTACTGTACTAAGCACTTGGGAAAGTACAGTACAACAGAATTAGCAGACATGTTCCCTGGCCAAAACGATCCCACAGCTGGGTAATAGAGAGGGTTTGAGTGAGCTGTCTATAACTTTCAGTTGTACCTAAGAGTCACTCAGTGGAAAGAGCCCGGGCTTGAGAGTCAGAGGTCGTGGGTTCTAATCCCGGCTCCGCCACTTGTCAGCTGTGTGACTGTGGACAAGTCACTTCACTTCTCTGTGCCTCAGTTACCTCATCTGTAAAATGGGGATGAAGACTGTGAGCCCCACGTGGGACAACCTGATTACCCTGTATCTACCCCAGCACTTAGAACAGTGCTCTGCACCTAGTAAGCAACACATACCAACATTATCATTATTATTATTAAAATGGGGATTAAAACTGTGAGCCCCACGTGGGACAACCTGATCATCTTGTATCCCCCAGCGCTTAAAACAGTGCTTTGCACATAGTAAGTGCTTAACAAATACCACCACTTATTTTTTTTTTTTCATAGATCCAGGAGATGACAACCTTGTGTTCAAATATGTCTTCTGGGATTGATCAATCACTCTAAGCTTTTCCGATAGATTCGGGCAGCTACTGAATAGAGGGAACACAAGTTTGAATCCCAAACAGAACTCCTTATCTTCCCATCCAAATCCTGTCTTCCCCCTGTCTTTCCCATCACGGTAGACAATAGCAATCAATCGTTTTGAGTGCTTATTATGTGCAGTGCACTGTACTAAAGGCTTGGGAGAGTACAACAGAATTAGCAGACACATTCCCTGCCACAAAATGACCTCACAGTCTTAAACTAAACCGAAAAAGACAAAAAGCTGCTAGTGACCAGGATTCATTCTTTGGCACAGATCTTATCTGAGGAACTTAGGACATGGCCACAAACCCGATATCATTTAGTTACACGGAGGGGAAATCCTCAAACATCTCACCGCCCCCTGTAGTGGGTGGGCATTTTGTTTCCTGAACAGCCTCTACCAGAACCTCAAAGCCCCATTCCCTGCATCGACACCAGTGGTGGGTGGGGGAAGGAGGGCAAAGACTGGGTCATGCATGTGTCGCCACGACCCCCTGTTCTGACCAGTACTTTCCCCATGCTAAAAAGCCCATCAAGCCCCATTCCCACCTTCCATTCAATCAATTAGTGGTATTTATTGAGCGCATTCCAACCTTAACCCTAGGCAGGCTGCCTTTACAGGGACTGGGGCTTGTAGCAATGGGGAATGGGAGGTTCCACCCCCTCCAATCAGCATGGCTTAGTGGATAAAGCACAGGCCTAGGACTCTAAAGGACCTGGGTTCTAATCCCAGCTCTGGCATATGTCTGCTGTGTGACCTTGGGTGAATCATTTCACTTCTCTGGGCCCCAGTTACCTCATCTGTAAAATGGGGATTAAGGACACAGTCCAACCTGATTAACTTGTATCTATCTCAGCACTTAGAGCAATGCTTAATAATGTTGGTATCTGTTAAGCGCTTACTATGTGCCAAGCACTATTCTAAGCACTGGGGTAGATACAAGAGAATCAGGTTGTCCCACATAGGGCTCACAGTTTTCATCCCCATTTTACAGATGAGGTAACTGAGGCACAGAGAAGTTAAGTGACTTGCCGAAAGTCACACAGCTGACAGGTGGCAGAGCCGGGATTCAAACCCATGACCTCTGACTCCCGAGCCCGGGCTCTTGCCACTAAACCACACAGCGCTTAAATAATAACATAATTACTATTATTTGAGCAACTGTCAAGCATCTGCTGTGTGCGAAGCACTGTACTCAGCAACTGGGTAAGTTCAAAACAAGAAGATGGACTTCCTGCCTACAAGAAGATTACACTCCAGCCGGAAAGAGAGATAGAAAATCACATACAAATCGAAGGAAGTACTCAAATACTATACCATACTCAATGATATGCATAAAGGTACAAAGAGAAATGATGAACGGAAAAGTGCTGAGATGACCACTGAGCAGATGTGACCTGCAGTGATTTCAAGAGGGCTCCTGGAGGTGGAGGAATTCCAGAAAGTTTTGGAAAATAGGGAGAACTGTGATTGAGGCACAGTGAGCAGATGAGTTTGGGAGGAAGCGAGAGTGCAAGGGGTGTAGTAGAAGAATGTGGATAAAAGCTCATCTTCCCACCCAAGCTTGTCCTCTCCCTGACTTTGCCCACACTGGGCACAGCACCACCATCCTCCCTGTCTCCAAAGCCCATAAAGCTTGGCATTATCCTCAACTCACCTCTCCCGTTCAACCCACAGATTCAATCTGTCCACAAATCCTGTTGGTTCTACCTTTACAATTTCACTAGAATCCATCCTTTCCTCTCCAAACTACTATCACGTTACTAATAATTGTAATATTTGTTAAGTGCTTTCTATGTTTCAGGTGCTGTCCTAAGTGCTGGGCTAGATACAAGATAACTGGGTGGGACATAAAGGGCTCACAGTCTGAATTCCCCATTTTACAGATGAGGTAACTGAGGCACAGAGAAGATAAGTGACTTGCTCAAGGTCAGACAGCATGCAAGTGGTAGATCTGGGATTAGAAACCAGGTCCTCTTCCCAGGCCCCTGCTCTTTCTAGTTGGCCACGGTGCTTCTCAAGTAACTATCCTATCCTGCCTTGATTGACCTCCCTGCTGACCTCCTTTCCTCCTGTTTCTCCCCACTTCAATCCATACTTTACTCTGCTGCCCAGATCATTTTTCTACAAAATCATTCAGTCCATGCTTCCCCACTCAAGAACCTTTGGCAGTTGCCCATCCACCTCTGCTTCAAACAGAAACTCTTTACCTATGGCTTTAAACCACTCAATCACCTTGCCGCTTGTTATCCATCTCACTGATTTCACATTACGACCCAGCCCATACCCTTCACTCCTCTAATGCCAACCTACTCAGTGCACCTTGATCTCTTCTACCTCGCCACTGACCCATGGCCCACCTCCTGACTCTAGCCTAGAACTTCCTCCCCCTTCATATCCAACACACCATCACTCTTCCCACCTTCAAAGCCGTATTAAAATCCTATCTCCTCCAAGAGGACTTCACAACTACGCCCTAATTTCTTCTACTCCCTCTCCCTCTGTGTCACTCCTGAACTTGGATTTGCACCCTTTATTCACCAACCCCCTCAGCCCCACAACACTTTGTCAGGGAAGCAGCGTGGCTCAGTGGAAAGAGCCTGGCCTTCGGAGTCAGAGGTCATGGGTTCGACTCCCGGCTCTGCCACTTGTCAGCTGTGTGACTGTGGGCAAGTCACTTAACTTCTCTGTGCCTCAGTTACCTCATCTGTAAAATGGGGATTAGCTGTGAGCCTTACGTGGGACAACCTGATTACCCTGTATCTCCCCCAGCGCTTAGAACAGTGCTCTGCACATAGTAGGCGCTTAACAAATACCAACATTATTACATATCCAGAATTTATTTATTTATAGTTAATGTATGTTTCCCCTTCTAGACTGTGAGTACCTTGTGGGCATGGGTATTGTACTTTTCCAGGTGCTTACTACAGTGCTCTGGAAGCTTGTTGTGGGCAGGAAATGGGTCTGTTATATTGTTATAGCGTACCCTCCCAAGCGCTTAGTATACTGCTCCACATACAGTAAGTGGTCAGTAAACACTACTGACTGACTCTGCACACAGTAAGTACTCAATAAATACGACCAAATGACTGATTGATTTATAGGTAAGAGAGAGGTGACAAAATGCTTTAAAGCCAGTGGGTAGGAGCTTCCCTTTGATATGAAGATTGAATAGGTAACTTTTGAGAAATGCAAAGACACTGTACAGAGAAACATTTTAAAGATATGATATTAGCATCAGAACAGATCAACAACTGTATTTGTTAAACGCTTACTATATGCCAAGCACTGTGCTAAGAGCTGGGGCAGATACAAGACATTCAGGTCTCTCATGGGACTCATAGTCTAAGTAAAAGGGAGAACAGATATTGAATCCCCATTTTAAAGTTGAGGAAAATGAGGCACAAAGATGTTAAGTGACTTGCCCAAGGTCATGCAGCAGGTACGTGCTGGAGCTGAGAACGCGGGTCCTTTGACTCTTAGGCCCGTGCTTTTCCCACTAGACCACGCTGCTTCTCCAAAAGAGTGGATTCATAAAATGTGAGCCCCGTGTGGGACAAGGATTGTGCCTGATTTATCTTATATCCATTCTGGTGTTTACAGCACATAGGGCTTAATGAATACCACTAAAAAAAAAAAAGACTGGACTGGAAACGAGAGAGGCTGGAGGCACTTATGAACTTATACACACCTACTCTAGCTATATATATGTCTGCTTTATTTATTTTTGATCTAATTGTAAATATGTTTATGTCTGTTTCCCCTATTAGACTGGAAGCTCCACGTAGGCAGGTAACGTCACTTCATTATTCTGTACTTCCCAAACACCAAGTACACTACACCACTGAATAAATGGGAAACAGCATAGTAGAGGGATAATGCCATGGAGTGGGGAGAGAGTTGGGGAGAAGCAAGCTGTCCTAGGGGATGACAGGAGTAAAAGGGGAGGGAGGAATGAGGTGGCAAACCTTCCCGAAGAAAGAAAACCTTTGGGTTTCCTGGTGACTCGACAGAGAGAGTTCTGAGCTGTCGGGGAGCAAAGGATCTGGGCTTAAGACTTGGAAGAAGTTTGCCCTTCCCCAGAACTTCTGGAAGCTGAAAATTGGGTAGTTGTAGCAGGAGGCATTTAGGTAAGAGCAGAGGAAACATGCATTTTCATCCAAAATCAGGGGGAGGACAAGATCACTTCTTTAGGTTCCTGCCAGCCCCAAGATTGTAGGATTTTAGGTCAGGTCTGTCATTTTACCCTATCCCCTTGGAGAGACCGCTGTCATGCAACAATTCATTCAAAGACTGCCTCTGCTTCCTGCTTCAGAGGGAAACCTCATATAATGAACTCCGTGGCCTCCCTGAAGACTGTCCTGTAGCCCCAAAGATACTGCTCACACTTGGTATTCTTGGTAGCCCCAGGGCAAGGAAATGTCTTTTATTCTGTGATCGTTCATTCATTCATTTCCTGCCCACACCGAGCTCATAGTCTACAGTGGGGGAGAAAGACATCAATACAAATAAATAATAAAATAATATTAAGGTCATAAGTGCTTTGGGGCTTGCGGGGGGGGGGGGGGGGAAAGCAAAGTGATAAATGAAACTACAGCTATGTACATAAGTGTTTTGGGGCCCAGGGGTGTTGGGGGCAGAGAAAGAGAAAAGGGAGCAAATCAGGGCAATGCAGAAGGGAGTGGGAGATGACCCCCCAAAGGCGACCACTTTTCCTGATCAATTGATGCCCAGGAGCAGGAGCCCCAGAAAGCCTAGTTCCAGGGGCATAGGTTCTCAGTGCTGCTCATCAGGGCCACCCCAAGCTAAATGGCACTTTCTGCCCACCGAAGGACTCACTTAACTTTGCCAGCTCCAAAAATGGGGGAAGGGGTGAGCATGTAGGGCCCAGTGCAATTGTTCACTAGTATCCTTGGGAACGCTCCCCCAGCTGACTGGTGGGTGTGGTTTTTCCCCCTCCTCTGAACCCAGATTTCTGAGAAAAAAATGGGAGAGAGCCCCAGGCAACACCTCTGGAATGGGATGTCCTTACTGGTGAGACTGGAAGCAGAGCATCCTTCGACTTGGAGACAGCTTTCCTAAGGATCTGATGTTGCAACAGTATTTGTTTCATCTTGCCAAGGGGAGGCTCATGAATGGCACCTCCAAGCCGGGAGCTCACCAGGTCTAGCATGGTTGGGAGTAGCCCGGGTCACCTACATCTAAGTCTCGTCCTGCTGCTGAAAACGATTTGGGGGTTACACAATGCCCAATCTCTTCTTCCATTTTCCAGGGAAGCAGCAAGGCGTATCGGAAAGAGTCCGGGGCTCAGGAGTCAGAGGTCCTTGGGTTCTAATCCCAGCTTTGACACTCATCTGGCTGCGCGACCTCGGGTAAGTCACTTAACTTCCCCGAGCCTCAGTTTCCTCATCTGTACAGGGAAGATTCAGTATCTGTTCTCTCTCCTACTTAGACTGTGAGCCCCTTGTGGGTCAGGGACTGTATCCGCTCTGATTCAATTGTATTCACCCCAGCACTTGTAACAGTGCTTGAAACACAGTAAGCACTTAACAGATACCACAATTATTAATAGAGACGGTTGGGAAAGATGAGAGAGTGAATGAAGGAGAAGGGGAGAGCTGGGAAGTGTGTGTGGGGGGGATCTCAAGTGTATAGATTCAAATTCTGTCACAAAAGGAACTCACAAAGTAGTCAGGAGGAGGAAAGGAGGGAGGAAGAGATCATAGGGGCTTCAAAAAGGAGTTAGAGAACCTCAGAGCTCTGTTCAATTACTTGTCTTTGTTTCCTTCCTTGGTGACTCCTGCTTGTTGTTGTTTGCGGTACCTTGTTATCTGACTTTTATCTGTCTATCCTTAATGGAACAGAGCCTGGGTCTGATCTGTTATATCTGCATCTACTCCAGAACTTATCAAATACCGTAACTAACCCCAAATTCCAATTCCCAATTTCTTGAGTAATGCTCCTTCTTAGCAAACACCACACTTTTTCCAAAAGGAATGACTTTTCTCAGCCACACACACACACGAAATACCAAATCTGGACCTTGCTGGACGCATGTAATTCACCCACTGGCATGATGATCACTGGAAGATGAATATTTGGGTACCTAAAGTTTCAATCTTCCTTAGGGAACCTGGTGACCTCGGTGGACAGAGATTTGCTGTTAGCTATTAAGGTGAATGCTCACAAACTGCCTTTCTTTCTCCATTCCGCCAAGACCCGGGTACCCAAAGTTTCCAAAAGTATCAAAGACACAAGCCCCGTCTCAGGCCCTTCCACCTGCACCCTAAAATGCGGGAGTAACTTTCCCTTGAATCGATGTATCTCTCCCCCATTCACGTGCCAACTTATAAAACCAACGCCAGGGAGGAAATTATGAATCTCTAATAAACAGGACTGTAAAAGCACTCGGCAGATATAAAATGAATCATATAAATGTTAAACTCTGAAGCCTTCAAAAATGCAGGCTCCATTAGGGCTGATTACTGAATTTATGGGGCAGAAAGGGATTACCCCACGGAATGGAAGTGAAGGGATTTCTGTCCACTGGCGGAATAGAAGAAACAGCGTATTGGGTCCCATCGCTGGTCCATTCAGCCTTTGGATTTTGGCTGCAACTCTGGCACCACAGGATGACTGGAGGAAGTCTGATGGTCAATAAAGGGTCGTACGGCTTCATGACGCGGGAAAGACCTAACATCCCTCCGCTTTCCCTCTAAAAGCCATCGCGGACTTACCTTCGTTATTTTCCTTAAAGCTTTCTAGAAAAATACGTATTCAGCTGCCGGCGAGGAGGAAGCCGACTTGACTGTCGTAAAAGCCAAGCAAATAAATACCCTTAAAAAAAACTACTAAAGGAACAAGAAATGAGTTAGAGCATTTCATTCCGCTGTATCTTAGACCGTAAGATAACCGAGGGCGGGGATGGCGTCTACCAACTCTACTGCATTCTCCCAAGCGCTCGGCAGGGCGATCTAGACGCCGAAAGCGCCCGACGAGCGTCGGCGATTAGCCGACCGATTCCCGATCTTCGAGTAAAAGAGAACGGCGATCGGTCGATCGGTCGATACCGTCCGACCGACCGTCGCGCACGTGCCCGGGCGAAGACCGAGTTCCGGCTACGACCCAAGGACGGCGCGGGTCGGCGTCTTTCATCGCGCCGACCGGGCCCACCCGCCGTTCCTTCGGGCGCAACGAGACGGAGGAAACTCGAGGCGGCGGGAAAAATAGAGATCAGGCCCCGTGCGGCCGCGGGGCCTGTCCGGTCCGCGGTCCGGCCCCGACGGCCCCGAGAGGTCGGAGGGTTTCCAGGCGGCGCGAGAGACGTCTCACCGTTACCTTACTATCCCCGGGGGCCGGCAACTGGGTGTGTTTCATCACTTCTCCTTTAAATGCTATATTACGGGGTCTTAAACAATAAGTCTCGGCCCGAACACGTGCTTCACATTTTTCCGCTCCGAGTTCAGGTCCACACCCGCTAGGCTTCCGTGTCCTTCACGCCCGGGTCCCTCCACCCGGGCTCGGGTCGAAGGGGGTCCAGCCCACAACTTTTGGGCGGCCGGCACCGGGCCGGCGGGGCTACCTGCATTCTCCCGGCATCGACCTGCGCGGAGCGTTGGGCCGTCGCCCGGAGAAAGGCCGGCCCGCGGCCGACGCCAAGGCTGACCTCCTTCGGCGGTGCCCGCATACGGAGGGTCCCTCCGAGGGGGTGGGGGGTGGGATCCACGGGGCAGGGGGGTGCCAACTCGCAGCGAAAGCGACGCCCGGCGATCCGGCTTCGTGGCACGTAACGGAAAGTGGAGGGGCTCCCGAGTCAAAGCGCCGGAGGCCGGACGCCCCGGCCGAGGCGAGGGTGGCGGGGAGGGGTGGCAGGGGGTGGCATGGAGGGGGTCCCCGGGAGGGGGGGAGGGGGCGGCGGCGATGCCACCGACATTCCAAGCCCCGCCCGGCCCGTCACCGCGGTAGCATTCCCGACGCGCCTCCGCCTCGCCCATTGGCCGGCGGACACGTCCGTCAAAGGAAAGCACGTAAATCGGGGGGGGAAAAAAAAAAAAAGGCTACATTGGAACAAGGAGAGAGGAAAGAGGAGGAGGCGACGAGCGCCTCGAACCGCAGCAGCAGCAGCAGCAGCAGCTACCTGCCGGGGTTAACGCACCCCCTTGGCCTCCCCCGCGTTGCGTCCCGCACAGCCCCGCAACGGTGTCCCCGGTCCCCTTCCCGCGGCCTCTGCAGCAGCGGCGGCAGCAGCAGCAGCAGCAGCAGCAGCCGCCCCCGAGCTGTCCGGCCAAGGACCGGCCGCGTCCCGAAGCCATTTTCATTGGCCACAGTGGCCACCGACGGGGCTGACTCACCTTCCCCGGGAACGCTGCGGCAGCCCGGCCGGGCTGGGGTGGGAGCGGCGGGGGTGGCCGGGCTCGGGGCGGGCGGGCGGGCGGGCCGGGCCCGGGGCGGGAGGAGGAGGAGGAGGAGGAGGCGGCGGCGGGGAGCGGCCGCCCGCCCGCCCGCCCGCGCCCTCGCTAGTCCCGGGCGAGGTAAAGTTTCACCGCCCGCAGCCCGGGAGCGGCGGCGGCGGCGGCGACTCGCTGCTTCTCTCCCTCCCAGCTTTGACCACCATCTTATTAGTACAGGAAATGACATGGAAAACGGAAGAAAGCGGCGTTTGGGGCCGGCGCGGACCCCCCAAATCAGGGGCCGGAGCTGGGACACACCAGGCGCTTCCCAAGTCGGGCCCCGGGCGGAGTGGCCCGGCCCCCGCCCCCCGCGGACCCCCAAACCCGCCTCCCGCCGCCCGACGCGCTTGGCATCCTAGCCCGGCCCCGGGGAGGCTCCCCACCAAGCCGCTTGGGCAATTCCCAAGGCCGCTTTGGAAGCGGGGCGCGTTTTCCAGGAACGGGAAAGTTGGGTTTTTTTTTTTTCCCCCTCGTGTGTGTGTCTTTTTCCGTTTTTTTGTTTTTTTTTTGGTGTGTGTGTCCGTGGCTCCTGCCGGTCCCGTCGTGGACGTCGCCGGAGGGCTGCCCGTTTTTAGCGGTGACCCTCGGGATTTTGGAAGTGGGAAGAGCGGGTTTATTTTTAACCCTTCCTGAGCTCAGCTGCAGACACCTGTCTCCCCCGCCTCTCTTAACCCATCGGACGCCTTTCGGGGACGAAGCCTGAGACTCGGACCGCTCTCCCTGGTCGGATCAAAATGTTAACTCTTTAAAGCCGCTTTGTAGTTCGAATCCTATTTAGAGGGATTAAAGGAAATGGGGAGGGGAGGAGGAAGGCGAAACGAGGCGTCCGGCGACTCCGCTCGTTTTAATCCGGTAACGGTTTCATCCCTGTCCCGTCCGCTGGCTCCTTTGGGTCAACCGGTGCCTCAGTTTCCCCCATCCTGAATGGGGCCATAAATCCCATCTGGGAAGGATCCGATATTATGAAGACGACAGACGGACACCGCATCCGTTCAGCTAATCGCTGCACTCTCTTAAACGCTCGGTACCGTCTCCTGCACCCGATAAAGGATCGGACACCGTGGATGAATTTATATCCCGTGGCAGTTTTATTTCTGGCCCGATGATCGGTTCCCTCGGGTAACGTATGTCTCAGTTTCCCCACCTGGGACGAATCATAGATCTCATTAATCGATCGTGTTCATCGAGTTGCGGAACACCGAGAATACAAGCACATGCGAGAATACGATATTAAGAGTTGGTAGTCGCTGTCCTTGCCCCCAACGGGCTTACGGTCTAGAGGGGCTGAGCCGTTTAGGATTGAATAAAATGAAGAGCTGAGAGAGACAAACAGCATCTACTCCACTGATTTTTATTTGGTGACAGTTTTATTACTGCCCCGCCGCCTGGATCCTTTGGGTGATCTATGCCTCAGTTTCCCCATCCGTAACGGGAGAGTCACGTTCGGCGGCCAGGGGTATGGTGGGGGGGGGGAGGAGCCGTCGGAAGCAGATGCATTCACAACGGTTCTATGCCTTAAAACTGTGAAGTGATCCCCAGAGCAAAGCAAATCATATTTACTGAGCGCTTACTACGTGCAGAGTACTGTACTAAGTGCTTGGGAGAGTACAATACAGTAGAATTAGCAGACATGTCCCCTGCTTCTAACGAGCTTGTAGGCTAGAGACTGTAATCGAGTAGTTTTGTGTGGCTTCAAGCTCTTTGCAAATTATCTGAAGATGGATGAGAAGGGCAAATTGGCTCAGTTTAATAAATACAAACAGTGTTACAGAAATAAATGCACTTTCTGTCGGTGTTGTCTCCGAGCCTTCAGTTTTACGTCAAAATCTGTTGCACTGCCGAGTGAAACACCAAGTATCTTTTAATATTTATTGACTGTCCCCAGTGTACCAGAATCTAAACACAACACACACAACCCAAAAGCCCACGTCTTTCATTCAATAGTATTTATTGAGCGCTTACTATGTGCAGAGCATTGTACTAAGCGCTTGAAATGGACAGTTCGGCAACACGTTCCAAGGTAGCATGAAGTAGGTAGATAAATTCAAGTAATCGGTTTCAATGGCATTTATTGAATGCTTGCTGTGAAGTGCTCTGAACTAAGTGCTCGGGAAAGTACAATGCAAAAGAGTTGTTAGGCACAAAACCTGTCCACAGGAAGCTTACAGTCTACTGGGGAGAGAGACATTAAAAGAGTAGACATACATATTTCACATCAATTGATGGTATTTAATAAGCGTTTACTGTGTGGAGAGCAGTGTACTAAGCGCTAAGGAGAGTACAGTGGAGATAGTAGACCTGATCCCTGACCACAGGGAACCCCCACTCTACACGGTGGGGGGAGAGACGTTAAAATAGGAGATAGATGACTATATCACATCAATTAATGGTATTTATTGAGCACTTACTATATATGGGGCACTGTTCTAAGTCCTGGGGAAGTTAGAAG
Organism: Ornithorhynchus anatinus; assembly: GCF_004115215.2. Lineage (NCBI taxonomy): Eukaryota > Metazoa > Chordata > Mammalia > Monotremata > Ornithorhynchidae > Ornithorhynchus > Ornithorhynchus anatinus. Next base: position 23,406,993 of record NC_041730.1, read on the forward strand.
CTAATCAGTTCACATCCTACATGAGGCTCACAGTCTTAATCCTCATTTTACAGATGAAGTAACCGTGGCACAGAAAAGTGAAGTGATTTTCCCAAGGTCACACAGCAGACAAATATTGGAGCCGGGATTAGAATCCCGGTCCTTTTGACTTCCAGGCTTGTGCTCTATTTTCTAGGCCAAGAGGCTTCTCATTTACTGGGTGCCGAGCACTGTACTAAGCACTAAGAGTACAAGGGAATTAGTAGGCAGTCACTGGCTTAAGGGTGCAGAGATTCGGCACTGTCACTGACTCACACTCTGGGCCTCGATTTCCTTGGTTGTAAAATGGAGATTTGCCCCATCTAGCCTTATAGGGACAGTGTGAGAGGGAAAAAAAAAAGGTTGTTAAAATGGTTCGAGTTAAAGGTCAGTAATGTTACTGTTAGGAAAACGTGTCAAGGCAAGAGGGAACTTTCCTTATTCCCCTAATCAACGACAGAGAAAGCCTCTTCATTCTAGAAACTCCTGGTGTGTGAAAAGTTTTTCCCTGTCAAGGTACAACAAGGCCGTCCAGGAAGTAGCCAGATAACAATGAAAGTGAATCTTGTGGAATTTTTTTTCTTTTTAAATTTCCCAGATGATTACCTCTAGATTAATGATAATAATGATATCACTATGATTAACGGTGATATTAAGCACTTACTAGATTCCAAAGTCCTGTGCTAAGCACTGGAGTAGATACAAGATAATGAGGTCAGACACAGTCTCTCACCTCCCCCGGATCACAGTGTGAGGTAGAGAGAGCAGCCATCGCCGAGTCCCATCAGTCCCACCTTCCCAACATCACTAAAATCTGCCCTTCCCTCTCCATCCAAACTGCTACTGTGTTGATACGATCACTCGTCCTAACCTTGCTGACCTCCCGACCTCCTGTCTCTCCACACTCCAGTCCATATTTCACTCTGCTGCCCAGATCATTTTTCTATAAAAATGTTCAGGACATCACCCCGCTCTTCAAAAAACTCCAGTGGTTGCCCATCCACCTCCGCATCAAACAAAAGCTCCTCATCATTGGCTTTAAAGCACTCCACCACCTTGGCCCCTCCTACCTCACCTCACTTCTCTCCTTCCACAACCCACACTGCACATTTTGCTCTTCTAGAACTAACCTCACTACGCCTCGCCTATCTCGCCACTGACCCTCTAGCCCACGTGCTGCCTCTGACCAGGAACACCCTCCCTCCTCAAATCTGACAGAAAATTACTCTCCCCCACTTCTAAGGCTTATTGAAGGCACATCTCCTCCAAGAGGCCTTCCCAAACTAAGCCCCACTCTTCCTCATCTCCCACAAACTTCTGCGTCACCCTAACTCGAGCCCTTTGCTCTCCCCCGACAACCCCAGCCCCACAGCACTTACATACATATCTGTAATTTTATTTTATTTGTATTGATGTCTGTCTTCCCCCCTAGACTGTAAGCTCGTGGTAGCCAGGGAATGTGACTGTTTATTGTTGTAATGTACTCTCCTAAGGGTTTAGTACAGTGCTCTGCACACAGTGCTCAATAAATATGAATGAATGAATGAAAGGTCACAGCCCCATTTTACAGATGAGGGAACCCCATGAGGATAAATGACTTATGCAGGGTCACATAGGCTGCTGGCAAAGCCGGGATTAGGACCTGGGCCAACCTCACTCCGAACCTTCTGCTCTTTCTATTGGTCCAGGCTGCCTAGTGAGGCAATGTGTTCTCTTCGACTCCACTAGTGAACACCTGGCTTGTGAAGGAACTAGGAAAAGTGAGAAAAATCGGGGCTGGGGCAGAAAGTATCAGGAGTATAGGCACTCTAGTGGATGCTCTGTGAACTCCAGATCTCTAACCGGGTCCTGTGAAGTGGCGAGATGGGAACTGAGTAACCACCTAGTGTGGATGGCCAGTTTGGGTCAGTTGGGCCCCAAACCACTCTTTTCCTTCCTTGATTACAATTCCCCCTGCAAGTGCCTCAACCCTCGTGCCACTCAAGAGCCAGATGGTCTGGGTTCTATTCTTGATTTGACCACCATCTCCCTCTGACCTGGAAAGTCATTTTTCCACTTCCAAATATCAATTCCCAGTCAGCTCTACATCAGTGATGCAATTTTCTGTCTCATCATGGGCAGGGACTATGTCTGCTAATTCTGTTGTGTTGTAGTGTCCCAAGCGCTCAGTACCGTGCTCTGTACACAGTGAGTGCTCAGTAAGTACCGTGGATTGACTCTGTCTTCTCATAGCAAAGTTAGGAAGCATAATGTGAACTTGGCTGTCAGATCCTCTGAGAACTGGGGCAAGTCCCTTTGGCCTATCTGAGCCTCAGTTTCCTCACCTGTTAAGTGAGAATAGTCACGATTGGCCTTTTCTGCCCTCTAAGGGATAGTGAGGAAATGAATATGAAAAAAACATATATATCGTATATTATGTATATATGTGTGCGTGTGTTTGTGAAGCTTCTGAGTTCCTTGGAGGAAAAGTGATAAATATGGGATGGTTATTATTGTGAATATGATGAATATAATATGAACAATAATAATAATAATGATAACGGAGCCCAACTCTCTCAGAATCCAAAGTGAAAGTGGGAGATCATTAACTGAAAATACTGAGCTGAGCACACACTACTGCAATGCACTAAATAGTCTCCTGGGGTCCGCCTCCCAGAGTACCAACTCACTCCCAGGGTAACAGTAATCTAGGCTCTGGGAGACTGGGGCTCTAGTCTTCATTCATTTGTTCATTTCATAGTATCATTAAACTAGAGTCAAGCTACGTAAACAATATTCCAATTGGTGGGTGACCCTCCCCTAAGGAAGCATAGTAGAAAACCAATTTAACTCTGGAGAAGCTAACTCAGGTCATTTCAAGAATTTTCAGAAAGCATGAGATCCTCTCCTCCCACCTCCCAATATGTTTGGAGGTTGGATGGAGTTCTCACTTTATTAATTATTGTCCCTGGTGCCTCTTATTAGAGGAGGACATAATGCATGATGGAGACATGACATTGTGGGCAGGGAATGTGTCTATTCATTGCTCTATTGTACTCTTCCAAGTGCTTAGTACAGTGCTCTGCCACACAGTAAGTGCTCAATAAATACGACCGAATGAATGAATGCAGAGAGACTTAGCATGCACTTAGAAATGTTTGTCCCAAAGACACAAGCATCTTCAAAGCTGAACCCCAGAGGTCTTGGTCTGACATTTCTCTGGGTTCTTTATTCTCTTCTCCTTGGAAAGAATAAGGGATGGAGGGGGCAGATAGAGGTTTGAAATGTGTAAATTTGGGAACTTGGGAAAATGAGGGCAATTCAGCAGTGGAAACTGTACCAAAAGAAAGATTTTTCCCAATTGGAGAAAAGACTATTTTTCCTTTGCCCTTTTTCTTCTATCTGGTCTCCTGACAAAACCTCATTCCCCTCATACAAAAACTAACATTCAGCATCCCAAATCACCTTATTCTTGTCCAGGAATGACTCTTCCAGACACGACCCCCGACCCCCAGCACACACACACCTGCCCCACCCTGCTCAAGGTTTCAAATCATTCATTCATTCAATAGTACTTATTGAGCGCTTACTGTGTGCAGAGCACTGTACTAATCGCTTGGAATGTACAAATCGGCAACAGATAGAGACAGTCCCTGCCCTTTGACGGGCTTACGGTCTAATCGGGGGAGACAGACAGACAAGAACAATGGCAATAAATAGAATCGAGGGGAAGAACATCTCATTAAAACAATAGCAAATAAATAGAATCACAACTACAACCACCCCAGGGGGTTCACATGACCCCCAAATCACCTGTCTCCAGTCAATTAATTACCTACTAAGACAGAAGATGACTGGCAGATTTCTCCACAGAAGCAGAAAGTGATTGGGTTGACTCCTTCTTCAGGTCCAGGGTGACCAGGAGATGGAGGGATTGGCTGCGGTGATTACCGGCTCTCAGCTTTTGGCCTCACTCTCCTTTTTCTCAGCTGCCCAGAGCAGGATAGAGATGGGAAGCCAGGAACTGGGTCTGGGGCACTCACCATTTGGCCACCTCTCATCCAAGGACAAAGAAGTGACCTTCAACTGGCCTTGGAGTGATGGGAGTTTGTTAAAAGACAGTTTGGCATCCCCGCAGGTCCACAGTAAATCGTGTCATCAATTCAATACAGATCTTGGGGTCCAAGAGAAGATAAAACATGAAAATAAGTACAGCCTTCTGGGAATTCTAGGGCAGGATAGATGTTTGGATCTAACCCGTAAGATCAGTGTGGGCACGGAATGTGTCTATCAACTCTATTGAATTGTACTTTCCCAAGTGTATATGTATACATCTGTATAAAACTGTAATTTATTCATTTACATTAATGTCTGGCTCCCCCTCTAGACTGTGAGCTCATGGTGGGCAGGAATGTGTCTGTTGTTGCGTTCGACTCTCCCAAACACTTAGTACAGTGCTTTGCACACAGTAAGTACTCAATAAATACAATTGAAAGTGCTTAGAACAGTGCTGAGCACACGATAAATGCTATAATTTATAGCACACAATTAATAAACACCACTGATTGATGATTGATGGATTGATTTGGATGGTGGAGCTGAGGAAGTGAAGTGGATGGTGGTAAGCGAAGAAAAAAAAATATCGCTTAAATGGTTCATGAGAGCTCTCCAATTACCCCAATTTGGGTAATTATAGCCTGCCCTTCTAAATTCCCCCAGAAGGATCATTTCAAGAGTGCTATTTGCTTGCATTTGTGTAAATACTGTTCTGTGTTGCTCTGGACCGTTCATACACTCATAATGTTACACTCCAGAAAGTGTCTGTTTTTCTCAGATCTGCAAAGAGGTGTACTGGTGGGCAACCTTTTCAAAGTTAATCCAACATTTAGTATATTTAGGATGAGTCAGAGAGAAAATAATGAGTCTAGGAGTTAGGGGAATGTATGCAAACCTAAAGATATATAAATATATGTATAAATGAATATATAAATATATATGGATAGAATGGAGCATATTTTCAACTTGAATGTTGAGAGTTATGTATTCAGTTGCCTCTTGGTGCTATTGACTTGCTGTTCAACTCCAAGCAAACCCCTGTACCCTCTTTGGGGTTTGGGATCCAAATCAATCAATCAATCATTTCTATTTATTTTTAAATGGTATTTGCTAAGCACTTACTATGTGCCAGGTACTGTATTAAGCATTGGGGTAGAGGCAAGCTTAATCAGGTTGATCACAGTCCCTATCCCACATGGGACTCACAGTCTTAATCCCCATATTACAGATGAGGTAAGTGAGGTACAGAGAAGTGAAGTGACTTGCCCGAGGTCAGTCAGTCAATCATATTTATTGAGTGCTTACTATGTGCAGAGCTCTGTACTAAGCACTTGGGAGATTACAATATGACAGACACATTCCCTGCCCACAACGAGTTTACAGTCTAGAGGACGCGTTTTCAGGTCACACAGCGGACAAGTGAACCCAGGATTAGAACCCAGGTCCTCCTGACTCCCAGGTCCGTGCTCAATCCCCTAGGCCATGCTGCTACGCTGCTTCTCTTATTTACTGAGCGAATACTGTGACCAGAGCACTGTACTAAGTGTTTGGGAGAGTACAGTATAACAGAATATCTGTAACATTATGGAAATAGTTCTTTTCCCTGGGCAATTTGGGCAGCGTGTTAGACCAGCAGGAAGTAGTATGATGCACCCTTTTGTCGGTGAGCCCCTTGTGGGACGGGATCTTTGTCTGATCTGCTTATCTTGTACCTACCCCAGTCCTTAATGCAGTATTGATTTTTTAATTATTTTATTAGTATTATTATTGATATTATTCTTATCTCCTTACAGAGGGCCTGGTAGAAAAGGTAGTCACCAGGTTTCCCCATATTATGAAAAGGACACTTTCTCTCTATGAAATAATGAATACTCCGGTCCACCAGTCTCTTCAGCAGAAACCTTTGCCTTGAAAGATAATTTTTGGATCACTTCTATTCAGCCGTTGCCACTGCAGTTGGAACAGGCCTGTTTATTGTCCTTGGATGACTAAAATGCTCTCCTTTAATTGGAGTGGATGGGGCGGGGGGGGGGGGGTGGTCTGCTTTCTGATCTCGTGCATACACACTTGGGGACGTAGAACCAGAGGGCTGCCTAGGAATTCAGATTAGTCACCTTATTCGGTGAAGGTAGGAAATGGTTTTCTTCCTCTGTGAGACCTGAACTCCATACAAATGCCCCACTGGACACCTTGAGAAGTTCCATCACTGTCATTTACAGACTATACTCAATATCAGATGGGAAACCAAGATCACAAACAATGAACTTCTGGGATGTAGTCTGTCTCTTAGCATGTTCCGGAATGTAGTCTGTCTTAGCATTGAGGGTCTGCTTACCTCAACACAGCTAACCCGGGTTGGACACATGAGGAGAATGAACGAAAACGGAATACCCAACAACCGTATGGTGAGCTGAAATTGGGCGAATGAAAGCAAGGAGGGCAGAAGAAATATTTTGAGGACACAGAAAAGCCATGGAAATGCTACATCCCAATTGATCACTCAATCGGTGACATTTATTGAGTGCTTATCCTTTGCAGAGTACTGCACTAAGCATTTGGAAAAGTACAATACAATGAAGTTGGAAGATTTGACCCCTGCCCACAAGGAGTTTACAGCACCTGAAAACTGCAGAGGGCAGACCTGTGTGGTTCAGTGCAGTCAGGAAAGGAGTGGCTATTTTTCAGCAGAAAGTAAATATGAGAGGCAAGGAGGCAAAAGAGAAAATATCACCAGGGGCTGAATGAGAAGCAGCTTGGCCTAGTGAATAGATCATGGGCCTGAAAGTCAGAAGTTCATGGGTTCTAATCTTGGCTCTGCCACTCGTCTATGTGACTTTAGGCAAGTCACAACTTCTCTGAGCCTCAGTTCCCTCATCTGTAAAATGGGGATTAAGACTGAGAGCCCTATGTGGAACAGGGACTGTGTCCAACCCGATTACCTTGTATCTACCCCATTGGAACAGTGCTTGGCACATAGTAGGTACCATAATTATCATTATTATTATTATCAAGCAGGGATGACCTTTCTAATCACACATGGCAGCTGGAACTGTGGGGCCTGCCTGGGCATTTTCAATCACACAAGCACACATGTAGGTGAATCTTGACATCAGTGTGATTTCTTCAAGTATATATAGGAAACAAGGGCTGGCTGGCCATAAATGGTGTAGCATGGGGGAGTGGGAGATCCCAGGGTCAAGAAAACAAAACAAAATAAAAAAACCCCAAAACATTTCATCCCTGATCTACTTCTCTCAGGGACTTTATTAATACCTGACCTGCTTCTGCTCCATATTAAGGTCTTTGAAACTGGCTTTGCAAATACATAAGAAATTCACTAGTGAAATGGACATTTTTTTTTTCATTTCCCCTGGGTAAATTGCTACTCACCTAGAGCAAGTATGTGAGGGGAGATTTGCCTTCAGTAAAGGGAATTTCCAGGACCCTCGGTGGAAGCAGGTTATTAATGTTTTGCCTAGATCATTTGCTCTTCTTCACCTTAGGAATCCTATCTGTTGGGCAGAGTGGGCAGGAAGAATTTGGTATGTATTCACTTGATGAAACAATACCAAGCACCTTAATACCAAGTTCTGCCCTGGTGGACCCTCAAGAAATATTTGCTATGAAAATTTAGGGCGACTTCCAAATGTCTTTTCAGAATGGTACACTTCCAAATTTATGAAATATCTTCCTTACCCATCATTCATGAAAGGACTTTGGAAACTAGACATGATTGATTTGACCTTCCCAGTGTGCTACCTGAACTCCACCAGGGTCCTATTTTATTGTATTTGTTACGCGCTTATCATGTGCCAGGTATTCGACTAAGTGCTGGGTAGATACAAGCTAATCAGGCTGGACACATTCTGTGTCCCAAATGAGGCTCGGAGTATTAATGCATATTTTACAGTTGAGGTAACTAAGGCACAGAGAAACTAAGTGACATGTCCAAGGTCACACAGCAGACAAGTGGTGGAGTTGGGATTAGAACCCAGATCCTTCTGATTCCTGGGCCTGTATTCTATCTGCTAGGACACATTGCTTCTCATATGTTTGAAACAGTGCCCATGAAACATTATGTTCTCCTGCTTCCTTACGTAGCTGACCCAGTGAGCTCTCTCTCCTCTTCTGCTGTCCCTCCTCCTCTCTCTTCTCCATTCCTTCCTCTTCCTGCTCCTTCTCCTCTCCCTCCTCCTCCCAAGGTTAGTTTTACTCAAACCACTTCCCTGGGAATAACTCCCCCAGCTTAGAGTGAAGTGTGTTAGAACCCACCACTGTAATCTGAATGGCTTAACCTGATTTGGTTGCTATTAGGTTCCTTAGGGAGGTGTAGATGAGAGGGCAAAAGAAAAGTCATGAGGTGACCTAGAAACACTCATTACCCTTGTATACTCATTGCGGTTAGTTGAGTGGCAAATGCCCTGTAGTCCACTCTGCGACCAGTCTTTGTTCGGGAGCTGAGGATCCAGCAGCCAGTTTTCTCATCATTAGGAAGTTTTTCCTGACCTTTAGCCAGCATTTTCTTTGTCTTAATCGCATCCCATTACTTCTAATTACGTCCCACGCACCAGGCTTCATGGATCTTTTCCTTCCTGGATATCTATACCTTAAAGCCCTCAGGAGGCTGCTGA